>NC_052644.1:10823935-11423935 GCF_016161935.1 Mauremys reevesii | reverse complement strand
TGTGTATTTCACCAGGGAAGTGGGGGCTCTGCTGGACTCTGCTCAGAGAGCCCTCTACAGAGACGTCATGCAGGAGAACTATGAGAATGTGACCTCACTGGGTAAGGGTTACTGTCCCCTCAGTTCTTGGAAAGGGAAATGAAGAGTTAAGGTTCACACCAGCCCCACAATGCCACCTCTCCTCTCTCCTGTTTCAGCATCACCCCAATATGCCAGTGACACACAAACTACCAGAGACCCTCCCCTGCTGCAGAACACTTTGGGATCAGAGCACAGGAGCAGTATCACACAGTGTCAAATATCTCCTGTTTGCATAAGTAAAAATGGGGGTTAGGTCCGGCATAACCAACAGAAGCTTCCCACCCCAGACCTTCTCTCAAACCCTGAGCCTTCTTTACCCAAACCAGAATTTGCTTGGGGTGTAACAGGCAGGCTGCAGGAGTCAGAGCTGCCGGTCCAGGGTTACTTATCACACAGACACTCAGTGCATCCTTGAATGCTGGCCGGGGGTATCCAGAAAGGAGAGCTCTAGCAGCAGAATGTTGAATCTCACCCAGGATTACAGATGACACAACTCCTCACTGATCTGGATTGCACCCCAGCATGTGAAAATGGCTTAGGTTGATAGTGACACTTCCTGAGACATGGAGAGTCCTGCTCCCCTATCACTGTGTGTAATAACCACAATCTCTCTTCTCTTCTGGCTCTATTCCTTAAGTCACATGACCTGACTCTTATTTTTCACATTCTGCTTTTCCAGACTAATTAGAGTCTGTTGCTCCTGAATTATAGTTTCTAATTTCCCAGTGTTCTCCACACTGAGGGATTTTCCTGCTCCCTCCCATTACACTGGACTCACTAGATTCCCTAGTACAGAAGAATGGCCATACTGGGTCTGACCAAAGGTCCATCTAGCCCAGTACGCTGTCTTCTGGCAGTGGCCAATGCCAGGTGTCCCAGGGGGAATGAACAGAACAGGTAATAATCAAGTGATTAATCTACTGTCACGCATTCCCATCTTCTGGCAAACAGAGGTTAGGGACACCATCGCTGCCCATCCTAGCTAATAGCCATTGATGGATCTGTCCTCCATGAATTTATCATATATATATTTTTTTTTTGGAACCCTGTTATAGTCTTGGCCTTCACAACATCCTTTGTTAAAGAGTCACACAGGTTGACTGTGCGTTGTGTGAAGAAATAATTCCTTTTGTTTGTGTTATACCTGCTGCCTATTAATTTCATTTGGTGATTCCTAGTCCTTGTGTTATGAGGAGGAGTAAATAACACTTCCTTATTTACTTTCTCCACACCAGTCATGATTTTATAGACCTCTCATACCACCCTTTTCTCCATCTCTTTTCCAAGCTGAAAAGTCCCAGACTTTTTAATCTCTCCTCATACAGAAGCTGTTCCATACCCCTAATCACTTTTTTTGCCCTTTTCTGAACCTTTTCCAATTCCAATGTATCTTTTTTGAGATGGAGTGACCACATCTGCATGCAATATTCAAGATGTGGGTGTACCATGGATTTATATAAAGGCAATTTATTTTCTGTTTTATCTATCCCTTCCTTAATGATTCCCAACATTGTTCTTTGTTTGTTTTTTTGACGGCCTCTGCACCTTGAGTGGATGTTTTCAGAGAACTAGGCACAATTACTTCAAGATCCCTCTCTTCAGTGGAAACAGCTAATTTAGACCCCATCATTTTATATGTGTAGTTGGGATTATGTTTTTCAATGGGCTGCACTATGTGCTATCCTGACATCTAGTACTGCTGAGATCCTGCATTCAGTAATATCCCTGTGCTTCCTGTTCCCTTTCTCCCCTCAACCCCGCCAGACCATGGTTCCTGTTCCCAGCTTCCCCAGGACTCTCTCATTGTCTCTGGACCTCTCTGTCGGCAAGAAGGAGTGCCAGGGATTCTTGCCCTGTGTCTTGAGTCTTCGATTTCTGGGACATGGATTTACTTTCTCTGTGTTTTAGGAGCCTCTTTGAAATTGAGTGTCTGTGACATTAACCACGGTGCAATCTGGAGTGTTGAACAGCTGTGTCCCCTCAGTTCCGCAAGCTGGGGTGCCTTTTACACTGCTTTACTGTGAGAGCAGCCACTCCCGGGCAGTTAACACACAGTCTCCAGCATGTAACTTGCTCCCAGCTTCACAGTATTGAGTGCTGCTAGTCAATGACTCATGAATTACAGTACCCCACAGGAGAACCCCAGAATATTCTCCGATCCCAGACTTCCCCCAGATATATGCATCTTGCACTGTCCAGCACACTGCTGAACAACGCAAGCTCATATGAAATCTGTCATTTCATCAGTGGAAAATGACATGCACCAGCCTTATTATCCCAAATGGAGTTTCCAACACACTTTAATCCAACCACACTGGTTAGATAAACAATAAACCAAGATTAACTACCGGGGAAAAAGAAGATTTCAAGTGACTAAGGTAGTGAGGCATAAAAGTCAGAATTGGTTACAAAAGAAATACAAGATAAAGGCTATGGCTACACTTGCACTTCAAAGCGCTGCCACGGCAGTGCTTTGAAGCGCTAAGTGTAGTCAAAGCGCCAGCACTGGGAGAGAGCTCTCCCAGCGCTGTCCGTACTCCACCTCCCTGTGGGGAATAACGTACAGCTCTGAGAGCCGTGCTCCCAGCACTGGGGCTTTGACCACACTGGCGCTTTGCAGCGCCGCAATTTGCAGCGCTGGAGAGGGTGTGTTTTCACACCCTGCTGCAGCGCTGCAAATTTGCAAGTGTAGCCAAGGCCAAAAACTAGCATCTAAGTTTATAAGCTAAAACGGCTTGAAAGCAAATGTTTCTCACCATATGCTGAGACAGGCTGGTTTTCCTATCAGCCAGGACTCCCCCTAACCCGCCCCTGCTGCCTAAGTTCAGCTCTTCAGGAGTTATCATGAGCAGAGGGAAAGGTGGGGGAGAGAGAGAGTCTCAAGCATTTTCCTCACCTTTTGGTAATTCAATCCTTTATTAGAAACAACTTCAGTCTCAGCTGAGTCATGGTGACAGGCTCTCTGTTGAAGATGCGAGCTTCAAGTGTCCCTGTGATGGAATGTAAATGTCTTCTTCACACCTTCCCCCACCAGAGAATGGCTATTTAACCAGCTGTTTGCCTTGCTGTCTCTGAGGAACTGGTCTGTGGGTGTTCTCCAGAATTGTAACTTTTTCAGTAGTAATATACTGTAAAATCTCATTTACATACAATGTTGCTACACATTTTAACAAGAGGATAATATTCACTAGATTGTGTTTTCAAATGATACCTCACAAGCCATACTATGTACAAAATTGGTCATAATTTTTTAGAAGAGTGAACAAAGGGGTACAGACTGACACCGTGTCTGCCTGTGTGTGTTCCCAGCAGAAATGTGGGTATTTCAATCCCTCAGAAGCAAAGTGTTTGGCATCTTCAGTGACCTGGGGAGCTGGCCATGGGAATTCACCGTTTTACTAAGTCTGACACTGTATGGAATTGTGTGATACTTTGTATTACTATTTTATTAATAAAATTATTGCAATGAATTGTGCTAGATATGCCATGTAAGGTGTCAGTGAAAATGTTATGATTTTCCCAGTGTGATCATTTTGTTCCTATATTTGTATCACCTTTGTAGTGTGAGTTATAGATATGTATTTCCAGACTTGTGCAGCGTTTCTGGGTGACACCCCCAGACATAGTGGCATCAGCACTGCCTAGCCTGTTTAATGGCCCAGCCAGGGTCATCAGCTGTACAGTGAACCCATGGAAAGAATTAACGGGATACACCTATTGAGTCAGCAAGACATGCAGGGGTATGCCTGTGTCACAGCGTGTTGGGGAGTCAGGGCCCTGTACCCTCACTTCCTGCGATTCACCGTGACTCTCAGCCAGCCAGAGAGAAGGTTTACTAGATGAAAAGGAACACAGTCCCAAACAGAGCTTGTAGGTACAACCAGGACCCATCAGTCAGGTCCCTTAGGAGGGAGGTGGGCTTAGAGCTTAGACCCCAGCCTTACGGTTCCGTCTGCTTCCCCAGACTGCTGAAAACTGAAAATCCCCTCCAGATGTCTCACCCAGCCTTCTCCTGGCTCCTCCTCCAGCCTTTGTCCAGTTTCCTGGGCAAAGGAGTCACCTCGCTGCAACCCCCCTCTTGGCTCAGGTTAGAGGCTGAGGTGGTATCCCTCAAGTGAAGTCACCCTCTGCTGTCCCATCCCCAATGCAGACAGTCCCAGTAAAACTCCCCTCCAACATTCCCAGATCAATCTGCCACACTCCCTATTGTGTCATATCTCTCCCCCGTTCGAGACTGAACTGAGCAGGGTCACTCTGACCAGTGACCTGGGGAAGTTCAGTGCCACCTCTCTGGGACAACACATCCACTATCATGTTGGCACTCCCCTTCCTATGGACCACGTCCGTGTCATAGTCCCGCAGGAGCAGGCTCCACCTCAGGAGCTCGACATTGGCTCCTTTCATCTGGTGTAGCCAGGTCAGGAGAGAGTGGTCAGTGTGCATGGTGAAGTGTCGCCCAAATAGATATAGCTCTAGTTTCTTAAGCGCCCACACCACAGCCAGGCATTCCTTCTCGATGGCCACGTAGCTTTGTTCCTGGGGTAGCAACTTCTTGCTCAGGTACACAGTGGGGTACATCTCCCCCTTTTCATCATCCTGCATTAACACTGCCCCCAGTCCCATGTCTGCGGCATCGGTGAACACCATAAAGGACGTGTCAAAGTCTGGGTTTGCCAGAAGTGAGCCACTGACCAGAGCCTCCTTCAGCGCACAGAGCGCCATCTGCCACTCATTGGTCCAGACCACTTTGTCTGGCTTCCCTTTCTTGCATAGCTCAGTGATAGGGGGAGCCATGTCTGCTGGGGTCCCAGTGCCCTTGGTATTTGCTGGGCTCCTCCCAGCCCTTTCCCTAGGAATAGTTAGGAGGGGTCCTGGGATGCCCTCGGCAGCTGTCTGACCGCTCCCAGATGGGACAGATACTGGTGCCTGCCCTTCATCTGCGGGCTGCTTCCCTCAGAGACAGGGACGGGCTCCGCTGACGGATCCTCCTCCTCCAGCTGGGCAATCAGCTGTTCTTTGGTGAGCCTCCCAATGTGCAGCCACCTTTGCCTGCACAGCTCGACTAGGTCGCTCTTAAGGCGCTTCTTATACATCTTCCCGCTGGCCACTCAGAGGCCTGTGTGCTCTCAGTTCCCTATGGTTTCCAGGAGGAACCCCTAGTGTGCCAGACCTTTTCCAGGTCACCACCTCTCTCCCAGGGTCAAGCTGCAGACGACTCTGCCCTGAGCCTACTCACCACAGTCCCCAGGGGGGCCCCATTACTGCAGTCCTTCTCGCTGGTCACACACTCCCAGGGGTTAAGCGTAGCTCCTCCACCCCCCAAACCATTCCACTCTGAATCTTCAGCACACTGGTCCCCATCAATCCCCCTTTGTTTTACTGCCCACCAGTTACTTACTGCAGGAAGCGCCATCCACGGGGTGCAGTACATCCCACCACTGCCACAGAGTATGGGGGAGTCAGAGCCCTGCACCCTCACTTCCTTTCATTTACCGTGACTTTCAGCCAGCCAGTAAACCAGAAGGTTTATTAGATGACAGGAACACAGTCCCAAACAGAGCTTGTAGGTACAACCAGGACCCCTCAGTCAGGTCCCTTGGGGGGGGGCAGGGAGTTTAGACCCCAGCCTTGGGGTTCCCCAGACTGCTCCAAACTCAAAACCCCCTCCAGCAGTCTCACCTAGCCTTCCCCCAGCTTGTTCTCCAGCCTTTGTCCAGTTTCCCGCCCGAACCCCCCTCCTGGCTCAGGTATCATCCCTCAAGTGAAGTCATCCCCTGCTATCCCATCCGTAATGCAGACAGTCCCAGTAAAACTCCCCTGCGACGTTCCCAGGTCAATCTGCCCTGCTCCCTACTGCGTCACAGCCTGTATACTGAGAACTCCAAGGCTTTTCCATGCCATGTGCTGTGAAGCTTGTGTTTGGGACACAGGAAGTAGATGCTACAAGGCCAAGGAATATAAGGGCAGCTGCATCATATCCATTTTGTCTTCAAACCCTCTGGAGCAGCTTTTCAACAAACTGAAGCATTGAACGAAGGACTGAATGACCCATCCAAACTGTGGATGTGTTCCAAATGGACTTTCAAGCCAGCAACTCACCAATACTACTAAGAACCTGTTATATAGATTTTGGAATGTATCTGACTGCTTTCCCATTTAACAACTCCCTTCTTCTTTCTTTTATAATAAACCTTTAGTTTAGATGCTAAAGGACTGGCGTGGAACATGGTATTTTATGTAAGATCCAAACCTATACTGACCTGGTGATGTGGTTGACCCTTTGGGGTCAGAAGAACAGTTTGTCTATGCACACAGAGTTTTTAAATAACCTTTCACTGTACTGGACCTAGGTGCTGATTGGGAGTCAGAGAACTGGGATGCAATAAATGGGACTGTGTGATTTCTTTTTTCAGCTTCTCAATAGCGAGTTTGGAGAATCAGAAGCACAGTTTGTGACTGGTTGGTGAGTTTAACTTCAATGTTAACCACCAGTTTTAGGAGCATCTGCCCTCCATTTTTCAGGCTGCCCTGACCTTGGTCTTTTCAGTGAGGACTGCCCCAGGCACACCAGGTCACACTAAGCACTGAAGTTAAATTAATAGATTTTTTTTTTTAATAACAATGTTATGAAATCAAGTGAACTCCTTTATTTTCTTTCATCTGAGCAGGGTTTCCAGTTTCCAAACCTGATGTGAACTCCGAGCTTGAGCAAGGGGAAGAGTCATGGGTCTCAGACCTCCAGGGTTCAGAGGAAAGAGAGATCCTGAGAGTTCCCTGCACAGGTGAGGAAACATTAAACCAACTCAGAATCTGTAAGTGCCTGAAGGAAACATCTGGGATCCCCTACAAAGCCCTTGGGAGGTCTAGCAGGGGTCATATCCTCAGGGTAAATTAGCTCATGCTTTCCTGTAGATCCTAGTAGACACCAGGCAGTAGCTTCTTCCCTTCCTCCTGTGAATTTGGATAGGATGTGAAGGCCAAATTGATCCCCTCCTCTCTCCTATTTGTGTTATGCTTATAATAAGCACATCAGATCTTTTTCAGGGGAAAAGGCAATACACTGCGTTTATTGAAGATACAACAATTAGCATATGCATTCAATTACACCATAAACATACACTGTCCTGCCAGTCGATGTTACAGTTACCAGTCCAGAGTCCAGATCAATCTTGTGGCCAGCTAGGTTGATCACACGTAGGAGGAGCTGGGTTCTGTTGGTTGCAATGTGATTCTCTGGGGAAGTCTAGGCAGGATGAACCCAAAATTTCATGGCAAGGCACCCTGTTTTTATATAGTGATTTTCCTTCATTGCAACCAATGAGTTTTGCACCATCATGCTGTAATCAATTGTTTGTTGAGTGCTTGTTTTCTTAAATTGTTCCTCTCATCCTTTATCTTTTTCTTCCATCTAGCTCTTCAGGGAGTTATCCCAGGCTGGTTTTGATCAGAGCTGTCTTGTCCCCATGAGATAGGTGCCTGTCTCATCTTTAGAGTCATCAATCTGCCTCCTTTGACATTTCAGTAGGGGTGTGTTGCAGCCTCCTGGTGCCCTTGCATCTGTCTTTGGTTCCTCCCTCGTACATTTGGTTCAGCGATGGCCTTCACACTTATCTCTTAATACCTACATTTCTCATTCACACACAAAACATAATTAATTTACGCAGAACATTTTGAACGGGAATATCAAATTGCAATGCAAAAGAAAACAATCATGGCATTCTTTTACTTATTTTAAAATGCTAAACCAACAACAAATTGGTGACCCTCAAAGATCTGTTACTGCCTTGAAATCAGTCCAGACACAGATTCTGGCTAATATATCTCTAAACATGGGTCTATTAGGCCGTTCCGTTGTTATTCAAAAAGGGTGGCTGGCAGAATATGATCAAATCCTAAACCAATACTTTAAATACATGCTACGTTCTTATTCTTTATCCTTCATTCTAAATTATATAAAATACAAAAACAAAATCCTACAACTACATTTGGGGGAAGAGTTTGTGGGAGTCCAGTTCCTGATTTTTTATTTGACCTCTCTCCAGCACTTATTTTGGTTTGGCCTCCCCCTTTCTATCCCTGTCTGAGGTTTCTGTCTCTATCAAGCAGGTGATGCAATGGTATGTGACAAAGAGGAACAGAAGTCTCAGAAGGAAAATGTTTAGGAAGTGGATAAACACAGAATTATCGCAAAGATCAAAAAGCAATGTAACCAGGAGTCATGATCAGGGACAATCCTGTGAGATTCAGCACAAATCAGAAAAAGCAGGGAAAGCATCCTGGGGAGAAAGTGGGTAAATGTATTTGCTGACAGAGAACTCAGAAGGACATCAAAGAAACCACAACACAGCAGGAAATCCTCACGGGAAAGAGAAAAAAATACATTCACTGAGTGTGGGGAAAACTAACGTGACTATTCAGCCCTTATAAAGCATCAGAGAATCTGCACAGGGGTGAGGCCCTGTAAATGCAGTGAGTGTGGAAAATGCTTCACTAAGAGCTCAGCCCTTTCTGAACATCAGCAAATCCACACAGGGGAGAGGCCCTGTGAATGCAGTGTATGGGAAAACCTTCTCTTGGCACTCAGTCCATTGTTAGCCATCAGAGAATCTGCAAGGGAGATCAACACCATAAAAACGTCTAGGGCTATCCATACCTTTTTTTCTTTAATAATTTTCCTGATTCCCACATAGTAACTTTAAAGCTGTTTGAACTGTTTACTGCACCGTTATCCCTCAGCTTGCCCAGTTGAGTGGCCCATTTTTGCAGTTTGCCCTGTTTTGAGGTGGACCCATTTGTCCTTTCTATCAACTCCATTGTCCCATAAGTAATTCGAGTGTGCCCTTCCTATCAGGAGCCAGGGAGCATCACATTTATAGCATTCCTCCTATTGCAAAGTTATTGTTAGAGTCACCAATGATACAGTTTGTATCATTGCCAGTTGTTCTCACGTTGCTCTGGGTTGTGCTGAAGAACAGTTATATTGGGAACTTTTCAAATTATATGTAAATGAAGAGGAGCCGGGGCAGGGAAAAAAGTGTCATTTCAGCCTCTGTGACACTGGAAGGATTAAAATTGTGGTGGTGAAGCAGCACCTCGTGCTCAGGTTCTGGGATGTCCTTTTCTGCAAATAATTCAAACATTGCTTATATAAGCAGTTTAATTTGTGAAACACGTACTCATTTCCATTTTTATTTTTTAAATGCAGTATACCAATGGGCTAAGGCAACCCACCATGGAGTAAGGGCCTGTCCATTTTGAGTCTAGTGAGTGACCCCATTTCCCCCATTTTAAGGTTCCCTTTTTAACTGTTTTGTAATAGTGTGGCAGCCACGGCCATGTTATTAGCTGCCAAACATTCATTTGTTTAACAAAAGGCTGTGATTCATCAGGGAAACGCAGGGCTGGGGCTGTGAGAGCCTTTTGTGTTAGCAGGGTTAAAGCGGAGTCCTGCTCTTTTCTCCATTCCCATTTTGTCTTTTTTTTTAATCAGTTTCCACAATGGGTGAGTTATTTTAGCATATTTATAGATGTGGACTAAGAAAATTGATTCCTCCTAGCAGTATTCTTAAAGAATGGGTGTCAGTAGGGGCCGGCATTTTTACGAGTGCCCTTACCTTCCTCTGATGTACCTGTCTTCCGTCTTGTCCTTTGGTTTGACTTCTTTGTGCTGCAATTTATGGGCAGTTCTTTTCTTCCTTTATCAGTTAGGTAATTTGCAAAACACAGACACTTTTTTGCTTGCTTTAGGATTTAAAGCCATTAGCAGCTTAGAGAATCTTTCTTAAAAGGGACACAGTCAGCTTCCACCAGAGTTTTGATTACATTTCACTCCTGCTTCTAAAACACACAGCGATCTGAAAAAGAACACACAGCGATCTGAAAAAGAAAACACAACCTATTGTGGGTCCCTCTGGAGCCCTAATAGGATTTTAATTAAGTAGTATGGTATGTGTTTGCATTTCTTTTACCCCTTCTACAATATACACTACACATATTCTGGGGAAAATGCACATTCCTTCCATAGTTTAATTTGTATAACATTAGCCGTATTAATTTTTACATAAGGTGTAACTTTCTTTTATGCTCAAAATTTTTATGTACTCTTATCAAAGCGACAGTTTGATTACATAGAGCCACCCTGAGACTCAGTGTGGGGCACTGTATATTTTTAAATTTCTTATTTTTTTTACCCCCCCCCCCAAAAAAAAAAACCCACAACCACACACCATACCCCCTCCTCCCCCCATTCTCCTGGTTTTAACTGCCCTGCTGCAGCCATGACTTTGGTCTTTTAAAAATATATTGAACTTTTAAAGCATTAAGGTACCTTAAAGGTTAAACGCTAAATACCAAATCAAACAACACTTGTTACCTGTGTCTGGCAAAAAGTGTTTCTCCATTTTGCAACTTTGAATGAAAGATTCAAATGGATTTTAGTGGTATTATTTAAAAACAAAACCAATTCATCTTAAATCTGCAAAACAAGAATTTTACAAACGCAAGTGTTGCTTTAGGTTCTAAACACTCCACATATTTACACAATATATTTATATACACTTTTTTCCTTAACCTTCCTTACACTGCTTTTAATTTTTACACAGCTGTACATAGACTACATTTGTGGGTAGTTACGTTCCAATAGAAACCCCTTGTTCTTTTAGCAAATTTGAAATCATTTGACTATGAACAATTTAGTCAGATTGTCTCTTTGCCTGGCTTATTTACAGACCTTCCTTTGGAAAAGGGCCCAGTTTCCCTTCAGAATGGCTGCAAAGAAACCAAGAGTTCTCTTTCTATAACTTCTTTTTTTAACTTTTTACAACATTCAACTACTTAATTCCCTCAAGCCTCTGCAGAGGGAGATTCTCACTCTCTTTGAAATCTCTTGCTTATCTCCTCAAATGACACCTTCATCAACTCAGAGTTCACCATTCCAAGTATTGTTCCAAGGATCTGAATTCCCCATGGCCTAAACTTACTTTTTTTTTTTCCTTTTGCCACCATACCCTCAGGGCTTCCAACCTGCTTTCCATTTTTTTTATTTGTTTCTTACCTGCTTATCAGGGCCCGACCCTGCTTTCCTCGCTGAACCATCCCTTTTCATGGACACAGGCTTTGTTCCACTACCAATTTAGCAAGGAGGGTGGGCTCCTCAACCAGCCCCCACCCTCCTGGTCCCTCTCCTTAATCATTTCCTTTAAAATTGTGAAATCATCACAGTATCATTGACAAAATACTACACTGCCCAAACTCCTATAGCCTTTAGAGTTTAGTTTAACAGAGTGTAGCAGCATCGAGACTCACCACCGCGACGCCACCTGCTGGTCAGTCTGGGAATTAGCTTTCGCCAGCCATGAAGTGCCCTCTGTGTGTGGTGTCTCGCCCGTTGTCTGCTCTGCTGGTTTCGGACCCGCGTTGCTCCCTGCTCAGCGGCATCCGCTTCAGGACACTGCCCTCCGGCAGTGCCCACTACTCCATTCTCATCCCCTTCCGGGGGGGTGGGGGGGAGGAGATAACAGTCCTTCGGCTTGCACCTGCCTTGGTAGCCAACCACAACCCCATAGTCTAGTCACTCTTCTTGGGCATGTTGCAGTCTGTCTCTGCCACACTTCTCTGCAGCCAGGTGCAGTGGAAGGGGGGGGACCCAGGCCCACCTGCTAATCTGGGTCCCGACCCAGGGACCCTCTAGCGGCAGCTTCTCTGCCCTCCTTCTCTAGCTATTTTCCCTGGGCCACTTCCCTGTTGGCCCCTTGCACCTTCTTGGCCCTTCTAGTCAGGAATCGCAGCCTGGCAGGTAATGGGCCAGGGCTCTCATCTGCTCCTCCAAGCTGGCCCAGCACTGCTCTGTCCAAGGTTCTTACCTCCCTACCTCAGGAGCCAGTCCTTCTCTCTTGCTAGTCAGGGAGAGATATTCAGGGTCAGGGTATATTCACCTATGCAATTTTCTCTCGGCAGACGGGTAGGAGCGAGGACTCTAACCCTCCTCCTTGTGGCCCAGCACTTCTACGACCGGGGTCAGGGTGGCAGGTTTGTAGACATTTTGGTGGTGCTCAGAACCTGCCCCCCAAACTCCATCCCCACCTGTCAATGGCTCTGGGAGGGAGTTTGGGTGGTGGGAGGAGGTCCTGGGCTCGGGCAGGGGATTGGTGTGCAAGACAGGAGACAAGTTGGGCTTTGGAAGGGAGTTAGGATTGGGGAGAGAGGTCTAGGGTGCAAGCTCTGGGGTGGAGTTTGGGTGCTGGGTGCAGGCTCTGGGGGTGTAGGAGGGGGTGAGTGGTGCAGGCTCTAGGAGGGAGTTTGGGTGCAGGAGAGGGTGTGTGGGAAGGGGGTTGGTGTGCAGGCTCTGGGTTGGAGTTTGGATATTGGGTGCAGGCTCCAGGCTAGGGCAGGGGGTGGGGTGCAGAAGGGGATGAGGGGTGCAGGCTCTGGGAGGGAGTTTGTGGACAGGAGGGAGTGCATAGGGAGGGGGTGCAGGTTCTGGAATGGAGTTTAGGTGTAGGCTCTGGGCTTGGGCAAGGGATGGGAGTGTAGGAGGGGGTGAGGGGTGCAGGCTCTGGGGGAGTTTGGGGGCAGGAGGAGATGTGTGGGAAGGGGGTGGGGGTGCAGGCTCTGTGATGGAGTTTGGGTTCTGTGTGCAGGCTCCAGGCTGGGACAAGGGCTGGGGGTGCAGGAGGGAATAAGGGGTGCAGGCGCTGGGACTGAGTTTGGGTGTAGGCTGGGGGTGGGAGGAGGGTGGAGGGAGGGGTGCAGCCTCTGGGAGGAAGTTTGAGGGGCAAAGGGGGGGGTACAAGCTCTTGGGGTGTGTGTGTGCAGCAGATATCTCTGGTTCCTAGGCAGGGCAGGCCAGGAGTCGTCCATGTGTTGCTACCCCCAGGCACCACCCCCACAGCTTCCCATTGGCTGCAGGGGCACTTGGGTCAGGACACAGCCTCCCCCCACCACCCAGGGGATTCAGGGAGGAGCCGGCAGACACGTGGAGTGAACAGGGAGGAAGCCACTCTACTCTGCTGCACTGCCAGTGGTGAGTGGGGGCCCCGGGCTGTTTTAAATGGTCCAAAGGATGCGTTGAGGGGACCCAGGGGCAGAAGATGGGGCTGAGGGAGATACCCAGCCCCAAACATTGCTGAAGCCGGGCCCTGGGCCACGACTATTTCTGGTGCCCAGGCACCATGGGCCCATAGGACTCGCCACCCATGCTGGGGGCGTATATACCTAGACAGTTTGTATATATCTTATCTGTATAGTTTTCCCCTACAGACGGGTCGGAGCTAGGACTCTAATCCTCCCCCTATTGCCTAGATCTTCTACGACTGAGGCTGTGCACACTTGAGTGGTTGATCACTTTATACGTATGGTATATACCTTTTAGCAATATTTAGCAGTATGTTCAACAACCATAGTGCATGTCTTCACCCTTTTGCAATTTTCCATCAAAAATGTTATGCTTATAAGAAGCACACGGGATCTTTTTCAGGGGAAAAGTCAATATGCTGCATTTATTGAAGATACAACAATTAGTATTTCCATTCAGTCACACCACACACGGTCCCGCCAGTGTATGTTATAGTTGCCACTCCAGAGTCCGGATCAATCTAGCGGCCAGCAAGGTTGATCACGGGTAGGGAGGAGCCAGGTTCTGCTGGTCATGACATGATGCTTTGGGCAAGTCTTGGCAGGTCGAACCCAGAGTTTCATGGTAAGGCACCTTGTTTATATACTGATTTTCCTTAATTGAGACCAATGAGTTTTGCACCGTCGTATTGTAATCAATTGTTGTTTGACGAGTGCTTATTTTCTTAAATTGTCCTTCTCATCCTTTATCTTGTTCTTTCATCAAGTTCCTCAGGGAGTTCTCCCAGGCTGGTTTTGGTCACAGCTGTCTTGTCCTCACTGATAGGTGCCTGTCTCATCTTTAGAGTCGTCAATCTGCCCTCCTCTGACATTTCACTAGGAGTGTGTTGCAGCCTTCTGGAGCCCTTGTGTCAGTCTCCGGTTCCTCCCTTGTACATCTGGTTCAACGATGGCCTTCACACTTATCTTTTTAAACACACATTCCTCATTCACACACAAACCAGAATTAATTTACACAGAACATTTTGAGCAGGAACATCAAATTGCAATGCAAAAGAAAACAATCACGGCATTCTTTTACTTATTTTAAAATGCTAAATCTACAACAAATTGGTGACCCTCGAAGATCTGTTACTGCCTTGAAATCAGTCCAGACACAGATTCTGGCTGATGTATCTCTAACCATTGGCCCATTAGGCCATTCCTTTCTGTTACTCAAAAAGGGTGGCTGGCAGGATATGATCAGATCATACACTAATACAGGGGTAGGCAACCTATGGCACGTGTGCCTAAGGCGGCATGAGAGCTGATTTTCAGTGGCACTCTCACTGCCCAGGTCCTGGCCACCGGTCCAGGGGGCTCTGCAGTTTAATTTAATTTTACATGAAGCTTTTAAAACATTTTAAAAACCTTGTTTACTTTACATACAATAGTTTAGTTCTAAATTATAGACGTATAGAAAGAGACCTTCTAAAAATGTTAAAATGTATTACTGGCACGTGAAACCTTAAATTAGAGTGAATAAATGAAGATTCGGCACAGCACTTCTGAAAGGTTGCCGACCCCTGCACTAATACATTTAATACATGCTACATTATTATTCTTTATCCTTCATTCTAAATCAGATAAAACATAAAAAAATCCTGCTACTACATTTGGGGGAAGTCAGTTCCTGATTTTTATTTAACTTCTATCCTGAACTTTTTATGGTTTGGTCTTCCCGTTCCAACCCTGTTTAAGGTTTCTGTCTATATCACAGCAGGTGAAACAATGATATGTGAGAAAGAGAAGCAGAATTCTCAGCAGGAAAATCTTGAGCAAGTGGATAAACCCAGAGCATTATCACAAAGATTGGAAAGGAATGTGTCGAGCAGTCATGAGCAGGGACAATCGTGTGAGATTCAGCACAGACCAGAAAGAGAGCAGGGAAACCAGCCAGGGGAGAAAGTGGGTAAATGTATTTCATGTCGAGGAACTCAGAAAGACCTCAAGGAAACCACAACAAAGCAGGAAATCCTCATGGGAAAGAGAAAAAATACATGCACTGAGTGTGGAAAAAACATATGTGACTACTCGGCCCTTATAAAGCATCAGCAACTCCACACAGGAGAGAGGCCCTATGAATGCAGTGAGTGTGGGAAAAACTTCACTCGCAGATCACACCTCATTAATCATCAGAGAATCCACACAGGAGAGCGACCTTATAAATGCAGTGAGTGTGGGAAAACCTTCAATCACGGCTCACACCTTACTAATCATCAGAAAATCCACATAGGGGAGAGACCTTATGAATGCAGTAAGTGTGGGAAAAGCTTCACTCAGAGATCACACCTTACTAGGCATCAGACAATCCACACAGGGGAAAGGCCCTATGAATGCAGTGAGTGTGGGAAAAGCTTCAATCACAGCTCAGCCCTTTCTGAACATCAGAGAATCCACACAGGGGAGAGGGCCTATGAATGCAGTGAGTGTGGGCAAACCTTCAGTCGCAGTTCACACCTTAGTAATCATCAGACAATCCATACAGGAGAGAGGCCCTATGAATGTCGTGAGTGTGGGAAAAGCTTCACTACCAGCTCAGCCCTTTCTGAACATCTGAGAATCCACACAGGGGAGAGGCCCTATGAATGCCATGAATGTGGGAAAAGTTTCACGGTCAGCTCAGCCCTTTCTGAACATCAGAGAATCCACACAGGGGAGAAGCCCTATGAATGCAATGAGTGTGGGAAAACCTTCGGTCGCAGTTCGTGCCTTTTTCAACATCAGAGAATCCACACAGGTGAGAGGCCCTATAAATGCATTGAGTGTGGGAAACGCTTCACTACCAGCTCAGCCCTTTCTAAACATAAGAGAATCCACACTGGTGTGAGATCCTACAAATGCCGTGAGTGTGGGAAAACCTTCAATCAGAGATCAAACCTTATTAAGCATCAGAGAACCCACACAGGAGAGAGGCCGTATGAATGCCGTGAGTGTGGGAAAACCTTCAGTAGCAGTTCAAACCTTATTAAGCATCAGAGAATCCACACAGGAGAGAGGCTGTATGAATGCAGTGAGTGTGGGAAATGCTTCACTACAGACTCAGCCCTTTTTCAACATCAGAGTAACCACACAGGCAAGAGGACCTATAAATGCAGTAAGTGTGGAAAAACCTTCACTACCAGCTTAGCCCTTTCTGAACATCAGAGAATCCACACAGGAGAGGCCCTATGAATGCAGTGAGTGTGGGAATACCTTCTGTTGGCACTCAGCCCATGTTAACCATCAGAGACTCTGCAAGGGAGATCAACACCACAAAAACCTCTAGGGCTTATCCATACTTTTTTCTTTAATACTTTTCCTGATTCCCACATACTAACTTTTAAAGCTGTTTGAACTGTTTGCTGCACCGTTATCCCTCAGCTTGTCCAGATGAGTGACCGATTTTTGCCTTTTGCCATTCACCCTGTTTTGAAGTTGATCTATTTGTCGTTTCTATAATCTCCATTGTCCCATGACTATTTCAAGTGTGCCCTTCCTATCCGGAACGAGGGAGCATCACATTTATACCATTCCTTCTATTGCAAAGTTATTGTTAAAGTCAACAGTGATACAGATTGTATCATTTCCAGTTGATCTCATGTTGCTCTGGCTTGTGCTGAAGAGCAGTTATATGAATGAAGTTATATGGCTCCCTGTTGAGGAGTTGTACCGTACCTGCCCCTGGAGACTGTCTCGTTTTATACTCTTAGAGCTTTTTCTCTTCAAACCCCTTATCCCAATCTATGGGCCAACTTCCTCATTTCAGAGTTTAGAATTTACTCTCATCACCCTCGTATGGCACCTTCCATGTGAATTAGACAAAGTAAGTGGGTGAAGCTCCATGGCTAATGAAAACTGATGCTCTGGGAGAGGCCTGAACTCATAACCCCAGCAGTGCACCTCCTTCACTAGCCAGTTGTACCCCTGTAGGTTCTTCATAAACAAGCTTGGGAAGTAGGTAGTTACCTGTGTCTGTGATTAACAACTTTGGTGGCTTAATTGAAAAGCTGGTGGTTCAAACCCAGGTGAAGATGGAGGTGGTTTTTTTAGTGATAGGAATCAAGTACATTTTAATAGGCAGGAAAATGCCTCAGTTCTGGTCTAGCTTTACTGGGCAAGCATAAGTGGTACTTTTACCAGATGCATTGGTGGTATAGTGGTGCGCATAGCTGCCTTCCAAGCAGTTGACCTGGGTTCAATTCCCAGCCAATGCAGTCATGTGATGTTTTCTCTGCTGGGAATTGGTTTAATTTCCATCACATTATATCAGTTTATCAATGGAATGAGAGAATCAATATCCTGCAGGTCATTAAACACACAGGAGAGGAAGAAAGGGGCAGGACTATACAGTGAGCAGGTGGAGTCATCCTGGTATTACAATGTTTGGTTTATTTTTTAATTTTTTTTCCCTTTACTTCCCTCTCCCTTTTTGACTCAGAGCCTTTAAGGTCAGAAGGGACCAGTGTCATCATCTAGTCCAACCTGCTGCACCTTGCAGGCCAAAAGACCCCACCCACCCACTCCTGTAATAGACCCGGGAGGGGAGGCAGTTCTGTGCTCTGCCCCTACCCCAGGCAGCGCATGGAGGCCCTCTGCTCCCCTCCTCCAATGGGTGTGCAGAGATATGCCAGCAGTACTAAGGTGGCTCCCTGCCCACTCTGCTTCCGTCCGTCCGTGCCGCTCCCAGATGTGGCTGGCATGTCCCAGCATCCCCTGGGGTGAGGGGAGTGTCTCCATGTGCTGCCCCTGCCCCAAGTACCAACTCCGCAACTGCCATTGGCCAGGAACTGCAGCCAATGGGAGCTCGGGGGTCAGCGCCTGCAGGCAGCTGTGCACGGAGACCTCCTGGCCCCACCCACCTAGGAGCTGCTGCCGCAGGGTTGTGCGTACCAGTCACTTTGGGAGCTGCACTGCCCGGGGTAAGTGCCACCCCTTCTGCAGCCCAACCCCCTCCCCCAGCACAGAGTCCGCACCCAAATTTCCTCCCATAGCTTTGCTTGTCTTCATTTCACCCAGAACCATCCTTCCTCTCCTGGGCTGCAAGTAGCCATCCCTGGGAAGCCAAGAGGCAGGCACAGAATTCTGCCTCCCCGCAGCCAACCGCACCTCCCCAGGCTTTGCAGAGTGAATGGTGGTGCTCTACTAACCCCACTTAGCCGCACTGAGGCGCTTAGCTTCTGCCCTGCCTTCCTCAGCTCAACTTTCCTCTTTTGCCCCATTCCTGCCTCACTTCCTCCTTTGGCAAGTCACGCAAAGGAGGCCAGCAGGAACAGCCGGCCTCTGTAGGCCAACTTCCCAGGGCAGAGGAGACCAAGCCACAAGGCTCCAAAAGGTGACTGGCCCAGATCCTTTAGCTTTCCCCTGCTGCTGCCAAGGCTTTTTCTTAGCTCATTTCACCACCCTCTGTCCTGCAGGGGTTGGGGTTAATCACAGGTGTTACCCGAAATTGGGCCAGCTAGTAAACGTAGGGAGGACTAATGACTCTTCAGAGTTTGGCAGAAAGCAGCACATTTATTATACTGACAGCTAAGTTCAAAAGAAAGGGGGAGGGGGTGTGACACTCACACACACACACACACTCTCAGGATGGGCATGACACTGGAGACATCAGGATTCTGCAAGGTAAGTGTCCCACAGTGCCGCAATGAAGGTAAGTCTTCCTGAGGCACAATGAAATGCAACACAGTGAACCATTGGCCAGGCGGTCCGGGCGAAGGGCATTCACTGGAGGTACAAGCTTGTGAGTGCACTCCTGAGCACATGGCCCCTTCCCCTTTTAAGGACCTGCTCCTCATGCGACTAGAGATGACTTGGCTGCATCTGGTTGGTCACACTCCACCTTGGGCAGTGTCCATGCTCTGGGTGTCCATGCATTGGGTGTGTGAGTGCTGCCTAATTAGAGTCCTAGACACCTCGTCTACCTGGGAGCTCTTCTGCTCTTCAACCAGCCCATTCATCCCACAAGCATTCCAGGAGGGAGGGGGAAAGCCACTTCACAGGCATTCAGAGAGGGAGAGGAGACAAAAGCAGGGGCAGGGGGAAGTATAACAGACCTGTTGAGCATAGAAATCACTGCTGTTCCTACAACAGCAGGGACAGGCCACTAGGAGCTGGGAAAAGTAACCCATCATGTTTCTGCCTGGTTTCAAACCAGGGACCTTTTGCATGTTAGGCAAACGTACTAACCACTACATTACAGAAACTCTGTTGCAGTGCTTTGCCCCTTCTTTCATAAGAACATAAGAATGGCCATACTGGGTCAGACCAAAGGTCCATCCAACCCTGCATCCTATCTGCTAACAGTGGCCAATGCCAGGTGCCCCAGAGGGAGTGAACCTAACAGGTAATGATCAAGTGATCTCTCTCCTGCCATCCATCTCCACCCTCTGACAGAGGCTAGAGACACCATTCCTTTCCCAGCCTGGCTAATAGCTATTAATGGACTTCACGTCCATGAATTTATCTGCAAAAAGAATGAGGAGTACTTGTGGCACCTTAGAGACTAACAAATTTATTTGAGCATAAGCTTTTGTGGGCTAAAACCCACTTCATCAGATGCATGCAGTGGGGAAAATACAGCAGGAAGATATATATATATACACAGAGAACATGAAAAAATGGGTGTTGCCATACACACTATAGCGAGAGTGAGCAGTTAAGGTGAGCTGTTATCAGGAGGAGAAAAAAACCTTTTGTAGTGATAATCAGGATGGCCCATTTCCAATAGTTGACAAGAAGGTGTGAGTAACAGTAGGGGGACAAATAAACATGGGGAAATAGTTTTACTTTTTGTAATGACCCATCCACTCCCAGTCTTTATTCAAGCCTAATTTCATGGTGTCCAGTTTGCAAATTAATTCCAATTCAGCAGTCTCTCGTGGGAGTCTCTTTTTGAAGGTTTTTTGTTGTAATATTGTGACTTTTAGGTCTGTAAATGAGTGACCAGGGAGACTGAAGTGTTCTCAGACTGGTTTTTGAATGTTATAATTCTTGACATGATTTGTGTCCATTTATTATTTTACATAGAGACTGTCCGGTCTGGCCAATGTACATGGCAGAGGGGCATTGCTGGCACATAATAGCATATATCACATTGGTAGATGTGCAGGTGAACGAGCCTCTGATAGTGTGGCTGATGTGATTAGGTCCTATGATGGTGTCCCCTGAATAGATATGTGGACAGAGCTGGCAACAGGCTTTGTTGCAAGGATAGGTTCCTGGGTTAGTGTTTTTGTTGTGTGGTTGCTGGTAAGTATTTGCTTCAAGTTGAGGGGCTGTCTGTAAGCAAGGACTGGCCTGTCTCCCAAGATCTGTGAGAGTGATGGCTTATCCTTCAGGATAGGTTGTAGATCCTTGATGGTGCACTGGAGAGGTTTTAGTTGGGGGCTGACGGTGATGGCTAGTGGCGTTCTGTTACTTCCTTTGTTGAGCCTGTCCTGTAGTAGGTGACTTCTGGGTACTCTTCTGGCTCTGTCAATCTGTTTCTTCACTTCAGCAGGTGGGTACTGTAGTTATAAGAACGCTTGATAGAGATCTTGTAGGTGTTTGTCTCTGTATGAGGGGTTGGAGCCAGTAGTGTAACTGGTGGGATTCAGCGGAAGCAGTTGCTTCCACTCAGGCCGGCAGGCGCGGAAGCGGAGCCTGCTGGCAGCATGGCCGGAGGAGCCACGAGGCGGCAGAGGCAGCTCAGCGCGGAAGCGGCGCCTGCCGGCCCCACAGCCCGCCACACGGCCGGAGGAGCCACAGGGTGGCAGGCCGGTGCAGAAACACAGGAGGGAAGGTGAGTGTGGGGGGGATTCAGTCTGGGGGCATGGCCAGAGGGGGGAGCCAAGGGGGCGTGGCCAGAGGGGGAGCCAAGGGGAGTTGCCTTTTTTATGTTTTTTGCTCCCCCTACCCTGAAAACCTGGCTATGCCACTGGTTGGAGCCTATGTGGTTGTATCTTAGAGCTTGGCTGTAGACAATGGATTGTGTGATGTGGTCTGGGTGAAAGCTCAAGGCATGCAGGGAAGTATAGCGGTCAATAGGTTTCCAGTATAAGGTGGTGTTTCTGTGACCATCGCTTATTAGCACTGTAGTGTCCAGGAAGGGGATCTCTTGTGTGGACTGGTCCAGGCTGAGGTTGATGGTGGGATGGAAATTGTTGAAATCATGGTGGAATTTCTTTTCCATGGGTCCAGATGATGAAGATGTCATCAGTGTAGCGCAAGTCGAGTAGGGATGTTAGGGGATGAGAGCTGAGGAAATGTTGTTCCAAGTCAGCCATAAAAATGTTGGCATACTCTGGGGTCATGTGAGTACCCATAGCAGTGCCACTGACTTGAAGGTACACATTGTCCCCAAATGTGAAATAGTTATGGGTGAGGACAAAGTCACAAAGTTCAGCCTCCAGGTTTGCCGTGACATTATCGGGGATACTGTTCCTGATGGCTTGTAGTCCATCTAGGGGTTTTGTCCACCTAGGGGTTACGGTGGACGAAAAGCTGAATATGAGTCAACAGTGTGCCCTTGTTGCCAAGAAGGCTAATAGCATTTTGGGTTGTATAAGTAGGGGCATTTCCAGCAGATCGAGGGATGTGATCATTCCCCTCTACTCAGCACTGGTGAGGCCTCATTTGGAGTACTGTGTCCAGTTTTGGGCCCCACACTACAAGAAGGATGTGGACAAATTGGAGAGAGTCCAGCGGAGGGCAACAAAAATGATTAGGGGGCTGGAGCACATGACTTATGAGGAGAGGCTGAGGGAACTGGGATTGTTTAGTCTGCAGAAGAGAAGAATGAGGGGGGATTTGATAGCTGCTTTCAACTACCTGAAAGGGGGTTCCAAAGAGGATGGATCTAGACTGTTCTCAGTGGTAGAAGATGACAGAACAAGGAGTAATGGTCTCAAGTTGCAGAGGGGGAGGTTTAGGTTGGACATTAGGAAAAACTTTTTCACTAGTAGGGTGGTGAAGCACTGGAATGGGTTACCTAAGGAGGTAGTGGAATCTCCTTCCTTAGAGGTTTTTAAGGTCAGGCTTGACAAAGCCCTGGCTGGGATGATTTAGTTGGGTTTGGTCCTGCTTTGAGCAGGGGGTTGGACTAGATGACCTCCTGAGGTCCCTTCCAACCCTGAGATTCTATGATTCTATGATCTTTGTGTGGAATGTTGGTGTAGAGGGCCAGGATGGTGTTTTCTGCAGGATCACCAATGGATTGTAGTTTCCTCAGGAAGTCAGTGGTGTCTCGAAGATAGCTAGGAGTGCTGGTAGCGTAGGGCCTGAGGAGGGAGTCTACACAGCCAGACAATCCTGCTGTCAGGGTGCCATTGCCTGAGATGATGGGGCATCCAGGATTTCCAGGTTTATGGCTCTTGGGTAGCAGATAGAATAACCCTGGTTGGGGTTCTAGACTGTCTTATTGCCAAGGGACAGAGAAACTCGGCCAGCAGCAGGGACTGCAGAACACCGCCCTAGTGTGGGGGTTACAGCGCCTCCGGGAGCCTGACATCCCAGCCCTTTACACACCTTCCTGGAGCCTCCCAACCCCCCTGGGTTGTTGGGACTGCGACCCCAACCCTACTGATGAGAAACAGGCCTGGGGAGGGGAAGCTACTGGTCAGGGTCACACCAAGTGTTAGAAGGATGGATGGGACCCAGCAGTCCTTCTTTCCAGGCCCCTTCGCTAACCACTGCTGCACACTCCCTCCCACAGCTGGCAATTACAAGCAGGCCCTCATGGCCGCGCTCCCTGCCTTTGAGAGGGAGTGTGCTCCGCTGGAGTGACTGGACCAGGGGATTGGGAGTCAGGACTCCTGAGTTCCATTGCTGGGCTTCCTATTAGTTCCACTGCTGGTTGTTTTCCTTTTCCTGGGGGACTTTGGGTAAGTTGCTCCCCGCTCTAGGGCTCTGTCCCTAGCAGTCAAATGGGGATTTAATACTTTCCCGCTATTGGAAAGTGCTGGGAGAATCCCCCAGCAAAAGCTGCTCTGACAGTGCTAAGCAGCATCTGACCATTCAAGGTCGGAGTGCACTGCCCAGGAGGAGTGTTTGGGCTTTCACTTCAGACCAATCTATGGAGAGGGGCCCAGTCATGGAGTTTGGCTCAAGAAGACCAATTCTCCAATTTGTTAAGGGTGTTTTGAATTCCAGTCCTGTGCTCCAAAGTGCTTGGTGTCATTTGCAAATTTTAGAAGCATGCTCTCCACTCCATTTTCCAAATCATTCATGAAACTATTGAATAGTACTGTCCCCCGGACTGATCCCTGCCGGACCCACTAGGTACACCCTCTCTGTTGGACAGCCAAACATGGAGAAGGGCTCTTGGAGTCTGGGCTTTCAACCAGCTCTGCACCCACATTATACTGATTGCAGCTAGACTGCATTTCCCTTGTTTGCTTGTGAGAATGTCCTACGGGGCTGTGTCAAAAGCCTTAGGGTATGTCTACACTACAAGACTATTTCGAATCAGCTTAAGTCGAATTTGTGGAATCGACCTTATGAAGTCGAATTTGTGTATCCACACTAAATACACTAATTCGACTGTGTGAGTCCACAGTAACGGGGCCAGCGTCGACTTTGGAAGCGGTGCACTGTGGGAAGCTATCCCACAGTTCCCGCACTCCCCGCTGCCCATTGGAATTCTGGGATTTCCCCCAATGCATGCTGGGGGAAAAAATGTGTCGAGGGTGGTTTTGGGTAACTGTCATCATTGAACCGTCAATCACGCCCTCCCTCCCTCCCCGAAAGCGCCTGCGGGCAATCTGTTCGTGCACTTTTCTGCTCAGTGACAGCGCGGACGCCACAGCACTGCGAGCACGGAGCCCGCTGCAGTTATGGCCGTTGTCAACTCCTCGCACCTTATCGTCCACCTCTTCCACAGTCAGCTGCTGAGAAATAGGGCTACTTTTCAATGGTGCTGCGAGCACTGGTGGACCATGGGGGACGTTTTACCAACATCAACGTCGGGTGGCCAGGCAAAGTTCATGACGCGCGTGTTTTCAGGAACTCTGCTCTGTTTAGACGCCTGCAGGAAGGTAGTTTCTTCCCGGACCACAAAATAACTCTTGGGGATGTGCAGATGCCTATAGTGATCGTCGGGGACCCAGCCTACCCGCTAATGCCCTGGCTCGTGAAGCCCTATGCAGGCACCTTGCACAGCGACAAGGAACTCTTCAAGTACCAGCGAGCAGCGAGCAGTGTGACCTGTGACTGTTCAGTTTCTTTACAGAGAAACTGAACCTGCCCCTGTTTCTTTACCAAGTTACTGCTGACTAGCATCTGCAGTTACATACCCCATCCACCCCACTTCCCCCACTTCCAACACACGTTTAAAAATAAAATACATGTTCCACTGTAACTTTACAAAGGTTTCTTTATTGATGACTTTGCGTTAAAGGGTTGAAACTGGGACGCGGACTGTGCTGGGTAGGGTGTGCGGTGATGTAAAGACCACCTCTAAACTCGAGGAATGACAGGCTCCTGCTCCCAGAGCAGTCTGCAGTGCCGGACTGGTTGTTTCAATGGAGCCTGCCATCCCTCCTTTTTGGGACTCTGTGTGCGGGGGCTATGTGGCCTTGCGGCGGGGGAGGACGGATACAGATTCCTCTGCTGCGTGGCTCTGTGGTCCAGGACAGGGACCGTTGCATGAGATCTGTAACCCCCCTCCCCCGCTACAAAGTCACGTACCCCCCCCACAGAACCTGCAAACCACCTCCCATACCGACCAGGGTGCCTACTGACTGCACTGTGTGTGTGACCTGCTGCTGATCCTGCCCCCGTGTCTGTACCCTGGTAAAGGTGATTGTCCTGTCCAATTACCAACCCCCTTCCCCCCCTTCAAACACAGTCTCCTCTAAAAGAACATGACGGAAACAGTAATTAACAGAAAAGTATTTTTTATTATCAACTAGACAGTTAGGGGATGAAACTGGGACGGGGGCTTGGGTGAGGCGGGAAGGAAAGGACTTCTCAAAATTTAGGGTATGAGAGCTTTTGGGTACTTGAGCACTCTGCTGGGGTGCAGTGACAGTTTTCACGGTCCCTGGGGCCCTCCTTCTGGTTATTTTGGGTGAGGGGGGTATGGGACTTTGTGGCGGGGGAGGGTGGTTGCAGATACACTGCAGCGGGGCTCTGTCCTCCTGCCTGCGGTCCTGCAGAACATGCACAAGGCGCCGGAGCGTGTCCGTTTGCTCCCTCATTAGTCCAAGCAGCGTTTGAGTCGCCTGCTTGTCTTCCTCACGCCACCTTTCCTCCCGTTCGCTGTGTGAGCGCTGGTACAGAGAGAGGGTCTCCCTCCACTGGCTCTGCTGGTCCGCCTCGTCTCGGGAGCACCCCATAAGTTCAGCGAACATCTCGTCCCGTGTCTTTTTCTTTCGCCGCCTAATCTTTGCCAGCCTCTGTGAGGGGGATTCTGTGGCAGGTCTGGAGACAGTCGAAGCTGTGTGATGGGAAAAAGGGAGTGAATTCCTTGCAAAGATACATTTTTGCGAACAATGAACACAGTCTAGTCTGTCTCTGTGAATTCTGGGTTGAGATCCCAGTGCCTGATGGGGCAAAAACCATTTTCGCGGGTGGTTCTGGGTAAATGTCGTCAGTCATCCCTTCCTCAGGAAAAGCAATGGCAGACAATCATTTCGAGCCCATTTTCCCTGGATTGCCCTGGCAGACGCCACAGCGTGGCAACCATGGAGCCTGTTTTGCCTTTTGTGCCTGTCACCGTATGTGTACTAGATGCTGCTGACAGAGGCGGTCCAGCAGCGCTACACAGCAGCATGCTTTCGCTTTTGCATGACAGCAGAGATGGTTACCAGCCATACTGTACCATCTACCATACCATAAATTGGTAATAAGATGATCATGGTTACCAGTCCTTTTGCACTGCACCATTTGCTGCTGTCGTAAGTGCCCCTGGCTGAGATCAGCCAGGGGCGCAAAAGCCAAAATTGGGAATGACTCCCTGAGTCAATCCCTCCTTTTTGGTATCTACAAATAGAATCAGTCCTGCCTAGAATATGGGCAAGTGTACTAGAGAACCACTGTATCAGAGAACCAGAGAACACAGCTGCTCTGTGTCAGATCCTGCATAAATTATGAGCTGTATGCTATTCACAGGGGGTGCTCCTGCAACAACCCCACCTGTTCATTCCGTTCTTCCCCCAGCCTTCCTGGGCTACCATAGCATTGTCCCCCCACTTGTGTGATGAAGTAATAAAGAATGCAGGAATAAGACACAGTGACTTGTTAGTGAGAAATGAGTGGAAGGCAGCCTCCAGCTGCTATGATAGTCCAGACAGGACATTAAGGAGTGTGGAGGAGAGGAGCCCAGCATCCCTCTGCTAGTCCAGGGACAATTGAATCTTTTCTTTACACATGAAGGGTGGGGGCTGATGGAGCTCAGCCCCCTGTTGCTATGATGAGGACGGTTTCCAGCCATACTGCACCATCTACCAGGAAAAATTAGGAGCAGGCGCCCTTGATCGACCTCACGGATGCTAGTCGGCATGGTTACCAGTCCTTTTGCACTGCCCCATGTGCCAATAGGCTGATGATGATGATGGATATCAGTCATATTGTACCGTCAGCCACCCATGGCGGGGGGGGGGGGAGCAAGGATTTTGGTGTTGAGTGCTGCAGCATCGCATCTATCTGCAGCATTCAGTAAAGACAGGGTGACATGTAAAAGAGTCAACAGAGGATTGTTTTCCCTTTCACTTCTGGGGGTGGGTGGGTGGGTGCATAAATTGCCGAGCTATGCCCTGACCCACCGCGGACACTGTGTTTGACCCTAGAAGCATTTGGAGCTCAGCCAAGAATGCAAATGCTTTTCGGAGACAGCAGGAACTGTGGGATACCTTGCGTCCTCAGTCCCCCCTCCCTCCATGAGCATCCATTTGATTCTTTGGCTTTCCGTTACGCGTGTCACGCAGCAGCGTGCTGAGTCTCTGCTACGCCGTCTGTCCGGAGATTTTTTAAAAATACTTTGGACCAGGCGTAACATTACAGTAATTCCCCTAATTAGATGCAGGAGTCTCCGAGCGAGATCACCCTGAGGACAGTCACTGAAGGAGATAGAGAGCACATGCTGCGTGAAAGCCAGCACAAACCAGGGCCCTATGCAGCCGTGCTCGGGGAGGCAATGCTCCCTGAGTACCTCATGAAAGCCTGGCGCGGAAAAGTGTGCTACCACGGAGCACCAAATAAGGCAGCTCTCCCCAGGAACCTCCTGCGGAGGCTTTTCGATTACCTACAGGAGAGCTTTGTGGAGATCTCCCAGGAGGATTTCTGTTCTATCCCCATATATATAGAGACCTCCTTTTCACATACTTCAGATTCCTGTTATATTAAGAATAAAAGTTTACATGTTTAAAGCACTTACCGACTGCTCCTTCCCCTGATTCAGGGTCCGGGTTAACGGCCGGGGAGGGTTGGTAGGGGATCTCCGTGACGGTGATAAAGAGATCCTGGCTGTCAGGGAAACCAGCGTTGTAAGCGCTGTCGCCTGCCTCGTCCTCCACAAACCCTTCCTCATCTTCCCCGTCCGTGAACATCGCCGAGGAACTGTCCGTCGACACTGTCCCATCGTCAGAGTCCATGGTCACTGGTGGGGCAGTGGTGGCAGGCTCCGTAGTGTCCGTTTGCCGCTTTGATTTTTTGGTAGCCTTGTCTGGGGTCCTTGATTTTCACGCGGCGCTGCGTTGCATCCCGCCTGTATCCTCTGTCTCTCAAGGCTTTGGAGACCTTCTCGTAGGTCTTTGCATTCCGTTTTTTGGAGCGCAGCTCCGAAAGCACAGACTCCTCGCCCCACACACCGATCAGATCCAAGACTTCCCGGTCAGTCTATGCTGGGTCCCTCTTTCTATTCAGAGATTACATGAACTCCTCTGCTGGAGAGCTCTGCATTGCTGCCGGTGCTGCTGAGCTCGCCCCGATGTCCAACCACGAAATGAGATTCAAACTGTCCAGACAGGAAAAGGAATTCAAATTTTCCCGGGGCTTTTCCTGTGTGGCTGGTCAGAACATCGAAGCTCGGACTGCTGTCCAGAGCGTCAACAGAGTGGTGCACTGTGGGATAGCTCCCGGAGCTACTAAGTTCGATTTGCATCCACACCTAGCCTAATTCGACATAGCCATGTCGAATTTAGCGCTACTCCCCTCGTCGGGGAGGAGTACAGAATTCGAACTAAAGAGCCCTCTATGTCGAATTAAATGGCTTCCTGGTGTGGACGGGTGCACGGTTAATTCGAATTAACGCTGCTAAATTCGAATTAAAGTCCTAGTGTAGACCAGGCCTTAGAAACACCAAGATAGATCCCATCTACTGTTTACCCACCTCCACTTGGCCCGGAACCCTGCCAAAGAAGGAAAGAGGATTGGTGAGTCTTGCCCAGGCTGGTGAGTCTTGCCCACATGCTCAGGGTTTAACTGATCGCCATATTTGGGGTCAGAAATTAATTTTTCTCCAGGGCAGATTGGCAGAGGCCATGGAGGTTTTTCGCCTTCCTCTGGAGCATGGGGAACGGGACACTTGGTGGAGGATTCTCTGCAGCTTGAGGTCTTCAAACCACAATCTGAAGACTTCAATAACTCAGACATAGGTTAGGGGTTTGTTACAGGAATGAGTGGGTGAGATTCTGTGGCCTACATTGTACAGGAGGTCAGACTAGATGATCATAATAGTCCCTTCTGAACTTAAAGTCTATGAATCTATGAGGATTGGTTTGGAATGATTTGTTCTTGACAAATCCATGTTCACTCGTCCTAAGAACCAAATTATCCTGTAGGTGCTGCTGACAAACTGATTGTTTAAGAATGTATTGCAGTATCTCTCCAGCTATGGAAGTGAGGCTAGCTAGTCTGTAAGTCCCAGGGTTCTCTTTGTTCCCCTTTGAAAGATAGGTCCTGTCTTGTTCATGGATGGGAAGATGTTCTTTTTCAGAGATCTCAGACGAGAACTGGGCCACAGCACCGGGTTTGTTAAGGCCACAAAAATGGAGGCAGGAACCTCTTCTCTCCTGCTGGCAAAGAACCCCAGGTACCTAAAAGACAGGGACTCACATCCCGGAATGGGCTTTAAAAAAGGCAGTGGTTAAAAAGTTTGGCCTCAACCATTTCTTGTTTCCACAGACTAGACATTTTAGCAAACTTTAGAATTCCTTGGTGCTAAACTCCGTGAAACTCCCCTTTCTTCTTCACAGAGGGCTTTAACGCCCCTTATCTCACTCAGACTCCCAACTGCCCAGAGTTCGAGAACTGTCCCTGTTCCCATTGGACAGATGAGGAGGAGCCTGAGATACAGAGAAGGGAAGTGACCTACCCAAGGGCCTACACAGCAAGGGGTGGCAGAGCCAGAACAAGAAGACACCAGTCCTGACTCCTGTTCTAATGGACAAAAGCCCCTCAGAGGCAGGGATAGAGCCCAGGAATCGAGATGGTGGGGTAATTTCTCTGAAACCGTTTCAGTCAGAAAATCCCATTCAGACTAAACCAGTTTGTTTCTCGAAATCAGAACAAGTGGGATGAAAGTTCTTTGCAAAAATATTTTGTTTCAAAACAAAAGCATCTCCTGTTTGTCACAGTGTGTTAAATTGTCTCATCACACACAAAGAGGTGACACTTAGATCTCAAAAATGAGATAAGATGCTGCTCTTAACAATTTCAAAATAAAAAAAATACAAATCAAATAGACTATTTCAGCTATTTTATTATGTCATAATCTGAGTAAACATGATAGGACACCTCATATTATGCACTACTCCTAGTTACACTCTCCAATGGATCCCCATCCTTCACCCACCGTGAGGTAGGTAGGAGCGGATCATTATTATCCCTACTTGAAAGAGGGAGAAGCTAAGGCTGAGAAAGGAGAATTGACTTGTCTTAGGTCACACAGCCAGTCAGTAGCAGAGTTGGGAATAGGACCCAAGAGCCCTGATTTTCAAACTAACCATCGGATCTTGAATTTCATACATTGAATGACCTGAATAAAGTGCTCTCAGATGAGCTCCAGACCAACAACAGTGCACAGTAATTATTCAGAAAATATTTTAGCAGAACTGCAATGTTAGAAAGAATCATGAACTGCTCAGACAAAGCAGAGAAGCAGCAAAATTAATCAAACATATAACTGGTTATGACTTATTTACTTGGTCTTAAAAGAGAACAAAAAGGCCTTGAGTCTCCTCCCTGTCAATAACCCCCTGCTCATCCAATCCGGGTAGAGATTGAGGACGGGAGGGTTCTCACCAGAGAGCCCAAAGGATGGCCCAGGTCACTGGTGGGGATCACTGCCCGAGCACTATTTCAGCCCCACATTTTTGGGTGGATCTCCCACAGTGGGAGCTGCAGAGCACAACCCTGCAACACACAGACACACACCCCTCCTGGTGTTGAGAGGGGAACAGGAGAAAGGACAAAAGAAGCAAGAGATGAAGAGAAAGGAGGGAGGGAGGGATGGAGGAAAAGGTGAAACAAAAGGGACAAACCCTAATGTCCTCAGTGATTGTAAGGGACAAAATCCCAGGTGCACAATAAAATTCTGCCTCCTTAAGATCATGTTTTCCATGCCTAGAATTCAACTGTCACCAGATGGATCAGACTGAACAGTTTTCAAACCTCGAAGAGGCTCTTACCTTCTAAACAAGGATGGCTGTTTTCTAGTAAAATCACTAAAAGAGAAGGAGAAAACTTGAAAGAGGTTCCTCCTGGCGCTCACGTACGTGAACCCAAATACTCTCTCAGTCCTCAAAGAGAGACCTGGAGAAGGAAACTTGCTGAAGCAAAGCCACAGGGGACTCTGAAGTTTCCCTGGCCCCTCGCCCCTGTCCTGCCTACCTGATGTCAGCATCTCTCTGTGAGGTCACCACCTCCCCACCGCCTTTGACCAATAGACTGAGGTCCTGCAAAAGGCTTTGTGATGTCACTGCCACACCCCTCCCTTGCTGGGCTAATGTCCTGCCCCTGGCCAGGCACTTTGGAGCTTTGAGCTACTCCCTGTGGATCACCCCACTCAAGGAACGTTCATTCTAGGAAGCAAGCCGGCTAGACAGGAAAACATCAGACGCTGCTCCCAATGCTACATTCAGTTTTTCAGAAATTAGTCGACTTTATGGCCAGAGAAGACCATTAGAGCATCTAATCTGACCCCTGCATATCACAGGCCTCCTGTATGACACACTAGCTTCTTTTGGGGTAAACACATTCCAGAAAGGCATCTAGTCTTCATGAAATGACGTCACGAGACGGAGAATCCACCACTTTCCTTGGTAGCTTGTTCCTGTGGTGAATCATCCTCGCTGTTGAATATTTGTGCCTTAGTCATAATATGAATTTGTCTCTTTTCACCTTCCAGCCATTGGGTCTTTTTATGCCTTCTCTGCTAGATTCAAGAGCCCTTTAATACCTAATCTTTTCTCTCCATTAAGGCACTTCAACGAAGTCACCTTTCAATCTTCTTTCAATAGCTCACTAGCAGGCATTTTTCTCCAGCCCTCAGAACATTTGGTGGCTCTTTGCTGCCCCAGCTCGAATTTCACATCTTTTTCAAATGAGGACACCAAAACTGGAGGCAGTATTCCAATATCAGTCTCACTGATGCTGTGTCACCTCCTGTGACATCATTGACATAATCTGTAACTGCATAGATCACCGTTGTGACCACTGTTCTATATTTGCAGCAATATTGTAGAAAGGTTGTCGTGTAAGGGGTCTATGGAGAGGTTCTGATTGGCTGATTATAATTATGGTATCTCTAGATGTGTATCATTGTTGTAGTTGAAGTTATGAATATTGGCTGTATACTGTCTGTATAGAAAAACTTGTGCTCTGCTTCCGGGGAACACCCCAGAGAAGTTGGTGTCCATTAAGTACCATCAGCTATACAATCGACCCATTGAGAGAAGGCAGATACACCTTGTGACTCAGCAGGGACCTGCCTATGGACAGAACTCTAAGGTTTTTCTATGCTATGTGCTGTATAGAGTGTCCTTGGGACAAAGAAAGCAAAAACCACACGGCAAGAGACTATAAAAGGCTGATGTCTCATCCCCATCTTGTCTTCAATCCTGTTTCATACCTCTGGAGGGACTTTGCTACAAACTGAAGCTCTATGCAAAGAACTGAATGACCCATCCCAGCTATGGATGTACTCCAGAGACTTGATTTGAACCTGCAGAGTTTGCGGCAGAAGCTGTGCCGCTCTGTTCACAATGGCTGAGAAAAGGCGGGAAATGGTTAGATGAGAGAGTAGATAGAAAGAGGAGAGGACATTCAAAGTGGATTCAACATACCAGGAGACAGGCGGTGCACCATGCTGCACTGTCTGCTGGCAGCATGGCGTCTGCCATAGCTTTCACGGAGGGAGGAGTGAGTGACGGCACACACCCAGAAACACCCACAAGAATATTTTTGCCCCATCATGCACTGGGAGCTTAACCCACAATTCCAATGGGCGGCAGAGACTGTGGGAACTGTGGGATAGCTACCACAGTGCACCGCTCCGCCATTCAATGCTAGCCTCGGTACTGTGGACGCACTCCCCTGAATTCATGCGCTTTAGTGGGGACACACAACATCGAATGTATGAACTCGATTCAGGAAATTTGAATAAAATAACTTGGAATTAATTTCGTACTGTAAACGTACCCTTAGAGCTGTCAGCACCAGCTGCCTCTGCTCTAGAGCCCAGAGGAGGAAAGGTGTGCTGGGCTCCAGCCTGGGACTCTTCCTCCCTCCTGCCTACCTCTGATTATTAAGCCTGGCCCTGATACTTCCTCCTTTAAGTGCCATGTGGGCAAGAGGAAGCGCGTGGCAGCTGCCAGTACAAGGACCAAATTGTGGGCATCAGGCAAAGCAGCAAGAAACACAACCATCAGATCAACCCGCAGGAATCACTGGCCAGACTGATAAATGCTAGGGCTTCAACCTATTGAACCAGCCAGACCAAAGCCCTAGCAGGTGTCAGTCACCCAGCAGGAAGGAGAAAACTTACTCTAGTGCACCTAGGAACAGGGAAATCAAGCACATTGAGCTCTGAGACATTACAGCAAACCAACACAAGGCCCCACTGAGTTTGGAACTCATATTGCAGGATTCAAAGTCCTCAGTGCTAAACCATTACACCATGAGACCTGCAGCTCCTGTTATTTCAGGACTCCTATGAGACCCTCAGCTGGTCGGTTTGCACTCTGCACTCATTGCATCCCTCTCAGGACTCTCTCTCCTCCTCCCTCTCTGCTGCTTTCCTTCCCTAGACATTGAACCCAGCCCTTGCTGCTGCTGACACCAACTGGCAGAAGGGCCTATAAGCCCCCTGCCTGAGGGGAGGCCAATGCATGTGGTGGGCCATAAGCAATATGATATTTTCCGTCTTATTCTCTGTCCCTTTCTTAATGATTCCCAAGATTCTCTTTGCTTTTTTTGACTGCCGCTGCACATTGAGTGGATGTTTTCAGAGAACTATCCACAGTGACTCCAAGATCCCTCTCTTGAGTGGCAACAGCTATTTTTGGCTTTGCATTTTTCAACATTGAATTTCATCTGCCATTTTGTTGCCCTTTCACCCAGTTTTGTGAGATCTTTTTGTAACTCTTTGCAGGCTGCTTTGGACTTAACTTTCCTGAGTGGTTTTGGATCATCTGCAAATGTTGCCACCTCGCTGTTTACCCCCTTTTCCAGATCATTTATGAATATGTTGAAAAGTACTTGTCTCAGATCCCCTGGGGGACACCACTATTTACCTCTCTCCATTCTGAAACCTGACCATTTATACCTACCTTTTAACCAGTTATTTATCCATGAGAGGACCTTCCCTTTCATGCCATGATAGTGTAATAGAGCAGAATAGGGCTTCCTTGGGAGGGGGAGTGAACTGAGAATATATCAGGGGGCTGTGCACATTTACTGTCCTGGTGGAAAAGTGTGTCTGATACTCAGTCTTTGCTGCTCCTGCCGGCTGTGACTGCTGAGGACATTTTCCTTCTCTACTCCAGGGTCTCTCTTCTGCCAGATTCTCAGCAAGTCAGGCCGCCCTGCAGGCTATGGCAGAGCAGTTTGGTAATAGGCTGCAGGACTCACCACGTAAGAATGTAGCTGCTGTAGCACCTTGACTGACCATGGGCCAAAGCCTGCAGCCCTGGCAGCCCAGGAGAACCTCCCACTGATGGCACTGGGACCTGAGCCTTTGTAATTAGCTGCTGATGCCTGAGGTCTCAGCTATGGATTGAACTGGTGGCAAACACAGCTTCATCCAAAGAAGTGGCGGATGTAAGTGAAAGAGCAAAGCTGGCCAGCCGGGGAGCTGCTGCAGTCCCATCACCACAGCTGGAAGGGAGAAGAGGAAAAACTCCCTAAAGTGCTGGGAGCAGCACTGAGAAAGGAAGTTTGTCAGTGAGATCAGTAGCAATGAATGTGAAATGACGGAGTGCTTTCTCCTCTGTGCTGACATGGTTGAATTGTGTTACTTTACTATGAGATAAAGCTTTAAAATATCCTGCTCTAATTTCAGAATGGGTCTGTAACCATAATTGGTCTCTGGGAAGTGGCCTCTAAATAGTGGTCTTTGGGCAGAGCTGGCTGAAGAGCCTTCCTACTAACCAGGAGATCCTGGCTTGACCTGCCAGTTCTTCCTTGCTGAACCTGGCTTTTCTGTCAGGCTCCTTTTTTTGTATCTCTTCTCATAAAAAGAAAAGATCTCACTGTGCAATCCTTGTAAGTGCTTGTTTGAGACACAGAGAACCTTCCTTGCAGCTAAGTCTTGGAAAGTATTAAATGGTAAGTCTGGATCTGATGGAAATGTTACCATGACTCAGAGTTGAGCTGAAGTTGCTGTGACTGAAACGCAGAGCACTAATCCGTATATGATCACAGCAGCTTGTGGGAGAAGTGCATGTTAGAAGCCCTCTGTCAACTCAGCTGTGGCTTTCCCTGCACAGAGCCAGCCTGCTCAAGGTCTGCAAGTCTTGAGGTAAATGGAGAACATCTGTACTTTGGAATCTGAAGGGGTTGTCTTGGACCATCAAGTGGAACGATTGAAAACAGGCCCTTGAGGAAGGCACTGTGGCTTAGCTGGCTTAAAGTACCTGTCTAGTAAACAGAAGATCCAAGGTTCAACTCATTGTGGTGCCTTGGTGTATGGCTTCTGTCTCCTGTACTCACATTTTCCTGTGTTTTCCCAGGAAACAGAAGAGACCTCCCTTCGTATCCAAGTAATTGCTTGTGAAGGAAAAGGCTTCTTTCCAGAAGAGTGTTGCAGAGAATCAAATCCTCAGTCTGGAGTTGATGAAAAGGCTATTGGCATTGGCAAGGAGGTTGCTAAAATTTGCTGTGACAGGAGATCCTGTTGTACACCCATGCAATTCGCTGGGGCTATCTGTGCACAGAGACCCTTTTAGAGGGTTCTCTGCAGGGGTTGCAGGAAATGGAGAATTACTGTCCTTTCACCTTTCATGTCATTGTTGTTAGTGAAACATGGAGTAGTTATGGTAGAAGTCCCAGAGTGTCAAGGTTTCTTCCACACTCTGAACTTTAGGGTACAGATGTGGGGACCTGAATAAACACCTCTAAGCTTAATTACCAGCTTAGATTTGGTCTTTCTATCACCACTCAAATCCTTTAAGAGTTATTTGGGAAACTCAGTCTGCGGGGAAGGTAGACAATCTCCCTCCCAGTAGCCTTGAGAGACTTCTCCACCAAGTTCCTGGCGAACACCGATCCAAACCCTTGGATCTTAAAACAAGGAGGAATTAACCATTCCCTCTCCTTTCCCCCCACCAATTCCTGGTGAGGGCAGATCCAACCCCCTTGGATCTTAAAACAAGGAAAAATCAATCAGGTTCTTAAAAAGAAGGCTTTTAATCAAAGAAAGAAAGGTAAAAATCATCTCTGTAAAATCAGGATGGAAAATAACTTTACAGGGTATTCAGATTCATAGAGCCCAGAGGAACCCCCTCTAGCCTTAGGTTCAAAGTTACAGCAAACAGAGGTAAATCCTCTTAGCAAAAAGGAACATTTACAAGTTGAGAAAACAAAGATAAACCTAACACGCCTTGCCTGGCTGTTACTTACAAGTTCAAAATATGAGAGACTGGTTCAGAAAGATTTGGAGAGCATAGACTGATGTCTGGTCCCTCTTAGTCCCAAGAGTGAACAACCCCAAAAACAAAGAGCACAAACAAAAGCCTTCCCCCCATCCAAGATTTGAAAGTATCTTGTCCCCTTATTGGTCCTTTGGGTCAGGTGTCAGCCAGGTTACCTGAGCTTCTTAACCCTTTACAGGTAAAAGGATTTTGGTGTCTCTGGCCAGGAGGGATTTTATAGTATTGTACACAGGAGAGCTGTTCCCTTCCCTTTATAGTTATGACAGGTACCGTGGCAGAGCTTGCCAAGAGACCTTCTGGATAAAGAGCAGATTCAGGATCCAGCATCCAGTGCTGCCTTGCTGAACATGTGTCCTCTTGTCACCTTTTGGTCAATCTTTTTTGTTAACAGAGAAGCCCGACTCTGGCTAGCCATACAAATGCTTGCAAAAGAAATGGGTCTTTTTGCTGACAAGTGTCAAAAGGAGGCATTGGATAAACATGGATACAAGGTCAAAGTCTCTGTAACTCATCTTGCATGTGCAGCTGTTGAAGCTACAAGGCAGAGTACTAAGCACAATATTACCACGGCTGGTCACAGCAGGGTCTCTGTGTGGTGGGATCCGTGGGGTACAATCCCAAACTGTAGGACTGCTTTGTCCTCTTATCTCTCCAGCCTGGGCTGTGTCTTACAATGCTGCACTAGTGACAAGCAGCAAAACCCCTCCCGGTGCTGTGATCACTCAGCCAACAACACGCAGCAACACACCCAACTAAGTGGCATGAATGCTCTGTTCAGGGTCGGCTCTAGGCACCAGCCCTCCAAGCATGTGCTTGGGGTGGCACTTTCTAAGGGGCGGCACTCCAACCCCCTGTTTTTTAATTTTTATTTTTTATTTTTTTGCTTGGGGCGGCATTGCTGGGAGCCAGCCCTGGTGCAGCCACTTGCCCTGTCAGCAGGCAAACCGGGATCCGTGCCCCCTGTCTGGCCCGGCGGCCCCCTGCACAGCCCACTCGGGGAAACACTGCACTGCCCTGGGAAGACTCAGAGTAGCAGCAGCAGCAGCAGGACCCCTGCTCCCTCCCTGAATCCCGGGCCCTGCCTCCCTCCCTCCCTGGCTCCTCACACATTCCGGGCTGCGGTGGCGGCAAGAGGGGTTCCCAGAGTGTGTGAGCAGCCGGGGAGGGAGGGAGGCAGGGTCCCCTGGAGCCGAGCCCGGGCTGCAGCAGCGGCAAGAGGGGCTCCCAGAGTCAGGGCCACCCGGGAGGTGCCAGGGGGCAATTTTCCCTGGGCCCCATGGGGGCCCCCACGAGTATGTCGGAGGCTCCCCCGGCCTCCGTCTTCCCTCATCCCCCGGTGTCTCAGTTGGTAAGGGGGCGGGCAGGGGCAACTCTAGGAATTTGGCCGCCTCAAGCACGGCGGCATGCAGCGGGGGGCGCGCTGCCGGTCGCCGGTCCCGCGGCTCTGGGGGACCTCTTGCAGACGTGCCTGTGGAGGGTGCACTGGTCCCGCGGCTAGGGTGGACCATCCGCAGGCATGCCTGCGGGAGGTCCACCCGAGCCGTGGGACCAGCGAACCCTCCGCAGTCATGCCTGCGGGAGGTCCACCGGAGCCGCGGGACCAGCGCACCCTCAGCAGGCATGACTGTGGAAGGTCCGCCGGAGCCGCCTGCCGCCCTCCCGGCAAAATGCCGCCCCACGCGCACGCTTGGCGTGCTGGGGTCTGGAGCCGGCCCTGGGGGCGGGGCTGCGAACTGCAGCCGGGCAGTGAGAACTCAGGCACCATGCCACTGCAGCGCTGTCCGGGAGAGGGGGTAGGCGGCATGGAAAGGGGCCTGGGCCGGAGCCAGGCACTCCCCCGACCCCATCCCCCCTAGCCCTGACTCTCAGCTCCGAGCCCAGCCCCTCTGAGCCGGGCACCCCCCGACCCCATCCCCCCCAGCCCTGACCCCCAGCTCTGAGCCCAGCCCCTCTGAGCCGAGCACCCCCCGACCCCATCTCTCCACAGTCCTGAGCCCAGCCCCTCTGAGCCTGCTAAGCCCAGAGTTGTGAGCTCAATCCTTGAGGGGCCATTTGGGGATCAGTCCTGCTTTGAGCAGGGGGTTGGACTGGATGATCTCTTGAGGTCCCTTCCAACCCTAATATTCTATGAGCCGCCATCCCTCCCACAGCTCTGAGCTGGACACCCCCCAACCCCATCTCTCCACAGTCCAGAACCCAGCTCCCCACCCAGCCCTGGGCAGCAACAGCCCATTATGTAATTGCAAATGTATACATACCATTAAAGCATTTGATGTTTTTAAATAATGTATTTAGTGTATTTTCAAATTATTACAAATTATTTTTTGAATGTATTTCACTAGTTATTTTTACATTTCCAAATACATGTTACTATTGTATTGCAACTTTTTTTTATGGAAGGGGCCCCCGAAATTGCTTTGCCCCAGGCCCCCTGAATCCTCTGGGTGGCCTTGCCCAGAGTGTGTGGGGAGCCAGGGAGGGAGGGAAGCGGGGTCCCCTGGAGCCGAGCCCGGGCTGTGGCGGCGGCGAGAGGGGCACCCGGAGTGTGTGAGGAGGTGAGCGGCCGGCTGGGCTCGTCGGTGCTGAGCAGGTAGCCCCACAGACGGAGATCCTCGCCTTTCCGCCCGCCGGGGCTGGGCCAGGGCACCGTGAGTCTGAAGAGCAGCAGGTCCGGGGGGGTCTCCGGGTCCTTGGCTGCCAGCATGTCGGGGATGAGGGCGGTGAGCACAAACTGATCCACCTCGGCCACCAGCAGCGCCGTGAAGCCCAGAGAGGGGGCCGTGTTCTCCGCGCCGCCCCGCAGCCACACCGCCACCTAACAGTACTCCCGCTCTGCGCCGCCCAGCAGCTCCACTCGCATGGGAACAGAGTCGTGGCTGGGCCAGGGCTTGGCTGCTGCGTGCTGGTAGCGGATCCCATGTTTGGGGGGGGGAGCCCAGTGCTGGGTGGCAGGGGTGTGAGTAAGGGGGAAGAGAGAGCCCAGTTCTGGGGCGGCAGGGGATGTGGGGGTGGGGGTGGGAGAGAGCCCAGGGCTGGGGTGGCAGGGGTGTGAGTGGGGAAGAGAGAGCCCAGTGCTGGGGCGGCAGGGGCTGTGAGTGGGGACGAGAGCCCAGTGCTGGGGCGGCAGGGGATGTGGGTGGGGCGGGAAGAGAGAGCCCAGTGCTGGGGCGGCAGGGGTGTGAGTGGGGAAGAGAGAGCCCAGTGCTGGGGCGGCAGGGGCTGTGAGTGGGGGGGGAAGAGAGAGCCCAGTGCTGGGGCGGCAGGGGGTGTGAGTGGGGGGGGGAAAGAGAGAGCCCAGTGCTGGGGCGGCAGGGGGTGTGAGTGGGGAAAGAGAGAGCCCAGTGCTGGGGCGGCAGGGGGTGTGAGTGGGGGGGGAAGAGAGAGCCCAGTGCTGGGGCGGCAGGGGGTGTGGGTGGGGGGTACTGGTGGGTGGGGAGGGCAGCCAAATTTTTTTTTGCTTGGGGAGGCAAAAAACCTAGAGCTGGCCCATGTTACTACAGTATTGCAACTTTTTTTTTTATGGAAGGGGTCCCCGAATCCTCTGCGTGGCCCTGCCCAGAGTGTGTGAGGAGCCAGGGAGGGGGGGAAGCGGGGTCCCCTGGATCCGAGCCCGGGCTGTGGCAGCAGCGAGAGGGGCTCCTGGAGTGTGTGAGGTGAGTGGCTGGCTGGGCTCATCGGTGCTAGGAGGGGGTGGGGGCAGCCAAAATTTTTTTTGCTTGGGGTGGCAAAAAACCTAGAGCTGGCCCTGGTCAGAGCCCTGTCTGTGCTTCCCTCCATTCCCCAGCCTTCTCCTGAAACTCTCTCACTCCCCAGCATCTCCTCCCCCAGCCTTTGTTCAGCTTCCAGGGCAGAGGTGTCACCTGGCCTCTAACCCCTTCCTGGGTTCTCATGTTACATGCTCAGGCATCTTCCCTCAAGGACAGTCTCTCCTCCCCCAGTGCAGATTGTCCTCCCAGGCCTCCCCCCCGCCACTCAGCATTCACAGACCACAGTAAGAACAGTCCCAGTTTGTCACACCTCCTACACCAGTGACTGGGGCAGGGATAGAGCCAGGGTTGTGCTGGAAGAAGCAGGGAGATCTGGTGCCCAGATACCTTTCGTGGCAGCAAACAAATCAGCTCCTTCTGGCACTGAACAATCCACCTGAGACTAAGAGCAGCACTGGGGGGCTTTCTCCTTGCCACTTCTGCTGGCATGACCAGGCATCCTGGAGGCCTTTCTAGAAGAGAATTGGGAACTGAGTTGGCAAAACCAATTTGAAAACAGGCAGCTCAGATTTAGACTAATTTATTTATAATATTAAATAGTCCTTCAATTCCAGTGTCACAATCAATACAATTGCTTCAGCCTGATAGGTTCCCAAAGGGAAAACTTAACTTCTCTCCAAGGGGAATGGAGAGAAAACACTTTTCAGAGTTCAGGAGAGACAAGATGGGTGAGGGTAAGAGCTTGCAGAGGACCAACCTCTGTTGGTGAAAGAGACAAGCTTTGGAGTTAATCCAAAACTCTTCTTCAGTTCTGTGTAGCCCGAAAGGTCGTCTCTTTAATAAAAAGCAGTTAGAAGGTAAGAACAGTCATACTGAGTCAGACCAGTTCATCTAGCCCACTATCCTGTTTTCCAACAGGCCAATGCCAGGTGCCACAGAGGGAATAAACATAACAGGTAATCATCAAGTGATCCATCCCCTTTCGCCCATTCCCAGCTGTCATAACTGATAGAGAGATATGCACAGTTGTTTGTTCCCCCTGGTATTAATACATACTCTGGGTCAATTAATAAGTAAAAAGTGATTTTATTAAATACAGAAAGTAGGATTTAAGTGGTTCCAATTAGTAACAGACAGAACAAAGTAAGTCACCAAGCAAAATAAAATAAAACACGCAAATTTATGTCTAATCAAAGTGAATACCGATAATCTCACCCTCAGAGATGTTTCAGTAAGTTTTTTCTCAGACTGGACACCTTCCAGGCCTTGGCACAATTCCTTCCCCTGGTACAGCTCTTGTTCCAGCTCAGGTGGTAGCTAGGGGATTCTTCATGATGGCTCTCCCATTCTTTGTTCCACCCACTTATATATATCTTTTGCATAAGGTGGGAATCCTTTGTCCCTCTGAGTTCCCACCCTCTCCTTCTCAATGGAAAAACACCAGATTAAAGATGGATTCCAGTTCAGGTGATTAGACCTTTTGCCTAAACCAATAAAGCATGAAGATGGCAAAGGGGATTTTTCAAAATTGTACCCACAAACTTAACCAGTACACCACAAGTGCATACATACCTGTCATCCATACACACATACATACTAGCCTATGGGGTACGTGTACCCTAACATTTCCATGGGGGAAGGATGAAATTTGGGCATAAGAGGAAGGATTTCCGACCAATGCCCTATAAAAAGGCGATGCATCTCGCCATTAGGCAGGCAATCTACCCACCTATCCACACCTGTCTACTCTTCATTTGCCTCCACCTTCAACAACGTATCAATGCTACCCATCTACGACTGCTATTGACTATTAATAGGCCACACTTTATTTCTTTTCAAACTTTAAGTTTTAAGGCATCTAGGCTAAGCTTGGTTTTCCAACGCTTTATTTCAGTTTAAGGCTTATTGAGTTAAGTTAAAGAGTAAACAGCTTTAATAGCTCTGCATTTAGCTTCCTCTGCTAGAGGTGTGAAAATGGAGCTGCCACAGGCGCGGTCCCTTCTCTTCCAACACCAGGCTATTAAAACAGAGTGTGAGTATTAACCAAAGTTTGCAGCACATAATATTGTATTATCATATGTATCTCTTGAATAACGGTAATATAATTGTAACTCTGTAATTCTAACTGTTTTACCACTTGCTTACTATTTCATTGATTTTAATAAACGGTCTTTATGACTATATCTGTCTCAGTGTGAGCTTCCTGTCATACCCCCAAAGGTCCTTTTATAAATTCTGTGAAGCCTGATTCAGGATGAACTTTATCTTCTCATCAAAAAATTGGCGAGCCTAAACCCATACTAATTAATATCCATAATATTATTATTAAGAGTGTTAATTAATTAAAATTAATTAAATAAATTTAAATTAAGTGGATAAATTAAATCAACATTCCTAAAACACCCCAAATCAGGCTACACTAACCAGAAGTCATGCAAGCAATTCCGTCAGATATTCCAGTTCCCTTATATCACCACCAGCACCACTCCTTATAGGGATGAATAGTTATGAAAACCAATACCCCAGTAAAAGAAAAAAGGTTCTCTCAAAGGACCACAAAGGACCAAGCCCCAGATCCAGGTCAATAGACAAGTCAGATCTTACCCACAAATCACGCTGTTGCAAATCCTTTAGCATCTAAAATATAAAAGTTTATTCATAAAAAGAAAGAAATATAGATGAGAGTTAAAATTGTTAAAGGAATCAGTTACATACAGTAATGGCAAAGTTCTTCGTTCAGGCTTGTAGCAGTGATGGAATAAACTGCAGGTTCAAATCAAGTCTCTGGAGAACATCCACAGCTGGGATTCAGTCCTTTGTACAGAGCTTCAGTTTGTAGCAAAGTCCCTCCAGAGGTATGAAGCAGGACTGAAGACAAGATGGAGGCAAGGCCTCAGCCTTTTATAGTCTCTTGCCAATGTGGTCTTTGCTTTCTTTGTCCCAAGGACACTCTATCCAGCACATGGCATAGAAAAACCTTAGAATTCTGTCCATAGGCAGGTCCCTGCAAACCTTGCTGAGTCACAAAGCGTATCTGCCTCCTCTCAATGGGACGATTGTATAGCTGATGGTCCTTAAGGGGCCATCAGGCAGGCTAGGCAGAACTGACACCAACTTGTCTGGGGTGTTCCCTGGAAGCAGAGCACAAGTTTGAAATAAGGGCAGAATAGAGCCAATATTCATAACTTCAACTACAAAAAATGATACACATCTAGAGATGGCATAATTATAATCAGCCAGTCATAACCTCTCCTTAAACCCCTTACATGACAACCTTTCTACAATATTGGCTGCAAATATGAAACAGTGGTCGCAATGGTGATCTATACAGTTACAGATTATGTCAATAACATCACAGGAGGTGACACGGCATCAGTGAGACTGATACTGGAATACTGCCTCCAGTTTTGGTGTCCTCGTTTGAAAAAGATGGTGTGAAATTGGAGCTGGGGCAGCAAAGAGCCACCAAATGTTCTGAGGGCTGGAGAAAAATGCCTTCCAGTGAGCTATTGAAAGAGCTCAACCTGTTTAGCTTATCAAAAGAAGATTGAAAGGTGACTTCATTGAAGTGTTGAAACGAGTTAGTGGAGAGAAAAGATTGGGTATTAAAGGGCTCTTGAATCTAGCAGAGAAAGGCATAACAAGACCCAATGGCTGGAAGGTGAAAAGAGACAAATTCTTATTACAAATAAGACAAATATTCAACAGTGAGGATGATTCACCACAGGAACAAGCTACCAAGGAAAGTGGTGGATTCTCCATCTCCTGATGTCATTTAATGAAGACTAGATGCCTTTCTGGAATGTGTTTGCCCCAAAAGCAGCTATTGTGTCATACAGGAGGCCTGTGATATGCAGGGGGGGCAGATTAGATGCTCTAATGGTCTCTTCTAACCATAAAGTCGACTAATTTTTGAAAAACTGAGTGTAGCATTGGGAGCAGCATCTGATGTTTTCCTGTCTAGCCGGCTTGCTTCCTAGAACGAATGCTCTTTGAGTGGGGTGATCCACAGGGAGTAGCTCAAAGCTCCAAAGTGCCTGGGCAGGGGTAGGACATTAGCCCAACAAGGGAGGGGTGTGGCAGTGACAGCACAAAGGCCTTTTGCAGGATCTCAGACTATTGGTCAAAGGTGGTGGGGAGGTGGTGACCTCCCAGAGAGATGCTGACAGCCAGGCAGGACAGGGACGAGGGACCAGGGAAACCTCAGAGACCCCTGTGGCTTTGCTTCAGCAAGTCTCCTTCTCCAGGTCTCTCTTTGAGGACTGAGAGAGTATTTGGGTTCAGGTACGTGAGCTCCAGGAGGAACCTCTTTTGAGTTTTCTCCTTCCCTTTTAGTGATTTTACTAGAAAACAGCCAACCCTTTTTAGAAGGTAAGAGCCTCATTGAGGTTTGAAAGCTGTTCAGTCTGATCCATCTGATGACAGTTGAATTCTAGGCATGGAAAACATGATCTTAAGGAGGCAGAATTTTATTGTGCACCTGGGATTTTGTCCCTTAGAATCACTGGGGACATTAGGGTTTGTCTTTTTTTTTTCACCTTTTCCTCTGTCCATCCCCCCCTCCTTTCTCTTCATCTCTTGCTTCTTTTGTCCTTCCTCCTGTTGCCAGGAGGTAGGTGTGTGTGTGTGTGTGTGAGAATGACAGAGGAGGGCTCTGCAGCTGCCACTGTGGGAGGTCCACCAAAAATGTGGAGCTGAAATAGTGCTCGGGCAGTGCTCCCCACCAGTGACCTGGGCCATCCTTTGGGCTCTCTGGTGAGAACCCTCAGCCTCAGTTTCTATCCTGATTGGCCGAGCAGGGGGTTATTGACAGGGAGGAGACTCAGGTCCTTGTTGTTCTCTTTTAAGACCAAGTAAATAAGTCATAACCAGTCATATGCTTGACAAATTTTGCTGCTTCTCTGCATTAATTGTCTCTGAGCAGTTCATGATTCTCTCTGACATTCCAGTTCTCCTAAAATACTTGCTGAATAATTACTGTGCAATGTTGCTGGTCTGGAGCTCATCTGAGAGCACTTTACTCAGGTCATTCAATGTATGAAATTCAAGATCCCAGAGTGACTGAAAGGGGGCAAAGGTGAAAACAGATCTCATTGGGAGCTGGCCCCACACCTGCCCCGCTGTAATGATGTGGTTCTGGCAGGACCTAACTGAGAGTGCCAATTCAGGACATATTGCTTAAAACAGGGCACTTACAGCCCAAGGCTGGAGTTTTTCCACCTCCAAGGCAAACCAAATCTGCCAGCCAAAGAGGACTTTGGTCTCACCCTACTGGCTAACCACAAGTCATAGAATCATAGAATCATAGAACTTAAGATCAGAAGGGACCATTATGATCATCTAGTCTGACCTCCCGCAAGATGCAGGCCACAAAAGCTGACCCACCCACTCCTGAAATAATTCTCTCCCTTGACTCAGCTGTTGAAGTCCTCAAATCCTGATTTAAAGACTTCAAGTAGCAGATAATCCTCCAGCAAGCGACCCCTGCCCCATGCTGCGGAGGAAGGCGAAAAACTTCCAGGGCCACTGCCAATCTACCCTGGAGGAAAATTCCTTCCTGACCCCAAATATGGCGATCAGCTGAACCCCGAGCATGCGGGCAAGACTCTCGAGCCAGACACTCAGGAAAAAGACTTTCAATATCCCAACATTGACCCTCGGTACTAATTACCAGTGGCGGCACGTTATTGACCTATTGACTAAATCACGTTATCCTATCAAACCATTCCCTCCATAAACTTATCAAGCTTAATCTTAAAGCCAGAGAGGTCCTTCACCCCCACTGTTTCCCTTGGTAGGCTGTTACAGAATTTCACTCCCCTGATGGTTAGAAACCTTCATCTAATTTCAAGCCTAAACTTCCCAACTGCCAATTAATATCCATTTGTTCTCGTGTCCACATTAGTACTGAGCTGAAATAATTCCTCTCCCTCCCTGGTATTTATCCCTCTGATATATTTAAAGAGAGCAATCATATCTCCTCTCAACCTTCTTTTGGTTAAGGAAAACAAACTGAGCTCCTCAAGTCTCCTTTCATACGACAGGCTTTCCATTCCTCGGATCATTCTAGTGGCCCTTCTTTGTACCCGTTCCAGTTTGAATTCATCCTTCTTAAACATGGGAGACCAAAACTGCACACAGTACTCCAAATGAGGTCTCACCAACGCCTTGTATAACGGGACTAGCACCTCCTTATCTCTACTAGAAATACCTCGCCTAATGCATCCCAATACCGCATTAGCTTTTTTAACGGCCACATCACATTGCCGACTCATAGTCATCCTGCGATCAACCAGGACTCCGAGGTCCTTCTCCTCGTCCGTTACTTCCAACTGGTGCGTCCCCAGCTTATAACTAAAATTCCTGTTAGTCATCCCTAAATGCATAACCTTACACTTCTCACTATTGAATTTCATCCTATTACTAATACTCCAGTTTACAAGGTCATCCAAATCTCCCTGGAGGATATCCCGGTCCTTCTCCGAATTGGCAATACCTCCCAACTTCGTGTCATCCGCAAACTTTATCAGCCCACTCCTACTTTTGGTTCCGAGGTCAGTGATAAATAGATTGAATAAGATCAGACCCAAAACCGAACCTTGAGGAACTCCACTGGTAACCTCCCTCCAACCCGACAGCTCACCTTTCAATACGACCCGCTGCAGTCTCCCCTTTAACCAGTTCCTTATCCACCTCTGGATTTTCATTTCGATCCCCATCTTTTCCAATTTAACCAGTAATTCTTCATGCGGTACCGTATCAAATGCCTTACTGAAATCAAGATATATTAGATCCACCGCATTTCCCTTGTCTAAAAAATCTGTTACTTTCTCAAAGAAGGAGATCAGGTTGGTTTGGCACGATCTACCTTTTGTAAAACCATGTTGTAATTTGTCCCAATTGCCATTGACCTCAAGGTCCGTAACTACTCTCTCCTTTAATATTTTTTCCATGACTTTACATACTACAGATGTTAAACTAACAGGCCTGTAGTTACCCAGGTCACCTTTTTTCCCCTTCTTGAAAATAGGAACTATATTAGCTAATCTCCAGTCAAACAGTACAACCCCCGAGTTTAGAGATTCATTAAAAATTATCGCTAACGGGCTTGCAATTTCACTCACCAATTTCTTTAATATTCTAGGATGAAGATTATCCGGGCCGCCTGATTTACTACCATTAAGCTGTTCAAGTTTGGCTTCTACCTCAGATACTGTAATTTCCAACCCCACACCTTCATTCCCATCAGTCACTCTGCCACTATTCCTAAACCCTTCATTAGCCTCATTAAAGACCGAGGCAAAATATTCGTTTAGATATTGTGCCATGCCTAGCTTATCCTTAATCTCCACTCCGTTTACAGTTTTAAGCGGTCCCACTTCTTCTTTTTTGGTTTTCTTCCTATTTATATGGCTAAAAAACCTTTTACTATTGGTTTTAATTCCCTTCGCAAGGTCCATCTCTACCCGGCTTTTGGCTTTTCTCACTGCATCCCTACACCCTCTGACCTCAATAAGGTAGGTTTCTTTGCTGATCCCTCCCATTTCCACTCCCTGTACGCTTTCTGTTTTTTCTTAATCACCCCTCTGAGATGCCTGCTCATCCAGCTCGGTCTAAAACTGCTACCTACGGACCGTTTTCCCTTTCTCGGGATACAGGCCTCTGACAGCTCTTGCAACTTCAACCTGAAATAATTCCAGGCGTCTTCCGCCTTTAGATCCCTAAATATGTTAGTCCAATCCACTTCCCTAACTAATCACCTTAATTTAGTAAAGTTAGCCCTTTTGAAATCGTAAACCTTAGTCTCAGATGCAATTTTGTTTATCCTTCCATTTATTTTGAACTGAATTAGCTCATGATCACTCGAGCCAAGGTTGTCCCCTACGACTATTTCCTCAACAAGGTCCTCACTACTCACCAAAACCAAATCTAAAATGGTATCCCCCCTCATCGGTTCAGCAACTACTTGATGAAGGAATTCATCAGCTATCACGTCTAGGAAAAGCTGAGCCCTAATATTATTACTAGCATTTGTTCCCCAATCTATATCCGGGAAGTTAAAGTCTCCCATGATCATACAGTTCCTATTGGTATTTACCTCCTTAAAAACATTAAAGAGTTCTCTATCCATATCCAGGGTAGATCCCGGCGGTCTATAGCACACCCCAATCACTATCCCAGGGGAGGCTCTAGTAGTTTTCTTCCCTAATGTGACCATTGCCCAAACAGACTCCTCAAGCAATTCCCTTAGACATTCCAGTTTCTCAGTATCACCACCAGTGCCATTCGTTGTGGGGACAAATGGTTATGAAAACCAATACCCCAGTAAAAGGAAAAGGTTCTCCTGATCCCATAGGACCAAGCCCCAGACCCAGGTCAATATACAAATCAGATCTTACCCACCAATCACGCTATTGCCTGTTAGGGGGCTTATTCCTTCACCCTCTCACTTCCCTGATTCTTCTCGCATGAACAGAGAGCAACAATACCCCAAGTCCAAACATGCAAACAATTCAATGTTTATTGGGGTGAACTTCCAGCAAGCACGATTCCAGTTTCCTTCCTGAGCCCTGGTCTACACTAAGGTCGGGGGTCGAACTAGGGTACGCGAATTCAGCTACGTGAATAACATAGCTGAATTCGAACTACCCTAGTTCGACTTACTTACCCGTCCAGACGCCGCGGAAGCGAACTCCGCGGCTCCAAGGTCGACTCCGGCAACTCCTCCTGCCGCGGTGGAGTACCGGAGTTCGAACTAGCGCTTCCGGGGTTCGAACTATAGCGTCTAGATCAGACGCGATAGTTCGAACTCCGAGCAGTCGAACTCGCCGCGTCGACCCAGCAGGTAAGTGTAAACGTGGCCTTAGTGTCCCCCTTCCCAGCTCTGACACCACGGAGCCTTGCCTATGTCCCTGTTCCTGTTCCCATCCCCTGTTCCCATTTTCCCCTTTAGCAAAACATGATTTTAATTCTCCCATCCCCCATCCCCAGTCTCTGTTCCCATTTCCCCCCTCCCCACTTCCTGATTGACTGCAGACTATATAGTAAAACCTGAGTTTTGCTTAGCTATTCCTTAACCAATCATTTTACTGAACTTTAACTAACCAATCCTAACATATTGTAACATAGTTATTTAACCAATTATATACCAACACCTTCATTGGTTTACGCCCAACAAAATTAATTATACAGCAAACAGAAACAATCACAGAACCAGACAGAGACCATGCAAATAAACATACAAAACAATAAAGAAGTGAGGATTTTACAACCACATCTATACAGACATAAGGGTTTTCCAGCTGTGTCTATTGATAAGTGAGTTCATGCCAGACAGGATGCTATTAAACTAAGTTTCCTTTTACATCTTCTAGGCTCTTCTCTTTCTCTGGAGGTGATAGGAATATCAGGACAGGATTGTATTCCTAATAGCCCAACAGCACCTTATGTCAATGTGACTAGTTTGGAATGTGAGGATGTGACCATACACTTCCCAGCTTACGGCTGCTTAACTACCTCTTAGCTGAAGGTCTTAGCCTGTCACAGTAAGAGAAGGTCATTACACAGACAGTGATTTTGATTCTTTCTTTTATACCTCTATAACTAGCTAAGTGATAAGAATACACCTACATTCTAAAAGTATATGCCTTTGCAGACAGGCCTGAATATCTATATCCTAACAAGTTTCCCAGGAGGAAGGTAGATAATCATTATTCTTTGGAGATTTTATACACACAAGAATCTTAACAGGTCTGTTAATCAACTGAGCCAAGAAGACCACAGGGTAATTTTCTAATTGCACTGTGACCCTAAGAGCCACTTTGTGCCAGCTGGCAAAGGGCACACTGTTCTGTAAAAGTAAATCCCAGCTGCTCTGACAAACTCAATATACCCAACACACTGTTGTCAGAATATGTACCCAAACAGTACCTTATAACATATCTATGAAAACTGGTGATACATTGGCCATGAATATCATTGTATGATGTATCTATGGGGTGTGTATACAGAGTTATGAACGTGTTCTGGAAATGTGTTCTTAAAATATGTTTTGGAGGCAGTTGATAAACAAGCCTGTCCTACACTAAGGGATGTGCATTTACCTCCCTGCATGGGGCAAGCTAACAGGCAGGTGAGAAAACAGGAGGGCTTATTAAAAGTTAAAGACAGTGAAAGTGCATTTACATCTAAGATAAACAAAGTGATCAGATCAATTAAAAAATCACATTGACCAGAGGATGAGGAAGGAGCTGGTGACTACACCCCAAGGAACAAGCAGCTGGGAAGTGTAACTTTGGGTTCAAAGAATCCATTTCCAAGGTTCTACAATAACAGAGAAGACATGGGATTCATTTTTGGTCCAACATTTTGGAGACAAAGAGGCCAGTGCTCTTGCAACCTGTGAAACGGTTTCTCCCAGCCATGCAGGCTGAATATTCTGAGAACTAACTCTAGGTGAGAAATTGTCTGAGAGCTGGGTTGTAGACAATAGAAAGTGTGTTTTACTTTGATTTTACATGTAACCATTGGGTCTCTTTTACTCTTGCTTGGTATCACAAATCTCTGTCCTTTAGTAATAAACTTACTCATGTTTTTATTATAAATCATAACAGTTCTGCGTATTTAATTGTCTCTTTGGTAGCATCAAACTTGATACTGTCTGAGGACTGGACATCAGAGATACACATCCCTGGGAACCTCAGAACTTCTTGTTTTTATTTTCCTCAGCAAAGGGGTGTCTCTACTTGCTCAGTGTTCTTATTCTTGTTATTTCTAACACCTCTGGTCTGTACTGGTAGTGAGTGAGCGCATGTGGGTATGTAAAAGTGCAGGATACAATATGCAGAGTTTATTTAAGAATGACACCTAACGAATGGGTTTTCAAACATCTAAAACAGCCCTAAGTTCACTTCTTCCTTGTCTAAAAGATCACACATGTATATGTTATGTCTTGGGAATTATCTTTTTTTTTTATGATTGCAAGGCTAGAAGGTAACACTGTGATCATCTAGTGTGACCTATAACACAGGCCAAAGAACTTCCCCAAAAGAATTCCCTTAGAACTGGAGCATGTATCGGGGAAAAAAAATCCCAATCTAAAAATTGTTAGTGATGGAGAATTTACCCATGGTAAATTGTTCCAATGTTAATTACCCTCACTGTTGAAAATATTCACCTTATTTTCATCCTGAATTCATCTAGCTTCAACTTCGAGTCACTTGTCTGCTAGAAATTAGTTTAAATTCTAAGAAATTGTCATTTTATTTACAATTGATTGCTAGTTAAATATAACAAGCTGTATTATTATGAATTTTATTGGAAGATTCTATGTGACCATATAAAGATGACTATAATTTAACCACTGAAATCCAGGAGGTAACTCTTTATTGATATGTAAATTGTGTTTCAAACATCAGCTTTAGATTTTGCTTTGGTTTCCTCCCATTTGTAACATGCCTATGGCTGGTATCCCAACTTAGACCAGTGGGTATGAAGTCCCAGTGTTACTGGGTATGTCTACACTTCAGGGTAAGCCTGGGCTTAGACTCAGGCTTGAGCCCCAACCCACTTTATGTCTACACACAAATCTGTCTGACTTGGGCCAGTAAGCCCTGAAGATCTGGGCCCTAGGACTGTGTGAGAGGATGGGGGTCTGAACTAGAGACCGACTGGGACTCTCATCCAAACTCCATTATTTGGTAGTGCGGCTGCAGCTCGATCCCAGATCCCCAGATCTATGTCCTGAGAGTCCACCAGTTTTATGCCATAATCTCATGAGCCAGTATTCCTTGTCCTCTCTATCCCATGGCTAGACAATTGACTCCAAGGAAATGGAAGAAATCCTCCTAGTTCAAGTACAGCTGCTTGGTGTTTAACTCTTGAACTTTATTCTAATAGCTGATCTTTAAACAGTGAACTGTCTCCTGTATTATCTAGTCTTTATTTAATTGGGTGAATTGATAATTCTGTTGTAAATTATAGTGAGTCCAGCTTCTATGGCTACAGTTTAAATATCAACAGGGTGAGTGGTACCCTGAGCAATTTTCTTAGTTTTGGAGGCTCTAGGAGTACACAAAGAATGAGGACAGTGACCACAAACAGAGTTACAAGTAAAAAATGTTGTTTGTGTTATAAGTTACCATTCACACGCACACATCTACACAACCTGAGAGACCAAACAATAGCCAATGGCGTATTCATACTCACCCAAATATATTATAGAGTCTGGTAGATCTCTCAACAAGTGGTCAGCGACAGAGGGGTGGTTTCTGCTGGTATCTTCCCAGTGAGAACTTCCCTTGGGGAAGTTCCTCCCCATACTAGAAAATCTCTTTAATCTTGTTGTTCTGACCATGCCTAATACCCTATTCATATGCATCAGGGTTCCAAATTGCTTTTCCTTATTTGTACTTCCACACTCAATAAATGTTGTGGTACCACTTTTCATAGCTTGTTCTCTTAGTTCCCCCTTTTTCTTATTAATATCTTATTAACATTGACATAAACATGTTCCCATGGTAACCTGCAGTCAGAACAGAATTTTCTGTAATGTTACAATCAGATGTCTTGCTGTCTGGACAGGAACGTGGTGCCATATTTTCTTAGAATATCACCTATTAGCACAGCCTTTACAGTAATCTTATGCTTTGTGGCATAGGGTCAATCTTAAGTTACCCACTCATATCAAGTCTCCTTAAGCCTGAGGTTTAGTGTGGCTAAACTGAAATCTTACAGGCCTTAACCTGTAGGGGTGCATTATGGCTTTAGTTTAGTTATATACCTAATACACACTCATCACTCCTAAATACTTGTCAGTTTTGTACTCCTATAATCCTACAATTTAAACTATTCATCACACATTGATTACATATGAAATTACATATGAGTTAACAATGACAATAGATAACACCATTAAATGATAAAATGAGCTAATTGGTTACAGTTAGCTATGGCCAGCAACAAGAAAAGGTCCTTTGCCAAGCATGCTGCTACCTGGTCCTGGCACTAGTCAGATTCTGGCATAGCCCCCCTATTTGAGGAGCTCCTGAATCTTTTCAGATGTATTGTCATTAGACAGACATCTATGTACTGTATGCTGACCTTGAAGGACTACCAGCCCCATGATGCAATGGTGGGCACCCTCTGGGACTGGACTGAGTGTCCTGTATCAGAAACTGCTGCAGGGGGTTGGCTGCCTCCAACTGTGGGCAAGGATATGCAAGAGAAAGCTGCTGTTCCTTTTGGGGTTTGGGATGAGAAGTGGTGGTGACAGGGCCCTTTTGTTGAGTTGCTGGGGTTGAAGACACAAAATGAGGGTTAAGACTAAACAACTGTGGACCCACTGTTGGTGCTGAGTCCTGGCTCATGAACTCCTTCTTCACAGCTAAGCATTGAGCGTGCAATCTGAAGACTGTCCTTTGTGCAGCAGATCTGAATTTGGCTTGCAAACAATCGAAGAAAGAGAGAGTTCTTCTTTGACTTGTTGCATAGGTGCATTCCACTCTTGGTGTCTGCGTACTCAGAACACAGCAATTTGAATCTTTTCCCCTCAGTAGTACAGGACAGCTCGAATGCCCGATGAGTGCCACTGTGCCCAGGCATAAAGGGCAGAGGTGCCCCCATCCCCTTTTAGTTCCTTCTGACCACCTGTGATGGTTGCTAGAACTGCTTTGTATTGCTCTGGCAATATCTTTCAGACTTTGTGTGGATAGTTCTGTACTTAGCAATAAATAGATAGTATAAAAGTTTACTGACTTTATTATTAGTTGTTAGTAAAACAAACAAAACAATCTCCACCCCCTATATTTCCTGTTTTTCCCACTGAGGATGCTATTCCCAGTATCAAGATATGCCCAGGTCACCAGGCTTCAAAGCCTGTGCTTCTTGTAAGAAGCCTATACCCATAAGTGACCCACACAATTTGCACCTCAAGTGCATGGGTGAGATTCATGTAAAGTACAGCTGCAAAATTTCTGGGGACTTTAAGGTTAAGACTCAGAAGGACAGGGAATATTAATCCTGTTAATAGAGGTGTCAATAAAACGCTATTGGAGCTGTGCCAATCTGAATCGGTGCCAAGTGCTGCTGCTTCAGCCAGAAGCATGCTGGAATGGAGTGCATGCCACGCCCCTGTGTATTCAGCCCCTTGGCCTGCTCTTCAAAGTCTCAGAAAGGCTCCAAGCTGGCGCAACACCCGTGTTCTTTATTCGTGTCCGTTTCCTACTATACAGAAGCTATTTACAGTATCTTGGCCTAACACAAGCCTGGTCAGCAACAGAGTAGCAGGCTCCTACCTCTCCCAGAGCCCCACTTCCCTCCTGGTCTCCATCCCCACCCTCCTTCACTCACTTTCTCCCAGCCTTATAGCTCCTGCCTAATGAGGCTGGCAGGTGCAGTCAGTGGTTAGGCAAACCTAGGCTATTTACTCAGCCCCAATCCATTTCCCCTGATTGGGGCTGGAGTGGCAGAAGCTGACTGGGGCTTCCACTGTCTGCATCCTGGCACCAGTCTCCTTCACTGGTGCTTAGAAGAGGCCTAAGTCTTCTAATGCAGCTTCAGCTCAAGGGAGATCATCACACTCCCAGGCAGCTAAGCACAGAGGAATGGATTGAATAGAGTTCATACCAGTTCAAAGCACTGCTCCTCCATGCCGGTGGCTATACTGGCACCATTGACTCTGGTGCTGGAAGAGGCTGCATTGAGTCCAGAGACAGAAATGGCACCCTCAACTTTATTGGCACTGCAACCACCAGAGATGATCTAGGTGCCAACTACACCAGAGGCATTTGCCATGATGAGAGCCTAAACCTCCCCCTCTGCAACTTGAGACCATTACTCCTTGTTCTGTCATCTTCTACCACTGAGAACAGTCTAGATCCATCCTCTTTGGAACCCCCTTTCAGGTAGTTGAAAGCAGCTATCAAATCCCCCCTCATTCTTCTCTTCTGCAGACTAAACAATCCCAGTTCCCTCAGCCTCTCCTCATAAGTCATGTGCTCCAGCCCCCTAATCATTTTTGTTGCCCTCCGCTGGACTCTCTCCAATTTATCCATATCCTTCTTGTAGTGTGGGGCCCAAAACTGGACACAGTACTCCAAATGAGGCCTCACCAGTGCTGAGTAGAGGGGAATGATCACATCCCTCGATCTGCTGGAAATGCCCCTACTTATACAACCCAAAATGCCATTAGCCTTCTTGGCAACAAGGACACACTGTTGACTCATATTCAGCTTTTCGTCCACCGTAACCCCTAGGTCCTTTTCTGCAGAACTGCTGCCCAGCCATTCGGTCCCTAGTCTGTAGCAGTGCATGGGATTCTGCCGTCCTAAGTGCAGGACTCTGCACTTGTCCTTGTTGAACCTCATTATATTTCTTTTGGCCCAATCCTCTAATTTGTCTAGGTCCCTCTGTATCCTATCCCTACCCTCCAGCGTATCAACCACTCCTCCCAGTTTAGTGTCATCTGCAAACTTGCTAAGGGTGCAGTCCACACCATCCTCCAGATCGTTAATGAAGATATTGAACAAAACCGGCCCCAGCACCGACCCTTGGGGCACTCCACTTGATACTGGCTGCCAACTAGACATGGAACCATTGATCACTACCCGTTGAGTCCGACCATCTAGCCAGTTTTCTATCCACCTTACCGTCCATTCCCGCTTCATTTTCCTCGCTGAGCTGTCACCATCTAAACTTGTATGCAGTATTCTTGTAGCCACATCAATCCCAGGATATTAGCAAGACACGGTGGGTGAGGTAATATCTTTTATTGAACCAACATTGGTTGGTGAGAGGGACAATCTTTAAAGCTTAGGTAGAGCTTATCTTCAGCTCACCACCTAAAGTTGCTGGTGAGGGTGTACAAATCATGTCCTTTCCTGCCTGAAACTGTTGATTAAATCTGGCCAATGTAGACATGGATGACTCCTTTGCTCACCCTCAACCAACACTCATGTTAGTGATGACCTCATCTGCCCTCAGTTGGAGGGCCCATTTGAGTTCTCTAAAGACTCATGGACTATGGTTCTCCGTAGATTTGCCTTTAGACAGCTTTCAGTTCCCTTATGTTTATATCAGTCTAGCACAGAGGTTTTCAAAGTATGGGCGCATCCCCCCAGGGGGTGTAGAGGAATGTTTGAGGGATGTGGGAGCCCAAGCTGCTGTTCACCCAGGGCTCACAATGAGAACCCTTGCAATCATGGAGCTGACATCAGGAACCCCCAGTGCCCCAGAGCTGAGAACGGGAGCCCGCAGTACTCCGAGGCTGAAAGCAGACATCCCTGCCATTCTGGGACTAACAGATGCAGCCAGAGCCACCCTGGACCTGACAGTGAGAGCTCCACAGTTAGCCACCTGGGGAGGACAATGGGAACTCTGCCACCATTCCATCATTTCTATAGCAACAACTACCTTTCCTGCCTTCCAGTTTAGTATCATGTGTTGTCCACTGGTGCATTCCACTGATGAGTTTGATATTTTTTCATATAATTGTGTGGTGAAAAATGGATGAGTACTTATTGCCAAAAGATGATAATGTTCAAAAACTAAAGCCAGAAGCTTGAAGTGGCTAAAGTTGACACCGAGAAAAAATCTGATAAAACATGAAAATATGATGAAGCATATTTGGATTTTGGTTTCACTTCCATTGCAGTTAATGAAGAAATTAGGCCTCACTGTGAAGTGCGTGCAGTAACTTTAGCAAACGATAGCCTAAAGCCAACAAAATTAAGATGCCATTTAGAAACAAAACATGAAGATCTGGTAGGAAAGAAGGGACATTTTTTTTTCCGAACAAAAGCTACAATAAATTAATAAACAAAAAAACACAATGAAAAATGTGATATCCCTCTCCCCCGCAACTGCTTTAAAAGCATCATGTCAAGTTGAATCCCACGTAGCCAAGAATAAAGAGGCTTACACAACTGGGAGAAAACTGATTCTTCCATCTGCAATTGACATTTACAGGATGATGCTTGGTGACAGTGCGGCAGAGAAATTAAAAATGATCCAACCGTCAGACAACACAGTCAGCCGCCGAATCTCTGACATGTCAGAGTGATGTTCCCCTCTGGTATTATCTGGACCGATGATCTGCTAAGTCACTCCAATTCTTGACTTTGGGAGCCAGCCTTACCCTGCTCTGCTGTGAGAACCCCCGCTCCTGGGCTGTTCACACACAGCCTCTGGCATGTAAGCTGCTCCTTGGATTGTGCAACCGAATGACACTAGTCAATATCTCTGGTCCCAGATACAGCCCTAGGAACCTGTCTTCCAGTGTCCAGTTATGCCCACTGGATGCTGCAAGCTTATATGAGTTTGTCAATTTAACAAAGAAATTGATATGCACCAGGGGAGTCTCTGACATGCTTCAAACCAAACACACTGCTTCAGGTAGAATAAACAAACAGATGTATTAAATACAAAGATAGATTTTAAGTGATTATAAGTCAAAGCACAACAAGTCAGATTTGGTCAAATGAAATAAAAGCAAAACGCATTCTAAGCTGATCTCAACACTTTCAGTGCCTTTATAAACTTAGCTGCTTCTCACCACAGGCTGGCTGGTTGCCCTTCAGCCAGGCTCTCCCATTTGATCAGTGCTTCAGTCGCTTGGTGGTGATGTCTGTAGATGGAGGTGGTAGAGAGAGGAAGAGTATGGCAAACATCTCTCCCCTTTATCATGTTATTTCTTCCCTCTTGGATTTGCCCACCCACTTCAGAGTCAGCTGAGCATTTCCTCATTGTAGTCTCAAACTGACCAAAAGAAGGAGGGTGACTCACTCGAAAGTCCAACAGATCCTTTTGTTGCTGCCAAGGCCAGCGTCCTTTGTTCCTGTGAGGCTGGGCTGGGTTTGTCTCTTACATTCCTTGATGAGGTGTGAACTGCCCTTCTGTTCTTAGAGAGTTTTTGCCTGGGCTTATTTTAAACCATGAGGATACATTTTCAGCCTCATAACTATATACATGAAATTATAACCTGTAACATTACTGTAACATTACTGCAACAACAATTACTATAACATCACTATAACAACAATGCTCAGTGCATCGTGAGCCTTATGAAGACACCCAACATGAGAAACTTTGCATTGGATACCACACAATCATATTATAAGGATGAACATGGGGGTGTAGGGTGTTCCTGAGGTACAGAGTGCCACATTAGGGCAGGCTTGGAAGCTGAAGTATTTGAAATTGCTCCACATATATCATGGACTCGTATGATAAATTGCAAAGCCCTTGCAATTTGAAACATGGACCTGGAACTTACTGATTTTCTAAATTCTGTTATTAAAATTGTAAACTTTATCAAGACACAGCCCACAAAGGCATGTATCTTTGCAATTCTTTTTGCAGAAATGGGAGAGGAGCACAAAGCTTTGTTTCACAATGAAGTCAGGTGGCTATCCGGGGGGAATTGTTGCAAGGTGTTTATGAATTGAAAAATGAAGTTCAACATTATTTTTTTAATTTGAATTTCAGAATGTAGACACACTATGTGATCCCTTCTGGCTTGTGCTTTTGGCTTACCTTGCTGATATTTTTGACAAATTGAATTCTCTAAATGTCTCATTGCAATGAGTGGAAAGTGTTATTTTTGACCTTCACAACCAGATATCAGCACTCAAAAGAAAACTAGATCTCTTGAAAACAAAGATCAAAACTGGCTTAAGCATTCCATTCCCGTTGTTAACTGGTGCTCTTGATGAAACAGAATCTGAACTATTGAGTGTTGTGGAGCCAATCATGAATCACTTAACTTCTCTCAGAGCCAGTTTGGATAAATATTTTCCCAAAGGAAATGTACCCCTGAATGACTATCCAAACTTTTGCAGTTGAGGCAGTGACCTTGTCCCACTCTCAAATGACATTCAGGAGAAGCTGATTGAACTTCAGTGGAAATGGAATTTCAGTGGACAATGGAAATTCCATTTAAAAAACAGTCTTTGGGGGATTTTTGGTTGAAAGGTGGCTCAAAATATCCAGCTTTGTCAAAGTGTGTGATCAAAGCTCTTTTACCATTTGGTTCATCTTATTTGTGTGAGATGGGATTCTCTGTGCTGATTGTGCTAAAGACAAAGTGCCGTTTGAGATGGAAAGCGAAGGACAACCTCAGAGTGTCAGTTTAAAAAATCTCTCCACAAATTGATGAAGTATCCACAGAGAAACACACACACCTTTCACATTAAGTATCTGTATATTTAAAACTTACATAGGTAGGCAATTTAATGTAAATTGTATTAAGGTCTCACTGAAGTTTCTGAGTAGGCTATCAAGCAGACTTTTGCATGTGTCTGTTTTTGTCTGGGTTGGCAGGGGGTGTGACCAAAAATTGTAACTCAAAGTGAGGACTCTGCTCAAAAAGTTTGAAAGCCACTGATTTAGAGGCCCCAACCAGCGATCATGACCAAAATTCAAGGCACGATAGAAACAGATATTGAAAATTCTGTCTGTCACAAAGAGTTTACAATCTTAGGTTTATCACGTGTCATGTTTTATTACTTTACTAGAAACCCATACGTTTTATTGCGTACATTGCACATTGCTTGTGAGCTATATAGATTAGAAGAAAATGAAAACTATGACCCTGATGTGACACATTCTTGCAATAAATCAGTATAGCAGTGCACAAAGCAAGCTGTTATAATGCATTATTTGGCAAGTTTGAATGGTGTTTCTATTTAATGTACATGATGTAAATATATATCTCAAGGCCATTATTTCTTTTTTTCCATGTAGATTCTAGTTCCTTTAGTTGAAGAGGTTACATTTGTTAAATAAGTCTTGATAGCAGGCAAGGGTGCTTTCTTTTAAGAAAGAAATCTGTCTTTTTCATTTTAAAAAATGTTCATCAGGACGAACTGAGAGTGGGTGGTGCAAAGTATTGCTGCTTCAGGCTGAAACCTTACATCATTTTACTATTATTAACAGTAGTATTTTGCATTTACCTTAAACAAACTGCTGGGTTTTTGGGGGACCATCTCATTGATGATATTTGAACATTTGAAATTGCATATTTTGAAGGGAGGACACACTGAGGAGGTGACAACTTCACTCAGCATGGAATCAGTACAGGATATTTTCACATGAACCAGGTGTGATACTAGATGACCACTGAGACATCAGAGCTACTGAGTTTGCTGCAGCAGGTGGAACAAGTGAAAGGTTGATGGAGATGATGTGCATCCACAGTCTCCTCATCACATCCTCCCTGCACACAACATTCAGTGCTAGAGTAGGGGCCATCGGTGAGTAGTCAATGCACACAGGCTATGTGATCAATATTTTATTCTGCACATATTGGGGTGACTGAGCATCTGCTGCTTACCATAATGCAACAGACAATTCTTCATTGAAGGCCCTATCCAGGGCCTATTGAAATCAATGGGACTCCTTTCATTGGCTAATGCATATTGGATTGGGCTTAAAAGCAGTTCAGATGTACAGGCTCACATTTTCAATTCAAAGTCAGTTGCAGTGTTTTAGGGATGAATGCAAGAGTCTCATGAACTTCTTTACTATATGCATGTAACAGAATCAGAAATGGACCATAACGTAAAATAGATAATGTAGCATCAGAGATCTCTGCATTACTGAGGTGAAAGCATGCTGACTTTAAATCCAATAATTCTCAAATGCAGTCAGAGCTCTCGTACACAAGTGCTCAGCAGCACTCACCCATTTCAACTTTCTCTTTCATTTACCATTCCCCCACCTGCTCTTTGACCCCACCCAACTGCATCTCAGCAAGTGGAGGAGGGGAAACCCATGATAGTGCACTGTATAAAACCTGGTACCTGACTGTCATTGCTTTTTTAACTTTGGCAACGTATCATTTTCATCTCAAAAAGTTATTGACATTGGAAATTAATTTTCTCTCATTCACTCTCACACTCACAAGTCTGGGTTTTAAGTCTCCAGTTAACAATAACATTGGGAAATTGATATAAAAATCACATCAACAAAAAGTGATGAGTAGAAAAACTCAAAGTTCTGTGTGCTATAAATAATTGTACTCTTGCCAATTGAGCTTGTAATATTCTGGCTTTAGTATATCAAATGATTGCTAGAAATAAAATTAGTATTTTGTTGCTAGTAAATTAATCTGTGTTAGACTTGTTCATTGACTACAAGAAGAGTTGATTTAATTTGGAAATTTCATTTCCTGCACTAAAATAATAAGTTTTTTTTCCAAATCATCTTTAATGTGCCTTGAACACTTCTGCATGGACATTCCATACCAAGTGACTAAGGAACCCACCATCTTTCCTGAGGGTAGCCTGTTTCATCCTTATTAGAAACAATAGTGGATGGGGATCATCAATTTGTGACAAAGCATCATTTCCACTTTCACAGATTGAATGGGCATAGTGGTCACATTTCAGACAACCTGAGGCTTTGGTCCCTTGACAATAAAGGGAGCTAGTGCAGTATTGTCAGCTCTCAGGATTTATTACAAGTCCCCTGATATTTCCTGTGCTTCTTGAAGTTCCAGCTCCTGGAATCATGAGAATTTCAGCTTCATTTATTAAAAAAAGTTTCTACCCTCATGGTTTCAGAGAAAAACTGAAACTTGTGCCTCTTTGGGATCCTAAAGATTCAGGCACCAGTAGGCAAATAAAAAGATCTGTCTAGGAACATCTATTATAAATCATTCAAACTTCATGTTAGTCAGTGCTGTGTAACACCTGTTACAAAGACATTTCACACTCATAAAATATTTGTACCATGTTGATAAGTCTAATGATAACAGATTGATTGTGTCCTCTGGCTTTGTCCTGAATGACATGCCACAAACTGAGCATAAAGCAGCAATACCTTGCACCCACCCATTCACAGCTGGTCCTAATGAGAATTTTTAAAGATGAAAATGGCAGATTTCTTTTGAAAGAAACCATCCTTGTTCGCTATCAAGACTCGTTTAACAAATTTAACCTCTTTAGCTAAAGGAACTAGAATCTACATGGAAAAAAATAATGGGTTTGAGGTATTATATATTTATATCATGTAAATAAAATAGAAACACCAGACTTGCCAAATAATGCATTATGATAGCTTGCTTTGTGCATTGATATATTAGTTTATTGCAAGAATGTGTCACATCAGGGTCATAGTTTTTATTTTTTCTAGTCTAGATATTTCACAAGCAATGTACGCAATAAAATGTTATGTAATGCCCCTTGCAGCGACCCCCAGCTGTGTGTAACTTAGAATACCCACAGCTGTTCAGAAATTTCAGTTTTCATTCCATGCTGCTGTGACAATAAATCAATATCAGAGTTCCCTTAATCCAGTTATCTCACTTCTAAGGAGAAGTTTAAAGCAATGTTTGTGTAGATTTCGAATGGTTCGGAAAGCAGTCACTGGGAAGCTCAGCATCAGGCCATCTCATGTTGCTCAGGAAAGCTGCAGGGTACAATTGAGCAGCTTTCACAGGGAAAAACAACATGTAATTGGTTTGGGGCCAGAAAGGGCCTGGCTGCTCGGCAGATGCACAGTGATGAAGGTGTAGAGGGGCTAAGGTGCCATGACCCGGAGAGGTCCTGCCCCCGACTCCCTCTTCTGTGGAGCAAGCAAGGATCAGACGCTGAAGTGCAAGTGTCCTTGTGACTCTAAGGTGTAAGGGACATGAAAAGACAGGTCCATGACCCTGTTCTTTTCCCTTTACATTGGGCTTGTTCTGCAGGCCAACACAAAGCAGGTCAGGGAGCGGGGAAACGGAGTGTTCTGTACCCTCTGATGGGACATGGAAAGGGATCATTCCCTCTGTCTAGCAGGGAGCTCTGCACCATGCCCCCACGAAAGGGAGTGCCCTGGAAGCACAGATCAGCCCTTATCAGTATTATTAGTTGTAACTTGAGTAAAGTCCACAGACACTGCATACTGTATATGATATGTATACGTAGGCTGCATATGATATACTGTGGGAAGGTGAAACATACCACTCTCCAGCAGAACTAATGCAGAGAGAGGACATCGATTCTGGTAGGATTGTTGGTCTCTGTTTCAGTATTTTCATGGTTTTTTTCAAGATTTGTTGCTTTATGAAATATTTGAGTCTGTGTAGCATTTTTTGGCCAGTTATTTAAAATAATCCATTATTCATGTTCTGAAGTAAGAGCTAATAATGGAACTGTCCTAGTTTAGGCAACAATAAGGGGGAGAGGGATAGCTCAGTGGTTTGCGCAGTAGCCTGCTAAACCCAAGGTTGTGAGTTCAATCCTTGAAGGGACCATTTGGGGATTGGTTCTGCTTTGAGCAGGGGGTTTGACTAAATGATCTCTTGAGGTCTCTTCCATCCCTAATATTCTATGAAGAGAGTCCTTGCTTGCTTTAATCAGTCTATATGATTTTTATGTAAATAGGGAGATCAGAATATAATGCAAAAACCTTGGTCTTGAAAGAATAAAATACAAGCTTATGGTGAGAAATTTACCCTGATTTCAGGTTTAGCCAGAAGGTAGGTGAGGAACACAAACTGACAGCTCACTGAATGCATATGATACATTTTCTCAGCAATTACTGCCTAGTTAAGATAAAGAAGGACATTCTAGTATAAACTCCCAGTTTGAGACTGTAATAATTTTATCTTTTTCCCAAATAATTCATTGACTACAGAACATGCAGATGGTTATTTAGTTTCCTGTTTTAAGCAGCATTTTCCTATCCATGGGAAAGTTTGGACCTATGTATACATTTCAAATGTTAAAAGCAATGAAGAGTCTGTGGCACCTTATGGTCTAACACGTATTGGAGCATAAGCTTTCATGGGTAAATACCCACTTCGTCGGACGCATGTGGTGGAAATTTCCAGAGGCAGGTATAAACATGCAGGCAAGAATCACTCTGGAGATAACAAGGTCAGTTCAGTCAGGGAGGATGAGGCCCTCTTCTAGCAGTTGAGGTGTGAAAACCAAGGGAGGAGAAATGGCTTTTGTAGCTGGCTAGCCATTCACTCTCTTTGTTTAATCCTGAGCTGATGGTGTCAAATTTGCAAATGAACTGAAGTTCAGCAGTTTCTCTTTGGAGTCTAGTCTTAAATTTTTTTTGCTGCAGGATGGCTACCTTTAGATCTGCTATTGTGTGTCCAGGGTGGTTGAAGTGTTCTCCTACAGGTTTTTGTATATTGCCATTCCTAATATCTGATTTGTGTCCATTAATCCTTTTACGTAGGGATTGTCTAGTTTGGCCAATGTACATAGCAGAGGGGCATTGCTGGCACATGATGACATATACTACATTGGTGGACGTGCAGGTGAATGAACCAGTGATGGTGTTGCTGATCTGGTTAGGTCCTGTGATGGTGTCGCTGGTTTAGATATGTGGGCAGAGATGGCATCGAGGTTTGTTGCATGGATTGGTTCCTGAGCTAGAGTTACCATGGTGTGGTGTGTGGTTGTTGGTGAGAATATGCTCAAGGTTGGCGGGTTGTCTGTGGGCGAGGACTGGCCTGCCTCCCAAGGCCTGTGAAAGTTAGGGGTTGTTGTCCAGGATGGGTTATAGATCACTGATGATGCATTGGAGAGGTTTTAGCTGAGGACTGTAGGATGATGGCCAGTGGAGTTCTGTTGGTTTCTTTCTTGGGCTTGTCTTGCAGCAGGAGGCTTCTGGGTACACATCTGGCTCTTTTGATTAGTTTCCATATTTCCTCATGCGGGTATCATAGTTCTGAGAATGCTTGGTGAAGATCTTGTAGGTGTTGGTATCTGCCTGAGGGATTGTAGCAAATGTGGTTGTACCTCAGCGCTTGGCTGTAGACAATGGATCATGTGGTGTGCCTGGGATGGAAGCTGGAGGCATGCAGGTAGGCATAGCGGTCGGTGGGTTTTCGGTATAGGGTGGTGTTAATGTGGCCATCACTTATTCGTACTGTGGTGTCTAGGAAGCGGACCTCCCTTGTAGATTGGTCCAGGCTGAGGTTAATGGTGGGGTGGAAGCTGTTGAAATCATGGTGGAATTCTTCCAGAGTCTCTTCCCATGGGTCCAGATGATGAAGATGTCATCAGTGTAGCAAAGGTAGAAAAGGGGCATGAATGGACGAGAACTGAGGAAGCATTGTTCCAGGTCAGCCGTAAAAGATGTTGGCATATTGTGAGGACCATGCGGGTGCCCATAGCAGTGCCGCTGGTCTGGAGGTATATATTGTCACCAAATTTGAAATAATTGTTGTGAGGATTTCAAATGTTATACGTTCTTAACTATGCAGGACATTGAGGGCTGGGGTACCAGAGATTCTACACAGCACAGTAGTCTAAAGAGTGCTCAGAGCATGCCAGCCTCCTCACAGAATAGCAGTGGGAGGAGGGATAGACCTCCCTTGTAACCTTTGTCCCAGTGTTAGGGTGCTCATCTGGAATGTAGGAGACACCAGTTCAGTTTCCCCCTCTATCTTATGAGGAGAAATAACTTTAATAGGGTTTACCTACCTCTCTGGTGAATAACCTGACCACTGGGTCATGGGAGAGAGCAGCCCCTGGCCTGTGTCCTCTCCCGCCCAGGGCAAGTGGAGGGTCCACCACGGCAGCTCGCCACAGGTGCCCATGTGGCTCTTACTATGGCTGGGCTGCACCTCCAAGCCCTTCCCCCCACTCAGCCAGAGCTGGGTCAGGGGGGACAGCTGTTTGTGCAGTTGTGGGGAACTGCTGTGGAGTTGTGGACCCTCCACCTCAACCTGCCCTGAACCGGGCAGGGACATAGGCTGGGGGTTGTTCTCATCCCCCCCTCCCCCCACACACACCACAGGCAGGTGGAGAGTCTGTCATGGCTCCCAACCATGATGGCCTGGCCAGGGAGTGGAGAAGAGGAATGGAAGGGGACACGGTCTGACCTCTCCAGCAAAAAGAGGACTGGCCAGTCCCATCCGCTTTCAAAAAGTGAGAGGGCTATGGCCCCCCTGCCTGTCTCCGGTTCTGGCACCAGTGGATACTGAAAGATTTACAAGGAGAAACAGCTTCACAGAGGAGCAGGAGGAGAGGGAATCACCTGGGGGAAAAGATACTAAGTGTGGGTGAAGTTGTTCCCAGGCTGGGGCCTGCCTCCTTAGGAAACATTGGACGTACCCAAGAGGTGAGAGAACTTACAGAGAAGTGATATTACTGGCTTTTGGTGTAGATCATGCTACTAATCAATGCTGATACACTCCTTTAAGAACCACTACATCTCTAATGTCTTCTCCCCTCCCCCTGTTTTCTGTTATGGTCATATCAAGCCCAGCCCACCAGGCAATAGCTTGGTAACTGCCTCAACAATTTCACCTGTGCTCTCTGTCCTTCCTCCATTCCATTTGCTGAGTCTCTGCTCCCCAGGGTTGTGCTGGAATTGGGTGGAATGGAAAGAATGGACTAGTAGTGTAATTTGTGCTTGGTGCAGGGAGAGTCTGACCTGGTTCGCTTTTCCTCTAGGGCTTTAGCTGCTTCAACAGCAGTCAGATGGAGCCATTGAAATCAATATGAACTGATTTCAATGGGAGTGCACTCAAACCTCTTATGACTAAGAGCTATTTCACACTGCACTATATTTTCGTGGAAGCACTAATTTGCGTCTGACATTACCGTTGTGCTTCTCTACATTAACAGTTAGCATGTGGCAAGCTGGGATATAAATCTCCCTTGAACTAGCTTGCAGTGCACTAACTAACTGTCCATGTAGATGCTACCACCATGCCTTAAAAGTTCTTTAGTGTACTTTGATCTACTCCCATTTCAAAGTGATCCCTAATTTGTACATTCCTTTATCTAACAGAGCACCTAAACCTTAAACATGTACAAAAGTCCACTTTGAAAAAAGCATGGAAGTACATGCTTATCTTTAAGCATATGTTGAAAGTTAAGCAAATGCTTCTATACTTACTTAATCACGGCTGTGGAGAATACAAATATCAAATTGGGTAGACAGGAATACTATGTGAAAATAAATTGCAAGACCTTAAGGACCAGCCCAGAGACCCACCAGCAGCCCAGAGACCCACCAGTTATCTTAAAAAAGGATTAATGTTATGTTATAATTATATAGTTTGTCAAGGGACAACAAATATCCATATATTACTGTACATTTATACCAAACATCCACTAAGATCACTGGTGTACATCAACTTTACTGATTGGCAATATAAACATACAATATGTCCCTTACATAAAAGCCTCAGGAAATGTATGTAACAGTCAATGACTCAAGTTGACATCAACTTAAACAATAGTCCCACTTGCCATTAAAAGTCTAGTTTTTAAATAGATAGGCAGGCAGCTGTGCACATCAATGGGTATTTGACCATGAAGTTACCATAGCTGCACAGTATAAACTATATAACTTGCAGATACCAGCACACCCTTTGATAGTTTGAGCCCCCTTTTCATTCATCTTCTTGTGGCTCCTTCACAAACAGACTTTCAAATGCACGAGTTCAGTGAGGGTGTGTTATTGAGGTGGGCACGAGTTCAGTGAGGTGGTTCCGTAATACAGAACTACCAGAGCACGTTACAGCACATTCTGCTAGGTCTATTTCAACCTCAGTAACATTCCTCAACAACATTCCAATACTCGAGATCTGTAAGCGGCCACTTTTGCCTCCGTCCACACATTTGCAAAGCACTGTGCAGTCACACAGGACTCCGGGGCCGACACTATAGTGGGCCTCACAGTACTTACCTCAATGACTCGGACAAACCCAAAGTCCCACCCACAGCCCTCACAGGGGCACTGTTCTACAGTCACTTCAAGTGGAGCACCCACAGGGACAGCATTCAAAGAAGGAAAGGTTACTCACCTTGTGCAGTACCTGGAGTTCTTCGAGATGTGTGTCCCTGTGAGTGCTCCACTGCCTGGCCTCCTTCCCTCTATTTCAGAGTTCTCAGTGAGGACTCTGCAGTAGAGAAGGAACTGCAGGGCTCAGGTTGTGTGCATACAACACGCGGCACGAATGGCACCGCAAGACGCCTACTGCGCACGTGCAATCCACGCAGACAGTGCTACCATAAAGCTCCCGCCTCTCTTCCTGGGGCCCACTGATTGCTGCAATAAAGCTCAGAGAGGCTTCTAGTTATACAGCACCCGTGGCTTTATTTACACAGTGTTCTCCCACCATCAGTGTTGTGCTATGTACAGAGCTTGCAGGCCTGATACTCTCCTCTCCTAAACAGAGTCTGCCCTCAGCATGGAGACTGGCCTTCCCCTGGCCATTCCCCCTTCTCCTGGCAGCCAGCCCAGCTTTATAGCCCTGGAACCCTCAGGCCCGCAGGTGCAGCCAGTTCTAAATGCCAGGCACCAGGCTTCTCCCTAGCCCCAATCTATTTCCCCTGATTGGGGCTGGCTGAGCAGGGGCTAATTAGGTGCCTTTGCACCAGCACCCTGCTACAAGTCCTGTGCTCCCTTTCTCCCTTTGGGTTGGCAAATAGGTCCCTCAAAGTTCCATAACTCACAGGTCTGCACTATGTCTCCCCCCGCCACCCATAATACCATCACTGTCATTTGTCACTTATCTCCTCTTGCCTGTGCTGTTCATTTCTCTCATCTCTACAGATCTATAGCGATGTATCTCGCATATCTGTAGAGCAGCATGGAGGCGTTAGTATTATTTCCATGGGTCAGTGTGCTGCCACGTATCCCTTATTTATCTGACTCCATGCCTAGTATTTTCCAAGTTGATCTGGGACAGTTCTGGGGACTTTTTCCTATTCATGTGCATTTTTGCAGGGATAATTCACTGACACATGTGAGGTAGCATGTTTAGATGGGTCAATGTTAGGGTGTTTTCCGTATTCATGGGGGGCAGAGCTGAAATATTTCCCCCTGTTTATAGGAGACAATTCTGGAATATTTCCCTGGTTTGTGTGGTTCAATGCTGCGATATGTCTCTTTTTCACATAGAGAGATGTGGGGCATTTCCCTTTTTCATTTGGGTCAGTGATGGGGGATTTACCTGATTTAATAGTTAAAAACTGAGATGTTTACTTCATCCTCATGGCTGAGCACTGAGATGGTGTAACAGTAGATAACTTTCTATAGGCCAGCTGGAAAACCTAGAGGTAGTTACAGCCACAAGGCAGAAGCTAATCCAAATACTTTTTTGTCATATAGATATAAAAATATCAAAAGAACAAGAACAAGCAAACAGTGAGAAAGGAGATACCTCAGAGGCCTGGTAAGTGCTGAGGATGTTTTCTAAAGATACGAGTCTGGGATGGGAATGTAATTTCTCACAGCTGTGAAATAGTCAAAAGGCCAGCCAAAGTATGGAGATACACAAGGAATGTCTCTTTGTCCTGACAAGTGCTGGGGATTATCCCTGGGAAATTGGAAGGAGAGGGAGTAACTGGGGTATAGAAGAGTATAGTATTACTTAACATGAGTTAGGAGAGGAGGAGAATAGCTGACTCCAGATGAATACAGCAACATCAGAGGAGGAAGAAGAACTGGCTGCTTTGTGGGAAGGAGACTTGCTGCTGGCCACCTCGGCTATTGTCATAAACATACAGCAAAAGGTAGCATAAAATCCCTCCTTTACCTGTAAGGGGTTAAGAAGCTCAAATAACCTGGTTGGCACCTGACCAAAAGGACCAATAAGGAAAGAAGATACTTTCAAATCTATGGGGGGAGGGTTCGTTTGTGCTTTCTTTGTTGTTCTCTCCGGGGACAGAGAGAGGGACCAGGCAGGAAAAAAAATCTCCTAAAACCCTATCTGAAATAAGCACCTAAGATTACAAATTGTAAGTAAAGGCAAGGAAATATGTTAGATTATCTTTTAGTTTAGCTTGTGAATTTTCCCTATGCTAAGAGGGATTTTTATTCCTGTTTTGTAACTGGAAAGCAAAATCAGAGGAACACTACATTGGGAGGAGTGGTAGATACGCTGGAGGGTAGGGATAGGATACAGAGGGACCTAGACAAATTAAAGGATTGGCTCAAAAGAAACCTGATGAGGTTCAACAAGGACAAGTGCAGACTCCTGCACTTAAGAAGGAAGAATCCCATTCACTGTTACAGACTAGGGACCGAATGGCTGGGCAGCAGTTCTGCAGAAAAGGACCTAGGGGTTAAAGTGAACAAGAAGCTGGATATGAGTCAACAGTGTGCCCTTGTTGCCAAGAAGTCTAATGGCATTTTGGGCAGTATAAGTAGAGGCATTGCCAGCAGATCAAGGGACGTGATCATTCCCCTCTATTCGACATTGGTGAGGTCTCATCCGGAGTACTGTGTCTAGTTTTGGGCACCACACTACAAGAAAGATGTGGAAAAATTGGAAAGAGTCCAGTGGAGGGCAACAAAAATGATTAGGGGGCTGGAGCACATGACTTATGAGGAGAGACTGAGGGAACTGGGATTGTTTAGTCTGCAGAAGAGAAGAATGAGGGGGGATTTGATAGCTGCTTTCAACTACCTGAAAGGGGATTCCAAAGAGGATGGATCTAGACTGCTCTCAGTGGTACCAGATAACGGAACAATGAGTAATGGTCTCAAGTTGCAGTGCGGGAGGTTTAGGTTGGATATTAGGAAAAACATTTTCACTAGGATGGTGGTGAAGCACTGGCATGGGTTACCTAGAGAGGTGGTGGAATCTTCTTCCTTAGAGGTTTTTAAGGTCAGGCTTGACAAAGCCCTGGATGAGATGATTTAGTTGGGAATTGGTCCTTCTTTGAGCAGGGGGTTAGACTACATGACCTCCTGAGGTCCCTTCCAACTCTGATATTCTATGAGTCTAATCCTCTGTGTTTTAAATCTTTTTATTTACCTTGTAAAGTTACCTTCCATCCTGATTTTGCAGGTGTGATTCTTTTACTTTTTTTAAATAAAGCTTTCTTTTAAGAACCTGATTGATTTTAGTGTCCTAAAGATATAGGGCCTGGTCTGTATTTTTATTAAAGGCAATTGGTTAATATATTATTCTCGAGTCTTCCCAGGAAAGGGGGTAAAAAGGCTTGGGGGAAAATAGGAACTGCAAGTGGTCCTTTTCCTGAATCTTTGTCTAATCACTTGGTGGTGGCAGCAATACCATCCAAGGACAAGGAAAGGATTTGTTCCTTGGGGAAGTTTTTAACCTAAGCTGGTAGAAATAAGCTTAGGGGGTCTTTCATGCAGGTCCCCACATCTGTACCCCAGAGTTAAGAGTGGGGAGGGAACCCTGACAGCTGTGGACAGTGCTCCACCTCTGCACTCCACTCCATCCAGGTCCCCTGTCCATTGAGGTGAAGAACCAGTTAATCATACTAGCAACAGTAGTTGAGGAGCAGACCCCAATAGCTGAGGAGGAGGAGCCACCTACCCCAACGGCTAGGAGGTTCATGGTCACCAGACCCAAGAGGAGGAGGAGGTGATGGATCTTTATGGTTGGGGACCCCTGCTGAGAGGCCAGGAGGCATATAGCTATCATACTGACATGACACCCCGGGAGGTGTGCTGCATGTCTGGAGTCTGCATCTGAGACATTAAGGAAAGGTTGCCCAGGCTCATCTGTCCCCCGACCACCACCCTATGGTGCTCATCCACATGGGCACTAATGATGCTGCCAGGTATGATCCTAAGCAGTCACTACAGGCCTCTGGGAGCAAGCATGAAGGAGTAGGGGGCACAAGTTATGTTCTTGTCCATCCTCCTGGATGAGGGTAAGGCCTAGGAAGGGACAGATGCACCCTGGAGATGAATGCATGGCTGCATATAGGGTGCTGATGGGTGGGCTTTGGCTTCCTCAACCATGGGTTGTTGTTCTGGTAAGAAGGTTCGCTGGGAAGAGATGCATCCACCTGACCAAGAAGGAAAGAACATCTGTGCACAGTGACTTGCCAATCTAGGTTCAAAGGGGCAGGTGACAAAAGCACAGAGGTAAGCATAAAAAGGCAACCTTAACAGAGGACTAGCTGTTGGGGCAGGCACTGAAAATTACAGTAGGATCATAGGTGAAACAAGAGGGAAATCAGTGGGTGAATCTGTTCAACATCTTAGATGCCTATCCACAAATGCAAGGAATATGGGGAATAAACAGTAAGAATTGGAATTATTAGTACATAAGCTAAATTATGACTTGATTGTCACAGAAGTTTAGTGGGATAGGTCTTTTGACTGGAATAGGTATATAGCTTGTTCAGGAATTAGAGGCAGGAAAAAAGGGAGGAGGTATTTCATACATTAAGAATACACACATACACACACACACACACCCCTATACACACACAGATTATGTGTATATATATGTGTGTGTGTGTGTGTATAATATATATTATATAGATAGATAGATATAGATCGATCTGTATAGATAGATAGATATAATCTATCTAGATATAGATCTCTCTCTGTGTGTGTGCGTGTGTATACACACACACACACACACAAATATATATATATACATACATATACTTTCTCTGAAGTCCAAAAGGAGATGAAAAGCAAATCATTTGAAAGTTTGTGGGTAAAGGTCAAAGAGGGAAAAAAATAGGGTTGATGTCATGGTAGGCATCTACTATAGGCCTATAAATCAGAGATGAGGTGGATAACGCATTTCTAGAACAAACAGAAATATTCAAAACACAAATCCTGTTAGTAACAGAGAACTTTATCTACTCTGACACCTGTTCGGGAAAAAATACAGCAAAATGCTAAAATTTCAGTATGTTTTTGGAATGTGTGGGGGACAAGTTTTTGTTTCAAAAGATGGAGGAAATTACCAGGGGAACAGCCATGTTAGACTTTATTCTGACCAACGAACTGTGAATCTGAAGGTGGAAGACAATTTGGGTGAAAGTGATCATGAAAAGAGAAATTTTATGATTCTAAAGAAAAGAAGAAGTGACAGTAGCAGTATAAGGACAATCAACTTCAAAAAAGGAGACTTTAACAAACTCAAAGAACTGGTAGATAAGGTCCCACGAGAAGAAAATCCAAAGGAAAAAAAAAGACTACTTCGAGTGTTTGTCCATGTGCATTCCAATCTTGGTGTACATGCACCCAATACTGGAAACTTTTTTCCTCAGTGGTAACCATCTGGGCAGCTTGAGCTCCCCTTTTTGCTGCACACAGTGGTGTGCAGGAATAAAGGCAAAGTCATCTCCATACCCCTTCAGTTTTTTCTTACTTCCTATAATGGTCATGGGAATGGCTTTCTATTGCTTTAGCAACATCTCTCAGTATTTGTGTTTATAGATCTGTATTTAATTTTAAATAGCTAGTTTAGAAGTTCAGAGGGTTTCTTAGTAGTTAGTAAAAACAAAATCCCTTTTTTCCCCTTTGGGGGTGCTGTTCCTGGTACCAAGATATGCCCCAGTCAGTGGATTTCAAGGCCTGTCCTTCTTGTAAGAAGCCCATGCTCATGAGCGACCCCATGAGTCGTGTTTCAAGTGCCTGGGCGAGACTCATGTAAAGAGCTGCTGCCAAATTTGTCAGGACTTTAAGCCTAGGACTCATAAGGACAGGAAAGTGAGGTTGAAGTTCCTGCTAATGGAGACTGCTCTAAGACACCTTCAGAGCCGTCCCGATCTGAATCAGTACTAAGTACTGCAGCTTCAGTCAGAAGCATACTTTCAAGACTGTCCGGATCCTGGCATCAGTCTCCTTCTCCTATGCCTAAGAACAGACATAAGCCTTCCAAAAGGGCTTCAGTAAAGGAAGATCACCACCCTCCAATCCAGCTAAGCATGGAGGGAGTTGAGTGGAGTGCATACCAGTTCAAGGCACTCCTCCCCCATGACTGTGGCATGGACTCTGGTGCCAGTACAGGCTCTGTCAAGTCCAACGTCAGAAACAGCGCACAACTTCAGCAGCACCATAACCATCAGAGATGAACTCGGTGCCAACTACACCAGCAAAAAGTGTTCTAAGCCAGTTGGTATTGGTGTCTCCAACAGTATAGAGAATAGCTCTTGTGGTGTCATCATACCACCCAGCATCAGCTCCTGCAGTGCAGTGTTTGGTACCACACTGCTCTTAACTTTGAGGTCTGTTTACCCATCAGTACTAGCAAGGCGAAGCCTGATATGATGGCAGCATTTCAGCAGTTTCTCAGATCCTGGCACCAGTCCCCAGTTCCAACAGACTGGTCCCCCCAGGGTCAGCAGAAAAATTGTCATATTCACACTGTGAAGTGGGATCATATATCTCCCAGCCTCAGAGCAAGACTCACATTCCCAAACTAAATTCTACTTCCCAGCCTCTAGGTGAACCCTCCGTTCTTCTTGTTGTCCTCATCCAGGCAAGGTGAATTGTCTCACTGGGTTGAGCCAGCTATTGTGTCTGGTACCAGATGTGGTGTCGAGTAGCTTAAAGTGTGTCCAGAAGAGCCTACAGACCCTGCACAGTCCCTGGGGAGCAAGAAGACAGGAGTAAGGATGTGCCCTCTTACAAAAAGTAATAGATTCAGAGATTCTAAAGCTACAAGGAACCACTGAGATCATCTAATATGACCTCCAGTGTAACAGTGGCCAGAGAACTTCCCTGAATTAATTCCTGTTTGAACTAAAGCAAATCTTTTAGAAAATATCCACATTTGATTAAAAATTGGTGAGTGCTAGGAACCTGCAGCTCCTATAAAATTCATGGAAAATAAACTATTCTGAGCATCAGGCCACTGTTGTAAGACTAGTAGTTAATATACAGAATCAATATAAAAAGGGAGTAAAGAGATTTTTTTTCCCGCTTTTATGTGAAACAAATTACTAGATGCAGATGAGGAGTCAGTGGAAGTCCAAAAATGGCTGGAATTTTGAGAAATCAAAGGAAATTATCTGGGACCATATCACCATATGTTATATTTCCCATTCCAATTCCTTGTTTATATGGCTCAGTGCTCAAGTGGTTTCCCCATAGGAGAGCGGTGGAGGCATTTCCCCTACCCATTTGGGGTACTAGCTCTCTGGACTCTAACTGAGGGTTCCTGTCCCAATGTTGAGTCAATAGTATCCTTTGTGGTTTTCTTACAGCTGTGAAGTTAGCAAAAGATAACCCAGCAGTGGGACATAGAAAAGACATTGGTAAGCAATTGCAGTGTTCCATGGGCTGATGGAAGGAAAAAGACATGGGAGCAGAGATAGGAGGGACCCATTTAAGATAAGTTAGAAGTTCAGTGATGGGTCTTCCTCATTATTCCATCCCTGTCACCCAGACTAGAGCATCTAGTCTTTTTCCTAGTTTTCACTATGGATGTCTCCCCCAACCCCACAGAGCAGAGCTGTGGCTTCTTGACTCCCTTCCAATGGGTTTTCTAAACAGTAACCTATATATCCTTCCTGCATCCTCATAGCTCAGCACTCAGATATTTCAATGACCTCAATCCCCACGTGGGTCTGCTAAAAATAAAATAATCACTGATAAGATTTGCAGAAGAAACAAAAATTGGAGGAATGGTAAATAATGAAGAGGACAGGTCACCGAGTGTGCAATCTAGATCACTTGGTAACAACAAACACATGCAAACTACACTTTGAGTTCTATAGGTTGACTGTGCATCGTGTGAAGAAGTATTTCATTATGTTCATTTTAAACCTGCTGCCTATTAATTTCATGGGGTGACCCCTTTTTTGCTATATGAAGCAGTAAATTGCACTTCCTTATTCACTTTCTCCTCACAATTCATGATTTTATAGACTTCTATAATATCCCCTCTTAGTCATCTCTTTTCCAAACTGAAAAGTCCCAGTCTTTTTAATCTCTCCTCAAATAGAAGCTGGGCCGTACCCTTAATCATTTTTGTTGTCCTTCTCTGTACATTTTCCCATTCTAACATAATTTTTAAAGATGGAGTGATGAGAACTTTGGAGTACTGGGGGTATGAGGTACTGAAGTTGTGGGCATACCATGGATTTTAAATAATGCCATTTATGATATTTTCTTTCTTTTAATCTATCCCTTTTCTAATGGTTCCTAACATTATGCAAACTTTTTTGACTGCCCCTGTACATTAAGTGGGTGTTTTCAGAGAAATATCCACAATAACTTCAAGATCTTGTTCTTGAGTGGTAACAGCTAATCTGGACATCATTTTGTATTGTGACAAGATGGCAAATGTTAGTATGGTGGGTCCTGCCCTTTCCTTGGCAGGAGGGCTAAGATACCACCCCTTGGGCCACCAAGGTCCTGCTAGTGGCTCAGAAAGGTGGTAGAGAAGGGAAGCGGGGGAGGGGTCTGGGTTTGTGCCTCACTCTGAGCCCCAGCCCCTCTCAACCCCTGCAGGTTCTTACCCTCTTCCCTCTTTGATGAGTTACCTTCAGTCCTTAGATGCTGGGGCAGGGTCTCCCTTACTTCAGTTCTCTGATCTTTGAAGTCTCATGGCACCTCTCCAAGCTCCAGTCCTCTCTTCTTCCTCCTTCTCCCTGACTGCCTGAAGCAGGGGGGTTTATTAGGTTCCTAACAGGGCCTTGACTGTAGGTGCGCCAATTAACCTATAGCCACCCTCCCTAGTCTACAGGGAACCACGCCTTAATTAGCCTTGTGTTTATATACTTCCCCTTTAGCACAATACCACTGCTTCCTGGTCCTCCTGTATGTATAGTTGAAATTATGTTTTCCAATATGGATTACTTTGCATTTATCAACATTGCATTATTTCTGCCATTTAGTTTCTTAGTCACCCAACTTTGTGAGATCTCTTTGTAACTCCTCACAATCTGCTTTGGACTTAATTATCTTGAAATTTTGTATCATCTGTGAATTTTGTCACCTCACTGTTCATCCTTTTTCAGACCATTTAAGAATATGTTGAACAGCACTGGCCCAGTACAGAGGCCAGTTCCTTCACCCCATGATGAAAATTGACCATTTATTACTTCTCTTTGTTTCCTGTCTTTTTACCAGTTACTGATCCATGAGGGGGCCTGCTTGCTTTGCTTACAAGGCTTTGAGGAGGGACCTTATCAAAGGCTTTCTGAAAGTCCAACTACACTACATCCACTGGATCATCCTTGTGCATATTTGTTGACTCGCTCAAACAATTCTAATAGATTGGTGAGGCATGATGTCCCTTTACAAAAGCCATGTTGATGCCTCCTCAACAAATCAATTTAATCTATGTGTCTGATAATTCTGTTCTTTACTATAGTTTCAACCAATTTGCCTGGTACTGAAGTTAGTCTTACCTGCCTGTAATTGCCAGGATTGCTTCTGCATTCTTTTTTTTTCTTTTTTTTTTAAATGGTGTCTACCCTCCAGTCTTCTGGTACAGAATATTATTTAAATGATAGGTTACCTAACACAGTTAGTAGTTTTGTAATTTCATCTTTGAGTTCCTTCAGAATTTTTGGGTAAATACTGACTGGTCCTGAGTTATTACTGTCTAATCTTTCAGTTTGTTCCAAGACCTCCTCTACTGTCACCTGAATCTGGGACAGTCCCTCAGATTTCTTACCCACACCTGAGCCATTCTTTTTAGGTATCTCCTTCACATCCTCTGCAGTGAAGACCAATGCAAAGAATTCTCTGAAATTGACTTTTATTTCTTGAGTGCTAATTGTGCACCTGCCCAGCTAGCAACAGTGACCCAGACACAACTCACCCCTACCCATCCACCAATAAGTCTCTTAATGAGATATATCCCTATTAGGAACATGGGTTAATTTTTTTTCCTGTTTTGATCTCTGAGTTGTTTGTCTTCAAACCATATCAGTAGGAATAGGGTGTCTCTGCACCTTCTCAACAGTCAGCACCAGTCCTTATACTTTATTCCCTCTCAATTTGTGTTGTGGCATGCCCCCGACTCCCACATGTAGTCATGGGGACAATCACTCTTTGACCCACCCACTACTCTGGGTCGAAATGAAGGGACCCTACAAATAGCAGCCACGACCTTCTTGGGTTCTCTGTCTGTTCCCTGTTTAACCAGGGTCTCTCCCATGTGTTCTTGCATGGATAATTTCTCCCTTTCTGTCCAGATTTCTTCTCAGGCCTCTTTACCTGGACAGCTTCTAGCAGTCTCTGCCCCCTTTTGGTCAAGGTTCCCTCTCCCAGAACTCTGTGCCTTGGAGAGTTTCACAGATCTGTCCCTGCTTAAGCAGGGTTTCTTCCCAATCTCCTCACCTGTGGAGCTTCCCAGCCTTCTAGTCCTTCTTCACGGTCCCATTTGTGCTCTGATTGGCTGCTTCCCTGCAGCCTTTCCGGGCAGACCTGGAGAACCCACCTTTGCTGTTCCTTTTCTGGGCCGGCGTGAGGTAGGACTGCAAAGCTTCCAACAGGGGTACTCAAAGGGCCTGGTACACCCTGTCACATCAACCTACCGTATCTCAAATCTTTTTGACCATATCTACCTCAAACTACAATTTTCACATTTGATAATTCACCAATATGTATATGTCCATAGTCTGTCTTGCATAGGACATATGACTATTTTTTTTCTGAAATAAAATTAAATTAACTATGTTTTTCATGTAATGGCTAGATTGCACTCATTTAATCTGTGATTTTCACATCTCTGTTTCGCTTCTGAATCATTAAATTCATAAAATGTTAGGGGATGAAATGCTAAATTGGCTCAATTCTTTGCTGGTTTGCATCTTCCTCTAACAACCATCAAAAGGGTCATCAGGGTCTTGTGCTACTCTAGCTTCCAGGACCAATGGGAGATCCTAATTTCTGCACAGTACTAGAGTAGTGGTACTCTTTGTATTTTTCTCACAGCTGTGAAATATGCAGTGACCAACCAAAGTCAGCAGAGTGACACAGAACTTCTCTCTGACTTGAGAAGTGCTGGGGATTATTCATAAGATGTTGAGAGGAAAACAACCAACGGGGGTCTGCAAAAGAAAGGTGGTACTTAACCTAAGTTGGAAAGGCAGCATGGGGTTATGCCCCCTACTCTGTCACCACTGCCCAATGCCAGAGCATGTCTCTCCACTTTGTGTTTGAGTCAATTTGATGTATCTTATAAATTTCTGAAACCTCAATGCTGGGGCTTCTCTAGCTGGTTCCAACTAGTCATCTACAGGGAAGCCCCCTGCAAGCCTCATGTCAAGGAACTAGAGTAAATTTATTTCAGTGTATCCACATAAGGCTGTGATCAGGCATTTCCTTCTCCTCCCCCATGAACCAGCAGTTGACTCTCTACAATTACATAAACCCAGATTAAGCGCTGTGCTATCTTTCCCCAGATTCATCATTCAGCCCTGAGGTATTTTTCTTATTTCGTTGTCATTATTAGTACATTTCTGCCATCCCTACAGATCAAAGCTTAGTCATTTCCTTATCTCTATAGGGAAACAGAGTGACATATGCTATTTGTGTGGCTAAGCATAAGGGCATTTCTTATATTCATGTGAGTCATTGCTCGGCCATTCCTCTGTGCACCCAGGATCACTGCTAAAGTGTTTCCCCTATATACACAGGATCCATGCTAGGATGTTTTCCATCTTCATGTCATTCAGTTCTGGGGTATTTCTCCAATGAACTAGGGTTAGAACTAGGACACGTCCCTTGCTACAATTTAGCAAAACTTTCTTTCTTTCTTTCTTTCTTTCTTTCTTTCTTTCTTTCTTTCTTTCTTTCTTTCTTTCTTTCTTTCACGCACAGCAATATTCTGAAATTTAGCATTTATGTCCTGACCCTAAACATACTAAGAATCTGCTTCTTCAATTGATTTCAATGGAAACTACATAAAATAAGAGTCTGTAAATCAGGCCACTATTGTTTTCAGATCAGTAATCCATACCAAGATATAAAATTGAAATGGAGTAAACAGATCCTTTTCCTTTTTTTGTGAAAAAACTACTAGATGCAGATGAGCAGGCATGGTTATTTGAAGAACTGAAGAAATTTTGGGGCAGCAAAAGTAAGTACACTGGAACATAGTACTAGCCGTTCAATTTCCCTTCCAATTCCTTGTTCATATGGGGAAATCCTCTGGTGTTTCCTCATGGGAAAGAGATGGGGCATTTTGACCTCCTATTTGGAGTACCACTTTTGTTATCTTTCTAGTCCTCTATTGACAGTTCCTGCCTCTGTGCTGTCTTAATATTATTCTTTGTACATTTTTTTCAGTTTTAACCTTTAAAACAGATTTCCCAGCATCAGGAGAGAGGAAAAGCCCTGGTAAGTGGCAGCAATGTTCCACAAGGAGTTAGGAAGGAAGGGACATATGGGAGCAGGGATAGAGGTGACCCATTTAAGGTAAGTTGGAAGGGTAGAACTGAGTCCTCCCCATACTTCTTTGCCTATTGGTTATCACTACACCATGTCACCTCTTTTTTCTCCCAAGTTTCAGCAGAAGCATTTCTCCCACCCCATAGGGCTGGGCAGTGGCTTCTTCAGTCTGTCATGCTGTCTGAGTGCCTAAATCAAGGAAGACTGTCAGAAAACAGGGCAGACACCCTAACCTGGTTATGTATTCTATGCTTGTATTTCTCCAAGACACTGACAAATGTTAACTGTTGGATAACTATATCAGTCTTACCATGGAGTCAGAGACAGTCCCTGTAGACTCTTCAGTCTACACCCAGACAAGCTAGACATTGTGATAAAAAGTGACATAAACCAAAAATCACACCTCAGTAGGTAACTCCCAGTCCCAAAAGACCAATCACTTACCCCAGATTACTTGGTTCTCTTGATCTTAAACCAAAGACAATTCTGGAGCCAATTCTATAATAAACTAAACTGGAGCTAACCCAAGGCCTTCTTGTTTTCTTACAGATAGAAAAATAGGGAGTGTCATAGGTCTCACTCCAACTCTGAACTTTGGGGTACAGATGTGGGGACCTGCATAAACACTTCTAAGCTTAACTACCAGCTTAGATCTGGTCTCGCTGTCACCATCCAGATTTCTGAGTACCTGGAAAACTCTCTTTCCCCAAAAAACCTTCCCCTCCTTGGGTAGCCTTGAGAGACTCCTCCACCAAGTCCCTGGTGAACACTGATCCAAACCCCTTGGATCTTAAAACAAGGAGAATTTAACCATCCCCCCTCCTTTCCCCAACCCATTCCTGGTGAGTCCAGATCCAATCCCCTTGGATCTTAAAACAAGGAAATATCAATTCAGGTTCTTAAAAAGAAGGCTTTTAATTAAAGAAAAGAAAGGAAAAAGAAAAAAAACTCTGGGAGACAGCATACAGCTGACCTCACAGACAAGAGATTTAAAACACAGGATGTTCCCCTGGGCAAAAACCTTAATATACACAAGAATACCAAATTTGATAATTCCCCTAATTGCACAAAGACAAGTTACAAAAGAAAATAAACATAAACCTATTTATTCCTTTCCAAAACTTACTACTCTGATAAGAGGCTGGTTCCTAGATCTTTTTCACTCCGGCTGAAACTGAAACTGACTAGACAAAGGAAACTTTCCTCCTTCCTTTTGAAACATCTTGTTCCCCCATTGGTTCCTCTGGTCAGGTGTCAGCTAGGCTAGGTGAACTTCTTAACCCTTTGCAGGTAAAAGAGGCATTAACCCGTAACTATCTGTTTATGACAGGGAGCGATCCAGGAAAATCAGAAGAGAGACAAGAAATGTCTCAGACCTCCGGTAAGTGTTGTGGAGCATCCCTCTCTGGAGATATAGGGCTGGGCTGGGTATAACCGCTCTGGAGACAATATGTCTTGATGGAAAAGGAGGCCATTGTTCATTAGAACATTCAGCACTGACCTTACAGAATCCCTTCTCATCCACCAGAGAGAAGATAGGAGAGAGAGCATGCTGTGAGGTGATTTGTGGGAATCTCTGTGAAGACATAGGTCATCCTGCCATCCCCTGAAAACAATAGTAACATTTCATACTGTTTATTAATGATCCCAGGCCTACTGCCATTGAAAAGAGGGACATATTTACTTTCATTGGGAGTATATTAGAGAGTCATAGTCACACTACTGAGACATATTTCAAATGACAATGTTTTTCCATGGGCAGAGAATTATCTATCAAATTCCTGTAGTTTGAGTACAGGTGACATATTTTGAAAGGTGAAATATTTCAGAAATAGTCTGAAATTTAGCCTCTTATGTCCTGACACTAAACATACTAAGAAGCTGCTGCTTCAATTAATTTCAGTGGAAACTACATAAAATAAGAGAGTCTGTAAATCAGGCCACTATTGTTTTCAGATCATTAATCCATACCAAGAAATAAAACAGAAATGGAGTAAACAAATTCTTTTCCCTTTTTTGTGAAAAAATTACTAGATGCAGATAAGCAGGCCTGGTTATTCAAAGAACTGAAGACATTTTGGGACGGCAATAGTAAGTACACTGGAACATCGTGCTATCTGTTCAATTTCCCTATAGTTCTTCATTTCATTATCTTTCCTCACTACAAGGATCATAGCTCAGCAGATTGCTTTTAATCCCCCTCACACAACTATTGGGAATTTTCTCTCACAGAAAGTTACTTAGTTAGCCTAGAATATTGTACCTATTTCCTGTCTTTTGTCCAAAAGTGAAGAACTGTTTGTAGGTATCATTATCTAATATACACCTTATAGAATGCCATTCTGCCTCTTCTTTTAATTTTATCTTTTTGTGGAGGCAGGAAGTGAGCATATATATGGAGATATACCTATCTCATAGAAGTGGAAGGGACCCTGGAAGGTCACTGAGTCTAGCCCTCTACTTCACTAGCAGGACCAAGTACTGACTTTGCCCCAGATCCCAAAGTGGCCCCTTCAAGGATTGAATTTACAACCCTGGGATTAACAGGCCAACGCTCAAATCACTGAGCTATCCCTCACCCCATATAAGTTTTGTGATGTTTATTGCTCTTGTGTTGGGTTGCCTTTCAGTGGCGTACAGCCGATATCTATGCCTCCATCTCCCCATCCTTCTGGTCTAGTAAAAGGGGTGTGGACAGGAAAAAGGGGGCACGGCTTGGCATTCATACGTCCTCCCTCCTAGAATGCCTATGGAATCTGTTGATAATGAGAACAGTTTTGAGTATTCTTCCAGCTGCAGTGTCTTGCAAGGTAGGAAGGTCTCACCGAAGAGCTGTGTCAAAATTGGAGGGAATGATGTAAGCAGAAACTTTCATCATTCCTCCACCTCTCTGCTACCCTGAGCGTGCTTGAGTGTTCTTTAGTCACAGCGCTACACCTCTCTTATAACCTTCACCCAGTGATTAGGGCCTTCAGATGAGAGGCAGCAAACCCAAGTTCAAATCCCTCATCCACCTCAGCCAGAGGACGCAAACTGGGACTCCTACATCCTGAGTGAGTGACATAAATATTGCTCTGGTTAGAGATGGCTCATGTGTGTATTAAAGAGGATCTAGAACTGAGAATGGAAGTTGTAGCCTTCCTCAATTTTTCAAGACTAGAACAATTCTGTTCCCACCAAACTAGTATGCATTTCCACAGATGTTCATATGAGCTACTTGTAGATATCCAAGGCAGGAAGGGGCCTATTTATCAAAGTTTAAATATCAATTTTCTTTTTCAGGAAAACTGTAAGAAAATATTCTGAAGTATGGATTGAATTGTCTAGTGTCTTCACTGCCCCTCCACAAAAAAAAATAATACTTTTTTATTTATGTGCAATGATCCCATTCTCACTCTCCAGTCTCTGTACCTAATCGCAACAGGCTGGGCCCCAATCGGTCAGGGACCCCCCCACCCCATTTAGGAACTGGAAATAGGTGGTGTTAACCTGGAATCTTATACATGACTAGATCTCCCACTGTTGGTAGATCATGCTTCCTGGGCAAGTCATACCGTGCTTTGACCTTTGCTGCTCCTTGCTCATTTCTTCAGCCCACCGCCTTCTGTACCTGTTTCACATGGTCGATTAGGGTTAAAATCCGTTCTCGTGTTAGGCCATGTGTAGTGAGTTCCGCAGGTACTGGGTAAGTAGATTTTTTCCACCGTTTCATGGGCCTTCACATGATCCCCTCATATGGAGAAAATCTTGTGCCCTTTGATTCTTGGGCTTTTATTCTCATTAAGACAAAGGACAGTAACTGTGACCAGTTTTTTCCTCCCATTTCCATTCCCTTTCTCAGCTCACTTTTGATGGTGCCATTCGTGCGTTCCACCTGCCCCACAGCCTGTGGGTGATAAGCAATATGGAACAACTGTGTAATTCCAGTGAGGGAGGGGAGCTCTCACAACAGGTCCAACCGGAAAGCCGCTCCTTGGTCTGAGTCAATCACCTTTGGGACCCCTCAATGAATGAATACCTCATTTACCAATTTTTCAGCCATTATCCAAGCAGTTTGATACTTTGTGGGGAATGATTCCACCCACCTGTTGAAAGGATCCACCACCACCAACATGAATCTTTTTTTTCCCTTTTATCCAGTGGTAGGGGTCCTATGTAGTAAATTTGTATTCTTTGCTTGTCTCATTAAGTCTCCCCCTTACCACCTTGCAAGGTGGATTGTGCCTGGCACAATCCAAAGTTCCAGGTGTGCCTTTAAATTGGCTGCCATTCCCAGGCCACCAGCACACCTTTTTTAAATTTCCCAGTGCCTCCTCAAATCCGGGGTGTCCCCCTGCCAAACTCCCATGCACCCAGCTTAAGAAAGCTGTCTGGCTTCCTTATTTTCAAGCACAACAATATTCTGAAATTTAGCATTTATATCCTGACGCTAAACATACTGAGAATCTGCTTCTTGAATTGATTTCAATGGAAACTACATAAAATAAGAACCTGTAAATCAGGCCACTATTGTTTTCAGATCAGTATTCCATACCAAGAAATAAAATAGAAATGGAGTAAACAGATCCTTTTCCTTTTTTTGTGAAAAAAATTACTAGATGCAGATAAGCAGACATGGTTACGCGAAGAACTGAAGAGATTTTGGGAGAGCAAGAGTAAGTACACTGGAACATAGTGCTATAATCTGTTCAATTTCCCTTCCAATTAACTGTTTATACGGTGCAGTCCTGTGGTGTTTCCTCATGGGAGAGAGATGGGGCATTTTGGCCTCCCATTTGGAGTACTGCTTTTGTTACCTTTGTAGTCCCCTATTGACGGTTCCTGCCCCAGGGCTGTGTTAGTATTATTCTTTGCACATTTTTTTCAGTTGTAACCTTTAAAAAAGATTTCCCAGCCTCAGGAGAGAGGGAAAGCCCTGGTAAGTGGCAGCAATCTTCCACAAGGAGTTAGGAGGGAAGGGCCATATGGGAACAGGATAGCAGTGACCCATTTAAGGAGGAGGAAACTTAGTGCATAGTGGGCAAAAGAACTAAGTGTCTCCCAAGTGATTGGAAAGGGGCAGATGAACAGGATATGGGGGGAGCAGAGACTGGAGGTAATGAACTCAAATGAGTTAGAAGGGGACACTGGGCCATGTCCCACAAGTCTGACTGCAGGGTTCACTGCTAGAGTTGAAATCCCCACTACTCTACTTTCACGAGTCTGCATGCAGCTTCTGTTTCACCCCATAGGAAAGCACTGGAGCTTCTTCCCGCCACCTCAACTATTCAGCTAGCATACATTTCCCTGTGTGCCCTTCATGGTGGATGCAGAGCTATCCACTTCTTCAGTCCATACAACTCAGCAAAAGGGTGACTCCAACCTCAGCATTACTTTCCCTTGGTCATATCCCTTTCTGTCCCTGCAGGCCTCTGCTGGGCCATTTCACTCTCTCCTCTTAGTGGGTGTGATACTGGGGTTTGCTCCTTTCTCTGCCTGTTGGGGTATCTGGGTTGTTTGCCTCTTCAAACCATATCAGTCAGTGTAAAATGTCTCCATCTCCTCATGAGTCACCATCAGTCCTTCTACTTTATCCCCTCTCAATTTGTGCTGTGACACTCCCCCGACTCCCACATGCTGTGTGGGGCAATTGCTGGATTAGCACTGGCAGAAGAGTCAGGAGAGATGTAGACAATTGTTATGGAATTGATGCAGGGATCAGCAGTTTGCAGGGGGCCAGACTGGATAACTGCAGTGGCCTTTGGCTTACCACCTATAAATCTACAATTTTACTGTTTCATAATAATCAGAGTCCTTTTTCTATTCATACAGATGCAAAAGATGGAGAAAGCCAATCAATACGAAGAGAACAGAAAAGGACGTCTGGGAGTCCTGGTAAGTGTTCGGGATCTTGGTAGTTTCTGGTTGGTTGAAGGGGTGTAAGGTTAGTTCACTTTTTCCCTCCTGGCCAATGGAAAGAGCTAGATTTTTACTTTGGATGTACTGGTTGTGGCTCCATAGTACGGTTTGCATTGATACACCTTTATAAACCTTCATTGCACTCCAGTCCCAACAACTCACTCCTTACTTCAATAAATTATTATGAAATATTTTGTAAAGCTTTAGACTCTAAAGTATTTTTGTAGAACTCCAAAAATCAGGATAAATTATCTATCAATGGCAAGCAATCAGAATAATGCCTGCTTCTAATTTTGAAAAGGTATCTCTAAGCCAGAGCTGGTCCAGGGGTGCATGGGTTGTCCCTGTGCCTTATTCAAAGGCCCAGATCTTTAAGACTGAAAAGACTGAGTTCAGGGAGCTTATTACAGTGGTTAAGTGATTTCAGATAGCAAGCAGGATCTAGTATAAACAGTGATAGCCCACCCTTAGTAGTGGGAGATGCAGAATGAGGGAAGTAATCTGGGAGGGACTGTCCACAGTAGCCAGGAAAGGCCACCTAGCAGGTAAATTATGCATCACCTCTCCTTCCCATCTGGCAGAAAGAGGGAGACTATTTGTTACTGTGTTTTGTACTGTTTTCAGCCATTTGTTTCTCCTATTATCTGATAAAATCTCCCTTGGGCAAATGGATGTGGAAACTGATACAAGCATTTGGATATTCTTCTTTGAGTGATTGCATGTGTCCATTCCAGTGTAGGTTTGTGGACGCCCAGTTCAGATATCATAGATTTTTGCCTCAGTGGCACACGTCAGGGTGAATCAGGCACCCTCTGCTGCCTCACTCTACCATGCACAGGTGTCAGGCTGTCTGGAGTGGCTCAGAGCTGTGAGTGCCTACCTCAGGGCAGATTGTCAGAACACAGAGCTGATACCCCAAGCTGGTTGTGTGTTCTATGTTTAGATTTCACCAAGCCAGTGAGAAATGTCAACTGTTGGTTGACCATACCAGTCTTACCACAGAGTCACAGACAGTCACCGTAGATTCTCCAGTCTACCCTGACACCCAGACAAACTGGACTTTGTGATAAAAGGTGACTCAAACCAAATTCACACCTTATTAGGTAGCTCCCAGTCCCAAGAGACCAATCACTTACCCCAGATCAATTGGTTCTCTTGATCTTAAACCAAAGACAATGCTGGGAGCCAAATTGTAAATTGAACTAATTAGAAGTTTATTAGCTAAGAAAAGGAAATGAGAGTTATTGAGAGGTTAAAGCAGATAAAATGTATGCACCATTGAGTCACAGTTTGCAATTCCAAATGGTGGCAGTGATGTAGTAAACTGCCAGTTTCCCAAAAGTCTTTTCAAGATTTCCAGATGGTTGAACCAGGCACCCCACCCTTAATTTTCTGGAGCCCAGGCACCATGGGCCCATACAACTCGCCACCCCTGACTGCTGGGGCATTTCACTCTCCCCTTTTAGTGGGTGTGAGATTGGGGTTTGCTCCTTTCTCTCCCTGTTGAGGTATCTGGGTTGTTTGTCTCTTCAAACCATATCAGTCAGTGTAGGATGTCTCTTCATCTCCTCAAGAGTCACCACCAGTCCTTCTGCTATATCACCTCTCAATTTGGCTGTGGCACTCCCCCAACTCTCACATGCAGTAAAGAGGTCCCTCACTTTCAAGTGGGGATGGAAGTCACTCCTTCACACTACAGGCAGACAGCAAGTAACTGTCTATATGGGTGGGGTTGTGCCACGGTCTTTAGCTGACAGCTGCCTGGCTGTGGCAAACAACAACAAATAGAGTGGGGGAAGGCGGAGAGGATCTCTGGCCTTCTGGGTGAGGCAGAGCCACAAACAGTCTTTAGCCCAGAGCATTCTGGCTGGGGCAGAGAGTAAATAGCAGTGTAAGGGAGCTCTTGCTCTCTTGGCAAGGCAGAAGCATGAGCAGTCTTTAGTCCACAGCCACCTGGCTGTGTCAAACAGTAATTAATTGTCTACAGAGGAGCTCAGGCCTTTGGGGTGGGGCAGAGCCACAAACACTGTTTAGCACACAGCCTGCTGACTGGGGCAAACAGTACTTAACATCTCTAGGGGAGCTCTGGCCCTTGGGGCAGAGCAGAGCACAAACAGTCTATAGCTCCACAATGGGTGGAGTCCATGGCAGGGTGGGAGGGTAGGGGGAGCCAGGCCCACCCTATGCCGCCAGGTAACAGCCCAGGGCCCTAACAGTGGCAGATGTGTCTGCCACTGGGTCAGCAGGGGTGCTCTGGAATTACTCTGACTCATTTTCTGGAAACAGAACCGGACTAAAGTCTGGTTCCCCTGGGCTACTTCCTACCACAGTTTGGGTGTAGGACTCTGTAGTCCAAAGCTCATCTGTGTCCTCGGGATACTCCTCCTCCTCCTCTGACCGCAGAGTATGGCTCCACTCAAGGACTAGTCTGGGATCCCCCAAAGATCTTCGCTCCCTGGAAGAGATGGCTGCTTCCTCCAGTGGTCCAGCCCCAACTGAGCTCCAGGGCTCTCCTTTTATATTTCCTGCCCCACCCTGGGATTTACAGTGCCAGGGTGAGGTGAATTTGGCTCTGCCCACCGGGAGAGTGTGGTGGTCCCTCATCCTCCAGATCGGAGGGAGGCCACTACACTTCATACATGGGGCAATTACGTTGACACTGGATTAGCATTGGGGGAAGAGCCAGGAGAGATGGAAACAATTGTTATAGAACTGATGCAGGGATCAGTCGGTGGCCTCTGTTTGCAGGAGGTCAGACTAGATAAATTAAATGGCTTATTGTTTAGCACTTTGAATCTATAATTTTGGTGTTTCCTAATTGGAGTCCTTTTCTATTCATACAAATCTGAAAGATGGAAAAAGCCAGCTAATACCACAAGAACAGGAACAGATGTCGGAGAGTCCTGGTAAGTGCTGGGGATCTGGGTGGTTTGTGGCTGATTGAAGGAATGTGGGTTGAATTCAGTTTTTCCCTCTTGGCCAAGGGAGAGCATTAGGGTTTTTTATTTATTTATTTTGGATGTGCTGGTTTTGGCTCCAGAGTGGAGTTTGCATTCACACACCATTATAAACCTGAATTCAACCCCAGTCCCCAAAACTCACCACTTTAACAAACCTATATGACATCTTGTGAGAAGGCTTAAAACTTTGAGAGTATTTTTTGTAGATTTCCAAAAATCAGAACAAATTAGTCATCAATGGTAATGTTGGAGAAAAGCTCAGTTCTCGCTTTTTGTTTGGGTGCAGCAAAATCAAATACTTTATTATTTCTCAAGCAATTGCAAAGAGGGAGGGAGTGCCCTAGGACACAGGGTCGCCCCAGTCCCGGACAGGTCTCTCAAACAGCAAACATTTATACTTTTGTTACAGACAATAATAAGCAACAGCTTCAATTTGTTTATACATAGACCATCCTGCTATCTTATTTTTCTCACTTCTATTTAGATAACATATTTTGTTATCAATGCAAGCTCACAACAACTTCTCACGCAGTTCTTTCCCACTCGCCTCACACCATCCTCGCTTCTACAAATCTACAGGGTTACAGCTGTCCTAACTCTTGCTAACAGCTAGCCTGACTCTTGCTAACAGGCTGTCATGCATTAAGATCCCCTACAAATCCCTGACAGGTCTTTCTCTACTTCCACAGTAAGCAATCGAAATTATGCCTTGCTTCTAATTTTGACAAATTGTCTCTAAGCTTGAACTGGTTGTGGAGTGTATGTCTATGCACCATATTCCAAGGCCCAGCCCTTTAAGACTGAGAAGACTGAGTTCAGGTTGTAAATGACAGGTGTAAAGTGGCTGCATGATGGAAATGGGACCTGCTAGAAATAGCGATAACCCACATTTCCTAGTAGGAGATTTGGGGTCAGGGAAAGACCTGGGAGATGCTCACCATAATAGTAAGGAATGTCCTCTCCCCTCCCAGCTAGCAGGATGAGGGAATGTATTTTTGACTTGCTTTCAGCCATTAGTATCTCTTGTTATCTGTAAAACCTATCATGAAGAAGGGGATGTTGTGTCTGACTGTTGTTTAACCTTCCCTGATAAGTGAATCTGTCTACCAACTGTGACAGAGTGCACTCGCTTCTCTTGGGAGTTTCTATCATCTGGCTGTGGGCCTGCACTCATTCCTTTTTCCATGCTGCTGGTGCCCCCTGCTGGCTCTTGCCCTCGCTAAGTGATCTTCAGTGACTCAGCCCACTGGCTAAGTCACACATAGTCTAGAGGCAGTTGAAGGAGCCCCTTCCAGAGTATCACAGTCCAACAACTGCTTGGCCCTCTCCGGGGTCTTCAGCCCCAACTCTGGGCCTGTTTTAATTCCCACCCCTTTTCTTGGGCTTTTAATACTGAGTCTTATCCTCTTGTTGGGACGTAGGCCACTTCCCTAGTGGTGGTGGTGGGGGGGAGGTATTGGCCTGCCCATTACTCCAGGTCTCAAACTGAGTACCCTACAAACATTTCCTGGGCTCCTTTGTAATTCATTCCACAACCTTCTTGGGTTCTCTGTTTGAGCAGGGCCTCTCCCAGGTCTCCTTACATGGAGAGTTTCTCAGTCTCTGTCCTGATTTTGCAGGGTCTTCTCTCAGGCCTCTCAGCCAGGAAAGCTTGTAACAGTATCTGCCCCCTTTTGGTCAAGGTTTTCTCTTCCAGGCCTCTATGGTTTCGAGAGTTTCACAGACCTGTCCCTGCTTGAGCAGGGTCTCTCCTCAATCTCTTTACCTGTGGATTTTCACAGCTTTCTAGTCCTTCTTCACCCTTCTGGTTCCAGCCAGCAACTGACCTGCTCATGGTTCCTTTTAAATGAGCCTGCTGTAATCTGATTGGCTGCTTTCCTGGAGGATCCAACTTTACTGCTCCTTTATGAGCCAGAGTGTGGTAGGACCATGAAGCCTGGTACACCGTGTCACACCAACCTACTGTGTCTCACAGCCTTTGACTACTTCTGTCCCAAAATACAACAATTTTCACAGTCAATATTTCAACAATATTTATGTGTCGACAGCCTGTCTTGCATAGGACAGATATGACTAAATTGTTAATGAATAAATAAATTAAATATACTATGTTTTTCATATAATGACTATATTGCACTCACTTAATCTGTGATTTTCATTTTTCTGTTTAGCTTCTGAAACTTTAAATTAATAAAATATTAGGGGATGAATTGCTAAACTGGCTCAGTTCTCTGCTGGTTTGCATTCCTCTAATAATCATCAAAAGGGATTGTCAGAGTCATGTGCTACCATAATTTCCTTGGCCAACGGGAGATGCTCATTTCTGCATAGAACCAAGGTAGTTGTATTCACTGTATATTTCTCACATTTGTGTAATATGCAGTGACCAATCAAAGTCTGGAGAGTGACATGGAGCTTCTCTCTGACCTTGGAAGTTCTGGGGATTATTCACGAGACACTGAGAGGGAAGGAACCAACTGCGGTCTGCAGAAGAATGGTGACACTTAACATGAGTGGGAAAGGCATTGTGGGGTCATGCGCCCTACACTGTCTCCACTGCCCAAAACCAGAGCATGTCTCCTCACTTTTTGTTTATGGGTCACTGTGATGTATCTCCTCCATTTCCTACACATCACTGCTGGGACTTCTCAGTGGTAGAAGATGATAGAACAAGGAGTAATGGTCTCAAGTTGCAGAGGGGGAGGTTTAGGTTGGATATTAGGAAAAACTTTTTCACTAGTAGGGTGGTGAAGAACTGGAATGGGTTACCTAGGGAGGTAGTGGAATCTCCTTCCTTAGAGGTTTTTAAGGTCAGGCTTGACAAAGCCCTGGCTGGGATGATTTAGTTGGGTTTGGTCCTGCTTTGAGCAGGGGGTTGGACTAGATGACCTCCTGAGGTCCCTTCCAACCCTGAGATTCTATGATTCTATGATTCTCTACCTGCTTCCAACTAGTCATCTACAGGAAAGCTCCCCTCCAACCTCATGGCAAAGAACTAGAGTATTTTTTCTCTCCATCCCCATAACACTGTGCTCAAGCATAGCCATCTCCTCCTCTGTGGGCCAGCACTTTGTCTTTCTACAGTTCCATAAACCCTGGTTCAGCACTGTGCTATCTTTCCCCATCCCCATCATTCAGCACTGAGGTTTTTTTTCTTATTTGGTTGTCTATGATAGTACATTTCTGCCATCCGTACTTATCACTGCTCAGACATTACCTCATCACTATAGGGTAGCAGAGTGGTATATGCTATTTGTGGGGCTAGATATAAGGGCATTTCTTATATTCATGTGAGTTTTTTCCTGGGTCATTCCCCTGTGCATACAGGATCAGTGCTGCAGTATAAACACTGTTATATATATATATATGTGTGTGTGTGTATATATATATATATATATATATGTGTGTGTGTATGTGCATATATATGTATATATACACACACACAAGTATATGTATGAGATGCCAAGAAGGAAACACCAGACTGTACTAGCTGCAGTGATACAAAAGACTTCAACTGTGGAAAGGAGTGAGGCAGAAGAATGTAGAGTCTCAGAAACTGTCAACATCTCCTGCAGTAATTCCAGGAAATACCAGAACTGAGAGTCCTGAGATTTATAAGTTGGAATCAGGCAGGGAGGTATACAGCTTCATGGCATTTCTTAGGCACCGTAAAAAACTGAGAAGAGGGCACCTACTCATATTTTCAGGGTGCAAGGACAGCAGGGACCATTGCCCAATGAAGTCTGACCACCTGCACATCACAAGCCATACATTTCACCGAAATTCCCCTACGTTTTGCCTTTTGACTTGAAGTAAACTAAAGCATATTAGTCCTCAGGATAATAAAAATCTGTGTGCCAGAGGCACATAACAGGAGACACCAAAGGGCAACCAATGCCTGAGGCCCTGCTAGGCCCAGGAATAATTGAAAGAGACATACTGACATGATCCCAGCTGGCAAACCAGGCCACATACTACAGAGGAACGTGATCCCATCTCCTCCACCAGAGACACCATTTCAGATTTCTTTAAGAGGGGCAATTTTAACTATGATTCCAGAGGCTACTTAGGCACCAGAAAACTATTTCTTTTGGCAGATAACTTAGAAATTAGCTGAGAGGAGCACTATTTCTAATTCCTATGTGATAGAAATAAAATAAAATAAATATTAGACCCACTCAGCTCTAACAACAACATGTTCTGACATCTTGTGGCAAGTCAGTTAAGGGACCCTGGTTATTTTTAAAATTTTAATGTATATTCTTACTTTGTTACTAACTCTGTGAGGAGAGAGACCCCATCAGGACTGCTGGATTCTATCTCAGCTCTGGGAGGAGAGGGGGATCTAGTGGGTTACACCAGGGGGCAGATACTCTGGGTTATATATAAGATCAGCAAAATGGGCATACTGGGCAAGGTCATTGGCCCATCTAGCCCAACATCCAGTCTTCTAACAGTGGACAATACCAGGTACTTCAGAGGGAATGAAGAGAACAGGAAATCATCAAGTGATCCAGCCCCTATCACAAATTCAAAACTACTGGCAAAACCGAGGCTAGTGATGCGCAGAACATACTGTTTCATCCCTGCCCATCCTGGTTAATAGCCTCTGCTACCCAGGGGCTCAGCCAGCGGGCTTCTGGCAGCAATTTAAAGGGCCTGGGGAGCTGCCGGGAGCCCCAGACCCGTTAAATCGCCAGACTAGGGAAGCCAGTACAATCGGCGGTGTACCGGCTCTTGCCAGTATGCCGTACCATACCGGCATACTTTCACCTATGCCTTCACAACATCCCTTGGCAAAAGAGTTGCAAGAGTTGACTATAAAGAAATACTTTTGTTTCTTTGTTCTAAATCTATTGCCTATTAATTTAATTGGGTGACGCCTAATTTTTGTGTTATGGGAAGAAGTAAATTAAATTTCCTTATTAATTTTTTTCACACCATTCATGATTTTATAGACCTTTGTCATATTCCTCCTTAGCTGTCTCTCTTCCAAGCTAAAAAGTCTGTCTGTTAAATCTTTCCTTATACAGAAGCAGTTCCATACCGCTAACCATTTCTGTTGCCCTTCTCTGTACCTTTTCCAAATCCAATATAGCTATTTTGAGATGTGGTTACCATGCTTGCACATAATATTCAAGATGGGGGCATACCATGGATTTATATAGAGGCCATATGATATATTTTGTCTTTTATCTATCCCTTTCCTAATGATTCCCAGTATCTGCAATGGCTCCAAGATCTCTTTCTTGGTGGGTAACAGCTAATTTAGACCACATCATTTTCTGTCCATACTAAGGATTATATTTTACTATATTTTATTTAACTATTTTGAGTAATTTTGTATCATCTGCAAATTCTGCCACCTCACTATTTACTCTTTTCTCCAGATCATTTATGAATATGTTGAAGAGTTATGGTCCCAGTACAGACCCTTGAGGGACAACACTATTTACCACTCAGTTGTGAAAACTGTCCACTTATTCCTAAACTTCTTTCCTCTCTTTTTACTGTAGTGACAGGAAATGCTTTCAGGCTCATCTAAGAATGTTTAATTTAGTTTAATGACTCATCTTTTTTTATCTTAAATACTCTGCACCGTTTCATAAACAAGCTCCCTACTGCAAGGGTGGAAGCTGGGAGCAGCACAGAAGGAACATTCCGCACTGAGCTGTGTTGCAGTTAGGAGCTCATTCTAGGGCTAAGGCACTCACTGTGAGCTGACATCTAGGAACAAATTTGGGATGGTCAGGAGTCCCCAACATTCACACACACTGGAACCCCTGCTCCACCAATAGTGCCTGCCAATATGATCTGGGGAAAGATTGCTTCCAGACCCCAACTCTGTGAATCAGTTGGACCCTCAGCATGTAAACAAAACATACCTGCCACATTTTTAAGAAAGAGGATCTATAGTTCTTCACTGCACTGGCCACTCAATCACTATCTTATCTCCACCAGAATTTTATTTCGATGCTTCAGAGGAAGCCAAACCTGTTCCCACCTATCTGTCCCCAAATTACTACTGCGAATCAGGTAAAGATATCCCTTCTGTCCCCTGAAGGGAACTGGATGAAGCACTGATGCATTAGAAGTTCTCAGAAAAAGATTTCAGTTTAAGTACAGACTGGACTGGGTTCTTTATCCAGAAACGGGATGATATGCAGATTGGTTGCAAAAAATTAATTTAAAGTTACTGGGTGAATTCCTTCCTTTGCCAGCCAGAATTGACCGCTCTTCTGGAGTCATTTGTATGCAGGATGCAATGGGGCACAGGTTTCTAACACATAAATAAAATATTATTAGGATATAAGTAGAAGTGGGGCGCTAGTTTTTGACTTCCACACCCTGTCAGAAATGCATCAACTCTAACTCCATACTTGTGTAGCAGAGATAGCTGCCTCATTAATGGTATTGTCTTTTTAAATACTAGAGCGGAAGATGGAAGAACTTTCCTCATGGAGAGAGAACATCAAGACAGACATCAAGTGCAGTCAGCTAGACGTAATGTCCTTATTGGATAAGAAGTTAGAGGGTGTCCGAAGCCAGTTACAGGATCCCCTCTCAGAGCTGGCTAAACAGATTGAACAGATGAGCAACAGCTTGAACTCCAGAGATGATGAAGTTGTCCAAGGAATGGGAAAGCAGAAAGCTTTGTCCAGCACGGAGCTTGCTACTAAAAGAGATCTGCAGCAACTGGAAATCTGCCTAGAGGAGAAATTCTCAGGGTTGATGAGCACCCTGAGAGGCAGCAGCGCAGATGAGAAGCTGGGACAACAAGAGATATTGGGTAAGAGAGGGCACTGAAAATGTCTTTCTGACTTGTTTCTTATTCCCTGACGCCCAGGAAGGAAAGACCGTCCTGTTCTAGCTGCAGTAAAATAAAAGACTTCAACCTAACGTTGAGGGACCATCTGCTTGGGAGGCTTCTTTCGATCAATTGATAGATCACCCAAAGGAGTGGAGTGGTGCCATTTCCTTGCCTTCCATTTTATATTTCGCTGTTTGTTTCCCTTTGATATCAGAAGGAGGCTTGAAAGGTCCTTCCATCTTTGTAGAGGTAGGTTTGAAATTCTAATCCTGTCTCCTTGGAAAATGCTCTGGTGCCTAGAACGCCAGACTAATGAAATGGTGATATCAAAAGAATCTAGGGAGTGAACGCTCTGCAATTAGGAAGAGAAGCAATGTTCGTTCCTCAGGGTGCTTCCAATCCGCGGTGTATTTGTCTTTCTTTACATTCTGTTGTTTACTTGTCCTACACCTTGTGGGCAAAATGAATACCACTCTGTAGCTGACATTCTTGCTAATCATTCATCGCACCCAAGCCCTGTGGAAAGGAGTGAGGCACATGAATGCAGAGTCTCAGAAACTGCAAACATCTCCTGCAGTAATTCCAGGAAATAGCAGAACTGAGAGTTATAAGTTGGAATCAGGCAGGAAAATATACAGCTCCCGGCCTTCTTTAGGCATGATAAAGAAAGGGAGAAGAGGGCACCTTCTCATATTTGCAGGGTGCAAGGTCAGCAGGGACAATTGCCCAATGAAGTCTGACCTCCAGCATGTCAGAGGCCATACATTTCACCCAAATTCCCCTCCGTTGTGCCTGATGACTGCAAGTAAACTGAAGCATGTTACACCTCAGAACAGTAAACCGCTGTGTGCCAGAGACAGATAACAGGGGAGAAAAAAGGGTGACCGATGCCTGAGGCCACCGCTAGGTGAGGGAATAATTTAAAGAGGCATGCTGACATGATCCCAGCAGGCAAACCAGACCACATGATGCAGAGGAATTCGATCTGCTCTCCTTCACCAGAGGCACCATTTCAGATTTCGGTAGTGGGGATGACTTAGGCATCTGAAATCTGTTGTTTTTTGTCAGATAACTTAAAATTAGTTGAGAGGAGCACTGTGTCTAATTCCTATGTGACAGAAATACAATTAAATAAATATTAGACCCACTCATCTGGAAGAACAACATGTTGTGACACCTTGTGGCAAGTCAGTTAAGGGACCCTGGTTATTTTTTATTTGTAATTTATATTCTAACTTTGTTACTAACTCTCTGGGGAGAGAGGGTTCTATCTCAGCTCTGGTAGGAGAGGGGAATCTAATGAGTTACAGTGGGGGGAAGATGTCTGTGGGTTAATTATAAGAACAGCAGAATGGTCATACTGGGCAAGATCACTGTTCCATCTAGCCCAACATCCTGTCTTCCAACAGTAGGCAATACCAGGTACTTCAGAGGGAATGAAGAGAACAAGAAATCATCAAGTGATCCAGCCTCTGTCACCAATTCAAAGCTTCTTGCAAAACCGAGGGTAGTGATGCGCGAACATACTCTTTCATCCCTGCCCATCCTGGCTAATAGCCATTGATGGATGTATCCTCTATGAATTTATCTAGTTTTTATTGGAACCCTGTTACAGTTTTGACTTTATTGACTATGACAAAATACTTTGTTTGATTTGTTTTAAATCTGCTGCCTTTTAATGTCATTGAGTGACCCCTTATTCTTGTGTCTTGGGAAGGCGTCAATTACGTTTCCTTATTAATTTTTTTCACACCGTCCATGATTTTATACACCTTAGTCATATTCCTCCTTAGCCGTCTCTTTTCCAAGCTAAAAAGTCCCAGTCTTTTAAATCTTTTCTTATATGGAAGCTGTTCCATACCTGCAGTCATTTCTGTTGCCCTTCTCTGTACCTTTTCCAAATCCAATATAGCATTTTTGAGATGTGGTTACCCTTCTTGCATGCAATATTCAAGATGGGGGTGTACCATGGATTTTTATAGAGGCCATATTATATATTTTGTCTTATCTATCCCTTTCCTAATGATTTCCAATATTCTGTTAGCTTTTTTGATTGCTAATGCATATTGAGCAGATGTTTTCAGAGAACTATCCACAATGACTCCAAGATCTCTTTCTTAATGGGTAACAGCTAATTTAGATCCCATCATTTTGTGTGCATACTTATGATTATATTTTACTATGTGCACCACTTTGCATTTTTAACATTGAATTTCATCTGCTATTTTGTTGCCCAGTCACCCAGTTTTGTGAGATCCCTTTGTAAGTCTTTCACAATCATCTTTGCACTTGACTATTTTGAGTAGTTTTGTACCATCTGCAAATTCTGCCACATCACTATTTACTCTTTTCTCCAGATCATTTATGAATATGTTGAAGAGTTCTCATCCCAGTACAGACCCATTGGGGGACACCACTATTTACCTCTCAATTCTGAAATCTGACCATTTATTCCTATACTTTTTTCCTCTCTTTTTACTGGAGTGACTCAAAATACTTTCTGGATCATCTAGCAATGCTTAATTTAGTTCAATGACTCATTGTTTTTATCTTAAATATTCTGCCCCGGTTTATAAACAAGCTCCCTACCACAAGGGTGGAAGCTGGGAGCAGCACAGAAGGAACATTCTGCACTCAAGCTGTGTTGCAGTTAGGAGCTCATTCTAGGGCTAAGGCATTCACTGTGAGCTGACATCTAGGAACAAATTTGATGTGGGCAGTTCCCACACACTGGAACACCTGCCCACGCCATTAGTCCCTGCCAATATGATCTGGGGGAAGATTGCTTTCTGACCCCAAATCTGTGAATTATTTGGACCCTCAGCATGTAAGCAAAACATACCTGCCAAATTTTTAAGAAAGAGGATCTATAGAGCCTCACTGCACTGGCCACTCAACCGCTATCCATCTCTAGTATCCTTTTATTTCTGATACTTCAGAGGAAGCCAACACTGTTCCCACCTCTCTGTCCCCACATTACTACAGTGAATCAGGTAGAGATATCCCTTCTGTCCCCTGTAGGTGACTGGGTGAAGCACTGAGGCATTAGAAGTTCTCAGAAAATAGATTGCAGATTAAGTAGAGACGAAATTGGGTTCTTCTGAACTGAGTTTTATCCAGAGATGGGATGATATGCAGATTGGTTGAAAATGATTAATTTAATCATAGACTATCAGGGTTGGAAGGGACCTCAGGAGGTCATTTAGTCCAACCACCTGCTCAAAGCAGGACTAATTCCCAACTAAATCATCCCAGCCAGGGTTTTGTCCTGCCTGACATTAAAAACCTCTAAGGAAGGAGATTCCACCACCTCCCTACGTAACCCATTCCAGTGCTTCACCACTCTCTGAGTGAAAAAGTTTTTCCTAATATCTAACCTACACCTCCCCCACTGCAACTTGAGACCATTACTCTTTGTTCTGTCATCGGGTACCACTGAGAACAGTCTAGATCCATCCTCTTTGGAACCCCCTTTCAGGTAGTTGAAAAGAGCTATCAAATCCCCCCTCATTCTTCTCTTCTGCAGACTATACAGTCCAAGTTCCCTCAGCTTCTCCTCATAAGTCATGTGCTCCAGCCCCCTTAACCATTTTTGTTGCCCTCCGCATGTTACTGGGTGAATTCCTTCCTTTTCCAGCCAGAACTGTTCTCTCTTCTGGAGTCACTTGTATGCAGGATACAATGGGGCACAGGTTTCTAAGGGTACGTCTACACTACGGGACTATTCCGAATTTGCATAAACCGGTTTTGTAAAACAGATTTTATAAAATCGAGTGCGCGCGGCCACACTAAACACATTAATTCGGTGGTGTGCGTCCGCGGTCCGAGGCTAGCGTCGGATTCTGGAGCGTTGCACTGTGGGTAGCTATTCCCTAGCTATCCCATAGTTCCCGCAGCCTCCCCCGCCCCTTGGAACTTCCGGGTTGAGATCCCAGTGCCTGATGGGGCAAAAATCATTGTCGCGGGTGGTTCTGGGTAAATGTCGTTAGTCACTCCTTCCTCTGGGAAAGCAACGGCAGACAAGCATTTAGCACCTTTTTCCCCTGGATTGCCCTGGCAGATGCCATAGCATGGCAATCATGGAGCTTGTTTTGCCTTTTGTGACTCTCACCGTATGTGTACTAGATGCCGCTCACAGAGGCGATTCAGCAGCGCTACACAGAAGCATGCTTTTGCTTTTGCATGACAGCAGAGATGGTTACCAGTCATACTGCACCATCCAAACCCTTCCATAAATTGGAACTGGTGAGGATGATTATGGCTACCAGTCCTTTTGTACCATTTGCTGCTGTCATAAGTGCCCCTGGCTGCTCTTAGCCAGGGGCGCAAAGTTAATTGGGAATGACTCCTGAGTCAATCCCTCCTTTTTGGTATCTAAAAATAGAATCAGTCCTGCCTAGAATATAGGCAAGTGTACTAGATAACCACTGTATCATAGAACCAGAGAGCACAGCTGCTCTGTGTCAGATCCTGCAGAAACTATGATCTGTATGCTATTCACAGGGGGTGCTCCTGTAACAACCCCACCTGTTGATTCCGTTCTTCCCCCAGCCTTTCTGGGCTACCGTAGCATTGTCCCCCCACTTGTGTGATGAAGTAATAAAGAATGCAGGAATAAAAAGACACGGTGACTTGTTAGTGAGAAATGAGTGGAAGGCAGCCTCCAGCTGCTATGATAGTCCAGACAGGACATTAAGGAGTGTGTAGGAGAGAAGCCCAGCATCCCTCTGCTAGTCCAGGGGCAACTGAATCTGTTCTTTACACATGAAGGGTGGGGGCTGATGGAGCTCAGCCCCCTGTTGCTATGATCATAGAATCATAGAATCATAGAATCTCAGGGTTGGAAGGGACCTCAGGAGGTCATCTAGTCCAACCCCCTGCTCATGATGATGATGGTTACCAGCCATACTGCACCATCCACCAGAAAAAATTAGGGCCAGGAGCCCTTGATTGACCTGACGGATGCTAGTCAGCATGGTTACTGCCCCATGTGCCAATAGGCTGATGACGAGGACGGTTACCAGTCCTTTTGTACCATCAGCCACCCATGGCAGGGGGGGAGTGAGGATGTTGGTGTTGACGGCTGCAGCATCGTGTCTATCTGCAGCATTCAGTAAAGATAGGGTGACATGTAAAAGAGTCAGAGGATTGTTTTCCCTTTCGCTTCTGGGGGTGGGTGGGGGGGGTGAGTAGATTGCCAAGCTATGCCCTGACCCACCGCGGACACTGTGTTTGACCCTAGAAGCATTTGGAGCTCAGCCAAGAATGCAAATACTTTTCGGAGGCTGCAGGAACTGTGGGATAGCTTCAGTCCTCCAGTCCATGAGCGTCCATTTGATTCTTTGGCTTTCCGTTACGCTTGTCACGCTGCAGTGCGCTGAGTCCCTGCTATGGCGTCTGTCTGGAGATTTTTAAAAAAGGATTCTGAATTTCATCTTCTGTAACGGAGCGCTGATAGAACGGATTTGCCTGCCCTTACAGCGATCACATCCGCATGGTCCGTGCTGGAGCTCTTTTTTTATTTTGATTTCGGACTGCATCGTCACCCGTGCTGATCGGAGCTCCACGCTGGGCAAACAGGAAATATTCAAAAGTTCGCGGGGCTTTTCCTGTCTACCTGAGCACTGCATCCGAGTTCAGATTGCGGTCCAGAGCGGTCACTGCTGCACTGTGGGATAGCTCCCGGAGGCCAATACCGTCGATCAGCGTCCACACTAACCCTAATCCGATATGTTAATACCGATACTAGCGTTACTCCTCTCGTTAGGGAGGAGTACAGAAACCGGTTTAAAGAGCCATTAAAATCGATATATGGTGCCTCCTAGTGTGGACGGTTGTGGCGTTAAATCGGTTTTACGCTCCTAAAACTGGTTTAAACGCCTAGTGTAGACCAGGCTTAACACACACAAAAAATAATACTAGGATATTAGTAGAAGTGCAGCACTGCTGTTCTCCTTCCACACCCTGTAGGAAATGCACCAATTCCAACTCCATCCATTTGTAGCTGATATAGCTGTCTCATTAATAGTATTGTCTTTTTAAATACTAGACAGGAAGATGAAAGAACTTTCCTCAGTGGAGAGAGAACATCAAGGCAGACATCAAGTCCAGTCACCTAGAAGTAATGTCTTTATTGGATAAGAAGTTAGAAGGTGTCCAAAGCCAGTTACAGGATCCCCTCTCAGGGCTGGCTAAACAGATTGAAGAGGTGAGCAGCAGCTTGACCTCCAGAGACGATGAATTTGTCCAAGGAATGGGAAGGGAGAAAGCTTGGTCCAGCACAGAGCTTCCTACCAAAAATGATCTGCAGCAAGTGGAAATCTGCCTAAAGGAGAAATTTTCAGGGTTAATGAGCACACTGACAGGCAGCAAACTCCTTCTGAGTTTTACTTACTTTTAGAATCACCTCTGGCCCGTTAGGATTTTTACACAACCCCCTTTCAGGCAAGCTGCTAGACTTCATAGTCAAAAATTAGAAGCAGTCTCTTCCTTGTTACAAGTTTCCACCCTGTTAATGGGTAACATAGTCAAATAACCTTCATGCTTTCCTTGTGCCCTGGCTATGATATCAATATGATCAGACAAGGTTGTCATATCTTTACTCAGCAATACACTAGCAACAGGCAAAATAGAAGTATCAGAATTGCTTAGTTCCTGGGAGCTATTTATGACATCAACTGGATGCAACTTTGCTACAATGTCATTATCCCTAGTAGACACAAACTTAGGTAGATTTACATCCTGGGATTCAGTTAAATCTAGAGTCAGCTCTGACACTACTGATGAATTTTCTACCATCATGGGCTGACAGGCTTCTTCTGTCTGCTTTACAGATGAAGAGCTGGAGAAACATTCCGCTTTAACAGACAAACAGCTTGGGATATCATTTCCCTTGTCCCAGCACTTATGGCTGTTCACAGACAAAAGCTTGGAGGGTGGGACAGCTTCCTTAGCAGGCAAGACAACAGACAAACTTGTGTTTTCCACAGACAGTGGCTCATACTGGGCTACTTTAAGCAAATTACTGTCTCAGTTAGGGTTTTATCCTGAGTACCAATTTTAATATGCTTTACAGAAACATTTTTCTGAGCCTTATCTAATTCCAGATTCACTTCTGAGGTATTAGACAGACACTCAGAATTTCCTTCCACATATACACTGCTTTTCTCCGCAGACAAACATTTGGAGAAACCCTTCATAGGCAAATCATTACTCCTAATAGATCCAAATTCAGGATTACTTCTTTCCCATGACTAGTGAATGTCAACGTGATTGAACAAAGCTTTAATATCATTCCCTATTAAAATATCTGAAGGAATTGTTTTCTTTGCTCCCACAATTATGGTGCCATCAAATCCCTTCCATTTAAGGTGGATTTTTGCCAAAGGCACTCCTACAAAATAATGAGATAAGGCTACCACAGTTACACTTTCATTTGGCAAATAATCTTCCTCCCTGAAAAAATTTGCTTTAACCAATGTAATATTTGTGCAGTGTCCCTCCATGCCACACACCTTATTCCATTAACTTCTACACCGCTAATAAACTCTGCACTATTGTTCCCATATTTAGCTTTAATATGACTTTTGAGTTCAAGTCCCTGAGAGAGAACAGTAACATTGTCAGCACACAAGGTGGTACTGGGCTCTATTTGGTTCACCTGTGTGTCTAGAAAAACTTGATTAGCATTTACTGGGCTTGCTGGTTTATTTTTTACATTTGGACACTCTGGTTTGATGTGTCTAGGTGCACCACACAAATGACATACCACTTGTCATCCCTTAGAGTATGAGTTTTTCTGCTCTAACCTTCCATGACCTTTATCAGAGTTGAGGCTAGGTTTATTCTTAAACCCTTCCTTTCTTTTAAACTGGGGTGAATAGTGTTTATTCTTTCCATAGGGTTTTCAGCCTTCTCGAATCCTATTTTGGGTATACACATCCGCAATTTCTGCAGCACATAGAATTGAATCAGGTTCCCTATCACAGACAGCTGCTCTAATAGTTTCAGGAACAATGTCTAAAAACTGTTCCAAAGTGATTAAATCTATCAATTTTTCAAAACTCCCATGTGCTGTTGCTCCCATAACCCACTTTTTAATAAAACCCATTAGCTTTTGAGCACATTCCACAAAAGTACAATCATTAGACATTTTAAACTTTCTAAACTTAACCCTGTAAGGAGTGACCTTGAATCACCTTAACACAGAATGTTTAAACAGCTCATAATCTAAGGCTTCTTGTTCCCTCAGTTCATTAAATACTTCCTTGGCCTTCCCAGTCAATCTGCTTTGCAGAACAGGCATTCGCTGCTCATTCGGGACCTTGTGCAGGAAGAATAGGAATTCAAAGGTGGACAAAAATTATCCACCTGTGTCATCTGCATCGGTGTAAATGGGGCAAATCCTTTCCCAGTTTTTCCTGTTGTGGTGGGGAAGTGGAGTTCCAGGCAGTGGTGACTTTCTCTGCTCTTCCAACACTTGGAGCTGAAGCCTGGCAGCCCTTTCCCTGGTGCCCAGCGGTTCCATATGCCTTGCAAGGGCTCTCTCTCTCTTTCAGCAACTTCTTTCATTAATTCAGCCATTTTCTGTTCATGTTCAAGTTGCTGCTCATTTTCTGCTTTCTGCATTCTAATTGCTTCTGCTATATCAGGTGAGGGCGATGTCCCTGCCTTCTGATCAATGGCCATTAACAGATTTTTCAGTTCCTGCTCTGGGAATTTTTTCCTAAAAGTCAATACCCTCTGTGAGCACAATTCTTCCAGGCTTTTTCTATCAAGATCTCCATAGGATCCTTGCTCACTCATTGTAACTGATTTTTAATATTTAAACTCTCCAATATCACAATTATTTTTTGAGAAGTGTGTGGTTCTGATCCAAAAACCCAATTAATCTGTGGTAATGTGTATCCTGCCAACTATGCCACTATGACTGGGGTCCCAGTGGGGGCCAGCTGAGGTCACTCAATTAGGGTGAACTGCAAAGAATGGGGCAGATAATACCAAAGCTGGTAGATATTTCAGTACTTAGGTTTATCAAGCCTGCTCTAACAGTTTCTTTATTACCTCACTGGTTGCCCAGAAACCCAAAACACAATTCCCTCGAAGTAACCCAGCCTCAGGCCTCCATCCAGGTATGCAAGTCAAATATGATGAAGATTTCTGAAAATCATATTTCATCATATAAAATAAAAGGTTCTACCAATCCCAAATGATTGTACACATTACTTCCCAAGATCGAGTATTCCAAATCTTACCCAAATACATGCTTATATCCACTTTTTATTAACTAAACTAAAATTTATTAAAAAAGAAGAGAGAGAGAGTATGATTAAAAGATCAGCACACATACAGACAGGACTTTATTTCTTAAGATTCAGATTTATAGCAGAGATGGTGAGTTTTGTAGCTGCAAAGAGTTATTTCACAAATAGTCCATAGGTTATAGTACAATGTTTATATTTCAGGGTCATCCAGTCAGAACTCGCATCTCAGTCCTTGTGACTTAGGCTTCCCCAGCATGAAACCTCAAACAGACCTGAGATGACAGAATCAGGACCTAATGGTCTTTTATACAGTCTTTTAGCCTACACTTGACCATACAGTCCTGTGTAAACAATAGGCTTTTCATGTTACCTTCTGTTTCCTAAACACCACCAGTAATTAGTTACACAATTTAACATAGGGCAATTTATCCATTAGGCAGACTATCATCACAAACTTAAAAGAGACGTATAGACAATGACATTATTTCACCCAAGATTCATCTAAATATTGATATTCCCTTTTGATCTCTGAATTAATAGTTCTGGTCTGTGACTATAACTGTCTGTTCACATAGCTAGCATTTAAGAAACACTCAATTAGTATCTATTCTAACGTCTAACAATATAGGTTTGCATTTCAAAGTTCTAGACTATCTACCACGAATGGCCCTAATTACCATTCACATACCTTTATAACATGATTTTAAAGGTTGGCTTTGAATCATTCAGCCTGTAAGCTGTTTAACCCTATCTGGTCATGACTTATATTTTGTATAAGATCTGTTGCAATTATATAACAGTGGTAACAATAATTATTTGCATGGTTATATTTTAATTAGACAATGTCACAGTGTGGACAGGAAAAAGGGGACACGTATCATCATTCAAATTTCCTACCTTCTAGAATCATAGAATCATAGACAATTAGGGTAGAAAGAGACCTAAGGAGGTCATCTAGTTAAACCCCTTGCTGAAAGCTTGACCAATCACTACTACATCATCCCAGCTAGGGCTTTGTCCCTCTAAGGATGGAGATTCCACCACTTCTCATGGTAACCTATTTGAGTGTTTTACCACCCTCCTAGTGAAATAATTTTTCCTAATATTCAACCTACTGTAACTTGAGTGCGGGGATGGAAACAGGCTGAAACAGAATACCGATGGGATCTGTTGGTAATGAGAACAGTTTAGAGGATAATTCCAGCTATAGTGTCCTGCAAGGTGGGTAGATCTCACTGAAGAGCTGTGTCAAAATTGGAGGGAATGACATAAGCAGAACTTTTCCTCCACCTCACTCCTACACTGTGTGTGCTTGAGTGTTCTTAAGCCACAACTTCACACCTCTCTTATAACCTTCAGCCCAGTGATTAGGGCCTTCACTTGTGGTTACCAAGCTGAGATTTTCCCCAGGCACCTTAATAATTGTAAATAGGGAATTATCATTTTTTTTAAGTGTGTTTATAATGTGGTCAGAGAAGGATTGGTCCTTGGCCCCACACTATTTAACATTTTTTATCAATGACCTGGTGGAAGACATTAAAAACATCACTGATAATGTTTGCAGAGTACACAAAAATTGGCCAGGTCATTAATATAAAGCAATCTGTATCACTTGGTAAGTTGGGCAGAAGGAAACTGTGTGTATCTTAATATGGCTAAATGTAAATGCATACATCTAGGACAAAGAATGTGGGCCATCCATACATGATGGGGGAGTCTGAAAATTTTTTCAGGGTCATGGTGGATAATCAGGGAGCATGAGCCCCTATTGTGAGGCTGTGGCCAAAATGGCTAACGTAATCTTTGGATGAATTAACTAGGCATCTTGAGTTGGAGTAGAGAGGTTATTTTATCTCTGAATGTGACAATCGTGTGACCACTGCTGGAATCCTGTGTCCATTTCTGGTGCCCACAATTCAAGAGGGATATTGATCAATTGGAGAGGGATCAGAGAAGAGCCACAAGAATGATCAAAAGATGAGAAAATATGCCATCTAGTGCTAGAGCTCATTGAAGCTATATATTTAGATGAACAAAAAGAAGATTAAGGGGTGACATGATCACAGTCTATAAGTCCTTACATGGGAAACAAATATTTCATGATGAATTTTTCAGTATAGCAGCCAAAGATATACCTTGATGCAGTGGCTGGAAGATCAGGCTAGAAGAATTCATAATGAAAATAAGGCTTAGATTTGTAACAGTGAGGGTAATTAACCACTAGAACAATTTAACAAGGGTCATAGTGGATTCTTCATCACTGACCATTTTAAAATCAAGATAGGATTAAATTTGTTTGTTTTTTAAATATCAGCTTCAATTCAAGCAGGAACTATTTTTGGACCCTGTGTTGCCTGTGTTAGACAGGCAATCAGACTAGGTGATCACAGTGGTTCCTTCTGGCTTTATACTCTTAATAATTCTGGAAATGCCAAATGTTTTCAAAAATTTGTGAACAATTTCACAATTTTCTTTTGGATAAAACCACTCACGAAATTCACCATGAATTTTCAAATGCTTTTGGCTGCCTGAAACTGTTTGCTTTTTCTGCAAATAAATGATTTGAAAATCAAAAGTTCACCCACCTGTATTCCTAAAAGTTCATCTTTTGCGAGTCAAATTCTTTCTAAATCTTCATTTTCGGATGTGCACTTGTGTTTGTTAATTTCTCAGACTACATAATATTATGGAGAAGGATAGACTTTGTTAATTATTCAACTAGGCCTTTAGTTAAGCGAATAGCTCATAAAATCCATTTTTGGAGGCTCCTGTCGATTTCCCCCATATATCCAACAAATAATTTGGAATGTATTGCATGATTTTTTTCTTTCCAGCTCACATGGGCAGGAGATGCAATGAGCTACATTTTTAGCAAATGAAAAGATACTGCCTTCAATATTATGCTGTTCATGAAAGTGCTGGGTTATTCTCCTTCCCATATCAATGAAAAAATTAACCTCTAACAGACATCTGTATTTAATTGAAAGAAACTCATTTTTTCATTATTCTCTTCCTTATTATTAGAAAAGAAGATGGAAGAGCAGTTGAAGGTGGAGATCAAAACCAGTCTGGGGGCAATTGAGAAGTTATTGGATGACAAATTAGGAAGTGTCCAAACACACTCAGAAACCCAGCTACAAATTTCCCTTTTGGGTCTGGAATCACAGATTAAACAGCTGACTAATCACTTGTCCTCCATTGATCAAAAAGTTTCCCAGGAAATAGAAAAAAAGCTCAAAACAATAGACAGCATGCAGTTTGCCAGCAGAGATGAGCTGCAGGAATGGAAAGATCACCTAGAGAAGAAACTCTCAACTTCACTGCCCACTCTGGAAATCAGTCATTTGGAGAAGAAATTAGAACAGCTAGAGAACTCAGGTAAGAGAAGAAATTTTTTAATATAAAATATAGTTTTTACCCCACAGTAGCATAGAGAGGATAAATCAGGCTGTACTTGCATCATTCATACATAAGCCCTCTCTGTTGATGAGAAGAATACCTTCCAGGACTCTTAATGGATTCAGTTTAATTAGGGCAAGATTAAAAAAAGAGGCTTCGAGCCAGTTTTGACAGTTTTTGAAGTATAAAGCCAACCTGAATACCACTTCCTCCCTTTGTGTATTACTCAATGGCACAAAACCTATGTTAATACAATGGTATTAATAAAGAGACCTCAAGAAGTGATTTCCCAAATTCAAATCTCTCGATACCAGAAGGTCATTGTTTCTGTGGGACTCCTGGGGTTGATTGGAACTACCACTTATGTAAACCCCTCTTCTGAGAATGCGAACAATGCAGCATTGTATGTTACCAGTTTACTCATCCAGTCAAGACAGTCTTCATATATTCGTCACCATGTCCCAGGACATTCTGCATTCGCTGAGGTGGTGGATGAACAGATTGAATGTTCTCCAAAGTGTGCTATTCATTCTTCCTGCCCCATCCATGACAATAACATAAGATGCATTCAACCCAGGACAGGGAGTCTATTTGTCTCAAATTACAATTCAGGGTCACTGGGTTTTCTGAGAAAATAGCTCACAGCACAATTTGTTGGAATTAGGAGCCATCTGGCTCTGAGATAATTCCTCTCCCATGTACAAGAGAACATTGAGCCAGTGGTAATGAACAGTATAACCGCTATAAATTACATGAACATATGAGGGGAAGCTCACTTGTTCCACTTATGTGCCGAAGGGGTCAGACTGTGGGATTCATGTATTCCTCATTATAACTATCTGGTGGCCCCTATTGATTTTCCCCACATATCCAGCCAATAATTTGGAATGTATTACATGCATTGTGATCTCTTTCTAGCTCACCTGGGAAGAAGATGTGATGAGCTACATTTTTCACAAATGAAAAGATACTGTCTTCAATATAATGCTGTTCATGAAAGCGCTGGGTTATTCTCCTTCCCATAGCAATGAAAAAATTAACCTCTAACAGACATCTGTATTTAATTGAAAGAAACTCATTGTTTTATTATTCTCTTCCTTATTATTAGAAAAGAAGATGGAAGAGCAGTTGAAGGCAGAGTAAATAATTTCGAATATATTGCAGGAATTGTGTTCTCTTTCCAGCTCACCTGGCCAGGAGATTCAATGAGCTGAATTTTTCACAAATGAAAAGATACTGCCTTCAATATTATACTGTTCTCAAAAGCTCTGGGTCATTTTCCTTCCCATCGCAACCAAAAAATGTACCTGTAACAGATATCCGTAGTGATTTAAAATAAAAAATTCTCTTCTTCATTATTAGAAAAGAAGATGGAAGAGGAGTTGAAGGTGGAGATCACTACGACTCGGGGGACAATTGAGAACACATTGGATGAGAAATTAGGAAGTGTCCAAACACACTTACAAGCCCAGGTACAAATTCCCCTCTCCAGTCTGGAAGCACAGATGAAACAGCTGACTAATCAGCTCTTCTCCGTTGAAGAAAAAGTTTCCCAGGAAATAGAAAAGAAGCTAAAAACTGTAGACAGCATGCAGTTTGCCACCAGAGATGAGCTGCAGAAATGGAAAGATCTCCTAGAGAAGAAACTCTCAGCTTCACAGCCCACTCAGGAAATCACTTATTTGGAGAAGACATTGGAAAAGCTAGAGAACTCAGGTAAGAGAAGATAATTATATACTCCTAATTTTTTTTCTTTTTAAGTTTACATTTTAAATTCTTTGTGCATGCATATATAGATACACACACACACACACACACACATGCATCAGTCATACACAAACCCTCTGTGTCGATGAGAAGAAAACCTTTCAGTTCTCTTCCTGGATTCAGTTTAATTCGGAGAAGATTAAAACACTAGGCTTATAGCCAGTTTTGACAATTGTTGAAGTATAAAGACAACCCGAAAATAACATCCTCTCTTTGTGTATTACGCAATGGCAGAAAAATGCAGAGGTATGGTTGCTTTGTGGTATGTCGTTCTCTAGCAGAATGTTGACACTTTGAAGAAGTTTGAGAATTGCTCAAACCCGAAATGCACAACTAAGGTAGCCCATGCAAACTTTCCTCTGTCCTCTTTCAAGAATGACCCAATATACCTATGTGCTTATGGCTAAGTGTTTGAGACTACACCAGGATATGGCATCTTCTGCCTATTCTGATGCTGGCAGTCCCTCTAGGTATGCTGAGGTATTGTTTGAAGACGGTAGAGGGCAGGTGGCCTGGAAAACCTTTACCCCTTTTCTGTCCCTTTAGATGGAATCATTATGGGTGAGAGGGAATGGGTTGTTCAAAGAGGTGCAGAGCTTTTATGTTTCAGCAACTGTGGGGATTGGCAGAGTAAAGGTAAGCAGTTATGTAGAACAGAGCATACTGGGGCATCGCTAAAAGAGATCAGCGTCACAGTTGTATGTGTAACTTCAATTGTGCATTCCTGGTTTTCAGACGTTTTAGTTTTCCTCAACTCAAATGTTCTGCAAAGGGACAACAGGCCACCGTGAAACCTTAATACTGCAGTAACCTAGTTTGGTGCCATTCAATCCCCCAGTTTTTTGAACCAGAACAGAGATGTTGGTTCGAATTGTTAGTCATTTAGGCAGTTGTACAGACAATGTACAGCTATTTCCACACTCAGCCAAACAGTCCCTTCTTCCTGCACCCACCCACAGAAGTGAGGCCCACAAGCCCGGCTTGGACACACCTTCTCAGTCATGCCCTTGACCTATTCCCTCCCTCTTTCCATCCTGACTCCATCCTAGACCACAAGTGCACCAAGCCCTCCTTCTCCTCCTCCCCTTCCCACCCCGCAAGCAGGGAACACATTTCCCTTAAGTCCTCAGTCCTTGGTATGCAAATATTGCTGGACTGAAGTTAATGAGGATTCTAGATTGTTGAATATCAGATGAAACTTGAATTGTTTAACGAAAGATTATCAATCAGAGATTAGCACAGCGCTATGCTGGAAAGGGAAAGAAGAGAGATATTACCACTTTTGCTGTAAGGTAAAGAGCTGGTTCTGTCTTTTTCTTATCTATAACTGGTGGGATGCACACGTTCATGCCCCAACTAAGTTCCAAAACTTCTGTCATTATATAGACAAAGACACGCATCCTTGCCAAGAATATTATCAGAGAAGCATATGTGCTGATGTCATCTCTTTTAATATACATACATTCCTATTTACCTGACTGATGGATGAAGGCATGATTGTTTACAGCTGAGAGCACCAACGATTTTTCATGATAATATCATTCAGTGGGTCCTTCGTCCCTCCATAATCGTTCTTCCCAGTTGATTTCCCCATAGGAAACACCTGCCATAAGAAACCTCCTTCATCAATCTCCCAGTTTTATATAGGCCTGCCTAAGCATTATATATATGCTGTTTGTTAAGGGGGTGGTTTCCATGACTATCTGGAGTTCTATAGACATGGAGGTGCCAAGGATGAGTAGATATAGCCTTATGCACAGAATTCCTGAATGGGGTTACTTATAGGCTAAGGACCAGTGTTCTGGGCCTTAGAATCCCCACCATACTCTTTCTTAATATCATAAAGATTCTGAAGAATAGCTAATACATATCAATCAATCAAATCTACAAGAAGAGAAGGACTACAAGGGTTAATACATACTAACAGGTCCTCAGGCAAATGTTCTCCTTCAAGTTGCTCTGCATATTCCCACACGGGGGTACTGTGCTGCCCTGTGGTGCTTTGTGGTAGAACCTTCTCCAAGCTGTGCCTGCTGGGGGGCATGTGCGACCTCTCCCACACATCCCCTTAGTGTCTCCAAATACTCGAAGGCCTGCAGAGGACATAGAGGAAGAATCAGGAGACCTGCTTCATCTTGGCTTATGCCAACCAATGCCTTCGCTGCTTAGGATCCTGGTTGCCACCTAGTGGAAAGACTGGCAGCCGTTAACTTTTGGAGTCCAACTAGGCCCAGCCACAACAGTGTTTTGATCGTCCTTCTTATAGATAAGGGGTGCAGATTCCTCTGATGAAGATCCAGTGGTTGGTTAATAAGTTCATCAAATTATGTTCATCTATATGCCTGACAATATTGTTCTTTATGATCAAGCTGGTGGCCCCTAATGACTTCACCCACATAACCAGTACATAATTTCGAATATATTGCAGGAATTGTGTTCTCTTTCCAGCTCACCTGGCCAGGAGATTCGATGAGCTGAATTTTTCACAAATGAAAAGATACTGCCTTCAATATTATACAGTTCTCAAAAGCTCTGGGTCATTTTCCTTCCCATTTCAAAGAAAGAATGTACCTGTAACAGACATCCGTAGTTATTTAAAATAAAAAATTCTCTTGTTCATTATTAGAAAAGAAGATGGAAGAGCAGTTGAAGGCGGAGATCACTACGACTCGGGGGACAATTGAGAACACATTGGATGAAAAATTAGGAAGTGTCCAAACACACTTACAAGCCCAGGTACAAATTCCCCTCTCCAGTCTGGAAGCACAGATGAAACAGCTGACTAATCAGCTCTTCTCCGTTGAAGAAAAAGTTTCCCAGGAAATAGAAAAGAAACTAAAAACTGTAGACAGCATGCAGTTTGCCACCAGAGATGAGCTGCAGAAATGGAAAGATCTCCTAGAGAAGAAATTCTCAGCTTCACAGCCCACTCAGGAAATCACTTATTTGGAGAAGATTTTGGAAAAGTTAGAGAACTCAGGTAAGAGAACATAATTATATATATATTTGCATCAGTCATACACAAGCCCTGTGTCAATGAGAAGAAAACCTTCCAGATGTTTTCCTGGATTCAGTTTAATTTGGAGAACATTAAAACACTAGGCTTCTAGCCAGTTTTGATAATTGTTGAAGTATAAAGACAACCCGAAAATCACGTTCTCCTTTTGTTTATTACGCAATGGCAGAAAAATGCAGAGGTATGGTTGCTTTGTGGTATGTCATTCCCTTGCAGAATGTTGATACTTTGAGCAATTCTCAAACTTCTTCAAACCCGAAATGCACAACTAAGGTAGCCATGCAAACTTCCCTCTGTCCTCTTTCAGGAATGACCCAATATACCTATGTGCTTATGGCTAAGTGTTTGAGACTACACCTGGATGTGGCATCTCTTGCCTATTCTAATGCTGGCAGTCCCTCTAGGTATGCTGAGGTATTGTTTGAAGACGGTAGAGGGCAGGTGGCCTGGAAAACCCTTACCCCTTTTCTGTCCCTTTAGATGGAATCATATGGGTGAGGGAATGGTTTAAAAAAAAAAGAGGTGAAGAGCTTTTGTGTTTCAGCAACTGTGGGGATTGGCAGAGTAAAGGTAAGCAGTTATGTAGAACAGAGCTTATTGGGTAGTGCTAAAAGAGATCAGCGTCACAGTTGTATGTGTAACTTCAATTGTGCATTCCTGGTTTTCAGACATTTTAGTTTTCCTTAAATGTTCTGCAAAGGGACAACAGGCCACCACGCAACCTTAGTATTGCAGTTACCTAGTTTTGATCCATTCAATCCCCCAGTTTTTTGAACCAGAAGAGAGATGTTGGTTCGAATTGTTAGTCATTTAGGCAGTTGTACAGACAATGTATAGCTATTTCCAAACTCAGCCAAACAATCCCTTCTTCCGGCACCCACCCACAGAGGTGAGGTCCACAAGCCCTGCTTGGGCACACCTTCTTGTTTATGCCCCTGACCTATTCCCTCCCTCTTTCCACCTTGACTCCATCCTAGACCATCCAAGAATATTACCAGAGAAGCATACATGCTGATGTCATCTCTTTTAATATACATACATTTTCATTTTACCTGATTGATGGTTGAAGGCATGATTGTTTACAGCTGAGAGCACTAACAATTTTTCAAGATAATATCCTTCTTTCCTCCATAATCATTCTTTCCATTATTCCCCCAGTTGATCCTTACAGGATCTGGGAGTAGGCAGGTTCCGGACACAATGTTGGTATCTTATGTTCTGAATACTCTTTATTGCTTACAAAACGAACCTCATTCACTTCAAATTCCTGCCTCAAATATATAATGCCATGGTCCATTCATGTCAGAAGTCAGGATTCAGTTCAGTCACAAGGTGCGGGGAGCCCATGAATACCACGCCTATAGCCACATGGGGCTCTAGATCAATAAACGACTCCGACTTGCAGAAATCATAGGCAATCAGTTATAGTCCATTCTGTCACGTTATCTCTTCTTTGGCTTTGTTTACTTGACCTTTTACCCATGCAACTTCAGAGAGACAATCCTGGACAAGCTGCCATGATCTGACTATTTGACCTCTAAGTTCTCACTTTGGTTGTCAAAATGCAGATCAGTGCAGGTTAAAATGCAGGTCATGCACTCATGTTCCAGCACACTCTATTCACACTAGGCCTTGTAATATATTACACACACATTATATACACACACACACACACACACACACACCTGACATGCCCCAACAAGGGTCCAATAGTCCAGCCAACAACTATGTTGCCTCCAAGATTACACCTGAAACTTCTGTGGGAAAATCTGCAAGGCATGACTTGAGCTCCTCAGCCACTTAAAAATCCACCAACGAGCCCCCTTTGCAGACATCATCCTCACACTGAGGGATAGCTGAAGGACTTACTTATTTGAATATGTTTGGGAATTTCTATCTTATCCATTAAAGTACACACCACAGTCATCTCTACTCATCATATTTTAATTGAGCAAAAGACTATGTTCAACCATGATATGATGAAGATGTTATCAGAGGGCTAATTAATATGTAAACCCCAGTTAGGAACCCATAATTTGGCTCTCCCAAATATATGCAACTAGAAGTAATAAATACTGCTTTGTCAAAATTTAAACTTTTCATTTTCAACTAAACTTTCATTGGGACAGTCTTCAAAACTAGAGGGAGAAAGAGAGAGAATGCTAGCCTCCCACTCCGGAATAGCCAATAGCTAGATTGTTAGGGCACTGACTGGGGGTGTGTGAAACCCAAATTCAAGTCCCTACTCAAAATGAAGTAGAACAAAAACTTGAATGCGGGAATGTCACATCCTAGGTCAGGGGTGGGGAAACTTTTTGGCTCGACGACCACATCTGGGTGGGGAAATTGCATGCAGGGCCATGAATGTAGGGCTAGGGCAGGGGGCTGGGATGTGGGTGGCAGTGTGGGGTGTGAGAGGGGGTGTGGTGTGCAGGAAGGGGCTCAGGGCAGGGGGTTTGGGGTGCAGGAGAGTTGTAGGGTGTACGAGGGGGCTCAAGGCAGGGGGTTGGGATGCAGGAAAGGTGTGGGGTGTATGAGGGGGCTCAAGGAGGGGGGTTGGGGTGTAGGAGGGGGTGTGGAGTGCGGCAGGAGGCTCAGAGCAGGGGCTTGAGGTGCAGGTGCAGGATGTGCAGGTGCAGGGGGCTGGGGTGTGGCTCAAGGCAGGGAGGAGTTCAGGGTGTGGGGTGCAGGCTCTGGCCCGGCACCGTTTACCTAGAGTAGCTCTGAGGTGGCAGAGGCATGCAGTGGGACTAAGACAGGCGCCCTGCCTGCCCTGGCCCTGTGCTGTCCCGCTCCCGGAAGTGAAGTAAATAGATAGTAGCATAAATACCACCAAATTAAATGTAAAAATGTAATAAGAAAAGCCAAAAAAGAGTTTGAAGAACAGATAGCCAAAAACTCAAAAGGTAATAAAATGTTTTTTAAATACATCAGAAGCAGGAAGTCTGCTAAACAACCAGTGGGGACCCTGGACGATTGAGATACAAAAGGAGCACTTAAAGACGATAAAGTCATTGCAGAGAAACTAAATGGATTCTTTGCTTCAGTCTTCACGGCTAAGGATGTTAGGGAGATTCCCAAACCTGAGCCATCTTTTGTAGGTGAAATATATGAGGAATTGTCTCACAGATTGAAGTGTCACTAGAGGAGGTTTTGGAATTAATTGAGAAAATTAACAGTAACAAGTCATCAGGACCAGATGGCATTCACCCAAGAATTCTGAAATAACTCAAATATGAAATTGTGGAACTATTAACTATGGTTGTAACCTGTCCTTTAAATCAGCTTCTGTGCCCAATGACTGGAAGCTAGCTAATGTAACACCAATATTTAAAAAGGGCTTTAGAGGTGATTCCGGCAATTACAGACCGGTAAGTCTAACGTCAGTACCAGGCAAATTAGTTGAATCACTAGTAAAGAATAAAATGTCAGACACATACAAGAACATAAATTATTGGGCAAAAGTCTACATGGTTTCTGTAAAGGGAGATTGAGTCTTACTAATCTATTAGAGTTCTTTGAGGGGGTTAACAAACATGTGGACAAAGGTGATCCAATGGACATAGTGTACTTAGATATCCAGAAAGCCTTTGACAAGATCCCTCACCAAAGTCTCTTATTTAAATTAAGTTGTCATGGGATAAGAGGGAAGATCCTTTCATGGGCTGAAAACTGGTTAAAAGACAGGGAACAAAGAATAGGAATTAAATGGTAAATTTTCAGAATGGAGAGGGGTAACTAGTGGTGTTCCCCAAGGGTCAGTCCTAGGACCAATCCTATTCAATTTATTCATAAATGATCTGGAGAAAGGGGTAAACAGTGAGGTGGCAAAGTTTGCAGATAATACTGAACTGCTCAAGATAGTTAAGACCAAAGCAGATTGTGAAAGAACTTCAAAGAGATCTCACAAAACTAAGTGATTGGGCAACAAAATGGCAAATGAAATTTAATGTGGATAAATGTAAAGTAATGCACATTGGAAAAAAATAACCCCAACTATACATACAACATGATGGGGGCTAATTTAGCTACAACTAATCAGGAGAAAGATCTTGGTGTCATCGTGGATAGTTCTCTGAAGATGTCCATGCAGTGTACAACAGCAGTCAAATAAGCAAATGGGATGTTTGGAATCATTAAAAAAGGGGATAGAGAATAAGACAGAAAATATCTTATTGCCCTTATATAAATCCATGGTATGCCCTCATCTTGAATACTGCGTACAGATGTGGTCCCCTCTTATGTTCACAAGGATGAAGTGGTCCTTCATCTTCATCCCAATTTCTTTCTCAATCAGCCTATGAAGTTGCTAGTATTCTTTTGCCCTCACTCCCAAATAAGAGAATCAAAACTGCATACCTTAAATAAAAAAGAAATTAGCTTTTTTATCCAAAAAGATCTAAGGAGTCTAGAGAGTCATCTATTCATTTCATTGTAAAATACACATTTATCTGAATGTCTATCTAAGTGGATTAGGCTTTTTATTCAGAAATGTTATAAAAAGACCTTACTCCATCTCCCACACTCAGCTAGAACTCAGCCATTTCCATGGTCTGCTTTAGAGAGAATTGCTTTCTGCAGAGTTGCCATGTGAAGTTCAATTCATATTTTAACAAAACATTCCTCCTTAGACCTGGCATCTAGAATGGAGGACTAATTTGGAAAAGCAGTGCTACAATCTATATTGAATTGTCCTCCTCATCACACAATCCTGCTTGCTAAACTCCCATGAGTGGGAATGCGAAGAGGTCACTGGGACAAGGAAAGAAAGTTACTAACCTGTAACTGGAGTTCTTCAAGCTGGCCTCTGCACATTCACCGCGTATTACTGAACAGCACACTCAGTAGTCCCAGTTACATTATTGCAAGATTGCGCCTAGTGGTATCTGTGCCTGATAAAAAGATGCAAAAAAGTACTTTGTCTAAACTAGTGTGGCTAGGCATTTATATGGTGCTTCCAAGCATCTTTTTCCATTTGTATGCAAGGGACTGATGCCACTATTGTTGGGAACTTTCCTGGCTTCTGAACTATCCTAATGGAATCAGATAGTGAAAGGATCTGAGTCTTCGCTCCAATTCCCTTTACGCAGATGTCTACCTGACCTTGAGGACTCCTGTTCCACTCTCCCATGCTGCAGAGTCCTTGTAACCCTCATAAGGCAGAGTCCAGGACTAATTTTGGTCACCTAGGATAGGGGCTAGGGTGTACCTACTCTGGGGTACTTTCTCTGCACTGGCCAATGTCCTGATCCACTGATCACTATATTAATAAATTGTATTTGGTTTAAGCTTAAACAGCAACTGTAAGAAAAATAAGGGAAAATGGAAAAGGTTAAAGAAACAAGGGACCCCAGCATATGGGCACAGGGAACACCATAAACAGCTGTTTCTGAGACATAAAAAAAATCACTGTCTGTTCCTCACATTCCCAGGCTTCCCTCCCAGGCCCTGCCTGCATTGCAGTGACACTGTGGGTCAGACACCTGATCTGGAGGTGGCCATATGTCCTCAGGCTCTAAGTGGCAGGACCTTTCTCATGTGCATTGTCCCTTCCATTGAATTCACATCTCCCCTCTGAATCCAGTCTTCAAGGCCCTCATGTCTGGCAATGTTGCCATGCACTCTTCCCTTCACTCTTCCCAGCAGCTTGCTGAGCTCAGCTCCAGTATTACCTGCAGCACTTTGGGTGTCTACTGTCTAGCTTTGGACCTCCAGCTCCTCATCAGCATGGCTGGTCTGCACTGCTCCAGCTTCCAGCTCCAGCTCCGGTTCTAGGGCAGCTCTGCCTTCTGGGCTGCTTCTCTGGCCTCTCTGGTTCTGGCTGCTGCTGCTCTGCCTCCAGCTCAGCTCAGGCTTCTGCTCTCCCCTTAGCTCTGCCCTATTTGGCTCCTGGCAGCCCCAGCTCACACAGAGGATGGGCCCCGAGCTCCTGACTCCCTCACTGGCCTGTCTGCCCTGTCATCTAGCTGAGTTGGAGCACTGCCCTCTTCCCATTGTTCCTGGGTCCTTTGAGTCTCAGGATCCTGTCTCCTATTCTGTCCTTCCCCTTTTGATATTGGGAGAGAGCCAACCAAGGAAGATCCAACTGAGTTTCAGTAAGAGACTATGAGCCCCCTTACACTCATATGAGCCCCCCTGGTCTCCCTACACAGCTAAGTGGATGTAAGGCAATTTGTGTCAACTTAATTATGTGAAGCCTTGTCTGCTCTGTGCAGCTTAAAGCGGCTCAGCTGTGCCGCTAAAGCCTTACTGCCATAAAGCACACAGAGTAGCCACTCTTTGTCAGCAGGAGAGTGCTCTTCTGCTGACAAAATAAAACCACCCAATGAGTACTGGTAGCATTGTTGGCGGGACAGGTTTTCCCACTGATGAAGTGCTGTCTACAGCGACACCGTTTGTCAGTAAAAATTTGTCACCCAGGGTATGTTTTTTTCACATCCCTGCATGACAAATCTTATACCAACAAAAGTGCAGTATAGACATAGCCTTAGTGTCTACACTACAGCCTTCCTCCTGCTAATGTAAGTGCCCTGTTACTCTGACATAATAACTCACCTTCACAAGAGGTGTAGAGCTTATGTCGCTGTAGTTAGGGCAACACAGGGTCTGTGTAGACACTGCCTTACCTATGTTGGTGGTTTGCTGTCTTGTCAATTTCATGGCAGGGGCTTTGAAACTGACAAACAAGCCACGCAGCTAGAGCCCAAGAAGCCCTGCAGGCTTTCCCCTCCCACGCCTTCTCCCAGCTGGGAACCTCCCCTGTCTTGTCAGTTTCACATCTCAGGGTACGTCTACACTACGGGATTATTCCAAATTTACATAAACCAGTTTAGCAAAACAGATTGTATAAAATCGAGTGCGCGCGGCCACACTAAACACATTAAATCGGTGGTGTGCGTCCACGGTCCGAGGCTAGCGTCGATTTCTGGAGCGTTGCACTGTGGGTAGCTATTCCGTAGCTATCCCATAGTTCCCGCAGCCTTCCCCGCCCCTTGGAATTTCCGGGTTGAGATCCCAGTGCCTGATGGGGCAAAAATCATTGTCGCGGGTGGTTCTGGGTAAATGTCGTCAGTCACTCCTTCCTCTGGGAAAGCAACGGCAGACAAGCATTTCGCACCTTTTTTCCCTGGATTGCCCTGGCAGATGCCATAGCATGGCAATCATGGAGCCTGTTTTGCCTTTTGTGACTGTCACCGTATGTGTACTAGATGCCGCTCACAGAGGCGATTCAGCAGTGCTACACAGAAGCATGCTTTTGCTTTTGCATGACAGCAGAGATGGTTACAAGCCATACTGTACCATTTACCATACCATAAATTGGTAATAAGATGATCATGGTTACCAGTCCTTTTGCACTGCACCATTTGCTGCTGTCATAAGTGCCCCTGGCTGAGATCAGCCAGGGGTGCAAAAGCCAAAATTGGGAATGACTTCCTGAGTCAATCCCTCCTTTTTGGTATCTAAAAATAGAATCAGTCCTGCCTAGAATATGGGCAAGTGTACTAGAGAACCAATGTATCATAGAACCAGAGAGCACAGCTGCTCTGTGTCAGATCCTGCAGAAATTATGAGCTGTATGCTATTCACAGGAGGTGCTCCTGCAACAACCCCACCTGTTGATTCGGTTCTTCCCCCAGCCTTCCTGGGCTACCATAGCATTGTCCCCCCATTTGTGTGATGAAGTAATAAAGAATGCAGAAATAAGACACACTGACTTGTTAGTGAGAAATGAGTGGAAAGCAGCCTCCAGCTACTATGATAGTCCAGGCAGGACAGTAAGGAGTGTGGAGGAGAGGAGCCCAGCATCCCTCTGCTAGTCCAGGGGCAATTGAATCTTTTTTTTACACATGAAGGGTGGGGGCTGATGGAGCTCAGCCCCCTGTTGCTATGATGAGGATGGTTACCAGCCATACTGCACTATCTAAAAGGAAAAATTAGGGCCAGGCGCCCTTGATAGACCTCACAGATGCTAGTCAGCATGGTTACCAGCCCTTTTGCACTGCCCCATGTGCCAATAGGCTGATGATGAGGACGGATACCAGTCATATTGCACCATCAGCCACCCATGGCGGGGGTGGGGGGAGCAAGGATATTGGCGTTGAGTGCTGCAGCATTGCATCTATCTGCAGCATTCAGTAAAGATAGGGTGACATGTAAAAGAGTCAAGAGAGGATTGTTTTCCCTTTCACTTCTGGGAGTGGGTGGGGGGGTGCGTAAATTGCCGAGCTATGCCCTGACCCACCGCGGACACTGACCCACCGCGTTTGACCCTAGAAGCATTTGGAGCTCAGCCAAGAATGCAAATGCTTTTCAGAGACTGCAGGAACTGTGGGATAGCTTGAGTCCTCCAGTCCATGAGTGTCCATTTGATTCTTTGGCTTTCCGTTACGCTTGTCACGCAGCAGTGCGCTGAGTCCCTGCTATGGCGTCTGTCTGGAGATTTTTTAAAAATGATTTTGAATTTTGTCTTCTGTAACGGAGCGCTGATAGAACAGATTTGCCTGCCCTTACAGCGATCACATCCGCATGGTCCATGCGGGAGCTCTTTCTTTATTTTGATTTTTAACTGCATCACCACACGTGCTGATCAGAGCTCCACGCTGGGCAAACAGGAAATATTCAAAAGTTCGCGGGGCTTTTCCTGTCTACCTGTCCACTGCATCCGAGTTCAGATTGCTGTCCAGAGCGGTCAGTGGTGCAATGTGGGATACCGCCCGGAGGCCAATACCGTCGATCTGCGGCCACACTAACCCTAATCCGATATGGTAATACCGATATTAGCGCTACTCCTCTCGTTAGGGAGGAGTACAGAAACCAGTTTAAAGAGCCCTTTATACCGATATAAAGGGCCTCTCAGTGTGGACGGGTGTGGCGTTAAATCGGTTTTACGCTCCTAAAACCGGTTTAAACGCCTAGTGTAGACCAGGCTTCAGTGATGGAGCTTTGAAATTAACAAGATGGAGCAAGGGAGGGTTGGGGGAGAAGCCGGGGCAGCTGGACTCGATTTCCCAGGGGCAAGAAGCTCCAGGTGCTTTCCCCGCCCCCCCCCCCCATGCTCCTTGTGGGGATTGGGGAGGCAGCTCCCTCCACTCCCAACAGGGAATGGGGAGTGAGAGAGTGTGATCCCACTGGGGGATTGTGGGACAGCTGGGCTACCGGCAGCTACCAACAGAGCTGAGACCAGGCTCTCAGCACCCAACACTGCCCCTCTTAGGTAGGTGTAAGTGCTCCCGGTGAGGATGCGCACCACCGAAACAAGGAGGGAAGTGTGGACATGCAACATCACAACAGCAACTGTGGTGACTGTAAGTCGACTTAATATAGGTGAATTTGAGTTTCTAATGTCTAAATGTCAACACAAAACAATGCTCCTGGAAGGCCTGGAAAACTGGGGCAGGGGAGAGCAAATAACCAAAAGTGTGGGGGGGATGGTTGAGCGAGGCTCAGCTGATTGGGGGTCACTCCCCGCAGAGATCCATTCTAAGCTCCCCGCTCCTTGTGCCCTTCTCTTGTTCCCCCGCAGGGGGCTCTGCCATCTGTCGATCCCGCTTCCCAGTTCCTGACATCTCCTAACTCCAGCTCTGCCCTAGGCTCCCAACAGCTTCTCCCCTTTGCTCTGTTGCCCAAACCCAGTTTCAGTGTCCCTGGCTTCCTCCATGCTAAGTGGCTCCAAGTGCCCATGTTCTCAAAAGAAGTGCTCCTGTTTAAAGACGGAGGGAGAGAGGGCAATCACCACTAGTGTTTCTTTTTCCCCCACATCCTTCATCAAGATCATTATTGATGTTTGTGTTATTGTATTTTCTATGACTGGTTTTCAAGGTTCTGCTATTGCAGGAAGACACTATCAAATAATTGTGGTGTATACTATGAACTGAAAACTGATATTCCTATAGTTATTTGAATCCTCAGTTACACCAAACCCTGCTGCCATTGAAGTCAACAGGAGTTTATCAACTTACATGGGAGCATGACTGGGCTGTGTGTGAATGTAACTGTCTATGTGTGGGGATGTAGTACAGTATTGACAAAGGAAGAAACATCCATGTAATCGCTAACAAATGTTATCTCTTTGCTTCTCTTCATTTAGACACTGAAAAGCATTTTGAAACAGGTAAAATTTTCTATATCTCCACCAAAGAACCAACAAGGGTCAAGTCTCTCACTGTCATAATGACAGAAAACAGATGAGAAGTACATAGAGTAGACGTACAAAGTTTGTGGATGACACCAAGCTGGGAGGGGTTGCAATTGCTTTAAAGGATAAGATGAAAATTCAAAATGATCTGGACAAACTGGAGAATTGATTTGAAGTAAATAGGATGAAATTCGATCAGGACAAATGCGAAGTACTCCACTTAGGAAGGAACAAACAGTTGCAAACATACAAAAATGGGAAATGACTGCCTAGGATGGAGAACTGCAGAAAGGGGTCTTATAGCACAGGGGTCCCCAACCCCCGGTCCGCGGCCCGGTACCGGTCCGCGGCCTGTTAGAAACTGGGCCGCGAACCGACCCAGTGGACCTCCCGCAGGCGTGCCTGCGGGAGGTCTACCCGAGCCGCGGGACGAGCGCTCCCTCCGCAGTCATGCCTGCGGGAGGTCCGCTGCTCCCGGGGCTCCGGTAGACCTCCTGCAGGCATGACTGCGGACGGTTCGCTGGTCGCGCGGCTCAGCTGGACCGCCCGCAGGCCGCGCGACCAGCGAACCGTCCGCAGTCATGCCTGCGGCAGCTCAACCGGAGCCGGTGGACCTCCCGCAGGCACGCCTGCGGGTGGTCAGGCTGAGCCGCGGGACGAGCGCTCCCGACCGGTCCCTGGTCCTCAAAAGGTTGGGGACCCCTGTTATAGCAGATCAAAAGCTCAGCATGAGTCAACAGTGTAACACTGTTGCAAAAAAAGCAAACATCATTCTGGGATGTGTTAGCAGGAGTATCATAAGCAAGACACTAGAAGTAATTCTTCCACTCTACTCCATGCTGATTAGGCCTCAACTGGAGTATTGTGTCCAGTTCTGGGTGCCACATTTCAGGAAAGATGTGGACAAATTGGGAAAAGTTCAGAGAAGAGCAACAAAAATTATGAAAGGTCTAGAAATCATGACTGTCAAGGCTGATTCCCCACTCTGGCACTTTGAATGCAGTAGGTGGGGGCCCTCAAGGACTCTAAAAATTAATACTTGCCACTCCAGGCTGGTAATGCCACCACCACCTAAGTGAAAACTGCCTTTTGAAAATCCAGAAAAAACTCTCTTGGGAAGTTTGTCCTGAGGCCCCTGGTCTTTTCAACCTCTTCTTCTGGGAAGCCAAGAAAGAAAACAAAGGAAAAGGGAAACCCAATCTGTTGTATCAGCTGATTAACATATGCACAAACCTTTACCTCCTAAGACACAGAAATCCAATCATGTTCTTAAAAAGGTAAATTTTAGTGAAAAAAGAAAGAAAACACATTTAGAAAAATAGGTTATTGCTAGATATTAAAAGAGAAACTGCAAGGATTAAGCACCAAGAATAACTTTCTTGGGGTCCAGCTTAAAGGTTACAAAGCAAACAAAAGCACCTGGGGTTAGCACAGAGGAATCCCCAAGCCCAAAATAAAAAATAACTTGATTGCCTCTATCTAAACATTTCCTGTACAAATTTTTCATACCTGGTTCAAGCTTCTTAGAGCAGCCTGGCCCCATCGAGCTTCCTTATTGGTTCCCTTGGACAGGTGCCAACTCATTTTAAGCTTACCTCTTAACCTTTTACAGGTAAGACAATTAGGGTACAGCTACTAAGGAGGATTCTATAGCTACTGACCCCTCATTTACCACAGTGACCTGTGAGGGAAGATTGAAAGAATTGGGTTTGTTTAGTCTGGAAAAGAGAAGACTGAGAGGGGACATGATAACAGTTTTCAAATACCTAAAAGGTTGTTACAAGGAGGAGGGACAAAAATTATTCTCCTCAACCTCTGATGGCAGGACAAGAAGCAATGGGCTTAAATTGCAGCAAGGGAGCTTTAGATTGGACAATAAGAAAAAAATCCTAACTGTCAGGGTGGTTAGGCACTGGAATAAATTGCCTAGGTTGGTTGTGAAATCTTGAACATTGGAGATTTTTAAGAACAGGTTACACAAACACCTGTCAGGGATGGGCTAGATAATATTTGATCCTGTCATCAGTGCAGGGGACTGGACTAGATGATCTCTTGAGGTCCCTTCCAGTCCTATGATTCTATGATTTATGAATATCTGCCCCACTGGGAAAGAAGCAGCTTGATGGTATTGTTTGCTGTTTTTCTGGGGAGTGGGGTGTTGTTTGTTTTGCTAAAACAATGTCAATCCTAAGGGAAAAGAAATTTTATCTGTGTTGCCAGTTTTCAAATGGCAGAAAAATGATTTATTAGTAATTGTAAAAAAGTGATTAGTGCACACACACATACCCATATGCACACTGATTACATCGCTTTGTCAGCATTAAACAAACAAGCAATTAATGTGTTACTGACATGGTGTGCTACAGGACAGCATCCGACGTGCAGTATCATTAAATCCTCTAGGAGAAAATCCAGTCTGTGCCAGGGGTCCCCAGTGTGGGAGAAGGTTCCCTTTGTGTTCTAAGATCCTGCAGTTCCTTGGGCCTCAATAATGGCTCTGAGGGCTTGTCTGCATGGGGGGACTGACCTACAAAGCTATAATACAATAACAATTCTGCTGTAGTTATTCCAGAATAACCCCTTCTCTGGAATCTCTATTCCAAAACATGAATGACTTTATTCCAGCACAATTATTCTGCTACAGAGGGGGAGTAATTATTCTAGAATAAAATCACTTTAATTTTGGAATAGAGTGACCACAAGTGGGAGTTATTCTAGAATAGCTAAGTGTTACTGGAATAGCTGTTGTGGAATTGTTATTTCAATATCACTTTGTTGGGAACTTTCCCCAGTGTAGACAAAGCCTTATTGTTTCTATTAATGTAACTGTGATCCAGAAAACTCATGTATCAATTCAGTTTTTCTGATCTTTCCACTCTCTCTCTTTCAGAAATGGAAAAACTAAGAACTGAATTAGGTAAGAAGATGCATTTTCAGTTAATAAAGTAAATGGTTCTCTAGTAATTACGTATTAGATCAAAGTCTGCACAGCAGTGTCCAGTACAGGGAAAGATGGAAAATGTACCTTCCCTGAAGCAGTTGGCACTAGCCACTCTTGGTGCCTGGATACTAGACTAGATGGACCCCCCTGGTCTGATCCATTCTGGCAATTCCTATGTTTTTAATGTTTATGTATATTGGTTGTGTCATGTGTATGAACTTTCAAGTGTTATTTTTGAGTATTTTAATTTCTGCCATTTCCATGTTGCACACGTAAATTGCCCCATGCTTTGTCTGACATCTTCCTTACCCTCAGATTCCTTCAGCTAGAATGTAGCACGTTCATCTTCTCAGTCAATGTTTGTTTTTTATTTTGATTTCAGATTGGAGAAGGGCTCGCAATAATGCAGGTAACAGAATACATGTGAAGAGGTACCCTGTTACTACACTGATGAGCGAAGTGTGAGATCCTGAACAGAATAAGGAATGAAGATAATACAATGTAAACTTAGGTCCAGATCCTGTAATGCAATCAGGCTTCTTGGAATTGCCTTAATGGTTCAAAGTATCAGAGGGGTAGCCGTGTTAGTCTGGTTCTGTAGAAGCAGCAAAGAATCCTGTGGCACCTTATAGACTAACAGAAGTTTTGCAGCATGAGCTTTCGTGGGTGAATACCCACTTCTTCAGATGCAAGCAGTGGTTCAAAGCAGCCCTAAAGGCAGCTCAGCCCCTGCAAGATCCCCCAGGACATGGTAATCCACACCAATTCTTTGCCACCTCCCTCCTGGTTTCAGGTCCAGCCTGTGGCTGGTAAAGTAGATAAGATGGGATAAGGGTCCCTCCTATGTATTAGTGATCCCCAGCTGCAGGGCATCCACTTGGGTCCTGGACAGCTGCTGTAGTTTAGACTAGCCTAGAGGCTTCCCTAACATATGGGCCAATGACACATATCCCAAGGATTGGGGGAGGTCAGACACACAGGTGGTGCTTCACCTACAACTCAGCATCTGGGTCACAAACTATTTTCAACCTAGAGCCAAATCCTGAGGCCACCACTTACTTTGTCCCTCACTTAAGAAAATCTTCCATTTATTTTAGGCCCTGACTCTGATCTCTCAGCAGTTCACACGGGTGTAATTCCAGTGAGTTCTGTGTATTACACAGGGGTCAGTGAGATCAGGATCAGGTCTGCCATGAGTTTTGGTTGAACAAAGACCTGAGGGTTTGGGCTACAATGAAGGTGTTGGGGATGTGGTGGCAGGAATGGTTTTTGCAATGATGCTGGTGATTTGGTGGAAGGAATAATGATTGGGACTGGCAGTGGGAGTTGAAGAGAATGTGACAGCAGTGGTGAGATGCTGCTCTGGTGATAATGGTGATTGATATTCACAAGTCTGATGGTAGTGATGATGGATATGATTAAACTGATGCTGGAGATGATGGTGACTGCGACGTTGCACTCTATATGATTTTATAAAAATATGCTAATGAGTGAATATAATGTAACTGGAATATGCTTCATGCAAAAAGTCTCTTGTAAGGTATCATTACAAAGCTTATAATATATTGAGTGTGATCATCCTATTTGTATAAATGTACCCCTCTTGTATCTGAAACTAGAAATATGAAATATAACTCTGAGGGCCTATTGTAATTATGAAAAAGTGTGGGCCATTAATAATGGTTTGGAATCTTGATGATTCCCATTAACCAGGACAATTGACTGCAGATGGTGCTGTTTTACCTGTAAGTCTTCCTGTATACATGTGTGCTGGCAAGTGGGTAATGAAGTTTTACAGTGCCATATGAAGGGAGGGATAGCTCAGTGGTTTGAGACTGGCCCTGCTAAACCCAGGGTTGTGAGCTCTATTCTTGAGGGGGCTATTTAGAGATCTGGGGTAAAAAGCTGTCAGGGGATTAGCCCTGCTTTAAGCAGTGGGTTGGACTAGATACCTCCTGAGGTCCCTTCCAACCCTGATATTCTATTTGTTGATCACGTCATCTGAAGTGGAATACATCTTTAACCTAGTGCTTTTCCATGGAGAAGTGTGGTGGCGGCGGCGGCGGCGGGGGGGGGGGGGACAAAGGATTCCTGCCTTATGAAAAAGATACATAAATGGGTGGAACAGAACAAAGAGGAGGAGCCGTCATGAGGATTCCCCTAGCTACCACTTGAGCTGGAACAAGGGCTGTACCAGGGGAAAGGATTGTGCCCAGACTAGGAAGGCATCCAGTCTGAGAAAATTAACTTATCAAAACATCTCTAAGGGTGAGATCTTACCTGTATTCAGTTGTATTCCTGTATTAGGTTTAGATTTGCATGTTTTATTTTATTTTACTAGGTAATTCACTTTGTTCTGTCTATTACTACTTGGAACCACTTAAATCCTACTTTCTGTATTTAATACAATCACTTTTTACTTATTAATTAACCCAGAGTACGTGTTAATACCCGGGGGGGGGGGGAGCAAACAGCTGTGCATCTCTCTCTATCAGTGTTATAGAGGGTGAACAATTTATGAGTTTACCTTGTATAAGCTTTATCCAGGGTAAAACACATTTATTTGGGCTTAGACCCCATTGGGAGTTGGGCATCTGAGTGTTAAAGACAAGAAACACTTCTGTAAGTTGCTTTCAGCTAAGCCTGCAGCTGTTTGGGGCAAGTAATTCAGACCCAGGGTCAGTATTGGAGCCGACGGGCATGTCTGGCTCAGCAAGACAGGGTGCTGGGGTCCCAGGCTGGCAGGGAAAGCAGGGGCAGAAGTAGTTTTGGCATATCAGATGGCAGCTTCCAGGGGGTTTCTCTGATCCAATCCATCACAGTGACTATGGGCATTGTGAAGGACATAGTGGTAGTGACAGTGGTTTGAAAACGGTAAGCTGGAGCGGCATTGGGTTAATGTTAGCAGGCCAGCCATTCCTCTGAGTCCCCTTGTACCCTAGACTTTCAATCTGAGGTACTGTGAGGTGTCCATGCCCCCCGAGCACATGTAAGCTCAGCCCTCCTGCCTCCTTCCTTGGAAAGGTCCCATCATGTCCTTGCTCTCCTAAGAGAAGCAGCCACATCTGGAACAGCACTGGGGTGGGGACTGGGGTTAGGCTGTGAGAGGCTCAAGACCATTTAGAACCAGGTAACACCAGCAGAAGTTTAAAATGGAAGGACTAATGAAAGTGTGATGGACTTGCAACTGGGAGCTGGTTTAGGATTAAAATGATTTTGATAAGAATGCAGGGGGCAGTGGGGATAACCAGCTATAATGGGAAGTGTTAATTTGAAATAATGAAAATACGGTTGGGTTGAACAGAAAGGGACACAGTTGGTCAGTAAGGGTGTGATCCTTACTGACCAACTGTGAAGATCTGGACTGACTAGAGGAGGGTTATGTAGTACAAGAACTGAATTTCACATCCTTTGCTTGAAGTTATCTGTCTCTTTCAGTCTGTCTTATCTCTTTAGCTTGTAAGCTCTTGTATCAGGAACTGTGTCCACCTTTGCTTGTGCAGCACTCAGCACATTGTGCCCTGCTCTGTTCTGAGGCCATTAGACAGGATTACTGATAATACAGGGGTCATAACAGTAATACAGAAGTAACAATACTATGTTTTTGAGGGAGTTTGCAACAATGTGTCCTCTGACTTCATTTAAATAATCAGTGCCTGTGTTTTGAAATAAAGTTTTCATCCTAGTTCTGAGTTATAGGCCAAATGTTTTAACTCTACACTAAATTGTCCAGTGTATGAATCGAAAGGACCAAGTCCTGTAAGCATAATGTAGGGGAAAATGACTATTGAAACTACAGGATTAGGTCCAATTTATATTTCCCCTTCTCCCAACTCAAGCTGTCATTATACCAGTGACTCTCAGAATTAAAACTCTCTCTTTGCAGATAACATCACTCTGGATGGAGGCACAGCCCACCCCAACCTCTCCATTGCTGAAGATAAGAAGAGTTTTACACATGAAGCCCAACCTCAAAAAGTTCTACCACATCCAGAGAGGTTTGATTCGACTGTCTGTGTGCTGGGCTCTGAAGGATTCTCCTCTGGAAAGCACTACTGGGAGGTGGATGTCGGGAGCAGCACTGACTGGGACCTAGGGGTGACCAGAAAATCAATACAAAGAAAAGGAAAACTTTCCTTGTTCCCTAAAGAGGGATTCTGGACTCTGGGTCTGAGTGGGAGAGATTATTGGGCAAAAACAGATCCATGGACCCGAATCATGGTACAGAAAAAGCCCCTTAAAATTGGAGTTTACCTTAGTTACCAAGAGAGGCGAGTGTCCTTTTTCAGTGTAACTGATGGGTCTGTGTTGTTCACATTTAATAATTGTTCATTTTCAGGAGAGGTTTATCCATTTTTCAAAAATTCCCATAAAGAAACAACAATGAGAATTTGTTGTATAAAAGAAGTTTAATCATTTTAAAATGTGGTGAGAACTACAGAAGAGAAGGACAAAATCCATGAACCACTAGGTAACCACCACTAGGAAACCTCATAGATAACTTTGTTCTTTATCCCCTAGTTCCCTGATATCTAGGTAAGAAATATTTGAACCACTCAGTTTTCCATTTTTATATAATGTATTAACGAAATTAAGTAATGGGGGAAAGGGAAGAGAAACTAATGAAGATACAAATATAGCTAAAGATTAAATGAGTTAAAACAAAATTACCTTATCAATCCAATTATCAGGTTAATCAAATCAAAACTATATCAAATAACTCCTCTCTGTACTTTAACAAGCTGAGGTGATGGCAGCCAACACTACTTGGTCTTTGTCCTAATTAGGTCTAAACTTGTACCCCCGCCAAAGGCAAAAGGGAACAAACTAGACCAAAAGTTAAAGATGATGTTTGAAACATAGATTAAATGTTGACAATAAGCTGTATCAGTGGACAAATTATATTATCAGTGGATAAATTATTTTAATCCTCAATCCATATATAATCTTCCAAATAATTCAGAGTAATGGTCCTTGTTATATTCAACAAGCACACAATTATAAATAAAGATGGCAATTAGATTTCCAGCTAATTTCTAGCAGGAAAACAATCACTCATAATCATTTAGCCATACACAGAAATGAAAGTTCCTCAATATTAAAACTAAAAAAAAATGTATCTATAGTTTGCAGGCAGATGTTTCAATTTATTGACTAGTGCTGTTAACTGCCTAACTTTGAACAGGTGCTTTAACATCAGAATTTGAGTGAAAACTTAGAATTTAACGCTATCAGAATAACAGGTCTTTTACCTTAAAAAAAATTTTTTAAAATAAATTTCAATTATAAGTATAATCACTTTTCATATATAGGCCTTTGTCTCATAATGGTATCACTACTCTTGTTTTACTGGTGTATCTTTGAAATCTTAGCAATAAAAATTGATATAAAGAAGGGGAATAAGATGATTTATTTATTTATTTTACTGTGTATTGACTGCAATCATAGCTTGTACTTAAAGTTCTTTTAAGGACAGTGGTCTACAGTCCCATTGCATGCTGTTATGGAACAAAGGGGCTGCAGGAGGAAACTCCTGTGGTGAAATCTCTGTGTGGTGAAGAGTCAACATATCCAGTGCCATGTCATCTCCTAGTGTAGACAGTGTATCAGAGATGTGCCTAGTTGGAGGGGAATATAGCTAGAGTACAGCTGCACTTCCAGTCTTGAGATAACGTTCGCTCTAGGGCCGTTATCAACAGGTGTCAATTAAAGCTGTCATGGAGCTGTTTCATGTATGCTGATGATCAGAGGACCACCACACAGTTCCAAGGAATAGGAGAGATTGAAGGTGGTGGTCAGCCATCTTTGTGACACCACTTCCCAAGGCCCCAGTTCAGCAAAACACTTAAGTGTGTGCTTAACTTTAAGCACATAAAGAATCCCACTCCTATTGTTAGAATATTTCTGGAAATCAGTATGTGAATATTGCTGAGAAAAATACTCTCCAGTCCTACATCTCCATTAATTAGCAACCTGAGGACAACACAGCATCAAGCCTATTGGTAACTGAAATTCATCCAGTGTCTATATTGTGAATTATTGAGAGTTAAGACAGCCCCAGGATTTTCCTTTTAATGGAACATAGTTTATTCCTGTTCCGATTTGAATATTGTAACATCAGGGCTATCCAAAGGAATGTGGTGAGACCAACCAAATTCCACAGAATAGAATAATTTAAATACAGGGCTGACAGGTACCTTTGGAGATCATCTAGTCCTTTCTCCTCTGATGAGGCAGGATCAAACATACCTAGACCATCCCTGACAGGTGTTTGTCTAACCTGCTCTTAAAAGTCTCCAGTGATGGAGATTCCACAACCTGTTGTGGTAACCTGGTCCACTGCTTAACTATCGATATAGTTAGGAAGATTTTCTTTATATCCTAAGTAAATTTCCCTTGTTGCAAATTAAGCCAATTACTTCTTGCCCTACCCTCAATGTATATGGAACAAAATTGACACTGTCACTATCTTCTTTATAACAAACTCTTACATATTTGAAGTCTGTTAGCAGATGCCCCCAGTCTTTTCTTGTCTAAATATGTCCAGTTTTTTTCACCCTGTCCTCAAAGGTCAGATGGTTTAAACCTCCTACCATTTTTGTTGCTCTCTGCTGGATTCTCTCCAATTTGTCCACATCTTACCTAATGTGTGGCATGCAGAAGTGGATACCCAACTGAGGATTCACCCATGCTGAGTACAGCAGGGCAATTATCCCCCATGTCTTATATATGACGCCCCTATTTATACATATAATAATGATATTGGTCTTTTTTGCAGCAGCATCGCACAGTTGACACTCATTCATTTTGTGCTCCACTATACCCCGCCCCCCAGATCCTTTGCTGCATATGACTGCTTAGGCAGTTATTTCCTCATTTGGAAGTTGTGCATTTTGTTTATTCATTCCCGAGGTCTCCATTAGGCATCACTGAGATTCATAAAACTCCCACTCAGCTGCAGCTGTCCCTTCAGATTCCTGAAATAACGTGGATACCTAGATTTTTGCTGAAATATCCCCTGGATGCTTAAGTTTCTGCCTGTGAACATGCGCACTGCACCTCAGGCAGGCTCCTGGACACCTAAGCCCCAGCAAGGTTCTCAAAACAGAAGAAACTTGAAGTTGCCCAGCCATCTTGCCTGTGGGTCCCATTCCAGTATGTGTGCTCACTTATAACTTTCAGCCCAGTGGTGAGGGTAATTGCTTGGGGTGGGAGTGTCCCTAATTCAGTTCCTTCCTCTGCCTGCTATGGAAAGGGGTTTCACACCTCTCAGGTGAGTACCCTGGCCACTGGGCTTAAGAGTCACTCTCGCTTTCTCTTTGGCCCACTGCATACTGAGTTATGGCTACACAATGGAACAGCCTCCACAGGAGAGTTGCAGAGAGTTCTGCCTCAGAATATCCCAGACCCCAGTGGTTAGATCCCACGAGAGGTGGTAGATCCCTGTTCAAATCCCTTTTCCAGGAGAGGGGAGAAGTGAACTGGAACCACTGGCCTAAAGGTTTTAAGGAGGCCTCTGCCTTCTCCATTTTACCTCTCCTTGTTATTGTCTCACAAAAAATGGCTCAGGCACTTTATTCCAGGAGCAGGTTCATGGCTGTGGATCCCAAGCAGTGATAGATGTTCCCTTTTTCTTGAGTAGGTGCCTAAGTCCTAGAGGGGAAGTGGGGATTAGGGCACACCCCTTTCATTGGCATTTGCTATTGGCTATCTTAAAAGGCTCCCTGTGCAGTGTGTTGGCTTTTGATGATCCTATTCTTAGGCTCCTGTCCTTCCCCATGCATTGTGTCTAAGGGTTCTGTGAAAGACAAAGACTGAAAAATGAATCCCCACCTGGGTTCTCTCCCAAACAGCAACCCTCAGTGGACTCAGCTGGCGGGATAAGCAGCTCCATCTGACCTCCTCAGCTTGCTGTCTGGGCCCAGCTGCCAGGGGGAGGGGCTGAGTGAGCTGGAATTGCCAGGGGAGAGGCACAGTGGGAAAGGAAAGAGCCACCCTCCCCTGACAGCAGGCTGAACAGAACAAGCCCTTCCAGGGAAGCTTTGGACTTGCTGAAATCTGAGGGATGCACTTGACCCTACGTATTACCTGCAGTGTGGCCTATGGCCCTGAGATCACCCAGTGCCTCTGGCAAAGTACAAAGTACCACTGAACTTTTGAGGAAAAGAGAAGGAAATTGTGATGATGTGTGTGTGTGCGCGGGCGCATGTACACATAGCATTCGGTGTGTGCAGTTACTCAGGTCCTGCTGCTACATACCTGCAATCTGGACTGCTGTTTTGTTCAGACTGTGGCTAACTTCACTGGTTCATGGTTATTACATGTTTTGATTGACCACCTATCATAGAATCATAGAATATCAGGGTTGGAAGGGACCTCAGGAGGTATCTAGTCCAACCCCCTGCTGAAAGCAGGACCAACCCCCAACTGTATGTCTGTGTGTCTTGCTTTGATTTCCTTGTGTTTTGGGCTTGCTGTTTGGAGTGCATCAAAGTGTAACTGTCCTGCTCCAAGAGTAGCAACCTGGCACACAGGGTTGTAGCGCAGCTCAGGTTTGGCCTGCCCAACCCTCTATCGTGAAGACAGTGGGTTGGGTAGGCTAAATCTGAGGGGTGCTGTGACTCTGTGTGACTGGTTGCAAAGCCCAAACCAGGGAGGCTGGTCCAGAGCCATGGGACACAGGAGCAGTACCCCCCAAACTATGACTATGGGGGCTGACAGCCAGAGCCCCACCAGCCCAGCACCACCCCCAACACTGCTTTGCCTCCAGCATTTTAGATAGATAGATAGATAGATAAAGAGTGGTTTTAATTCATAAGGTGTTGGGGTGGGGAATGCATTCAGAGGCTTGCTGTGTGAAAGGGGTCGTTGTAGCAGGGTGCTGGTCCAAAGGCACCTAATTAGCCCCTGCTCAGCCAGCCCCAATCAGGGGAAATAGATTGGGGCTGGGGAGAAGCCTGGTGCCTGGCCTTTAGAACTGGCTGCACCTGCGGGCCTGAGGGTTCCAGGGCTATAAAGGCAGGCTGGCAGCCAGAAGAAGGGAGAATGGCCAGGGGAAGGTCAGTCTCCAGGCAGACTCCATGCAGGAGAGGAGATTGTCAGGCCTGCAAACTCTGTAAGTAGTATTACTGGTGGTGGGAGAACTTGTGTAAATAAAGCCACGGGTGCTGCAGCAAGAGAAGCCTCTCTGTGCTTACTGGGGCAGCAGAGGGTCTCAGGAAGAGGGCAAGCAGAGGGCCCTGTTACAGTCGTCAACAGAAAAAGTTTGAGAAGCACTGATTTAAAACCAGGTACTACCAGCAGAAGTTGAAGCTGAAATGATTAGTGAAAATGTGATAGGGAGTGGGATTGGGGTCAGCGGTGGATGTGAGGCTTTGATGAAAACCTGGACTGATGAGAAGGTTTTACACCAAAATAACTGAACTTCTAATTTTTTGTATGATGTCATCAATTTCTTTCAGTTTGTTTTCTTTCTCTATTCAAGTTTAAGTATGGACTTTGTTCACCTCTGCTTCTACAGCTCTCAGCACAACGGGCCTTGATCTGTTTTGAGACCTCTAGGCAAAAGCTCTAATAATATAGGGATCATGAAAGTAATACAGTAATGACAAAAGTGTTTGATAGAATCCAGAATAAAATGTCTTTGAGTTCATCTTAATAATTAGCTCCTGTGTTTGGATATAAAATGTATATCCTAGTTTTCAGCTATGGGCCAAATACTGTATTTAAACTTCAACCATATTTCTTAAATATTGTCATACAACAGTAAATTGTCTGTCTGATACACATGGTGAACGTACCAAATGCTGCAAGCTTTACTGAGGGTCTACTGCTATTGAACTTACAGGCTTGGGACCAATATTTCCTCCTGTCTCAGATCATACCATCATTAGACCAGCAATTCTTAGAACCAAAACTCATTTTTCAGTTGACATCGCTCTTGATGCAGACACAACCAACCCTATCCTCTCCATTTCCAGCGATAAGAAGTGTTTGAGAATCATAGAAGAAGATTAGGGTTGGAAAAGACCTCAGGAGATCATCTATTCCAACCCCCTGCTCAAAGCAGGACCAGTACCAACTAAATCAACCCAGCTAGGGCTTTGTCAAGCCTGACCTTAAAAACCTCTAAGGATGGAGATTCCACCACCTCCCTAGGTAACCCATTCCAGTGCTTCACCACCCTATTAGTGAAATAGTATTTCCTAATACCTAACCTAGACCACCACCATGCAACTTGAGGCCATTGCTCCTTGTTCTTTCATTTGCCACCACTGTGAACAGCTGAGCTCCATCCTTTTTGGAACCCCTCTTCAAGCAGTTGAAGGCAATCAGGTTGGTCAGATATGACTTGCACTTGGTGAATCCATGTTGACTGTTCCTGATTATCTTCCTCTCCTCCAAGTGCTTCCAAATGGATTCCTTGAGGACCCACTCCATGACTTTCCCAGGGACTGAGGTGAGGCTGTAGTTCCTTGGGTTCTCTTTCTTCCATTTTTTAATGATGGGCACTACATTTGTCTTTTTCCAGTCAGCTGGGACCTCCCTCCATCACCCTGAGTTTTCAAAGATAATGGCCAATGGCTCTGCAATCACATCCCCCAGCACACTCGGATCCATTAGATGTGCATGTCCAGCTTTTCTAAATAATCCTTAACCTGTTCTTTCACCACTGAGGGCTGCTCACCTCCTCCCCATACTGTGTTTCCCAACCTCAGAAATGACATGAAAGCCCAACTGCAGAAAGTTCCACCAAATCCAGAGATTTCAGAGTAGCAGCCGTGTTAGTCTGTATCTGCAAAAAGAACAGGAGTACTTGTGGCACCTTAGAGACTAACAAATTTATCTGAGCATTAGCTTTCGTGGGCTACAGCCCACTTCATTGGATGCATAGAATGGAACATATATTGAGGAGATATATATATATATATATATATATACACACACACACACACACACACACACACACACACACACACACACACACACAGCATGAAAAGGTGGGAGTTGTCCTACCAACTCTAATAGAGAGTTTTGATTTGTCTACCTGTATGTTCGGCTCTGAAGGACTATCCCCTGAAAAGACTACTGGGAGGTCAAAGTTGGGAGCAGCACTGACTGGGTCTTGGGAGTGCCCAGAAAATCCATACAGAGAAAAAAGAAATATTTCTGTGTCCTTTAAATTGGAATTCTGGACTTTGGATTTGAGTGAGAGAGATCATTGGGCAAGACCAGATCAATGGACCCAGGTCATGCTTCAGAAAAAAAATAATTGAGTTTACCTTAGTTATCTAGAGAGGCAGGTGACTTTTTTTTTAAGTGTAACTGACATGTCTGTGCTGTTCACATTAACAATTGTCCATTTTCAAAGGAAATTTATACAATCTTTAAACAAATTCCCACAGAGAAATTACAATGAGAAGTCAAGTCCAGCCCCCTGTGCTGTGGCAGAACTAAATAAAGCTAGATCATCCCTGACAGTTGTTTTATCTGAATTGTTTGTAAAAGCTTCCAATAATGGGAACTCCACCTCCCCTGGAAGCCTGTTTCAGAGCTTAACTACCCTTCTGGGCAGAACTACCAATTCTGGGCGCCACATTTCAGGAAAGACGTGGACAAATTGGAGAAAGTCCAGAGCAGAGCAACAAAAATGATTAAAGGTCTAGAAAACATGACCTATGAGGGAAGACTGAAAAAACTGGGTTTGTTGAGTCTGGAGAAGAGAAGACTGAGAGGGATATGATACTAGTTTTCAAGTACACAAAAGGTTATTACAAGGAGAAGGAGAAAAATTGTTCTTAACCTCTGAGGATAGGACAAGAAGCAATGGGCTTAAATTGCAGCAAGGGCAGTTTAGGTTGGACATTAGGAAAAACTTCCTAACTGTCAGAGTGCTTAAGCACTGGAATAAATTGCCGGAAGTTGTGGAATCTCCATCACTGGGAATTTTTAAGACCAGGTTGGACAAACAACTGTCAAGGATGGTCTAGATAATACTTAGTCCTGCCTTGAGTGCAGGGGACTAGACTAGATGACCTCTCGAGATCCCTTCCAGTTCTATGATTCTATTCTTTCTCCTAATATCTAACCTAAATCTCCTTTGCTGCAGATTGAGCCCATTACTTCTTGTCCTACCTTCAGTGGACATGGAGAACAACTGATCACCATCCTCTTTGTAACAGCCTTTAACATATTGGAAGACTGTTGTCAGGTCCCTCCTCAATTTTCTTTTCTCAACACTAAACAAGCCCAGTTTTTTTTAATCTTTCCTCATACATTAGGTTTTCTAAACCTTTGATCATTTTTTTTTCTGCTCTCCTCTGGACTTCTTCAATTTATCCACAGCTTTCTTAAAGTGTGACACTCAGAACTAGACACAACTGTCCCACTCTTCTCAGCACTGGTGAGCCCTCAGTTATCTCCCATGTCTTACATACAACAGTCTTGTTAATACACAACAGAATCATGTTAGCCTTTTTTGCAGCTGCATCACATTGTTGACACATTCAATTTGTGGTCCACTATAACCCCCAGAACCTTTTCAACAGTATTACCACTTAGCCAGTTATTCCCCATTTTGTAACTGTGCATTTGATTTTTCCTTCCTAATAGTTGTACTTTGCACTTGTCTTAATTGAATTTCATCCTGTTGAATTCAGACCAGTTTTCCTATTTGTCATGGTCACTTTGAATTTTAAACCTGTCCTCCAAAATTCTGCCAACCACTCCCTGCTTGGTGTCATCTGTAAATTTTATAAGCATACTTTCCACCCCATTATCCAAACCATTAAGGAAAATATTGACTAGTACCTGACTCAGGACTGAGCTTTGTGGGACCTCACTAGATATCAATGGTTTGCTGTCAAATTGGGAAGATATAACTACTCTTTGAGTACAGTGTTTCAACTAGTTGTACACCCACCATACAGTAGTTTCACCTTGACCACATTTTTCTAGTTTAATTACGAGAATGTCATGTGGAATTTTGTCAAAAGGCTTACTAAAATCACGGTTATTTCATGTCTAGTGCTTCCCTCCATGCACTAAGTCAATAACCCTATCAAAGAAGGCAATTAAGTTTGTTTAGCCTGACTTGTTCTTGACAAATCCTTGCTGACTCTTCCTTATAACTATGTTCTCTTCTATGGGAGATCTGCCGCACACTGTGCACACTAATTTCCACATGTCCCATGAATTCAGTTTGCCTTTATCACCATTCTAACTTGAATTGTTCTTTGCATCTTTATTCTACTAGTAACTTTCAATATGTTACCATATATTTTAAAATAAAAAATAAAATAAAATAAACTTCATCTAGCCATTTCATACAAGTGCATTGCCCCCTTACCTTCACTTTCCTGTTTTTGGGTGGTTACCAACTCATGTCAGTTAGGAAATACAACACCCCATATTTCACATTGGAAACCATAATTGTTCTTGAATTTCAGCCTGAAGAGAAATCTCAGCTGTAAACTCCTTTTCCTACTGGAGACAATGACAGATTATGAACTACATCATCATTAATGCAATATAGAGTTTTCCACAGAGAGGCTGATGATCTGAGCAAGACATCCTCTGGATACCAATGCAAACAGTAACTAAGTCTAGGCATCACTTTTCTGCTCTTCCACTTGCCTAATGATTAAACCCAAAGATGTGTGAGTGGCCCAGTTAGTCTTGGAATCAGGTTACTGAAAACACACACACATCCTCTGCATCTACACCCTTATTTATTAATGTATTGTCCAAAGTGATGCAACTATGGACTATACTAGTGACTATACTAATATTTATTTTAGAAAGCATGCATTCATAGTCCAGTTAATATAGCAATAAATAGTACTGATGAAAGAGCATCCTTCCAGTACTGCATTTGTTTAGATTTCATTTGATTTTTGTGAATAAGAACAAAGCAAGAACATCTCTAAGAAAGCTTTTATTCAGTCCATGTTGTTCCAGCTTCCACACATTAACACTCATTTGTCACACAACAATTCTGGCTACCCAAAATCTATTTATTTCCCTTGATTACTGTATTATCTGTAATACAGAGCATTTCTCTACCCACCAGCTCAGCAGCAATTTCCAATACATCTCTTCAGCAGAAATGCCTACAGAGTGAACAATTGGAATGAGGTGTGGAATCCTAGGAAAGTAGTTCCTGAATTTAGAATCCCAGAGGCAGGAAATGTAAGACAATGGGGCTGGATACTGATAAACGTGAGGGACCTACAAGAGGGATTTGACTATGTCGTTAACAGAGGGAATACTCACTTTTATGGATTTATCAGACCAAATAGATTAAGAGATTATAAAGTTGAAAGGGACTATTGTGCTCATCTAGTCAGAGAACTGCCCCAAAGTAATTCCTGTATGAACTAGAGCAGATCTTTCAGAAAAAGCTTCCAATCTTTATTTAAAAATTGTCAGTGATGGAGAATCCACCATGACTCAGTAAAATGTTTCAATGCTTAATTACCATCACCATTAAAAATGTACTTCTTATTTCCAATCTGAATTTGTCTATCTTCAACTTCCAGCCATTGGATCTTGTTAGTCCTTTGTCTGCCAGACTGAAAAGCCCACTATCAAATATGTATTCCCCATGCAGGTTCTTAAGTGTGTAGTAAGTGCAGGCCCTGATAAAGGCCCAGTATGAGGCCTGAACTAAAGTAATGGTCAAGACTCTGCTAACATAAAGCAAAGTTAAGCTGTGAGCCAGAGGCCAGCTTGGTTCACAGAAGCTGGCACGGAAAGGGCTGATGCTGCAGAAACATATATTCACCTAGCATACTGAAGTATAAACACAGCATTAGAACACACTATATTGAAACATTCCATAGATAACAAAAGGACAGGCCGACCCATCCCAATGACAGGGGCAAAAGGGTAAAATGATGGATAGAGTTGTTTTGATTGAATCAACATGTACAAGGTAAAAGGCGGCACCTAAATACGTAGGAAGGTTGAACCTTGCTACGTAGAGGGGAGGCCCCTCAATACGTCAGGTGTGATGTGTAACTTGTTTGTATCTGTGTATAAGAATGCATTCTTGGGGAGGTGCCTTTGTCCAGCCGAGGGGGCAGTGGAAAGTCCCGCCACTGACTGAGCCGGGTCCATTGCCAAGAGGTACTTTCTCGTAGTATGCCCTGAGTTAGGCTAAGAAACCTACAGGGAACTGCAATTGTGTCCGAGGTCGCAATAAACCTAGTCGACGTGACTTTGCATCTTACTGGACTCTGTGGTTATTGGGGGTTCTCGTCGGGTCTGCTGTCTCAGCTATCTGCGCAGAGCTGGGGCAGCACACAGAGGGAACACACACATGCAGCCGAGTGATATCAACAAGGAGAAAGCAGAGCACCACACCGGTAGCACTCTGACAACACACTTCTGACAACAAGGTGGGATCCACAAAGGTACTTAGATGCCTAAACCTCTGACCTAGGCAGCTAAATCTTGTATTTAAGTGCCTAAAAACCAGCTTTAGGCTCTATTGCAATCCACAAAACTCTTGCTGAATGCTGTAGGTGCCTAAACTCACTCAGTGCCTAAGTTTTCAGGATAAAAGTTTTGCTGATTCACTTTAGGTGTCTGGACGTCTGTCTCCTATCTAAACAGAGTGATTCACAAACTGGGGGAAAGACAAGCATTCATCTGACTAAATCCCATGTGGGGCTTAATCCAGTAGGCAGCTTCTGCAAACACCTACTGGATCAGGTCCCATTCAAAATCCCACTGCTGTTAAAGAACATGGAGGTGGTGCTGAGATTATAGCCTACTGGTTAGAATGCTCGCCTGGGAGGTGGATAACCCAGGTTCAGTTTCTCTCTCTCTCTCTCTCTCTTTCTCTCTCTACCCTGAAAGGAGAGAGGATTTGAGCAGAGATCTCTGGTGTCTCAGAGTGCATCAGCTAGTGGGTTACAAGCTGTTCTGATGGGGTGGTGGTTCCATCAATGACTCTTGTTGAAGCTCTTTCACTGTGGATAAATAAATAGCCATTGAGCAAGAGAATGGGAATTAGTGTATAGCCTGCTAGTTAAGGCACTCTCCCACTCCCCCCAAGATCTGGGAGTCCCCTTGCTCTAATCATTCTTTTGTTATTCATACACAGGGGAGAGTGAAAGGGAGCCCCACATTAGAATATCCCATGGTCCAGTGCTTTTGGCATTCACTGGAGTGATGGGAGACTCCTATACAAATCCTTTCTCTCCTTGTACTTTGGCATAACCCTATTGGAGACAATGGGCCAGATCATCAGAGCAGAACATGAGTATCAATGCTGCCAGATTGCCAACTGATGTAAATCTATGCACCTGCTTAGGAATCAATGGACAGATCCCCAGCTGGTGTAAATTCATATACTTCACTGGAGTCTAAGAAAGCATAGTCCTCTGTGACATGGACATGCCTCTCCTTATGGCAACCCAAAGAAGAGGCACCTGCTGTGCTCTTGGGGGTGCTACCATTACATAAGAACAAAAGAACGGACATACTGGGTCAGACCAATGGTCCATCTAGCCCGGTATCTTGTTTTCCGACAGCAGCCAGTGCCAAGTGCCCCAGAGGGAATGAACAGAACAGGGCAGTTATCAAGTGATCCATCCCCTGTCTCAGGTTCTGGAAGTCAGAGGCTAGGGACACACAGAGCATGAGGTTATATCTTTGACCATCTTTGCTAATAGCCACTGATGGACTTATCCTCCATTAACATATTTAATTTTTTTTTTGATCCCCATTATAATTTTGGCTTTCATAGCATCCCCGGCAATGAGTTCCACAGGTTGACTGTGAGTTGTGGGAAGAAATATTTCCTTTCGTTTGTTTTAAACATGCTGCCTATTAATTTCATTGAGTGACCCTTATTTCCTGTGTTGTGTGCAGGAGTAAAAAACATTTATTTATTCACTTTCTCCACACTATTCAGAAACCACCACTGCCATACCCAAGTTTTGTCTAAAAGCTAATATTCCCTTTTGATCTCTGAATCAATAGAATATTGGAACAGACAGATTACATCTGGTTACATTGTTAACATCTAACAAGATATAGGTAAACACAGACAAATACAATCAGTATCTTTTTCTAATTCTCTAACAATACAAGTCTACATTTCAGAGCTTTAGTTTATCTAGCATAAGATTGCTATTTATTTATTTATAAGGAATGGCCCTAATTACCAGGTATATACTTTTCTGATATGTCTTTAAAGATTGAATTTGAGTCATTTAGCCTGCTAGTTGCTTAATCCTTTGGGTCTCAATGTCTCATCTCCTCTGTGTGATGTGAATGGAGGTCTCCCATTTCCTGTGTAAGTAAGTACTCTAACCACAGGGAAAAAGCTTATGCGTGTTCCTCCTCAGATTTTTGTGAGAGGGGGCTTAGGCACATAACTCTAGGAAAGCCTTCATGCCTGTGAATCCCACAGAGAGGTAGGCCCCTGCCTCAACCCTGATTTAGGTGCTTATATCCATTTGAGGGGTGGTGCTTATGAACCATCCATCTCCTCAGAATTTCCCATTGGCTTGTTTATGTGGCCCCCTGCACAAAGTGCCAGTTTTATTGATTAGGGGTGCCTAATTCTCCCCATGCATTGCACTGGGAGCCTGGGCATCAAACTTGGGGCTGTGAATGCCTCTAGGTGGCAGAGACCCTAAAAGGTAAGTGCTGCAACACTGATCTAAGGGTTTGTCTACTCTTGAAATGCTACAGCAGCATAGCTGCACCATGGAAGCACTTCAGTACAGACACTACTTACGCTAACAGGAGGGGTTTTCCAGTCACTGTAGTTAATCCAGTTCCCCAAGAGACAGTAGCTTGGTCAACAGAAGTATTCTTCTGTCAACCTAGTACTGTCTACACAGGGACTTAGGTCAGCTTAACTACCCACTCAAGAGTATGGATTTCTCAGACCCCCGTGCAATGTAGTTACACCAGCAATTTTCTAGCATTGACTAGGCCTAAGTCCCCTTTGTGGATCTAACCCTTACAGTCAGCAAAGGAACAGATTTCTGTTAACTGGAGGTCAACTGCTTAGTGTGAGAGTATGTTATTTATGGACTTCTATTCAAGAAGAAAAGCAAATCCAAACATTTGTCAAGGCCAGTCTTTTCTCAGAAGATGAATCCGAGGCCAGAACCTGCCCAGAGTGGGGGAGAGAGTGAAAATAGACCATATAAGTGAATATTCACAATAATCAAAATGCATATTCAGAAATTCATCTACTCAGGAAAACTTCGTTAAAACCTAGAAGTGGTTGGAAAATGGAATTTCCATTCTCTGGGAAATCCTGACTTTTTTCCCCAGCATTTGTTTTTTGTCCCAAATATTGACTTTTTATAGAATAAAAACACATTATTTTAAACATTTTTATCAACATGAAATATTTCATTTTGAAATATCAATTCAAAATGAAAAATTTCAAATGTCATTTTAAGTCTAATGCTTATTTGAAATACAATTTTTCATTTTGAATTGACATTTTCACTTAAAATGACACTACATAAAAATGTCAATTTGAAATTATTTCTTTGTACTGAATCACCATTTCTAAATTTATGAAGGAAAAATCATTTTCATTTTCCTGACCAAGAATAAAAAAAGTAATAAGACATTTTTCTCATGGAAAACTTTGATTTTGACAAAACAACATTTTGCAACTGAAAATGTTTCATGAATTTTTTTTTTACCAGCTCTGTCCAAAAAAATGTATCTTCACAGCAGATTTGTTGTGAACTATGGCTCAGATATTTAATTTAAATGATAATTACATGTATATGAAGCATGAATTTTGTGCCAAAAAACTTAACTGTCCTTTTTGCAGGCAGTTAGTTTTTAAGCATTAGTGTCTTAATCATCTACACAATGAATGGTGGGGAAAACAGGCACCAATGAATTTGGTTCACAAAAACCAGGCTGCTATGCAGAAAGCTGCCTAAACTAAACTCCCAAACATTTAGTTTCCAAAAGCTGTTTTAGTTTTAAAACAAACAAAAATTTAAACCCACCAGTCTTCAATTTCCAGTTTCTCACTGAATTGTTTCTCTCTATATAAAACTTGATGAGAAAATTTCAACCATCTCTAATCAGACCTATTTCCATAATGGCCACGGCAGTGAGAACTAAATTCCCCATAATTTGGAAGTAGTTTAGATTAAAAATTGGCCCCCGATCCAAATTTGAGCCTATGACTATCCTACAGAACGTATGCTGGCACACAAGGCTTTGGGCACCTAATTGCCTCTTTAGGCACCAACATCCCAGAATCAGGCCCCATTAGGCTTTGCAAAACCCCTGTTCATCTGCTGCCAAACCCTGTAGTTGCCTAAATTTACTTGGCACCTAAATGTTTGTAGTAGCAGTTGCCGAGGTGCCTATGTTTCTGCCTCTGAACAGGCGCACAGCAGCCCCATGCCAGGTACCGGTGCTCAAACTCCAGACATTTTCATGGACCTGGGGAAGATAGGTATTCCTCCCCCAACCCACATACATGGCCTGATGCAGTAGGCATATTCAATGGCCACTTACTGAATATAGCCATGCAAGAGAGCTCATTCAAAACAGGTGTTGGTTTGTAGGGAGAAAGAGGCCCTTCCTCCTAACTTTTAGCACATTGGTTAGGACACTCACCTGAGTTGTGGAAGACCCTTTCCCCTAACCTCCCCCCCACCTCATAGGAGAAGATATTTGAACAGGAGTCTCCCACCCCTCAGGAGAGTGCCCCAAGCACTGGCCTATGGAGCACTCTCACAGAGGAGCCTCCCTCAGTGTCTCCTGTTGAAGCTGTTCCACTCTGGTGAAATAAACATCATCAGAGCAGGTGGACTGGATCCTGGGTTGCCCACGTCTTGAGTGAGTGATCTGACCACCAAGCTAAGGTCATTCTCGCGTGTGGGTGCGCTCTCATTCTTGCTCACCCAATAACTCATTAGCTATCCACAGTGGAAGAGCTTCAGCAGGCGAGAATGAGAGAGCCACACACTGGAATATCTCATAGCTCCTCTCCCTTCTTGCCCTCAGGCACAGGGGGGAACTTGAACTGGGGTCTCCTGCATCCCAGGTGAGTTCCCTAAAGTTATGAGGGAGGTCCCACTCATCCACTTTCTTGTTGAAAAGGCAGAGGCACCAAACCCCAAGAGGATTCACAACTGGTAATCCTAAACACAGGGAGGTGCTGGATTTAGGTAACTATCTCCCTGAAAGGGGCAGGGGTTAGCACACTCTCCTCAGGATGGCACCTCCCACTGGCTAGTTTAGGTGAGGAGCTGCCTAGCATGCGGGTTTCGGTGGATCCCATTCATTCTGTAAGAACGGCCATCCTGGGTCAGACCATGGTTCTTCTAGCCCTGTAGCCTGTCTCCGACAGTGGCCAGTACCAGAGTTTCAGGGGGAATAAACAGAACAGGGCAATTATGGAGACGTCCACCCTTGTCTTCCCCTCCCAGCTTCTGGTAGTCAGAGGTTTAGGGTGGCCCCGATCATGGGATTAAATCCCTGACCATCTTCACTAATAGCCATTGGCGGACCTCTTCCCCCATTGTCGGGGATCTCTGTTATACTAGACGGCTCAGGTTTTGTTGTCTGACCGCACAGAGACAGGCAACGACCAGCAAGGATCCAGCTATCAAGTTCTTTATTGTAGCATGCCATACAACAGGGAGCTGCCCATCTCACTCCATACAGAACCAGCCCCCCTTCACAAATTCAAACTGCTTTTTATTAGCTATTCCATCGTGTCATCACTGTACCTTCCCAGCATTTGTTCCCAGCATACAAAACACAGAACCATTGTTACTTCTTGATAACTTCATGGTTAGTACAAGAAAGAATACATGTTACTTTAAAAAGTGTCTGTAGGCATTTTTTCCCAGCCTCTGCAAGCATTCTCTTATCAAGCAAGTGTTGTGTATTTGGTTGTCATGGTTTTGTTGCTATGGCAACTGAGTTAGATTATTATGGGTTAGCTCAACCGGTTTCAACCGGCTGAGGAGCTCTCTGTAGATATGTAAATAAAATGGAGGTTTTGGTTAGCTGCCTGCTCTCTGACCTCAAGTGATTGTTTCCTACACCGGCTGCCCCAAGGATATAACCCTGGCGACGAGGATGGGATTCCGGTGCTGCTCCAGTAACAGAAGGAAGTAGAAGTCAAGGTAAAGACCAAACAAAGAAAAAAAGCTGCTTGTTTGCACTGACTGTGAAAGTGAAACTAAAAATCATGGCTACTCTGACCAGGCCCCTGGAGCCTTTTGATGAGAATACAGAGCAGTGGCATGTGTATACTGAGCGTTTTGAGCTTTTTGGTATTGCAAATGACATTACAGAAGCGAAGAAGGTGCCAATATTCTTAACTGTTGTAGGGGCTAAAACCTACTCTCTGCTACGCAGCTTACTACACCCTGTTAAGCCTGAGACTAAATCTTACAGTGACATTGTGGAAATCCTGGGGTCTCATTTCTCCCCAAAACCACTGGTAATTGCTGAAAGATATAGGTTCCACAAAAGAGACCAAAAGGAAGATGAAACAGTTGTACAATTTGTAGCCATTTTAAAAAAGCTAGCAGAACACTGTGAATTTAAAGAAATGTTACATGATGCCCTGCGTGACAGGTTAGTGTGTGGTCTGTACAGTGAAGCTATACGGAAGCACCTACTGACAGAGGCTCAGCTTACCTTACAGAAGGCTGTTGATATTGCTGTCTCCATGGAACTGGCTACAAGGGAGGCACAATACATCGGTGCACCCCCTAGGGTGCAAAAAGTGTCACAAGAACCGACCCACAAAACTGTGCAGAGTCAAGAATGTTACCGCTGTGGTAAGCCGGGTCACCAGGCATCAGAATGCTGGTGTAAGGGCCTGGTGTGTCGACACTGTGGCAAAAAGGGACACATTGAGTGTGCCTGTAAACAAAAGAAAAAGAGGCCTGTGGTCTGGCCGACAAAAAGAGGAACCCTGCATACCCTAGAGCAGACCCAGGATGATCAAGGTGACACCTCATCACAAGAGGAAGTGCCACTGCATGTTTTGTCTTTGGCAATGGGCTCACATGAATACTGGGTAACCCCGTTATGGGATGGCAAACGTATACGCATGGAACTGGACACCGGTGCAGCCGTCTCACTGATCTCTGAGACTGTGTATAAAGAAAAGCTACAGCATCTTCCGCTTAAGGCAACAAAAACTGTTCTGAAGACGTATACAGGAGAAGCTGTGCCTATGCTGGGCACTATTGATGTTAAGGTGGAGCTCAATGGACAGGTGGCTAAATTGCCACTGTTTGTGGTGAGAGGTAACTACCCAGCCTTAATGGGTAGGTCTTGGCTTGGGAAGATTCAACTGAACTGGGCAGAAGTGCACCGGATGACTAAAGAGGAAACCAGTCTAACCCCTATATTAAGGAAACATGCTGCTGTTTTTGGAGATGATTTGGGAAGTATGAAGGGAATCACTGTGACATTGAACATTAAACCTGGCAGTCCACCAAAATATCTGAAAGCCCGAACTGTGCCATATGAAATCAGGCCAAAAGTTGAAGCAGACCTGGAGCGCCTGGTCACCAATGGAGTCCTAATACCAGTTACCCATAGCTCATGGGCCACTCCTATCGTTCCAATCGTGAAGAAAGATGGCTCTCTCCGGATTTGCGGTGATTTTAAAGTCACTGTCAACCCAGTGTTGTGTGCAGAGCAATACCGCTTCCCGCATCGATGACCTCTTCGCAGGCCTGGCTGGGGGACAAAAGTTCAGTAAGATTGATCTGAGTCAAGCATATTTACAGATGCACGTCGATGAAAAGTCCCAAGAGCTGTTGACTATTGTGACTCATAAGGGGCTTTATCGATACTGTCGTCTACCCTTCGGAATAACATCTGCTCCCGCCCTGTTCCAGAGGGCTATGGACCAGATCTTGTGTGGCTTGTCAGGAGTTCAGTGCTATCTGGATGATATCCTGGTCACTGGAAGAAATGAAGAGGATCACTTAAAGAATTTAGAGGCTACCCTACAAAGACTGGAAGAGTATGGCCTACGAGTTCGCAAAGACAAGTGTGAATTCTTCAAGCCCTCTGTTGAATATTTGGGACACATCATTGATTCTGCAGGTCTTCATAAGGCCCCTGCAAAAGTTAAAGCTATTGTGGAGGCTCCCCACCTCGAAATGTAAGCCAGCTGCGCTCGTTTCTAGGACTCCTGAACTATTATGGAAAGTTCATCTCACAGTTAGCCACACTGCTAAAACCACTTCATGAGCTCCTTGGGCAGAACAAGGCCTGGAAGTGGACTGAAGCCTGTGATGTTGCGTTTAACAAAGCTAAGGATGCATTGCTAAATTCTGAAGTTCTAACGCACTTTGATCCATCCTTACCACTGCAATTGGCCTGCGATGCCTCCTTATGGAGTGGGAGCAGTCGTGTCACATATTATGCCTTCAGGAGAAGAGAGACCTATTGCTTTTGCTTCACGCACTCTAAGCAAAGCAGAAACTAACTACGCCCAAATCGAACGTGAGGCATTAGGAATTGTTTTGGAATTCGGAAGTTTCATCAGTACCTGTTTGGGCGAAAATTTACTCTTCTCACAGACCATCGACCTCTGACATCAATTATTGGACCTTACACAGGCATTCCCCCATTAGCTGCTAGTCGGATGCAACGTTGGGCATTGTTACTTTCAGCACACACATATGAAATCAAATATCGGAAATCCACTCTACACGGCAATGCAGATGGCCTCTCAAGGTTGCCTTTGCCGGTCAAACACCAAGATAGTGCCCACAAGGAAATCTTCTACTTTGAACAGGTAGAGAATACACCCATCACTGCTACTCAGATAAAGAAGGCAACTCGCGTTGACCCAGTATTGTCCCACGTTATGGACCTGGTGATGCATGGAACATCTCGACAAACCTCTCCGGTCTCATCCGACCTTGTTCCCTACATGTCCAAGCGGACGGAGTTATCGGTCCAATCTGGTTGTTTGTTGTGGGGGAGACGTGTCATTATTCCACCACCACTGAGATCACAGATGTTAGAACAGCTACATTCCGGTCACTGTGGAATAGTGCGCATGAAGGAAATTGCACGAAGCTATTTTTGGTGGCCTGGACTGGACAGCGCTATTGAAGAGAAGGCAAAAGCTTGTATGTCATGTCAGGGTGTGAGGAATGCACCCCAGTGGGCACCTCTACACCCATGGGACTGGCCTGAAAACCCGTGGCAACGTATTCACGTTGACTTTGCTGGCCCCCTTGAAGGAAGCATGTTCTTGGTGGCAATAGATGCCCATTCTAAATGGCCAGAAGTCTCTATAATGCAGTCCACTTCTGCAGAGAGTACTATCCAAAAACTACGAGGACTCTTTAGTCGTTTTGGTCTGCCAGAACAACTTGTGAGCGACAACGGACCGCAGTTCGTTTCTCAGGAGTTTTCAAAATTTTATGAAAGCAAATGGGATACACCACATCACGTCAGCACCATATCATCCGTCCACCAACGGATTAGCTGAAAGGTTTGTGCAGACAATGAAAAACGCTTTGAAATCAGCAAGGGGACAACACTCCATTCAAAAGCGTCTGGATACCTTTTTACTTTCCTACAGAAACACACCTCATGCTACGACCCACGCATCTCCGACCTTTCTAATGATGGGACGACAGCTGCGCACTTGCTTTGATCTGCTGAAACCTTCTGAACCCCGACAAATTGTGCAACATCAGCAGCAATATCAAGTCATCAGACGGGCACCCAGAGCAAAAGACCGAACCTTTAGCCCGGGACAGCCAGTTTTGGCTCGGAATTATACTTCCAGAGCTAAATGGGTTCCGGCCACAGTCATCACTCAAACAGGACCTGTTTCCTACACAGTCCGGACTGCAAAGAATCTTACCTGGCGGCGACATGTAGATCAGCTGTTGCCAGGTCATGCCAGTCCTCAGGACCCATCTGCAGTTGAGGGGTCTGACTTCACCTCTTCTGGTGAGGGATCGAATCACGAGTCACCTGTTTCTGACTGTTCTCCTCCATTACTGCCAGCGGCTGAGATACCCCTTTGCCCAGCACGAGCTGATACCACCTCCTCACCTGTTCGTGCTGCGGACCCTGAGCCCCTAGTGCTTTCGGGTGCAATAACACCAGTAGTTCGCCGTAATCCACCTAGAGACAGAAGGCCTCCTCATCGGCTGGATCTTTAGCTAGGGCGAACCCACGGTTATGGGGCAAAATAATCCCCAGGGTTTAGCCGGGAATGGAGGCAGTCTACCCTCCTTCTCTAGTCTAGTGTGTGTTTTTATTTAGGGGATGTTCTTATTAGGGGGGGAGGAATATGTTGTGTATTTGGTTGTCATGGTTTTGTTGCTATGGCAACTGAGTTAGATTATTATGGGTTAGCTCAACCGGTTTCAACCGGCTGAGGAGCTCTCTGTAGATATGTAAATAAAATGGAGGTTTTGGTTAGCTGCCTGCTCTCTGGCCTCAAGTGATTGTTTCCTACACCGGCTGCCCCAAGGATATAACAGCAAGGTCACACAGATGGTCTGTGCTGGCCTGTCTACCCCAGCCAGTAAATTAACCAGTAGGCCTTGATTAGTTGCTAAGGTGAAGTGGGTTGTTAAGCAGAACTAGGCCAGAACCACACTCATCAATTCCCCTCTTTGTTCCTAGAGGATCCACAAAGGGGACTCGAGGAACACAACTTAGATTACATGATAAGGTAGCATACCCAACACGAAATGTTATTCAGTGCTGGCATACGGGCTTTCATTTCATGAGCAAAGCAAATAAAGGCATTATATTCATATCCCCTAGTTGGTCCAACCACCACAAAAGAAAAACAACAAACAATACACAGATGAGTCCACCAACTCCCCAGGGAACTATTCACTGCCATTCCTTGGAGAATGGGCACCAGTATACTTCTTCTTGAGTTTTAACCTCAGGTCGCCCAAAGGGGTAGCAGTCCATTTGTCCTGGGCAGGGAGGTTGGCTGCTTCTGGCTCACCCGGTTCGCGGTGGGGTGAACGTGCATTGCTCCCTCGAAGTCCAACACTGTCTGCTTCTGGGGAACCCTTTACCAGGTCGGGCTCCCTAGCGAGGCTCCGTTTGACTCTGGTATGATGAATCCAAGTGGGAAGTTCCTTGATCTGAACAGCAGTAGGGCTTACCAGGATAGTCTCAAACGGTCCTAGCCATTGAGGTTGAAGTAGAGTCTTTTGGTAAGTTTTGATCCACACTGGGTCACCTGGCAAAGTAGAATGAACAGTTTCCCACAATTGTAAAGACTGAGACTGTGCCAAGTATTGTTGTAATGTAGTTAAATGCTGCTGCAATGCTTTTACATAAACTTCTGTTTCACAAGTCAGATCAGTGTCACTAGGCATTGAAACCAAAGCAGTAAAGGAAGGTGGTACATGTCCAAAAAGTGGTACATGTCCAAAAAGTATCTCAAAGGGTGCTAGCTTAGTCCTAGAATTCGGGGTAGTCCGGACAATATACAAAGCCAAAGGAAGAACTTTAGTCCATTTCATCTTAAGTTCCTTACACAGCTTAGTTAGGGTGGTCTTTAGAGTTCCATCCATACGCTCCACCTGGCCTGAACTCTGAGGATGCCAGGGGGCATGAAGAGACAAAATGGGTTTAACTGCCTTAGTGAGTTCCTTGCAAATTTTTGCTGTAAAATGCCTTCCCTGGTCAGAATCAATCTTTTCAGGAGGGCCAAATCTTGGCATGATCTCATTAAGAAGCACCCTCCCTAGCCTCTGTTCGTCAGAGGATAGAGATGGATGGCAGGAGAGAGAACATAAGAAAGGCCGTACCGGGTCAGACCAAAGGTCCATCTAGCCCAGTATCTGTCTACCGACAGTGGCCAATGCCAGGTGCCCCAGAGGGACTGAACCTAACAGGCAATGATCAAGTGATCTCTCTCCTGCCATCCATCTCCATCCTCTGACGAACAGAGGCTAGGGACACCATTCTTACCCATCCTGGCTAATAGCCATTTATGGACTTAGCCACAATGAATTTATCCAGTCCCCTTTTAAACATTGTTATAGTCCTAGCCTTCACAACCTCCTCAGGTAAGGAGTTCCACAAGTTGACTGTGTGCTGCGTGAAGAAGAACTTCCTTTTATTTACTTATTCCCATAATACAAGAACTAGAGGTCACCAAATGAAATTAATAGGCAGCAGGTTTAAAACAAATAACTTTTCCTTATCCACTTTCTCAACATCACTCATGATTTTATATACCTCTATCATGTCCCCCCTTAGTCTTCTCTTTGATCATAGAATCTCAGGGTTGGAAGGGACCTCAGGAGGTCATCTAGTCCAATCCCCTGCTCAAAGCAGGACCAAACCCAACTAAATCATCCCAGCCAGGGCTTTGTCAAGCCTGACCTTAAAAACCTCACTTGATCGTTGCCTGTTAGGTTCACTCCTTCTGGGGCACCTGGCATTGGCCACTGTCGGTAGACAGATACTGGGCTAGATGGACCTTTGGTCTGACCCAGTGCGGCCGTTCTTATGTTCTTATGACCTGGGAGATTGAAGGGTTCTCCTACTGGTTTTTGAACATTATAATGCCTGATGTCAGATTTGTGTCCATTTATTTTTTTTGCGTAGAGACTGCCTGGTTTGGCCAATGTACATGGCAGAGGGGCATTGCTGGCACGTGATGGCATATATCACATTGGTAGATGTGGAGGTTAGGATAAACTGATACTGTCCTGATTTTTTCTACTTAAGAAAGTAATTGAACATAATCTTCATGGCCACTGGTGTATTTAGGAAGGAGATACAGTAAGGTGAGTTGGAGATCCAATTATTTATTTCATTTTCAGAGTCTCATTCTGGTAAAGAATAAAATTCAGGTGAAAACATAACAGCACATACCAATTTCTTTCTGGAGTTGCTCTGCAAGAGAAGAGCAAAAATTTCAGTTAATACCACTGTTAACATTGTGAAAAATATGGTAATTTCCTCCTTTCTCTTTAGGAGATCTGAAAGTACTCTGTATATGAATCCTGACATGCCAGGGTTTTTAATGTAATTCCATAAGGAAGAGTAACCACAGTGCTGCAGGAACTAAGAACAGTGGGGGGGCCATTAGACAAATTCACAATCGAGAGATGCCCCACCACCAGGGCAGAATCCCATACGCTAATTTGAACTGGATTCTCCAGCAGCCAACAGACAAAGAAAGAACTTCTGGATTTTAGCCTGAGTTAAAACTGACTTAGGGCCTTCTCTATGAACCAGCAAATGGAGAGAAAGGTCCCAGTCCTTAGGGAATGGTTAGAAGCATTGATACCAACCAGAGCCAATCTTGGAATTATAGCTTTTTAAAAAAAAACATTTTCATTAAAGTGGGTTAGCAACACAGCTTTGTATCTAGCATAGACTGGATTTTACATATTGAAAAATCAATTAACATTGACCAGAACAAGCTGCTAAATTTTATCACTCAACCAATGTGCTGAATTTCAATATGCAGATTAGAAATCTGATTTCTGAGAGATGGAGGAAAGGAAAATTCATACACAGCCCAGTATCTACATTAATATTATCATTTCCACTGGCTTGAGAGACACCCCTGGTTCTATCTGTATTCCCTCTTGTACATAAAGGGGATTTTAAAAAAATGGGATCTTTCCAAACCGAAGAAGCAATGTGAGAGTGACTGCTGTAGCTAATGGGCAGCACAATGATTCAGGACATCTGGCTGCCCACCTCTGTCAAAAATTCTCATATCAGTTTGGGACAGCGACCAAAGCACCCTGTACCTCACTTTCCCCATATGTACATGGGAGACTATAATACTCAGGGCCTCACAATTTGGTAGGAGGGTCCATTCACTAATGTTCAGATAGTGCTGTGAGCTCCTCCGGTGGCGGCTGCTTGTTATAGGAGGAAATCCCTCCTTGGGAACAGGAAAGAGAATTGGTCCCTGTACAGAGAAAATTTCAGAGCCTAAAGGGAGGGGTGCCTTGATGGAGCTTCTTAGGAAGCAGAGACAGATTTCTGAAGGCAATGTTTTCAGGCTGTGCAGACTCTCTCATGACCTCTTTCTTCTGCAAGTCCACCTATATCTGGTGTTGGTTGGCTCCCCTGCTTAGAGCAGTACCCCTTCGAATGTACATTCTCTGTGTTCTTTAGCCATGTGCTTAGCTGGAAGGCTCCGATCTCCTCCCTGAGTCAGACTTCTCCCATGCAGAAACATTGTGTAGAAGAAACATTGTCCCGTGAAGCTGGGCCAGCAGTTGAGAGATATCAAAGTTGATAGGCCTAGATACTTATCCTTTGGCTCTCAATGACAGTCCTTCAGTGGGGTATCAGTTGTGTTTTTTAGAAAGGCACTCTCTATAATGCAATACATTAAGTTGCCTGATCTTTAGATTTAGGTATTAATTATATTAATTACTTAAGATTCCCTAGTTATCACTTTGAGGGCTGACAGTTTCTTGTCTCAAGATTAGGCCCAGTATTATTTAAATTATTATTTAGTTGGGAACCCCGATGTGCACAGTTGCAACACTTACATGATACGAATGCTTTTATATTTTCAACTATCGTTTATTAATACATTTAACCCAGTTACAAACATCCCAGCTCAGTAAGGTAGATAGAGATACTACAGAATGTACATCTGCACATCCATATACTGACACCATCTCCTTTAGAACAACCTGAAATGCTAGCGATCATCTTCCTATCACCATTACTTTCTTTATCATCACCAGTGGCCATCCTTCTGCCACCTCCCAATGACTACATCTCCTTCTCCTACTGCCCCTAAGATGCCACTTTTATGATATGTTAGGCTGACACCGCTATATTTGATGCATATTCAGTAGGGAACTTTTCCCCTTTTCCTCATTTGTATTTTCTCACCTTACTACTGTTGGAGTGTCTTTTCCCTATAGATTAGTATATCAATGATTTCAACTTATTATCATATATGTCAATTCGTTACCGTGGCCTGTTGTGATTAGGTATCACATTTGTTATTTCTGTCCTAACTGGTTATTTCGGTTCTTTCCAAGTTGTGGGTCACCTGTTAAGTTTAAAAGGGTATTAACTTAGGAAAGCCTCTATGCCAACCTGCTTTTAACGCATCCTCTTTTACAGTAATAGGAAAGGGAAAATGAAGAGAAAAATTCAGAACAGGTGGCCAAGGTCACAGGAAAACCTCACCAAAGAGAATAAAGAAGAGTAAAATGAAGATGAATGGCCAGAAACTATTGCAGGATATTAACACTAAGGAGGACATTGACACTGTGTAGTGAACATCATGTTGCTTGTAGTTTTCTTAACCATGGATCCAATAATGGAATAAATTTAGTCTGTACCACTTCAAAACTCTCAGAAGTCTATTATTTTGTCATTGCTAAAGCTCAGCAGGAATTGGTTTTCCTATTCCATGAAAATGTTTGAAAGTTCAAAAAGTCCAGAATCAAGCCAAAAAGTCAAAAACTCTGAAATATTTGGGAACCAAAATACCCCCCCCCCCCAATAATGTGGTTTGGGACAATAAAAAGGTTTCATTTGTATAATATATAACTGTTTTACTTTGATTTTGACCATTTTATTTAATTTTATTATTATATAATTAGATTCCGTTTGGAAATGAAAAGTCATTTTGCAGTGGAAAAATAAAGTCAAAACAAAAAAAATTCACAAGAAAAGTTTTTAAAAAATCACAGACAAATTTATCAAAACGGAACATTTCCCATTAAAAGTTTTGGTTACAACAAATTGGCATTTTCTGATGAAACGACATTTGGTTGAAAACTTCCTGACAGGCTGTAATTTTGATATTCCCACCTGGAGACCTCAGTGGAGATTAGGATGCCATTGTGCAGTGATCTGTGCACACGCAGTATAAGGGAAACCCTCACCCCAACGAGCTCACAATCTTAGATACTTGTTTCTTGATGACTGATTGTAGTATCTATCATAGGCTGAGGACAATGCACACTCCTGAGGCTCCCTATATCTCTCTACAAACTCCTTGGGTACTACCCTCCCATCACCTCTATTTCAGGGACTGCCTGCAATCATCCAGCCATGCAAGGGGCTTCTCCCCAGCTTTCAAGCATACACTGCCCTGCCTTGTCCAGGTTTACTGTCCAAACATAAGCAAAACAAACACAAAAAGCTCTTCAGCTCACCCTTCTCAGCCAGTTCTTATTCAACGACCGCTGCTCTCGAACAGCTCTGTTACTCTTCTGGAACAGCAGAACCCCGGGCAACATTCCTGGGCAGTGGGCACCTGGCACCCTGGTCCACAGCCCCACCACAGGAGTTAACTCCACTCATCTATGGCTTAACTCCCTGGCACAATCTATCCCAGTTACTCGCTGCTTCCTGCCCTCTGACATGCCTTTTTAGCTGTAGGTGTAGCCCTGCCCCATTTAATTAACTCACTTGGGCTCACCTGCTCTGACACAGGGGTGCTGGGCTGGTCTACTCATAGGGAACAGCGACTCTGTGGCACACCTTCCCCCTTTTCAGAACAAAATCTTATTTTTGCTCTTTTGACTTGTGAGATACTTCATATTCCTCACAGCCATTTCACAAAACATTCCTAATAATTCTCCAGGTTCCCACTCAAATTAAACCCCACATTTTCCCCAAAAATATTCCCTACACTAATTTAACATAATAAAAAGTTCTATAAAACATTTCATATAACACAGAAATGCAGATATGGTACAGAGCATTTCCCAAATCCCACAACTCCTAATGCAGTCCTACAGGAATAATCCTGTTATCTTGTCCTTCTGAGTCTTTTGCAGTAGGGTCAGGGTCACATACTCAGCCTCATTGGGTACAGCCAATATACAGTGCCATCTTCTTTGACTTGACTTAGAGGTCCCTGCACACAGGAGAAGATGTTTGATGTGTAAACTGCATGAAAACAAACAAAATGTTACTTGCATTGATTTAACTTATCTATCCCTATTAGAATGTAATGGAAGGCAATTGCATTATGTATATCTCCGTAACTGAATTGTCCATGAAACAGAATTGGAGCTTTGGAACTGTAAATGAAGAAGCATGCTGTCTTCAAAACATGGGTCATTGTGTTCGACAATGGAAATCCTTGGTGTCAGTCTGCATTTAGTCAACAAAGGAAAAGCCCATGCTGTGATAAAAACACTTGCTAGATTGCTTTCCACTGAAAGCACCTATAAGAATGGCTCCAGGGAAGGATTATGCATCTCTGGTCTGTTGGATTCTAGCGGGGTGGAATGCTGAATGAACAGATAGAGATCTCCAAAGTTATTTTGGGGTAACCCTTACAGACTTATGGAAAAGTCATCATCTTGGATTTGCAAACTTAGATTCACCTGCTAATTTATGTGCTTTAGCTTCTCATCAATTCTCATTTCTTTTTCTTAGCTTTATTTAGTTTAATAGAGAAATTGGCTGCCAGTGTTGTCATAGACTGATAGACTTTAAGGTCAGAAGGGACCATTATGATCATCTAGTCTGACCTCCTGCACAACGAAGGCCACACAATCTCACCCATCCACTCCTGTAGCAAAACCTTAGCCTATGTCTGAGTTATTGAAGTCCTCAAATTGTAGTTTGAAGACCTCAAGCTGCAGAGAATCCTCCAGCAAGTGACCCGTGCCCCATGCTGCAGAGGAAGGTGAAAAAACCTCCAGGGCCTCTGCCAATCTGCCCTGGAGGAAAATTCCTTCCCAACCCCAAATATGGTGATCAGTTAAACCCTGAGCATGTGGGCAAGACTCACCAGCCAGCACCCAGGAAAGAATTCTCTGTAGTAACTCAGATCCCACCCCATCTAACATCCCATCACAGACCACTGGGCATACTTACCTGCTGATAATCAAAGATCAATTGCCAAATGAATTTCCAAAATTAGGCTATCCCATCATACCATCCCCTCCATAAACTTATCAAGCTTAGTCTTAAAGCCAGATATGTCTTTTGCTCCCACTTCTCCCCTTGGAAGGCTGTTCCAGAACTTCACTCCTCTAATGGTTAGAAACCTTCATCTAATTTCAAATCTAAATTTTGTCTTTGGTAAGATCCAGAGTACCAGTTGACCTGGGGGTGAGTGACTGACCCTTTGGGGTTCGGAGTAACCTAATGTGATGTGATATTTGATAGAAGGGACCATTATCACAAAGTCTAGCTTGTCTGGGTGGTGAGAGGGACTGGAAAGCTTAAGGAGACTGTTTGTGACTCCATGATAAAAATAATACAGTTATCCAGGAGTTCACATTTATTACTGGCTTGGTGAAATCTAATTATAGAATATACCCTCAGTTTGAGATGCCTGCCCTGTTTTCTAAGATTGGCCTTCACAGCTGTGAGCCTCTGCAGGCAGCATGTCAGTGTTCAGCCCATCTGTTCAGAATTTGTTCACAATCAGTCAACGACCATGACTCATCAGCATTACAGATTGGAGTGGTACTATTGGCTTGCAGTGCATCCACAGTCTTCAGTTCAGCTTGCCCTGCCCTGGTTATGGCTCTGTTGTTCTGAAAACACTTTTTGTATGAGGCTAAACTTTGTTCCCACTGTTAACATCAAACAATACTTCGTTATAAGAAAGCTGTTTTTAGTCACTGTCTTCACCTCTGATCACATACTTCCAAAGGGAAGAACCAGAGATATCGCACCCAATCAGCCCTGCTGGGCAAGCAGGGTTGATCCATAGCGTATTGTAGCCTGGGCCCTGATCTCAGAGTGGGCATACTGTGGGATTTCACCGCAAAGAAATGGTCAGAGGTGCAGCTAGCTGTCCCCATGACAGAGATGACCATGAAGATGTAAATAATGAGGGAAAGAGCAATGTCACCTGCAACATCTGAACAGACCACGCCTTGGGGCAGTGATAAGGATTTCCCCATGGAGCCTGGAATAATGAGGGTGCTTGTTAACCAGGGCTGGAAACTAGGATACCATTAAGTCATTTACTGGTTGCTCCCTGGATAAGATCAGGTTTCATTCTGAGGCTGCAGTTAATGGGTAACTTTGAAAAAAGAAAGTAAAAACATCATAAGTAAGAAGTGAAAAGGTACAAAAGTGCAAAGTTCATTGCACACTGGCAGGGGCGGCTCTAGAAATTACGCAGCCCCAAGCAGGGTGGCGCGGCGCGCCGCCCTTCCCCGGTCCCGCGGCTGGGGCAGAAGTGCCTGCGGCGGGTGCGGTGGTCCCGCGGCTCCCGTGGAGCATCTGCAGGCACGCCTGCGGGAGCTCCGTCCGAGCCGCGAGACCAGCACACCCGCCGCAGTCATGCCTGCGGGAGCTCAAGCGGAGCCGCGGGAAGAGGGGACCTTCCGCAATCATGCCTGCGGCAGGTCCGCTCCTCCCGGGGCTCCGGTGGACCTCCCGCAGGCATGACTGCAGAAGGTCCGCCGGAGCCAAATGCCGCCCTGCTGGGACAATGCCGCCCCACGCGCCTGCTTGGCGCGCTGGGGTCTGGAGCCGGCCCTGCACACTGGGTAATGTGTCAAATTACGCATTCAGATATCAAAGCACCTTTAAAAAAACAGTTTTATTTATAGTGGTAACTAGGGGAATTTTAGATCTCATTAGTCCAAAAAGGCAGAGTCCTCAGAATGACACTGGTACAAGCTCAGCCAACAGGACACCAACAGGCATTTACTCTTGGAAGAGGATACAAAGGCAGCTCTGCTCCTGCTGCTGGTACAAACCAGTTTTGTCGTCCGTCTGTCCCCCTCCCCCCCACAGCAGGAATTACACTCCTACCCTGAGATTCCTCTCAGAGTTACTTCTTGAGAGATGACTCATTCCCTCTTGGAGAAGCCATACTCTTTTAGGGACTGTCTGTGGATGCGCCACCTCCACAACCCCAACTGAGTTATAAGGGGAACAGAGGAATGACTAAGTTAAAAAAGTGTTATTTGTATTAAAACTACAAATACATTATTCTATTGCTATTTTCAGGTAAATTTAATCTCCCTTGAACACTTTTATATGCACATTCCATACACTTTAAAAGCTTCTTTTAAAAAGCAAACTGTTTTCTGCATTATGAAGGAGGGCAAAAATTCGGTGGATTCTAGGTTGCAGAAGTTTTTAACAGAACCTTGAAAAAAGCAGCCTGCATACATTATCATCTCCGTATTGGCACTTATTTGCTGTTTTTATTACGTAAGAATAGAGGAAGGCCATACTGGGTCAGACCTAAGGTCCTCTAGTCCAGTATCCTGCCTTCCGACAGTGGCCAATGCCAGGTGCCCCAGAGGGAATGAACAGAACAGGGAATCATCAAGTGATCCATCCCGTGTCACCCATTCCTGGCTTCTGGAAAACAGAGAATAGGAACCCCATTACTGCCCATCCTGGCTAATAGGCATTTATGAACCTATCCTCCATGAACTTATCTAGTTCTTTTTTGAACCCTGCTATAGTCTTTGTCTTCACAACATCCCCTGAATCTTTTTGTTTGTTTTAAACCTGCTGCCTATTAATTTAATTTGGTGACCCCTAGCTCTTGAGTTATGAAAAGGAGTAAATAACTCTTCCTTATTTACTTTCTCCACACCATTTATGATTTTATAGACCTCTTTCATATCCCCCCTTAGTCGTCTCTTTTCCAAGCTGAAAATTCCCAGTCTTATTAATCTCTCCTCATATGATAGCTGCTCTATATCCCTAATCATTTTTGTTGCCCTTTTCTGAACTTTTTCCAATTTCAACATATCTTTTTTAAGATGGGGCGACCACACCTGCACGCAGTATTCAAGATGTGGGCGTACCATTGATTTATATATAGGCAGTATGATATTTTCTATCTTATTATCTATCTCTTTCTTAATGATTCACAACATTCTGTTTGCTTCTGCCGCTGCACATTGAGTGGATGTTTTCAGAGAACTATTCACAATGACTCTGAGATCTCTTTCTTGAATGGTAGCTAATTTATACCCCATCATTTTCTATGTATCATTGGGATTATGTTTCCAATGTGCATTACTTTACATTTATTAACACTGAATTTCATCTACCATTTTGTTGCCCACTCACCCAGTTTTGTGAGACGCCTTTGTAGCTCTTTGCAGTCTCTTTGGGACTTAACTTTCTTGAGTTAGGGGAGTTAACTATCTTTTAGGGCTGGTGGGCTGTATTTTTTCTGTTTTGATTTCCAGTCCTTCAAAAGATAAGAATACTCTTCTGGTATCTTTCTTTAAATATGTAGACATGTGGGCCCAGATTTGGACAAGTATGGATTTTAAGTGCAAAAATTCATTGATATCATCCTTTCATTGACTTTCTTCACATCCCGGGAATGCATGAACAGCTATTTGTGAGGCTGGATCTGTGAAGGGAATTCAGAAATGATCTGATTGGAATGGGAACCAGGAGAAGACAGGCTGGGAGCTACACTATTCCCCCCTCCTAGTACTACTAAAATTGCCCAGGAAAGGAAACACAGCCCAGGCCCAGCCTGACTGTTTCATGGAAAACTTTTTTTTACTGCTAGGTGTCACAATGGGGTGCTAGGGAGGGTGGTGGTAAAGTGTTGGTACTGTATCCAAACTGTGCCAAGTGGATCCCAAGATCCTCTAGCCACCCCAGTGCACTGGAAACTTGGGGTAAAATATCTAGCAGGATGAATGCTTACATGTCAATAGTCATAATTAGTCTTCAGAATCAACTTCAACTAATGAGATATAACCTCTTTTAGGACCAAATGCTGCTGCCGTCACCCAGTCTGCACCCATGCATTCTGGCTAACCAGACTTTGCAGGGAGAACGTAAGGCTTTGTCTGCAAAAGTTTTGTTTGTTTTTCATCAATTTCCAAATGATGTACGATCATTGATGCAGCTCCACTGCTGTTAGCACTCCTCTCATTACTAGAATAGGAAAGGCACTGGATATATGATTACTGTCATCTAATGCTGCTCAAAGATTTATAGTAATAACAGCTTTACAATTATTTCCTTGCACGAGGCCATATAAAGGACAATATCATTGCGTCTCTAAGGGCTAAATAAAAAAAAAGGAAATCTAGACTGTGAAAAAACTGATGGGCCCAAGCCCTTACCTGCATCTAATGTGCATGATAGGGCATTTGAATGGGAGAAATCTGATTTAAAACACTTCTGATGACTTTTTGGTTGCCTGTGATTGAGACATCAAATTTCAAACCTGAGAGCACTTTCTGTAGTTAGAAGACTCAGCAGAGAGACAGGCATGGTTCTGCTGTGCTCTCGGCTTCTTGAAGCAGCAGAGACACTCTTATTAGTAACATGAATAGAGAGAGCTCTTCAAAGTACTGTGCCAACATTCCTAAGAAATCTTCATAGTTTCCCAGGAGGAAGGTAGATAATAATTATTCTTTGGAGATTTTATACACACAAGAATCTCAACAGGACTGTTCATCAGCTGAGCTAAGAAGACCACAGGCTAATTTTCTAATTGCACTGTGACCCTAAGAGCCACTTTGTGCTGGCCAGCAAAGGGCACACCATCCTGTAAAAGTCAATCCCAGCTGCTCTGACAAACTCAGTACATCCAACACACTGTTGTCAGAATATGTACCCAAACAGTGTCTTGTAACATATCTATGAAAACTGGTGATACATTGGCCATGAATATCATTGTATGATGTATCTATGAGGTATGTATACAGAGTTATGAATGTGTTCTGGAAATGTGTTCTTAAAATATGTTTTGGAGGCAGTCGATAAACAAGCCCTAGACTAAGGGATGTGGACCAAGCTCCCTGCACGGACCAAGCTAACAGGCAGGTGAGAAAACAGGAAGGCTTGATTAAAAGTTAAAGATAGTAAAAGTGCATTTGGATCTAAGATAAACAAAGTGATCAAGCTAATTAAAAAAGCACATTGACCAGAGGATGAGGAACAAGCAGCGGGGAAGTGTAACTTTGGGTTCACTTTACAAAGAATCCATTTCCAAGGTTCTACAATAACAGAGAAGACATGGAACTCATTTGTGGTACAACATTTTGGGGACAAAGAGGCCAGTGCTCTTGCAACCTGTGAAAGGGTTTCTCCCAGCCATGCAGTTGTGTATTCTGAGAACTGACTCTAGCTGTCTAACTCTGACTCTAACAGGGGAAGATTAAGACTGAACTCTCTAACGGACTCTAGCTGAGAAATTCTCTGAGATTTGGGTTGTACTCTATTAAATTTTAGACAATAGAAAGTGTGTTTTACTGTGGTTTTACATGTAACCATTGGGTCTCTTTTACTCTTGCTTGGTATGACAAATCTCTGTCCTTTAGTAATAAACTTACTCATGATTTTATTATAAATCATAACAGTTCTGCATATTTAATTGTCTCTTTGGTGACATCAAACTTGATATTATCTGAGGATGTCCAGTGCCAGGGACTGGACATCACAGAGACACATCCCTGGGAAGCTCAGAACTTTTTGTTTTTATTTTCCTCAGCAAAGGGGTGCCTCTACTTGCTCAGCATTCTTATTCTTGTTATTTCTAACACCACCAGTCTTTACTAATAGTGAGTGAGCGCATCTGGGTACGTAGAAGTGCAGGATACAATACACAGAGTTTATTTAAGAATGACACCTAAGGAATGGGTTTTCAAACATCTAACACAGCCCTAAGTTCACTTCTTCCTTGTCTAAAAGATCACACATGTATATGTTATGCCTTGGGAATTGTCTTTTTTTTTTTTAATGAATTGCAAGACCGACTGGGACTCTCGTCCAAACTCCATCATTTGGTAGTGCAGCTCCAGCTCGATCCCATATCCCCAGACTTATGTCCTGAAAGTCCACAGTTTTATGCCATAATCCAATGAGCCAGTGTTCCTTATCCTCTCTATCCCATGGCTAGACAATTGACTCCAAGGAAATGGAAGAAATCCTCCTAGTTCAAGTACAGTTACTTAGTGTTTAACTCTTCCACTTTATTCTAATAGCTGATGTTTAAACAGAGTGAACTGTCTCCTGTATTATCTAGTCTTTATTTAATTGGGTGAATTGATAATTCTGTGGTAAATTATAGTGAGTCCAGCTTCTATGGCTACAGCTTACAGATCAACAGCGTGAGTGGTATCCTGAGCAATTTTCTCAGTTTGGGAGATTCTAGGATTACACAGAGAATGAGGACAGTGACCACAAACACAGTTACAAGTAAAAAATGTTGTTTGTGTTATAAATTTCCACTCACACACACATCTACACAACCTGAGAGAGACCAAACAATAGCCAATGGCATATTCATACTCACCCAAATATATTATAGAGTCTGGTAGATCTCTCAACAAGTGGTCAGCGACAGAGGGGTGGTTACTGCTGGTATCTTCCCAATGAGAACTTCTCTTGGGGTCTTCCAACCCTCTCCATACTAGAAAATCTCTTTAATCTTGTTGTTCTGACCACACCTAATACCCTATGCATATGCATGAAGGATTCAACTTCCTTTTCCTTATCTGTACTTCCACACTCAATAAATGTTGTGGTACCACTTTTCATAGCTTGTTCTCTTAGTTCCCCTTTTTCTTATTAATATCTTATTAACATTGACATAAACATGTTCCCATGGTAACCTGCAGTCAGAACAGAGCTTTCTGTAATGTTACAATCTGGTGTCTTGCTTTCTGGACAGGTACATGGTGACATATTTTCTTAGAACATCACCTATTAGCACATCCTTTACAGTAATTTTATGCTGTATGGCATAGGGTCAGACTTAAGTTACCCACTCATGTCAAGTCTCCTTAAGCCTGAGGCCTAGTGTGGCTAAGCTGAAATCTTACAGGCCTTAACCTATAGGCCTGCATTAAGGCTTCAGTTTAGTTATATACCCGATACACACTCATCACTCCTAAATACTTGTCAGTTTTGTACTCCTATAATCCTACAACTTAAACTATTTATCACACATTGATTACATATGAAACTATATATGAGTTAACAACGACAATAGATAACACAATTCAATGATAAAATGAGTTAATTCGTTACGGTTAGCTATGGCCAGCAACAAGAAAAGGTCCTTTGCCAAGCATGCTGCTACCTGGTCCTGGCACTACAGTCAGATTCTGGCATAGCCTCCCTATTTGAGGAGCTCCTGAATCTTTTCAGAAGTATTGTCATTAGACAGACATCTATGTATTGTATGCTGACTTTGAAGTCCCATGATACAGTGGGACTGGACTGAGCATTTTGTGTCAGAAACTGCTGCAGAGGGTTGGCTGATTCCAATTGTGGGCAAGGATATGCAAGAGAAAGCTGCTGTTCCCTTTGGGGTCTGGGATGAGAAGAAGCTGTGACAGAGCCCTTTTGTTGAGTTGCTGGGGTTGAAGACAAAAAATTAGGGTTAAGTCTACACAACTGTGGACCCCCTGTTGGTGCTGAGTCCTGGCTCATGAACTCCTTCTCCACAGCTAAGCATTGAGAGTGCAAGCTGGAAACTGTCCACTGTGCAGCAGATCTGAATTTAGCTTGCAAACAATTGAGGAAAGAGCAAGTTCTTCTTTGACTTGTTGCATAGGTGCATTCCATTCTTGGTGTCTGCGTACCCAGAACACAGCAATTTGAATCTTTTCCCCTCAGTAGTACAGGACAGCTCGAATGCCCGATGAGTGCCACTGTACCCCCATAAAGGGTAGAGGTGCCCCCATCTCCTTTTAGTTCCTTCTGAGCACCTGTGATGGTTGCTAGAACTGCTTTCTATTGCTCTGGCAATGTCTTTCAGACTTTGTGTGGATAGTTCTGTACTTAGCAATAAATAGATAGTATAAAAGTTTATTGACTTTATTAGTAGTTGTTAGTAAAACAAACAAAATCTCCACCCCCTATATTTCCTGTTTTTCCCACTGAGGATGCTATTCCCAGTATCAAGATATGCCCAGGTCACCAGGCTTCAAAGCCTATACTTCTTGTAAGAAGCCTATACCCATGAGTGACCCAGACAATTTGCGCCTCAAGTGCATGGGTGAGACTCATGTAAAGTACAACTGCAATATTTCTGGGGACTTTAAGGTTAAGACTCAGAAGGACAGGGAACATTAATCCTGTTGATGGAGGTGTCAATCAAACGCTATTGGAGCTGTACCAATCTGAATCGGTACCAAGTGCTGCTGCTTCAGCCAGAAGCATGCTAGGACAGGGTGCATGCCATGCCCCTGTGTATTCAGCCCCTTGGCCCGCTCCTCAAAGTCTCAGGGAGGCTTCAAGCTGGATGCAACACCCGTGTTCTTTATTCGTGTCCGTTTCCTACTACAGAAGCTATTTACAGTATCTTGGCCTACATAGGCCTGGTCAGCAACAGAGTAGCAGGCTCCTACCTCTCCCAGAGCCCCACTTCCCTCCTGGTCTCCATCCCCACTCTCTTTCACTCACTTTCTCCCAGCCTTATAGCTCCTGCCTAATGAGGCTGGCAGGTGCAGTCATTGATTAGGCAAACCTAGGCTATTTACGCAGCCCCAATCCATTTCCCCTGATTGGGGCTGGAGTGGCAGAAGCTGACTGGGGCTTCCACAGCAGTGCACTGCCACACATGCCTCCAAGACTGTCTGCATCCTGGCATCAGTCTCCTTCACCGGTGCTTAGAAGAGGCCTAAGTCTTCTAATGCAGCTTCAGCTCAAGGGAGATCATCACACTCCCAGGCAGCTAAGCACAGAGGAATGGAGTTGAATAGAGTTCATGCCAGTTCAAAGCATTGCTCCTCCATGCTGGTGGCTATACTGGCACCATTGACTCTGGTGCCAGAAATGGCTGCATTGAATCCAGAGACAGAAATGGCACCCTCAACTTTATTGGCACTGCAACCATCAGAGACGATCTAGGTGCCAACTACACCAGAGGCATTTGCCATGACGAGAGACCTTCTAAGCCTGTCAGTATCAGTGTCTCGAAAACTATAGGGAACAGCCGTTCTGGTGCCAACAGAGCACCTGGCACCAGCTTCTGCTGTCAGCATTTGTTACCTCACTACTCCTTGATTTTGAGGACTGTCTGCCTGTTGATTCAGGGAAGGAGGAAGCCTACTCTGGTGGCATCACTTCAGCAGTCTCCCGGATCCTGGCACCAGTCTTTAGTGCCAACAGGGCTGGCCCCTTCATGGTCAGCAGTTGGAGAACCTTCTTCTGACTCTAAAGTGGGATCACATATCTCCCACCCTCAGCAGGGCTTGACATTTCCCCCTTAAATTCTATCACCCAGCATACACTTGGGGTCTTATAATAGGGCATGCTGTGGGGCTGTGGCCAGCAGGCCTTGGGGTCTGGTCCCTTACCAGTGGTCTTTCTGGAGCCTCTGGATTTTCCCCCAGACTCTACATCATCCCCATGCCCCTTCTTCTGCGTCCTCATCCACATAATGTGGATCATCACACAGGGTCAAGCCAGCTACTGTGTCCAGGTACCAAGCACCTGGAAGTCTCTGTGAAAGAGCCTAAACACCCTGGTCCTCAGCAGATTTGCCTTTACACAGCTTTCAGTTCCCTTATGTTTATATCAGTCTAGCACAGAGGTTTTCAAAGTGTGGGTGCATCCCCCCAGAGGGGTGTAGAGGAATGTTTGAGGGATGTGGGAGCCCAAGCGGCTATTCACCCAGGGCTCACAATGAGAACCCCTGCAATCATGGAGCTGACATCAGGAACCCCCAGTGCCCCAGAGCTGAGAACGGGAGCCCGCGGTACTCTGAGGCTGAAAGCAGACATCCCTGCCACTCTGGGACTAATAGATGCAGACAGAGCCACCCTGGACCTGACAGTGGGAGCGCCACAGTTAGCCACCTGGGGAGGACAATGGGAAATCTACCACCATTCCATCATTTCTATAGCAACAACTACCTTTCCTGCCTTCCAGTTTAGTGTCATGTGTTGTCCACTGGTGCATTCCACTGATGAGTTTGATATTTTTTCATATAATTGTGTGGTGAAAAATGGATGAGTACTTATTGCCAAAAGATGGTAGTGTTCAAAAACTAAAGCCAGAAGCTTGAAGTGGCTAAAGTTGACACCGAGAAAAAATCTGATAAAACATGAAAATATGATGAAGCATATTTGGATTTTGGTTTCACTTCCATTGCAGTTAATGAAGAAATTAGGCCTTAATATGTAGTGTGTGCAGTAACTTTAGCAAACGATAGCCTGAAGCCAACAAAATTAAGATGCCATTTAGAAACAAAACATGAAGATCTGGTAGGAAAGAAGGGACTTTTTTTTTTCGAACAAAAGCTACAATAAAATAATAAACAAAAAAACACAATGAAAAATGTGATATCCCTCTCCCCCGCAACTGCTTTAAAAGCATCATGTCATGTTGAATCCTACGTAGCCAAGAATAAAGAGGCTTACACAACTGGGAGAAAACTGATTCTCCCATCTGCAATGGACATTTACAGGAGGATGCTTGATGACAGTGCGGCAGAGAAATTAAAAATGATCCAACTATCAGACAACACAGTCAGCCGCCGAATCACATGTCAGTGTGACGTTCCCCTCTGGTATTATCTGGACCGATGATCTGCTAGGTCACTCCAGTTCTTGACTTTGGGAGCCAGCCTTACCCTGCTCTGCTGTGAGAACCCCCGCTCTTGGGCTGTTCACACACAGCCTCTGGCATGTAAGCTGCTCCTTGGATTGTGCAACCGAATGACACTAGTCAATATCTCTAGTCCCAGATGCAGCCCTAGGAACCTGTCTTCCAGTGTCCAGTTATGCCCACTGGATGCTGCAAGCTTATATGAGTTTGTCAATTTAACAAAGAAATTGATATGCACCAGGGCAGTCTCTGACATGCTTCAAACCAAACACACTGCTTCAGGTAGAATAAACAAACAGATGTATTAAATACAAAGATAGATTTTAAGTGATTGTAAGTCAAAGCACAACAAGTCAGATTTGGTCAAATGAAATAAAAGCAAAACACATTCTAAGCTGATCTTTACACTTTCAGTGCCTTTATAAACTTAGCTGCTTCTCACCACAGGCTGGCTGGTTGCCCTTCAGCCAGGCTCTCCCATTTGATCAGTGCTTCAGTCGCTTGGTGGTGATGTCTGTAGATGGAGGTGGTAGAGAGAGGAAGAGCCTGGCAAACGTCTTTCCCTTTTATCATGTTATTTCTTCCCTCTTGGATTTGCCCACCCCCTTCAGAGTCAGGTGAGCATTTCCTCATCGCAGTCCCAAACTGACCAAAAGAAGGAGGGTGACTCACTCGAAAGTCCAACACATCCTTTTGTTTTTCCAAGGCCAGCGTCCTTTGTTCCTGTGAGGCTGGGCTGGGTTTGTCCCATGCATGCCTTGATGAGGTGTGAACTGCCCTTCTGCTCTTAGAGAGTTTTTGCCTGGGCTTATTTTAAACCATGAGGATACATTTTCATAACTATATACATGAAATTATAACATGTACATTACTGTAACATTACTGCAACAACAATTACTATAACATCACTATAACAACAATGCTCAGTGCATTGTGAGCCTTATGAAGACACCCAACATGAGAAACTTTGCATTGGATACCACACAATCATATTATAAGGATGAACATGGGGGTGTAGGATGTTCCTGAGGTACAGAGTGCCACATTAGGGCAGGCTTGGAAGCCGAAGTATTTAAAATTGCTCCACATATATCATGGACTCGTATGATAAATTGCAAAGCCCTTGCAACTTGAAACATGGACCTGGAACTTACTGATTTTCTAAATTCTGTTATTAAAATTGTAAACTTTATCAAGACACAGCCCACAAAGGCATGTATCTTTGCAATTCTTTGTGCAGAAATGGGAGAGGAGCACAAAGCTTTGTTGTTTCACATGGAAGTCAGGTGGCTATCTGGGGGGAATTGTTGCAAGGTGTTTATGAATTGAGAAATGAAGTTCAACTTTATTTTTTTAATTTGAATTTCAGAATGTAGACACACTATGTGATCCCCTCTGGCTTGTGCTTTTGGCTTACCTTGCTGATATTTTTGACAAATTGAATTCTCTAAATGTCTCATTGCAACGAGTGGAAAGTGTTATTTTTGACCTGCACAACCAGATATCAGCACTCAAAAGAAAACTAGATCTCTTGAAAACAAAGATCAAAACTGGTTTAAGCATTCCATTCCCATTGTTAACTGGTGCTCTTGATGAAACAGAATCTGAACTACTGAGTGTTGTGGAACCAATCAAGAATCACTTGACTTCTCTCAGAGCCAGTTTGGATAAATATTTTCCCAAAGGAAATGTACCCCTGAATGACTGGATTATCCAAAATTTTGCAGCTGAGGCAGTGACCTTGTCCCACTCTCAAATGACATTCAGGAGAAGCTGATTGAACTTCAGTGTGATGGGACAATGGAAATTCTATTTAAAAAACAGTCTTTGGGGGATTTTTGGTTGAAAGGTGGCTCAAAATATCCAGCTTTGTCAAAGTGTGTGATCAAAGGTCTTTTACCATTTAGTTCATCTTATTCGTGTGAGATGGGATTCTCTGTGCTGATTGTGCTAAAGACAAAGTGCCGTTTGAGATGGAAAGTGAAGGACAACCTCAGAGTGTCAGTTTCAAAAATCTCTCCACAAATTGATAAAGTATCCACAGAGAAACACACACACCTTTCACATTAAGTATCTGTATATTTAAAACTTACATAGGTAGGCAATTCAATGTAATTTGTATTAAGGTCTCACTGAGGTTTCTGAGTAGGTTATCAGGCAGACTTTTGAATGTGTCTATTTTGTCTGGGTTGGCAGGGGGTGTCACCAAAAATTGTAACTCAAGGTGAGGACTCTGCTCAAAAAGTTTGAAAGCCACTGATTTAGAGGCCCCAACCAGGGATCATGGCCAAAATTCAAGGCACGATAGAAACAGATATTGAAAATTCTGTCTGTCACAAAGAGTTTACAATCTTAGGTTTATCACGTCATGTTTTATTACTTTACTAGAAACCCATAAGTTTTTATTGCGTACCTTGCACATTGCTTGTGAGATATATAGATTAGAAAAAAATGAAAACTATGACCCTGATGTGACACCTTCTTGCAATAAATCAGTATAGCAGTGCACAAAGCAAGCTGTTATAATGCATTATTTGGCAATTTTGAATGGTGTTTCTATTTAATGTACATGATGTAAATATATAACTTAAGGCCATTATTTCTTTTTTTCCATGTAGATTCTAGTTCCTTTAGTTGAAGAGGTTACATTTGTTAAATAAGTCTTGATAGCAGGCAAAGGTGGTTTCTTTTAAGAAAGAAATCTGTCTTTTTCATTTTTAAAAATGTTCATTAGGACGAGCTGAGAGTGGGTGGTGCAAAGTATTGCTGCTTCATGCTGAAACCTTACATCATTTTACTATTATTAACAGTAGTATTTTGCATTACTCTTAAACTGCTGGATTTTTGGGGGACCATCTCATTGATGATATTTGAACATTTGAAATTGCATATTTTGAAGGCAAGACACACTGAGGAGGTGACAGCTTCACTCAGCATGGAATCAGCACAGGATATTTTCACATGAACCAGGTGTGATACTAGATGACCACTGAGACATCAGAGCTACTGAGTTTGCTGCAGCAGGTGGAACAAGTGAAAGGTTGATGGAGATGATGTGCATCCACAGTCTCCTCATCACATTCACCCTGCACACAACATTCAGTGCTAGAGTAGGGGCCATCAATGGGTAGTCAATGCACACAGGCTATGTGACCAATATTTTATTCTGCACATATTGGGGTGACTGAGCATCTGCTGCGTACCATAATGCAACAGACAATTCTTCATTGAAGGCCCTATCCAGGGCATATTGAAATCCATGGGATTCCTTTCATTGGCTAATGCATATTGGATTGGGCTTAAAAGCAGTTCAGATGTACAGGCTCACATTTTCAATTCAAAGTCCGTTGCAGTGTTTTAGGGATGAATGCAAGAGTCTCATGAACTTCTTTACTATATGCATGTAACAGAATCAGAAATGGACCATAACGTAAAATAGATAATGTAGCATAGAGATCTCTGCATGACTGAGGTGAGAGCATGCTGGCTTTAAATCCAATAATTCTCAAATGCAGTCAGAGCTCTCGTACACAAGTGCTCAGCAGCACCCACCCATTTCAACTTTCTCTTTCATTTACCATTCCCCCACCTGCTCTTTGACCCCCCGCAACTGCATCTCAGCAAGTGGAGGAGGGGAAACTCATTACAGTGCACTGTATAAAACCTGGTGCCTGACTGCCATTGCTTTTTTAACTTCGGCAACGTATCATTTTCATCTCAAAAAGTTATTGACATTGGAAATTAATTTTCTCTCTCTCTCTCTCTCTCTCTCTCTCACACACACACACACACACACACACACACACACACACACACACACACACACACACACACACAAGTTTGGGTTTTAAGTCTCCAATTAACAATAACTTTGGGAAATTGATATAAAATTCACATCAACAAAAAGTGATGAGTAGAAAAACTCGAAGTTCTGTGTGCTATAAATAATTGTACTCTTGCCAGTTGATCTTGTAATATTCTGGCTTTAGTGTATCAAATGATTGTTAGAAATAAAATTAGTATTTTGTTGCTAGTAAATTAATCTGTGTTAGACTTGTTCATTGACTACAAGAAGAGTAGATTTAATTTGGAAATTTCATTTCCTGCACTAAAATAATGTTTTTTTTCTCAAATCATTTTTAATGTGCCTTGAACACTTCAGCATGGACATTCCATACCAAGTGACTAAGGAACCCACCATCTTTCCTGAGGGTCTCCTGTTTCATCCTTATTAGAAACAATAGTGGATGGGGATAATCAATTTGTGACAAAGCATCATTTCCACTTTCACAGATTGAATGGGCATAGTGGTCATATTGCAGACAACCTGAGGCTTTGGTCCCTTGACAATAAAGGGAGCTAGTGCAATATTGTCAGCTCTCAGGATGTATTACAAGTCCCCTGATATTTCCTGTGCTTCTTGAAGTTCCAGCTCCTGGAATCATGAGAATTTCAGCTTCATTTATTAAAAAAAGTTTCTACCCTCATGGTTTCAGAGAAAAGCTGAAACATGTGGCTCTTTGGGACCCTAAAGATTCAGACACCAGGAGGCAAATAAAAAGATCTGTCTAGGAACATCTATTATAAATCATTCAAACTTCATGTTGGTCAGTGCTGTGTAACACCCGTTACAAAGACACTTCACACTCGTAAAATATTTGTATCATGTCGATAAATATAATTATAACAGATTGATTGTGTCCCCTGGCTTTGTCCTGAATGACATGCCACAAACTGAGCATAAAGCGGCAATACCATGCACCCACCCATTCACAGCTGGTCCTAATGAGAATTTTTAAAGATGAAAATGGCAGATTTCTTTTGAAAGAAACCATCCTTGTTCGCTATCAAGACTTGTTTAACAAATTTAAGCTCTTTAGCTAAAAGAACTAGAATCTACATGGAAAAAAATAATGGGTTACATGATATATTTATATCATGTAAATAAAATAGAAACGCCAGACTTGCCAAATAATGCATTATGATAGCTTGCTTTGTGCATTGATATATTGGTTTATTGCAAGAATGTGTCACATCAGGGTCATAGTTTTCATTTTTTCTAGTCTAGATATTTCACAAGCAATGTGCAATGTATGCAATAAAATGTTATGTAATGCCCCTTGCAACGACCCCCAGCTGTGTGTGACTTAGAATACCCACAGCTGTTCAGAAATTTCAGTTTTCATTCCATGCTGCTGTGACAATAAATCAATATCAGAGTTCCCTCAGTCCAGTTCTCTCTTCTAAGGAGAAGTTTAAAGCAATGTTTGTGTAGATTTCAAACGGTTTGGAAAGCAGTCACTGGGAAGCTCAGCAGCCACCCATCAGTTTATCAGGCCATCTCATGTTGCTCAGGAAAGCTGCAGGGTACAATTGAGCAGCTTTCACAGGGAAAAACAACATGCAATTGGTTTGGGGCCAGAAAGGGCCTGGCCGCTCGGCAGATGCACAGTGACGAAGGGGTAGAGGGGCTAAGGTGCCATGACCCGGAGAGGTCCTACCCCCCACTCCCTCTTCTGTGGAGCAAGCAAGGATCAGACACTGAAGTGCAAGTGTCCTTGTGGCTCTGAGGTGTAAGGGACATGAAAAGACAGGTCCATGACCCTGTTCTTTTCACTTTACATTGGGCTTGTTCTGCAGGCCAACACACAGCAGGTCAGGGAGCGGGGAAACGGAGTGTTCTGTGTCCTCTGATGGGACATGGAAAGGGATCATTCCCTCTGTCTAGCAGGGAGCTCTGCACCATCCCCCCACGAAAGGGAGTGCCCTGGAAGCACAGATCAGCCCTTATCAGTATTATTAGTTGTAACTTGAGTAAAGTCCACAGACACTGCATACTGTATATGATATGTATACGTAGGCTGCATATGATTTACTGTGGGAAGGTGAAACATACCACTCTCCAGCAGAACTAACGCAGAGAAAGGACATCGATTCTGGTAGGATTGTTGGTTTCTGTTTCAGTATTTTCATGGTTTTTTTCAAGATTTGTTGCTTTATGAAATATTTGAGTCTGTGTAGCATTTTTTGGCCAGTTATTTAAAATAATCCATTATCCATGTGCTGAAGTAAGAGCTAATAATGGAACTGTCCTGGTTTAGGTAACAATAAGGAGGGAGGGATAGCTCAGTGGCTTGAGCATTGGCCTGCTAAACACAGGGTTGTGAGTTCAATCCTCAAGGGGACTATTTGGGGATTGGTTCTGCTTTGAGCAGGGGGTTGGACTAGATCATCTCTTGAGGTCCCTTCCAACCCTAATAATCTATGATTCTACAAGGACAATCCTTGCTTGCTTTAATCACTCTATATGAATTTTATGTAAATAGGGAGATCAGAATATAATGCAAAAATCTTGGTCTTGAAAGAATAAAATACAAGCTTATGGTGAGAAATTTACTCTGATTTCAGGTTTAGCCAGAAGGTAGGAGAGGAACACAAAGTGACAGCTCACTGAATGCGCATGATACATTTTGTCAGCAATTACTGCTTAGTTAAGATAAAGAAGGACATTCTAGTATAAACTCCCAGTTTGAGACTGTAATAATTTTATCTTTTTCCTGAATAATTCATTGACTACAGAACATGCAGATGGTTATTTAGTTTCCTGTTTTAAGCAGCATTTTCCCATCCATGGGAAAGTTTGGACCTATGTATACATTTCAAATGTTAAAAGCAATGAAGAGTCTGTGGCACCTTATAGTCTAACAGACGTATTGGAGCATAAGCTTTCATGGGTGAATACCCACTTCGTTGGACGCATGTGGTGGAAATTTCCAGAGGCAGGTATAAACATGCAGGCAAGAATCAGTCTGGAGATAACGAGGTCAGTTCAATCAGGGAGGATGAGGCCCTCTTCTAGCAGTTGAGGTGTGAAAACCAAGGAAGGAGAAATGGCTTTTGTAGCTGGCTAGCCATTTGCACTCCTTGTTTAATCCTGAGCTGATGGTGTCAAATTTGCAAATGAACTGAAGTTCAGCAGTTTCTCTTTGGAGTCTGGTCTTGAAGTTTTTTTGCTGCAGGATGGCCACCTTTATATCTGCTATTGTGTGTCCAGGGGAAGTTGAAGTGTTCTCCTACAGGTTTTTGTATATTGCCATTCCTAATAACTGATTTGTGTCCATTTTCTTTTACGTAGGGATTGTCCAGTTTGGCCAATGTACACAGCAGAGGGGCATTGCTGGCACATGATGGCGTATATTACATTGGTGGACGTGCAGGTGAATGAACTGGTGATGGTGTGGCTGGTCTGGTTAGGTCCTGTGATGGTGTCGCTGGTGTAGATATGTGGGCAGAGTTGGCATCGAGGTTTGTTGCATGGATTGGTTCCTGAGCTAGAGTTACCATGGTGTGGTGTGTGGTTGTTGGTGAGAATATGCTCAAGGTTGGCGGGTTGTCTGTGGGCGAGGACTGGCCTGCCTCCCAAGGCCTGTGAAAGTTAGGGGTTGTTGTCCAGGATGGGTTATAGATCACTGATGATGCATTGGAGAGGTTTTAGCTGAGGACTGTAGGATGATGGCCAGTGGAGTTCTGTTGGTTTCTTTCTTGGGCTTGTCTTGCAGCAGGAGGCTTCTGGGTACACATCTGGCTCTTTTGATTTGTTTCCTTATTTCCTCATGCGGGTATCATAGTTCTGAGAATGCTTGGTGAAGATCTTGTAGGTGTTGGTATCTGCCTGAGGGATTGTAGCAAACGTGGTTGTACATCAGCGCTTGGCTGTAGACAATGGATCATGTGGTGTGTCCGGGATGGAAGCTGGAGGCATGAAGGTAGGCATAGCGGTCAGTGGGTTTTCAGTATAGGGTGGTGTTAATGTGGCCGTCACTTATTCGTACTGTGGTGTCTAGGTGTCTCCCTTGTAGATTGGTCCAGGCTGAGGTTAATGGTGGGGTGGAAGCTGTTGAAATCATGGTGGAATTCTTCCAGAGTCTCCTTCCCATGGGTCCAGATGATGAAGATGTCATCAATGTAGCAAAGGTAGAGAAGGGGCGTGAGTGGAAGAGAACCGAGGAAGCGTTGTTCCAGGTCAGCCGTAAAAGATGTTGGCATATTGTGGGGGCCATGTGGGTGCCCATAGCGGTGCCGCTGGTCTGGAGGTATATATTGTCACCAAATTTGAAATAATTGTGTGTGAGGATTTCAAATGTTATACATTCTTAACTATGCAGGGCATTGGGGCCTGGGGTACCAGAGATTCTACACAGCACAATAGTCTAAAGAGTGCTCAGAGTATGCCAGCCTCCTCACAGAATAGCAGTGGGAGGAGGGATAGACCTCCCTTCTAACCTTTATCTCAGTGTTAGGGTGCTCATCTGGAATGTAGGAGACACCAGTTCAGTTTCCCCCTCTATCTTAAGAGGAGAAATAACTTGAATAGGGTTTACCTACCTCTCTGGTGAATAATCTAACCACTGAGTCACGGGAGAGAGCAGCCGCTGGCCTGTGTCCTCTCCTGCCCAGGGCAAGTGGAGGGTCTACCACGGCAGCTCGCCACAGGTGCCCATGTGGCTCTTACCATGGGCGGGCTGCACCTCCAAGCCCTTCCCCCCACTCAGCCAGAGCCAGGTCAGGGGGAGAGCCGTGTGTGCAGTTGTGGGGAACTGCTGTGGAGTCATGGACCCTCCACTTCAACCTGCCCTGAACCAGGCAGGGACATAGGCTGGGGGTTGTTCTCATCCCCCCTCCCCCCTCACCACCACACCATAGGCAGGTGGAGAGTCCGTCATGGCTCCCAACCATGATGGCCTGGCCAGGGGGTGGAGAAGAGGAAGGGAAGGTGACACGGTCTCCCCTCCCCGGCAAAAAGTGGACTGGCCAGTCCCCTCCGCTTTCAAAAAGTGAGAGGGCTATGGCCCCCCTGCCCGTACCCGGTTCTGGGACCAGTGGATACTGAAAGATTTACAAGGAGAAACAGCTTCACAGAGGAGCAGGAGCAGGGGCGGCTCTAGCCATTTCGCCACCCCAAGCACGGCAGCACGCAGCGGGGGGCGCTCTGCCAGTCGCCCGTCCCGGGAGGTCCACCGGAGCCGCGGGACCAGCGGACCCTCTGCAGGCACGCCTGCAGGAGATCCACCGGAGCTGTCCGCCGCCCTCCCGGTGACCGGCAGAGTGCCCCCCACGGCATGCCGCCCCAAGCACGTGCTTGGCATGCTGGGGTCTGGAGCCGCCCCTGAGCAGGAGGAGAAGGAATCACCTGGGGGAAAAGATACTAAGTGTGGGTAAAGTTGTTCCCAGGCTGGGGCCTGCCTCCTTAGGAAACATTGGACTTACCTGAGAGGTGAGAGAACTTACGGGGAAGTGACATTACTGGCTTTTGGTGTAGATGATGGTGCTAATCAATGCTGATACACTTCTTTAAGAACCACTACATCTCTAATGTCTTCTCCCCTCCCCCTCTTTTCCGTTATGGTCATGTCAACCCCAGCCCACCAGGCAATAGCTTGGTAACTGCCTCAACAGTTTCACCTGTGCTCTCTGTCCTTCCTCCATTCCATTTGCTGCATCTCTGCTCCCCAGGGTTGTGCTGGAATTGTGGGGAATGGAAAGAATGGACTAGTAGTGTAATTTGTGCTTGGTGCAGCGAGAGTCTGACCTGGTTCGCTCTTCCTCTAGGGCTGTAGCTGCTTCAACAGCAGTCAGATTGAGCCATTGAAATCAATATGAACTGATTTCAGTGGGAGCAGACTCAAGCCTCTTATGACTAAGAGCTATTTTGCACTGCACTATATTTTCGTGAAAGCACTAATTTGCATCTGACATTACCGTTGTGCTTGTCTACATTAACAGTGAGTATGTGGCAAGCCGTGGTATAAATCTCCCTTGAACTAGCGTGCGGTGCACTAACCAACTGTCCATGTAGATGCTACCACCATGCCTTAAAAGTTCTTTAGTGTACTTTGATCTACTCCCATTTCAAAGTCATCCCTAATTTGTACATTTCTTTATCTGACAGAGCACCTAAACCTTAAACATGTACAAAAGTCCACTTTGAAAAAAGCAAGGAAGTGTATGCTTATCTTTAAGCATATGTTGAAATTTAAGCAAATGCTTCTATACTTATAGCTAATCACGGCTGTGGAGAATACAAATATCAAATTGGATAGACAGGAATGGTCAGGGTGGGGCAACAAATGCTGAGTCAGGGGGCTCAGGCCCTCAGGTAGGGCTGAGCAGTAATAACAGGCTCCAGCCTCCTCAGGCCAGGGAGAGGGGGGAGTCTGCCACCCAGGAGTTGGGTGGCAGGGGGGACGCAGGCCCTCCCACTCCAATGTGTCCCTGCCCGGGTCCCTAGCAGCGGCCAAAGATCCGCTGCTTAGTCAGTGGGGATCCCGGCCGGAACACACCGACATAGGCTCTGGTAGTGCTGCAGCCAGACTGGGGTCGGCTGCCCCTGAGCTACATCCACACTCCCCCCTCAGGCCCTACCTGGGTCCTGGTGTTGGCCTCTGGGGGATCCAGGATCACGGGTTCGTCGGGGCAGGGGTTGGTCGGCAGTCCCAGCAACTCCTTTGGATAGCGGGCACAGGGCAGGCCCGGCCAGTCTAGGCAACCGCCTTGGGCCACGGGAGCTTCCCAGTTGCGGGCTCCGCTAGGGACGTCTGCTCTCTCCAGTGGCTGGGCTCCTACTCAGCTCTGAGGGCCGGCCTTTATAGTTCCAGGTCGCTGCTTGACCCTCTGAGGGACGGGCTCAGAGCTCCCAAGCTCCACCCACTCAGGCCTCCGGATGGGCTCTGCCCCCTCTGGGGCGATGGGGAGCCACACTGCCTCACTACAGTTCCCTAGGGAGGTGGTGGAATCTCCTTCCTTACAGGTTTTTAAGGTCAGTCTTGACAAAGCCCTGGCTGGGATGATTTAGCTGGGAATTGGTCCTGCTTTGAGCAGGTTAGACTAGATGACCTCCTTCGGTCCCTTCCAACTCTGATATTCTATTATTCTAATCCTCTGTGTTTTAAATCTTTTTATTTACCTTGTAAAGTTACCTTACATTCTGATTTTACAGGTGTGATTCTTTTACTTTTTTAAAATAAAGCTTTTTTTAAGAACCTGATTGATTTTAGTATCCTAAAGATATAGGGTCTGGTCTGTATTTTTATAAAGGCAATTGGTTAATATATTATTCTCAAACCTCCCCAGGAAAGGGAGTAAAGGGGCTTGGGGGAAATAGGAACTGCAAGTGGTCCTTTTCCTGAATCTTTGTCTAAATCACTTGGTCGTGGCAGCAATACCATCCAAGGACAAGGAAAGGATTTGTTCCTTGGGGAAGTTTTTAACCTAAACTGATAGAAATAAGCTTAGGGGATCTTTCATGCAGGTCCCCACATCTGTACCCCAGAGTTAAGAGTGGGGAGGGAACCCTGACAGCTGTGGTCAGTGCTCCACCTGTACCCCATCCAGGTCCCCTGTCCATTGAGGTGAAGAACCAGTTCATCATACTAGCAACAGTAGTTGAGGAGCAGACTCCAATAGCTGAGGAGGAGGAGCCACCTACTTCCAAGGCTAGGAGGTTCATGGTCACCAGACCCAAGAGGAGGAGGTGATGGATACTTATGGTTGGGGACCCCTGCTGAAGGGCCCGGAGGCATATAGCTATCATACTGACATGACACCCCGGGAGGTGTGCTGCATGTCTGGAGTCTGCATCTGAGACATTAAGGAAAGGTTGCCCAGGCTCATCTGACCCCCGACCACCACCCTATGGTGCTCATCCACATGGGCACTAATGATGCTGCCAGGTATGACCCCGAGCAGTCACTATAGGCCTCTGGGAGCAAGCATGAAGGAGTAGGAGGCACAGGTTATGTTCTTGTCCATCCTCCTGGATGAGGGTAAGGCCCAGGAAGGGACAGATGCACCCTGGAGATGAATGCATGGCTGAACATATGGTGTTGATGGGTAGGCTTTGCCTTCCTCAACCATGGGTTGTTGTTCTGGTAAGAAGGTTCGCTGGGAAGAGATGCATCCACCTGACCAAGAAGGAAAGAACATCTATGCACGGTGACTTGCCAATCATGTGAGGAAGGATTTAACCTAGGTTCAAAGGGGCAGGTGACAAAAGCACAGAGGTAAGCATAAAAAGGCAACCTTAACAGAGGACTAGCTGTTGGGGCAGGCACTGAAAATTACAGTAGGATCATAGAATCATAGAATCATAGAATCTCAGGGTTGGAAGGGACCTCAGGAGGTCATCTAGTCCAACCCCCTGCTCAAAGCAGGACCAAACCCAACTAAATCATCCCAGCCAGGGCTTTGTCAAGCCTGACCTTAAAAACCTCTAAGGAAGGAGATTCCATTACCTCCCTAGGTAACCCATTCCAGTTCTTCACCACTCTACTAGTGAAAAAGTTTTTCCTAATATCCAACCTAAACCTCCCCCTCTGCAACTTGAGACCATTACTCCTTGTTCTGTCATCTTCTGCCACTGAGAACAGTCTAGATCCATCCTCTTTGGAACCCCCTTTCAGGTAGTTGAAAGCAGCTATCAAATCCCCCCTCATTCTTCTCTTCTGCAGGCTAAACAATCCCAGTTCCCTCAGCCTCTCCTCATAAGTCATGTGCTCCAGCCCCCTAATCATTTTTGTTGCCCTCCGCTGGACTCCCTCCAATCAGTGGGTGAATCTGTTCAATATCTTAGATGTCTATTCACAAATGCAAGGAATATGGGGAATAAACAGTAAGAATTGGAATTATTAGTACATAAGCTAAAGTATGACTTAATTGTTGTCAGAGGTTTGGTGGGTTAGGTCTTTTGACTGGAATATCGCTATATAGGTATATAGCTTGTTCAGGAATTAAAGGCAGGAAAAAGGAGGAGGTATTGCATACATTAAGAATACACACACACACACATTCTATGAAGTCCAAAGAGAGGTGAAAAGCAGACCAATTGAAAGTTTGTGGGTAAAAGTCAAAGGGGGAAAAATAGGGTTGATGTCATGGTAGGCATCTACTATAGGCCTATAAATCAGAGATGAGGTGGATAAGGCATTTCTAGAACAAACAGAAATATTCAAAACACATGTCCTGTTAGTAATAGAGAACTTTAACTACCCTGACACCTATTTGGGAAAAAATACAGCAAAATGCTAAAATTTCAGTATGTTTTTGAAATGTATGGGGGACAACTTTTTGTTGCAAAAGATGGTGGAAGTTACCAGGGGAACAGCCATGTTAGACTTTATTCTGACCAACTAACTGTGAATCTGAAGGTGGAAGACAATTTGGGTGAAAGTGATCATGAAGAGAAATTTCATGATTCTAAGAAAAAGAAGAAGTGACAGTAGCAGAATAAGGACAATCAACTTCAAAAAAGGAGACTTTAACAAACTCAAAAAATTGGTAGGTAAGGTCCCATGAGAAGAAAATCCAAAATAAGAAAGACTACTTCTTCGAGTGTTTGTCCATGTGCATTCCAATCTTGCTGTATATGAACCCAATACTGGAAAAAAATTTTCCTCAGTGGTACCAATCTGGGCAGCTTGAGCTCCCACTTTTGCTGCATGCAGTGGTGTGCAGGAATAAAGGCAAAGTCATCCCCATACCCCTTCAGTTTCTTCTTACTTCCTGTAATGGTCATGGGAATGGCTTTCTATTGCTTTGGCAACATCTCTCAGCCTTTGTGTTTATAGTTCTGTATTTAATTTTAAATAGTTAGTTTAGAAGTTCAGTGGGTTTCTTAGTAGTTGTTAGTAAAAAAAATATTTCCCTTTTTTCCCCTTTGGGGGCTGTTCCTGGTACCAAGATATGCCTCAGTCAGTGGGTTTCAAGGCCTGTACTTCTTGTAAGAAGCCCTTGCTCATGAGCGACCCACATGTCTTGTGTTAAAAGTGCCTGGGCGAGATTCATGTAAAGAGCTGCTGCCTCATAAGGACAGGAAAGCGAGGTTGAAGTTCCTGCTAATGGAAGCTGCTCTAGGACACCTTCAGAGACTTCCCGATCTGAATTAGTACTAAGTACTGCAGCTTCAGTCAGAAGCATACTTTCAAGACTGTCTGGGTCCTGGCAGCAGTCTCCTTCTCCTATGCCTAAGAACAGGCATAAGCCTTCCAAAAGGGCTTCAGATAAAGGAAGATCACCACCCTCCAATCCAGCTAAGCATGGAGGAAAGGAGTTGAGTGGAGTGCATACCAGTTCAATGCACTCCTCCTCCATGACTGTGGCATGGACTCTGGTGCTAGTACAGGCTCTGTCAAGTCTAACATCAGAAACAGCGCACAACTTCAGCAGCACCACAACCATCAGAGATGAACTCAGTGCCAACTACACCAGCGAGAAGCCTTCTAAGCCTGTTGGTATTGGTGTCTCCAACAGTACAGAGAACAGGTCTTCTGGTGTCATCAGACCACCCAGCATCAGCTCCTGCAGTGCAGGGTTTGGTACCACACTGCTCTTCAACTTCGAGGTCTGTCTACCCATCAGTACTAGCAAGGCGAAGCCTGCTATGATGGCATCGCTTCAGCAGTTTCTCAGATCCTGGCACCAGTCCCCAGTTCCAACAGACTGGTCCCCCCAGGGTCAGCAGAAAAATGGTCATATTTACACTGTGAAGTGGGATCATATATCTCCCAGCCTCGGAGCAAGACTCACATTCCCAAACTAAATTCTACTTCCCAGCCTCTAGGTTAACTCTCTGTTCTTCTTGGTGTCCTCATCCAGGCAAGGTGAATTGTCTCACTGGGTTGAGCCAGCTACTGTGTCTGGTACCAGATGTGGTGTCGAGTAGCTTAAAGTGTGTCCAGAAGAGCCTACAGACCCTGCACAGTCCCTGGGGAGCAAGAAGACAGGAGTAAGGATGTGCCCTCTTACAAAAAGTAATAGATTCAGAGATTCTAAAGCTACAAGGGACCATTGAGATCATCTAATCTGACCTCCAGTGTAACAGTGGCCAGAGAACTTCCCTGAATTAATTCCCGTTTGAATTAAAGCAAATCTTTTAGAAAATATCCACATTTGATTAAAAATTGGTGAGTGCTAGGAACCTGCAGCTCCTATAAGATTCATGGAAAATAAACTATTCTGAGCACCAGGCCACTGTTGTAAGACTAGTAGTTAATACACAGAATCAATATATAAAGGGAGTAAAGAGATTTTTTTTTCCTTTTTATGTGAAACAAATTACTAGATGCAGATGAGGAGTCAGTGGCAGTCCAAAAACGGCTGGAATTTTGAGAGAGCAAAGGAAATTATCTGGGACCATATCACCATATGTTATATTTCCCATTCCAATTCCTTGTTCATATGGATCAGTGCTCAAGTGGTTTCCCCATAGGAGAGCGGTGGAGGCATTTTCCCTACCCATCTGGGGTACTAGCTGTCTGGACTCTAACTAAGGGTTCCTGTCCCAATGTTGAGTCAATAGTATCCGTTGTGGTTTTTTTACAGCTGTGAAGTTAGCAAAAGATAACCCAGCAGCAGGACATAGAAAAGACATTGGTAAACAATTGCAGTGTTCCATGGGATGCTGGAAGGAAAAAGACATGGGATCAGGGATAGGAGGGAACCATTTAAGATAAGTTACAAGTTCAGTGATGGGCCTTCCTCATTATTCCATCCCTGTCACCCAGACTAGAGCATCTAGTCTCTTTTTCCTAGTTTTCACTATGGATGTCTCCCCCAACCCCGCAGAGCAGAGCTGTGGCTTCTTGACTCTCTTCCAATTAGTTTTCTAAACAGCAACATATATATCCTTCCTGCATCCTGATAGCTCAGCACTCAGATATTTCAATGACCTCAATCACCATGTGGCTCTGCTAAAAATAAAATAATCACTGATAAGATTTGCAGAAGAAACAAAAATTGGAGGAATGGTAAATAATGAAGAGGACAGGTCACCGAGTGTGCAATCTAGATCACTTGGTAACAACAAACACATGCAAACTACATCCCCTGGCACTTTGAGTTCTACAGGTTGACTGTGCATCGTGTGAAGAACTATTTCATTGTGTTCATTTTAAACCTGCTGCCTAATAATTTTTTTATATGAAGCCGTAAATTGCACTTCCTTATTCACTTTCTCCTCACAATTCATGAGTTTATAGACTTCTATAATATCCTCCCTTAGTCATCTCTTTTCCAAACTGAAAAGTCCCAGTCTTTTTAATCTCTCCTCAAATGGAAGCTGGGCCGTACCCTTAATCATTTTTGTTGCCCTTCTCTGTACATTTTCCCATTCTAATATGGGGTGATGAGAACTTTTTAGTATTGGGGGTATGAAGTACTGAAGTTGTGGGCATACCATGGATTTTAAATAGCGGCATTTATGATATTTTCTCTCTTTTAATCTATCCCTTTCCTAATGGTTCCTAACACTATGCGAGCTTTTTTGACTGCCACTGTACATTAATGGATGTTTTCAGAGAACTATCCACAATAACTTCAAGATCTTGTTCTTGAGTGGTAACGGCTAATCTGGACATCATTTTGTATTGTGACAAAATGGCAAATGTTAGTATGGTGGGTCCTGCCCTTTCCTTGGCAGGAGGGCTAAGATACCACCCCTTGGGACACCAACGTCCTGCTAGTGGCTCAGAAAGGTGGTAGAGGAGGGAAGCGGGGGAGGGGTCTGGGCTTGCTCCTCACTCTGAGCCCCAGCCCCTGTCAACCCCTGCAGATTCTTACCCTCTTCCCCCTTAGGTGGGGTACCTTCAATCCTTAGATGCTGGGGCAGGGTCTCCCTTACTTCAGTTCTCTGATCTTTGAAGTCTCATGGCACCTCTCCAAGCTCCAGTCCTCTCTTCTTCCTCCTTCTCCCTGACTGCCTGAAGCAGGGGGGTTTATTAGGTTCCTGTAGCCACCCTCCCTAGTCGACAGGGAACCACGCCTTAATTAGCTTTGGGCTTATATAGTTTCCCTTTAGCACTCTACCACTGCTTCCTAGTCTTCCTGTATCACAGTATCTATAGTTGGAATTATGTTATCCAATGTGGATTACTTTGCTTTGATCAACATTGCATTTCATCTGCTATTTAGTTTCTTAGTCACCCAACTTTGTGAGATCTCTTTGTAACTCTTCACAGTCTGCTTTGGTCTTAATTATCTTGAAATTTTGTATCATCTGTGAATTTTGTCACCTCACTGTTTATCCTTTTTCAGACCATTTAAGAATATGTTGAATAGCACTGGCTCAGTACAGAGGCCTGGGGGACCCCATTATTTCCTTCTCCCCATGCTGAAAACTGACCATTTATTACTTCTCTTTGTTTCCTGTCTTTTTACCAGTTACTGATCCATGAGGGGGCCTGCTTACAAGGCTTTGGGGAGGGACCCCAAAGGGAACTGATGGGCAAGGTCCCCTGGGAGAATAACATGACGGGGAAAGGAGTCGAGGAAAGCTGGCTGTATTTTAAAGAATCCTTATTGAGGTTGCAGGAACAAACCATCCCGATGTGTAGGAAGAAAAGTAAATATGGCAGGCGACCAGCTTGGCTTAACAGTGAAATCCTTGCTCGTCTTAAACACAAAAAAACAGCTTACAAGAAGTGGAGGATTGGACAAATAACCAGGGAGGAGTATAAAAGTATTGCTCAGGCATGCAGGAGTGAAATTAGGAAGGCCAAATCACACTTGGAGTTGCAGCTAGCCAGAGATGTTAGGAGTAACAAGAAGGGTTTCTTCAGGTATGTTAGCAACAAGAAGAAAGTCAAGGAAAGTGTGGGCCCCTTGCTGAATGAGGGAGGGAACCTAGTGACAGAGGATGTGGAGAAAGCTAGTGTACTCAATGCTTTTTTTGCCTCTGTCTTCACAGACAAGGTCAGCTCCCAGACAGCTGCACTCTGCAGCATGGTATGGGGAGGAGGTGACCTGCTCTCTGTGGAGAAAGAAGTAGTTCGGGACTATTTAGAAAAGCTGGACAAGCACAAGTCCATGGGCCCGGATGCACTGCATCCGAGGGTGCTAAAGGAGTTGGCCGATGAGATTGCAGAGCCATTTGCCATTATCTTTGAAAAATCATGGCAATCGGGGGAGGTCCCGGATGACTGGAAAAAAGCTAATGTAGTGCCCATCTTTTAAAAAGGGAAGAAGGAAGATCCAGGGAACTACAGGCCAGTCAGTCTCACCTCAGTCCCTGGAAAAATCATGGAACAGATCCTCAAGGAATCAATTCTGAACCACTTAAAGGAGGGGAAAGTGATCAGGAACAGTCAGCATGGATTCACCAAGGGCAAGTCATGCCTGACTAACCTAATTGCCTTCTATGATGAGATAACCGGCTCTGTGGATGAGGGGAAAGCAGTGGATGTGCTATTTCTGGACTTTAGCAAAGCTTTTGATACAGTCTCCCACAGTATTCTTGCCCGCAAGTTAAAGAAGTATGGGCTGGAGAATGGACGGTAAGGTGGATAGAAAACTGGCTAGATGGTCGGGCTCAATGGGTATTGATCAATGGTTCCATGTCTAGTTGGCAGCTGGTATCAAGTGGAGTGCCCCAAGGATCGGTGCTGGGGCCGGTTTTGTTCAATATCTTCATTAACGATCTGGAGGATGGTGTGGACTGCACCCTTAGCAAGTTTGCAGATGACACTAAACTGGGAGGAGTGGTTGATACGCTGGAGGGTAGGGATAGGATACAGAGGGACCTAGCCAAATTAGAGGATTGGGCCAAAAGAAATCTGATGAGGTTCAACAAGGACAAGTGCAGAGTCCTGCACTTAGGACGGAAGAATCCCATGCACTGGTACAGACTAGGGACTGAATGGCTGGGCAGCAGTTCTGCAGAAAAGGACCTAGGGGTTACGGTGGACGAAAAGCTGAATATGAGTCAACAGTGTGCCCTTGTTGCCAAGAAGGCTAATGACATTTTGGGTTGTATAAGTAGGGGCATTTCCAGCAGATCGAGGGATGTGATCATTCCCCTCTATTCAGCACTGGTGAGGCCTCATTTGGAGTACTGTGTCCAGTTTTGGGCCCCACACTACAAGAAGGATATGGATAAATTGGAGAGAGTACAGCAGAGGGCAACAAAAATGATTAGGGGGCTAGAGCACATGACTTATGAGGAGAGGCTGAGGGAACTGGGATTGTTTAGTCTGCTGAAGAGAAGAATGAGGGGGGATTTGATAGCTGCTTTCAACTACCTGAAAGGGGGTTCCAAAGAGGATGGATCTAGACTGTTCTCAGTGGTAGAAGATGACAGAACAAGGAGTAATGGTCTCAAGTTGCAGAGGGGGAGGTTTAGGTTGGATATTAGGAAAAACTTTTTCACTTAGAGGGTGGTGAAGAACTGGAATGGGTTACCTAGGGAGGTGGTGGAATCTCCTTCCTTAAAGGTTTTTAAGGTCAGGCTTGACAAAGTCCTGGCTGGGATGATTTAGTTGGGTTTGGTCCTGCTTTGAGCAGGGGGTTGGACTAGATGACCTCCTCAGGTCCCTTCCAACCCTGAGATTCTATGATTCTATGACCTTGTCAAAGGCTTTCTGAAAGTCCAACTACACTACATCCACTGGATCATTCTTGTGCATGTTTGTTGACTCCCTCAAACAATTCTAATATATTGGTGAGGCATGATGTCCCTTTACAAAAGCCATGTTGACTCCTCCTCAACAAATCAATTTCATCTATGTGTCTGATAATTCTGTTCTTTACTATAGTTTCAACCAATTTGCCTGGTACTGAAGTTAGTCTTACCTGCCTGTAATTGCCAGGATTGCTTCTAGATTTTTTTTTAATGGTGTCACATCATCTACCCTCCAGTCTTCTGGTACAGAATATTATTTAAATGATAGGTTACCTAACACAGTTAGTAGTTTTGCAATTTCATCTTTGAGTTCCTTCAGAACTGGTCCTGAGTTATTACTGTCTAATCTTTCATTTGTTCCAAGACCTCCTCTACTGTCACCTTAATCTGGGACAGTTCCTCAGATTTCTTACCTACACCTGAGCCATTCTTTTTAGGTATCTCCTTCACGTCCTCTCCAGTGAAGACTGATGCAAAGAATTCTCGGAAATTGACATATTTCTTGAGTACTAATTGTGCATCTGCCTAGCTAGCAACAGTGTCCCAGACACAACTCACCCCTACCCATCCACCAATAGGTCTCTTAAAGAGATATATCCCTATTAGGCACATGGGTTATTTTTTTTTTCCTCTTGTGATGTCTGAGTTGTTTGTCTTCAAACCATATCAGTAGGTATAGGGTGTCTCTGCACCTCCTCAACAGTCAGCACCAGTCCTTATACTTTATTCCCTCTCAATTTGTGCTGTGGCATGCTCCCGACTCCCACATGTAGTCATGGGACAATCACTCTTTGACTCACCCACTACTCCAGGTCAAAATGAAGGGACCCTACAAATAGCAGCCACGACCTTCTTGGGTTCTCTATCTGTTCCCTATTTAACCAGGGTCTCTTCCAGGTGTTCTTGCATGGAGAATTTCTCAGTCTCTGTCCAGATTTCGCAGGGTCTTCTCAGGCCTCTTTACCTGGACAGCTTGTAGCAGTCTCTGCCCCCTTTTTGGTCAAGATTCCCTCTCCCAGGACTCTGTGCCTTGGAGATTTTCACAGATCTGTCCCTTCTTAAGCAGGGTTTCTCCCCAATTTCCTTACCTGTGGAGCCTCCCAGCCTTCTAGTCCTTCTTCACCCTTATGGTCCCATTTGTGCTCTGATTGGCTGCTTCCCTGCAGCCTTTCCAGGCAGAGCTGGAGAATCCACTTTTGCTGCTCCTTTTCTGGGCCGGGGTGTGGTAGGACTGCAAGGCCTCCAACAGGGGGACTCAAAGGGCCTGGTACAGCCTGTCACATCAACCTACCGTACCTCACATCGTTTTGACCATATCTACCTCAAAATACAATTTTCACATTTGATAATTCACTAATATGTATATGTCCATAGCCTGTCTTGCTTAGGACATATGACTATTTTTTTTTTCTGAAATAAAATTAAATTAACTTTGTTTTTCATGTAATGGCCGGATTACACTCACTTAATCTGTGATTTTCACATCTCTGTTTCACTTCTGAATCATTAAATTCATAAAATGTTAGGGGATGAAATGCTAAATTGGCTCAATTCTCTGCTGGTTTGCATCTTCCTCTAATAACCATCAAAAGGGTCATCAGAGTCTTGTGCTACTCTAGCTTCCAGGGCCAACGGGAGCTCCTAACTTTTGCACAGTACCAGAATAGTGGTACTCTTTGTATTTTTCTCACAGCTGTGAAATATGCAGTGACCAACCAAAGTCAGGAGAGTGACACAGAACTTCTCTCTGACTTGGGAACTGCTGGGGATTATTCATAAGACGTTGAGAGGAAAACAACCAATGGGGGTCTGCAAAAGAAAGGTGGTACTTAACCTAAGTTGGAAAGGCAGCATGGGGTTATGCCCCCTACTCTGTCACCACTGCTCAATGCCAGAGCATGTCTCTCCACTTTGTGTTTGAGTCAATTTGATGTATCTTATAAATTTCTGAAACCTCAATGCTGGGGCTTCTCTAGCTGGTTCCAACTAGTCATCTACAGGGAAGCCCCCTGCCAGCCTCATGGCAAGGAACTAGAGTAAATTTATTTCTGTGTATCCACATAAGGCTGTGATCAGGCATTTCCTTCTCCTCCCCCATGCACCAGCAGTTGGCTCTCTACAGTTACATAAACCCAGAGTCAGCGCTGTGCTATCTTTCCTCAGATTCATCATTCAGCCCTGAGGTATTTATCTTATTTCATTGTCTATATTAGTACATTTCTGCGATCCCTACTAATCAAAGCTTAGTCATTTCCTTATCTCTACAGGGAAACAGAGTGGCATATGCTATTTGTGGGGCTAGGCATAAGGGCATTTCTTATATTCATGTGAGTTATTGCTCGGCCATTCCTCTGTGCACCCAGGATCACTGCTGCAGTGTTTCCCCTATATACACAGGCTCCATGTAGGATGTTTCCCATTTTCATGTCATTCAGTTCTGGGGTATTTCTCCAATGAACTAGGGTTAGAACTAGGACACGTCCCTTGCTAGAATTTAGCAAAATGTCTTTCTTTCTTTCTTCACATAGGATACTAGTTCATTGTTTTTCCAATTAACTTGGGAAAGTGCTTGGGTATTTCCTTGATCTCATGATTGAAGTCTAAAGTGTTCCCTGCAATCCCATGGCACAGTGCTGTGCTGGTGTGATAGTATTGGTGTGTATTTTTCTTACAGGGTAACATGTCAGCCAAACTGGAACTAACCCAAGGCCTTCTTGTTTTCTTACAGATAGAAAAATAGGAAGTGATCCAGGAAAATCAGCAGAGAGACAAAAAATGTCTCAGAGCTCTGGTAAGTGTTGAGGAGCTTCCCTCTCTGTAGATACAGGGCTGGACTGGATATAACTGCTCTGGAGACATTGGGTTTTGAAGGAAAAAGGAGGCCATTGTTCACTAGGACATTCAACATTGACCTTACAGAATCCCTTCTCATGCACCAAGAGAAGATAGGAGAGATAGCACGCTGTGAGGTGATTTGTGGGAATCTCTATGAAGCCATAGGTCATTCTGCCATCCTCTGAAAATATAGTACCATTTCATAATGTTTATTAATGATCCCAGGCCTACTGCCATTGAAATCAGCGACCAATTCACTTTCATTAGGGGCACATTAGAGAGTCCCAGTCACACTACTGAGACATATTTCAAATGACAATGGTTTCCCAGGGGCAGAGAATTAGTTCTCAAATTCCTGTAGTTTGTGTACAGGTGACATATTTTCAAGCACAGCAATATTCTGAAATTTAGCATTTATGTCCTGATGCTAAACATACCGAGAAGCTGCTTCTTCTATTGATTTCAATGGAAACTACATAAAATAAGAGTCTGTAAATCAGGCCACCGTAGTTTTCAGATCAGTAATCCATACCAAGAAATAAAATAGAAATGGAGTAAACAGATTCTTTTCCTTTTTTGTGAAATAAACTACTAGATGCAGATGAGCAGACATGCTCATTCAAAGAACTGAAGAACTTTTGGGAGTGCAAGAGTAAGTACACTGGAACATAGTACTATAATCTGTTCAATTTCCCTTCCAATTAACTGTTTATACGGTTATATAGTCCTGTGGTTTTTCCTCATGGGAGAGAGATGGGGCATTTTGACCTCCCATTTGGAGTTTCACTTTTGTTACCTTTGTAGTCCCCTATTGACAGTTCCTGCCCCAGTGCTGTGTTAATATTATTCTTGTACATTTTTTTAAATTGTAACCTTTAAAAAAGATTTCCCAGCATCAGGAGAGAGGAAAAGCCCTGGTAAGTGGCAGCAATCTTCCACAAGGAGTTAGGAGGGAAGAGACATATGGGAGCAGGTATAGAGGTGACCCATTTAAGGTAAGTTGAAAGAGTAGCGCTGAGTCCTCCCCATACTTCTTTGCCTATTGGTTATCACTACACCATGTCACCTCTTTTTTCTCCCAAGTTTCAGCAGAAGCATTTTTCCCACCCCATAGGGCGGGGCAGTGGCTTCTTCAGTCCGTCATGTTGTCTGAGTGCCTACCTCAAGGAAGACTGTCAGAAAACAGGGCAGACACCCTAACCTGGTTGTGTATTCTCTGATTGTATTTCTCCAAGATACTGACAAATGTTAACTGTTGGATAACTATACCAGACTTACCATGGAGTCAGAGACAGTCCCCATAGACTCTTCATTCTACCTTGCCACCCAGACAAGCTGGACTTTGTGATAAAAGGTGACACAAACCAAAAATCACACTTCCATCAAGTAACTCCCAGTCCCAAAAGACCAATCACTTATCCCAGATCACTTGGTTCTCTTGATTTTAAACCAAAAACAATGCTGGAGCCAATTCTATAATAAACTAAACTGGAGCTAACCCAAAGCCTTCTTGTTTTCTTACAGATTGAAAAATAGGAAGTGATCCAGGAAAATCAGAAGAGAGACAAGAAATGTCTCAGAGCTCCAGTAAGTGTTGGGGAGCATCCCTCTCTGAAGATATAGGGCTGTGCTGGGTATAACCGCTCTGAAGACAATATGTCTTGATGGAAAAGAAGGCCATTGTTCATTAGGACATTCAGCACTGATCTTACAGAATCCCTTCTCATCCACCACAGAGAAGATAGGAGAGAGAGCACGCTGTGAGATGATTTGTTGGAATCTCTGTGAAGGCATAGGTCATCCTCCCATCCCCTGAAAACAATAGTACCGTTTCATAATGTTTATTAATGATCCCAGGCCTATTGCCATTGAAAAGAGGGACCAATTCACTTTCATTAGGGGTACATTAGAGAGTCATAGTCACACTACTGAGACATATTTCAAATGACAATGTTTTCCCAGGGGCAGAGAATTCTCTCTCAAATTCCTGTAGCTTGAGTACAAGTGACATATTTTCAAGCACAGAAATATTCTGAAATTTAGCCTCTCATGTCCTGACACTAAACATACTGAGAAGCTGCTGCTTCAATTGATTTCAATGGAAACTACATAAAATAAGAGAGTCTGTAAATCAGGCCACTATTGTTTTCAGATCATGAATCCATACCAAGAAATAAAATAGAAATGGATTAAACAGATTCTTTTCCCGTTTTTGTGAAAAAAATTACTAGATGCAGATAAGCAGGTATGGTCATTTGAAGAACTGAAGAAATTTTGGGAGAGCAAGATAAGTACACTGGAACATGGTGCTATCTGTTCAATTTCCCTATAGTTCTTCATTTCATTATCTTTCCTCACTACAAGGATCATTGCTCATCAGATTGCTTTTAATCCCCCTCACACAACTATTGGGAACTTTCTCTCACAGAAAGTTACTTACTTAGCCTAGAATATTGTACCTATTTCCTGTCTTTTGTCCAAATTTGAAGAACTGTTTGTAAGTATCATTATCTAATATACACCTTATAGAATGTCATTCTGCCTCTTCCCTTAATTTTATCTTTTTGTGGAGGCAGGAAGTGAGCATATATATGGAGATATACCTATCTCATAGAAGTGGAAGGGACTCTGAAAAGTCATTGAGTCTAGCCCCCTGCCTTCACTAGCAGGACCAAATACTGCTGGTAGACCACGCTTCCTGAGCGAGTCATACCAGGCTTTGACCCTTGCTGCTCCTTGCTCATTTGTCCAGGCCACCACCTTCTGTACCTGTTTCACATGGTCGATTAGGGTTAAAATCCATTCTCGTGTTAGGCCATGTGTAGTGACTTCCACAGGTACTGGGTAAGTAGATTTTTCCACCGTTCTATGGGCCTTTGCATGAGATCCTCATATGGAGAAAATCATGTGCCCTTTGGCTCTCGGGCCCTTATTCTCATTAAGGCAAAGGGCAGTAACCGTGACCAGTTTTTTTCCTCCCATTTCCATTCCCTTTCTCATCTCACTTTTTGTATTCTTTGCCAATGTCCCCTTGGCGCTTGTCTCATATAAGTCCCGTTAGCATCTTGCAAGGTGGATTGTGACAGGCACAAAGTTTCAGGTGTGACTTTAAATCGGCTGCCATTCCAGGCCACCAGCACAACTTTTTTAATGTTCCCAGTGCCTCCTCAAACCTGGGGTGTACCCCTGCCAAGCTCCCATGCACCCAGCTTAAGAAAGCTGTCTGGCTTCCTTGAGGCCACAGCATTACTGGTTGCTCAACTGTTAGGACACACCAAATACCTTCCCTTAATACCACTTTTGACACATGTGCATCCCCAAGTTGTGTGATGCCTTCCAGACCTGGGTCAGATTCTTGCAACTCCCAAATTTGCCCTCCCAGATCTTTGTCCACCCCACTTCTTTGCCTCCTACTGCAAGACAAACCCAAGAAAGAAACCAACAGGACTCCACTGGCCATCACATACAGTCCCCAGCTAAAACCCCTCCAACACATCATCAGGGATCTACAACCCATCCTGGACAATGATCTCACACTTTCACAATCCTCGCCCACAGACAACCTGCCAACCTGAAGCATATTCTCACCAGTAACTGCACACCGCACCATAGTAACTCTAGCTCAGGAACCAATCCATGCAACAAACCTCGATGCCAACTCTGCCCACATATCTACACCAGCGACACCATCACAGGACCTAACCAGATTAGCCACACCATCACCGGTTCATTCACTTGCACGTCCACCAATGTAATATACGCCATCATATGCCAGCAATGCCCCTCTGCTATGTACATCGGCCAAACTGGACAGTCTCTAAGGAAAAGGATAAATGGACACAAATCAGATATTAGGAATGGCAATATACAAAAACCTGTAGGAGAACACTTCAACCTCCCTGGACACACAATAGCAGATCTTAAGGTGGCCATCCTGCAGCAAATTAAACTTCAGGACCAGACTTCAAAGAGAAACTGCTGAGCTTCAGTTCATCTGCAAATTTGACACCATCAGCTCAGGATTAAACAAAGACTGTGAATGGCTTGCCAACTACAAAACCAGTTTCTCCTCCCTTGGTTTTCACACCTCAACTGCTAGAACAGGGCCTCATCCTCCCTGATTGAACTAACCTCGTTATCTCTAGCTTGCTTCTTGCTTGCATATATATACCTGCCCCTGGAAATTTCCACTACATGCATCTGACGAAGTGGGTATTCACCCACAAAAGCTCATGCTCCAAAACGTCTGTTAGTCTATAAGGTGCCACAGGATTCTTTGCTGCACCCCACTTCTTGTTACCACTGCTACAGGCACACTCTGCTGTGGTTCCCATGGCTATGGGGGTGCCTCTGTTGCAGCCCGCTTAGCCTCTGTATTGGCCAGGTTATTCCCTTTGCTTAAGGATCCTGTTTTCTTGTGTGCCTTTACCTTTACCATATTGATTCATGCAAAACTATGATTGAGTTCCTCCACTCATCTCCACCAGTTAGCATGCTGGATTGTGGAGCTGTCTGTTGCCCTGAACTGATTATCCACCCACCATCTCAGCATCAATGTGACCCCACAAAATACATAATCCGAATCCACCACCCCCCAGCATTCTGGCTCAAATTTGGGATCTACTTCATTTAAAGCTGTTAGCAAGGCTGCCAGTTCTGCTTCAAAGGCTGACCTTGCATCTAGTGAGAACCAATGGTGCTGACCATCTCACTTCCTCTGATTCTCACAACAGCTAAAGCTTGCTGTCCCCCCCGCAACCCTGATACATACAACTTCCATCCAAAAACCATACCAGTGTCCCCTCCTTTACTTTATTGGGGTTAGCCACCTGAAACACCTGGTGTTGGGTTTTACCTGGGCTGGCTTCACACTGCTGTGGGGTGCCAGCCAGGTGTAATCTGGCTACCCAGACTACAGGTTTATTTAACACTTCTGCAGTAATGTTTTCAGCTTGTACAGCCAGTAACCACTTTGCAATATGCTGCCCGTTCACTTGTCCCTGTAAAATACTGTGCATGTTTAACATCCGGAGGGGTTCATGATGGCACCGGACTATTACCTTCTGCATTCCCGGGAGGTATTTGAATTTCCCTTACCTCCCAGTAGGTGCACAACACCACCTTTTAATACAATCCATACTTTAGTTCCACAGCACTCAAAAGTCGGGAGGCAAAGCCCACAGGTTGATCTTTTGCCTCATACATCTGTATTAACGAACACCCAATGGTAGTGTCAGATACCAAAGGGTACAGGTAAAAGGGTTTCTCCCCATCCGGGGATGTCAGCCCTGGAGCACTGACCAGGTGTTCCTTTAATACCCTCACTGCCTCAGTACACTATTCCGACCATTCCTAAGTTGAGGCTCAGGTTAGGTTGAATAGAAGCCAGGCTATTTCTGCATAATTGGCCACAAAATCGCTGCAAAATCCAATTAGACCCAGAAAACTTTGCAAGCTTTTAACATCAGTGTGCGGTGGCAGGGACTGGATTAATTGCACATGTCTCTTATCAATCACCCTTCCCACCTGGGATACCTCCACCCCTAGGTAGGTTACCCTTGTCTGTCCTATTTGAGCCTTCCTCCCATTGACTTTTAACCCCACTTTTGTCATAGCCTGCAAGACTTGCTCGGTAAGTCTCCTGTCTTCCTCCTCTGTCCCTGACATTAGCAACAGGTTGTCTACATATTGTATGAATCTTCCTGAACCCCCTCCAGAGCTTGTTTCATGTATCTATGGAAAATTGCAAGGGAGTCCCGATATCCCTGGGATAGGACTGTCCAGCAAAATTGTATGCCCTCCTATGTGAATGTGGTTTTATATTGACATGAGGTAGCTAGTGGTAGAGAACAAAACCCATTAGCTATGTGCAAAATGGTAAAAATTCAGAATCGGGGTCCAATATGGGCCAACATTTCAGGGTACGCTGCCACCACTGAAGCTGGTGAATTGGTCAGAGTGTTTAGTGCCCTATAATCAACAGTGAGGCACCAGGTACCGTTTGGCTTTCTCACTGGCCACACAGCAGCATTACAAGGGGATGCAACCACTCTAATCAATCCCCTCTGTCCCAATTCTCGAATAGTTGCCCCCAACTCTGCCAATGCCTCCCAAGGAATAGAATATTGTTTCTGTGTGGGAGGGTCCCCTCCCTCTAGCAGTACCTCCATGCTGCCCCTACCACAATCCAGGTCATCCTTAGCCCACACAGGGATGTGTTCCCACCCTGCTGGGAGTGGTGGGAGGAATGTGCCGCTTTAATGGTCATAGTGGTTATTATCCCTGTAGGAATAGTATAGCCCTGTCCTTCCTGCATCTGTCCTTGTAGACATACCCATTTGGCTAAATCTAGTACAGGGCCCAGTTTGTGTAACTCTCCTGCCTCCCAAAAATTGAGCGTATTATTACAACCCCACATAATCTCCCCTTCCCCACAGGTTCCTCTAATCTGTCCCCGCTTCAGTGTTAATTGTGTCTCCTCTCCTGTTGCCCCTACAATTGTCACAGTACCTTCTGAGGGTCTCCCTCATGTGGTTAAGCTGATGGCTGCTCCAGTGTATATCAAAAAATCTCTCATAGGACACATAGGACTTCGATTGCCCCCTGGAGCGTGGGGTGACCAGATGCATCCCATCCAAAACTGAGAACATGAACAGGATGCCTCCCTGGGCATCCCTAAGTTGCAACACCCACTTCCACCCATCCCACTGGTTTGGAGAGTGGGGGGATCCTGGCACTGAAAACAGTCCTGTCTCCAAGCAAAATTGTGTGCCTGGCATTTCAGGCAGTCCAAGTCCCCTGGTCTCCAGGGCAACTCTCCCTCTGATCTGGTAAGATCCTCAGTAGCCAATTTAGCCTGAAGTCTCTGAATCTGTCGCTCTATAGCCATCCACTTGTCTCGGACTACCCCCCCACCCCAAGACCATGACCCCTCCCTCTACATCTTCCCCTCTTGGCTGACCCATCCCTTTCCACCCGCTACTGACCTCCCCCACCCCAGGCAATAACATGGACTGGCTCTCCCCCTGATGAATTCACTTCCACACATTTGTCTGCTCCAAGAGCTGAGGCAGCTGAGTGGGAACAGGTTATAGACTCATAGACTTTAAGGTCAGAAGGGACCATTATGATCATCTAGTCTGACCTCCTGCACAATGCAGGCCACAGAATCTCACCCACCCACTCCTGTAACAAACCCCTAACCTATGTCTGAGTTACTGAAGTCCTCAAATCGTGGTTTGAAGACCTCAAGCTGCAGAGAATCCTCCAGCAAGTGACCCATTCCCCATGCTGCAGAGGAAGGTGAAAAACCTCCAGGGCCTCTGCCAATCTACCTTGGAGGAAAATTCCTTTCCGACCCCAAATATGGCAATCAGTTAAACCCTGAGCATGCGGGCTAGACTCACCAGCCAGCACCCAGGAAAGAATTCTCTGTAGTAACTCAGATCCCACCCCATCTAACATCCCATCACAGACCACTGGGCATACTTACCTGCTGATAATCAAAGATCAATTGCCAAATTAATTGCCAAAATTAGGCTATCCCATCATACCATCCCCTCCATAAACTTATCAAGTTTAGACTTAAAGCCAGATATGTCTTTTGCCCCCACTACTCCCCTCGGAAGGCTGTTCCAGAACTTCACTCCTCTAATGGTTAGAAAGCTTCGTCTAATTTCAAGTCTAAACTTCCTAGTGTCCAGTTTATATCCATTTGTTCTTGTGTCCACATTGGTACTAAGCTTAAATAATTCTTCTCCCTCCCTAATATTTATCCCTCTAATATATTTATAAAGAGCAATCTTTTGGTTAGGCTAAACTCTTTGAGTCTCATTTCATAAGATAGCAAAGAATCCTGTGGCACCTTATAGACTAACAGATGTTTTGGAGCATGAGCTTTCGTGGGTGAATATGCAAGTGCATCCGACCAAGTGGGTATTCACCCACGAAAGCTCATGCTCCAAAACATCTGTTAGTCTATAAGGTGCCACAGGATTCTTTGCTGCTTTTACAGATCCAGACTAACACGGCTACCCCTCTGATACTTTCATAAGATAGGTTTTCCATTCCTCGTATCATCCTGGTAGCCCTTCTTTGTACCTGTTCCAGTTTGAATTCATCCTTCTTAAACATGGGAGACCAGAACTGCACACAGTATTCCAGATAAGGTCTCACCAGTGCCTTGTACAATGGTACTAACACCTCCTTATCTTTGCTGGAAATACCTCACCTGATGCATCCTAAAACGGCATTAGCTTTTTTAACGGCCATATCACATTGGCGGCTCATAGTCATCCTGTGATCAACCAATACTCCGAGGTCCTTCTCCTCCTCCATTACTTCCAACTGATGTGTCCCCAATTTATAACTAAAATTCTTGTTATTAATCCCTAAATGCATGACCTTGCACTTTTCACTATTAAATGTCATCCTATTACTATTACTCCATTTTACAAGGTCATCCAGATCTTCCTGTATGATATCCCGGTGCTGCAGCCATAAGTGCCCCACCAACTGTGGATCGCTCAGCTCCAACCATTTCTCCAGCAACTCCATACCCCTACCATGCTCTACACCCCAACAAGGTCCCGGTGCCCCTGCCTGGGGCATCACCCCTGGACCATCCAGGGGATCCACCCAGCACTGTGCCCATGCCTGTATGCAATTAAATATATCCTACCCTGTTTCCCCAGGGATTCGCTTCATTTTATTCATCCCCACAGTACAAGAGTACACCCCAAACAGCTGTTTTGCCACCTGTCCTGGGATTAGAAATGGGTGTGCCAGCCCTGCCACATCGATTCCCAAGGTGCCCCGTCCCAAAAGACTACATCATATGTTCACCTGGTCCTCATGACTTAAACCCTCCATCTCCCTGCCCACCTCCACTAGCCACAGTACAAACTGATCCCAATCATCCTGGAGTACCTTTCCCAGCCAGCCCAGCACTGCCTCCCAGTCCTTCAGGGACAAGGGGTCGGTTTCCACCTGTTCTACTACCTGTGGGACCTGCTCCCCACACCCTGCAACTGGGGCCACCATTTCCACCTCCTACAGTTCCTCCCGGGTAGCCTCTCTTGCAGGGGCTGTAACTGTGGATCGCCGGCTTACAACATCCACTGGCAGTTGTGGGTATTGTGTATTTTCAGGATAGGGAGGAGGAGGTGTTTCCTTCAGTACCATTGGTGGCACAGATGGTTCAGGGCCCCTCCGTTCATTATCCCCATGTTTACATTAATACTGTTCATCCTCTAAGTCTGCTACTCTCCCCAGCAGTTCATCGCTCTCCTGACGAATTGCCTCACAGGATTCCTCTCTCCGTGCAGCATCTCGTGCCTTTAAATCTGCTACCTCCACTCCTAGTATGGATTTTTCCATTAAAATCCATTGTTGCTCCACAATCCCCTCCAAATCCTTAATGTGTTGGAGGAGATCATCTTTCCATTTTACCCAGTATGTCATCCCAGCACACAAACCTTGTAGTACCATTCCCTTTTCCTGACATTCTTTTCCCTTGGGACCTCTCAAAACCTCTCCCATCTGCTTCTCAATCTCATCCCAGGTAGGCCCCTGCACCTGGCATGGGCCCTGATTCTTCCGTAACCATTTATTTAAAAAATCCATTACCCTGGCTTGCCAGAACCCTCAGCTACCATCATGAGAGTCCACCATATCCCATCCAAGCAGCTGCACGGACTATTGGGGATGGGAATTTACCTGGCTGCTACTCAACTGTTCAACATGATGCATCCAAGACACAGCACCAAGATGTTACAGGGCTTTCCCTTCACCCTTCCACTTCCCTGGTTCTTGTCATGCAGACAGCAAGCAGCAAAAGACCAGAAGTCCGAAGTGCAGACAATGCAATGTTTATTGGGGTTAATTTTTCAACAAGCGTGATTCCAATTTCCCTACCTACTTTCTGTTTGACCACCACTTATACAGTAATATTCTAAGCTATATCTTAACCAATCATTTTACTGAAATCTTTCTAACCAATCCTAACATATTATAACATAATTCTCTAACCAATTATATCCCACAACCCTAATAAACTTACACATATGGAAATTAATTATACAGCAGACAGAAACAATTAGAGACCCAGACAGATTAACAATTTAAAAATGGGGGCCATACAGAAAAAAACAATACAGAAATGAGGGTTTCACAGCCACAATCATCGATGAGTGATTTCTTTCCAGACAAGATACTATCAAACTAAGTTTTCTTTAACCATCTTTATTTGATGGTGATGGGCACTCTTAGGACAGGATGGTCTTCCTAACAGCCCAATACCACCTTATTTCAATGTGACTGGTTTGGAATGTGAGGATGTAAGTGTAGCTTCCCAGCTTATGGCTGCCCCTGCTGTTTAGCCAAAGGCCTTAGCTTAAGAACAAGGCCTTAGACTATCCTAGCGAGAGAAGGCCCACGCACAGGCAGACTGTGATTTTGATTCTTTGCTTTACATCTCTATAACTAGCTAAGTGATAAAAATACACCGAAATTCTTAAAGTATAGGCCTTTACAGGCAGGCCTGCATATCTATATTTTAACAATCTCCTCTCTGCATCCTCAGTGTTCAGCACGGGTGTGTTTCAGTCCCCTCCATGCCATATGGTTGTGCTGAGGCATTTTTTTCCGCCAGCACAGACCTATGCAATTGGAACATTTCCCCCTACTCCTCCAGCAATAAGGAGCTGCGTTTCCCTTTGCTATTCCTACTGTGATGCTTGGGATATTACCCCATGTGTTTAACACTATAGTGTCCCTTCTCTGCTCCTTACTTCTCAGTCCCAGTACTTGAACTTCTTTTCTACCCTCTCAACTTGTCCTTAGTATGAACTCTCTCCCTGTGTTGTCAAGGATCATCCCAGAGCACAGGACATAGATGTCTGCACCATTTCTCTGCCTGTGAGACTCTTCTTGATCATTTCTCTGCCTATTCCCACAGGTCTCTGCAGAGGTCTTTCCTTCCCCTTTCCCAGTGGGACAGAGGATGATCATTTTCCATCCCTATCTCAATGGGACGTTATGGACTGTTTGCATCTTGAAAACATATTGGCCCACACTAGTTTGCCTCCCCACAGCACTGTGAGACAACAAAAGGGCTTCTCCCATATCCTCTCCCATTGATGCTGAGCTACAATCCCAGTTCTCATGGGCAGCAATAGGGCATTTGTCCTGCTCTCTCCACTTACATGCATAGGACTGAGGTCAGCCTAGTCCTGAGGATGCAAGTTTGCTTATGTTATGTTATGGACCTGAGAAAATGGAAGAATAATTATTGTTTAAGATAAATCAAGACAAAGGAACTTGTCCCTTAAGATTGTGGGATAGTTTTGGTGGATTTCTAGAAGCAAGACCAGGGGGGCTACATCTAACTGCAGAACAATGGAGCTTGAAATCTGGGTCCTGGCTTGACTCGGGCTTAGGCTCTTTACCCTCAGAGGGTCCTAGGACCCTGGTTCTGAGCCAGAGTCATTTGTGTGTAGGCAGAATGGGAGTTAGAACTTGCGCCTAAGTCTGAGCCCGGGCTTACATTGCCATGTAGACATACCCGGTGGGGATAAGAGGAAAAAGGAGGCCATTAATTCTGAGTTCATTCTAATTCATCACTCACCTTGCATAATTCCTTCTTTCCTCTTGCATTGAAAGAAGGAGAGATGGGACTCTGGGACATCAGTGATGAATATTTTTAAAACATCATGTCAACCTACAGTCCCCTGCATCCAATAAAATTTCAAAATGGTACTAGTCCGTCTCTCACTGAATTGAAGAGTCAAATGTACCTTCATTAAGGACAGATTAGAGCCTCACATTATTGTAGCTGGAGTGAAGGGACCAGATTTTAAAAGAGAGCACTCGCCCGATAGTGAAAATCTTACAGCCTGATGAGAGAGGTGCTGAGAAGCTGCAGCTCCCATCGATTACAGTGGGAATGACAGCAACTAAAGCAGTCTGTAAAGTGGGTCTTTGTTCTGTTAAGATCAGTGATTCATAGAGACAATGAAGATTAAAAATGGATTAAAGAGAATTTTTTCTTTCAGGTAAAGAAAAAGGACATGACAGAAATGTGCTGGAAGGCATAATCCAAGGCCAGAAAAGAAATTTTGAGAACCTAGGTAAGTGTCCTGGAGCATATCACCTTAAGTTACATGTGCTGAAGTATTTGTTCATGGAAGACCAGTTTGTTAGCTCTCTGGACACTGGTGGGGGTTCCTAGCCCAGTGTTGAGAGACACCAGGAGAGATAAAAGGATCTGGTAAGTGCTGAGCTCTTCTACAAGATGCTGGGAAAGGAGGGCCCCATTTAAGATCATTGTAAGGGCAGTGCTGGGTTCTCCCCACTATAGTACCCTCATTGCTCAGCTCTAGAATATTTTCCACCCATGTGTCAGTGGGGATGTCTTTTCCATCCCCACAGGGTAGGACTGAGGTTTCTTCACTCCATCCCTGTGAGAGGCTATTCACTCCCTTTGACCGTAGTAATTATTGCTAGAATATCTTCTCTCTGCATCCTCAGTGTTCAGCACTGGGTGTGTTTCAATCCTCTCTTTCATAAATAGATAGTTAAGGGTTAATGCCTCTTTTACCTGTAAAGGGTTAGCCTAGCTGACACCTGACCAGAGGAATCAATGGAGGAACAAGATGTTTCAAAAAGAAGGAGGGAAGTTTCCTTTGTTTAGAGTCAGTTTCAGTTTCAGCCAGAGTGAAAAAGATCAAAGAACCAGCCTCTTATCAGAGTAGTAAGTTTTAGAAAAAAATAAATAGGTTTATGTTTATTTTCTTTCTGTAATTTGTCTTGGCATTAGGGGAATAATCAAATTTGTATATTCTTGTGTGTAATAAGGCTTTTGCCCAGGGGAACATCCTGTGTTTTAAATCTGTTGTCTGTGAGATCAACTTGTATGCTATCTCCCAGAGGTTTTTTTTTCTTTTACCTTTCTTTTCTTTAATTAAAAGCTTTCTTTTTAAGAACCTGATTGATTTTTTCCCTGTTTTTTTTAGATCCAAGGGGATTGGATCTGGACTCACCAGGGAAAGGAGGGGGAATGAGTAATTCTTCCTTGTTTTAAGATCTAAGGGGTTTGGATCAGTGCTCACCAGGGAATTGGTGAAGAAGTCTCTCAAGACTACCCAGGGAAGGGAGTTAGTATTTGTGAGTGGTGGCAGCTAAACCAGATCTAAGATGGTAATTCGGTTTAGGAGTTCACATGCAGGTCCTCATATCTGTACTCTATAGTCCAGAGTGGGGGTGAAACCTATGGCACCCTCCATCCCATATGGCTGTGCTGAGGCATTTTCTCCACCAGCACAGACCTATGCAATTGGAACATTTCCCCCTACACTAGCAATGAGGAGCTGTGTTTCTCTTTGCTATTCCTACTGTGATGCTTGGGATATTACCCTAGGAAAGCCCATGTGTTTAACACTATAATGTCCCTTCTCTGCTCCCTATTTCTCAGTCCCAGCACCGGCACTTCTTTTCCAACCTCTCAACTTGTCCTTTGTATGAACTCTCTCCCTGTGTTGTCAAGGATCATCCCAGAGCACAGGACAAAGATGTCTGCACCGTCTCTCTGCCTGTGAGACTCTTCTTGATCATTTCTCTCCCTATTCCCACAGGTCTCTGCAGGGGTCTTTCCTTCCCCTTTCCCAGTGGAACAGAGGTTGATCATTTTCCATCCCTATCTCGATGGGAGGTTATGGGCTGTTTGCATCTTGAAAACATATTGGCCCACACTAGTTTGCCCCCCACAGCACTGCGAGACAACAAAAGAGCTTCTCCCATATTCCTTCTCATTGGTGCTGAGCTACAATCCCAGTTCTCATGGACAGCAATAGGGAATTTGTCCTGCTCTCTCCACTTACATGGATAGGACTGAGATCAGCCTAGTCCTGAGGATGCAAGTTTGCTTATGTTATGTTATGGAGCTGGGCAAATGGAGGAATTGCTTAAGATAAATCAAGACAAAGGAACTTGTCCATTAGGATTGTGGGATAGTTTTGGTGGATTTCTAGAAGCAAGACCAGGGGGGCTACATCTAACTGCAGAACAATGGAGCTTGAAATCTGGGTCCTGGCTTGACTCGGGCTTAGGCCCTTTACCCTCAGAGGGTACTAGGACCCTGGTTCTGAGCCAGAGTCATTTGTGTGTAGGCAGAATGGGAGTTAGAACTTGCGCCTAAGTCTGAGCCCGGGCTTACATTGCCATGTAGACATACCCGGTGGGGATAAGAGGAAAAAGGAGGCCATTAATTCTGAGTTCATTCTAATTCATCACTCACCTTGCATAATTCCTTCTTTCCTCTTGCATTGAAAGAAGGAGAGATGGGACTCTGGGAGGTTAATGGTGAATATTTTTAAAACATCATGTCAACCTACAGTCCCCTGCATCCAATAATATTTCAAAATGGTACCAGTCCTTCTCGCACTGAATTGAAGAGTCAAATGCACCTTCATTAAGGACAGACTAGAGCCTCACATTACTGTAGCTGGAGTGAAGGGACCAGATTTTAAAAGAGAGCGCTCGCCCGAAAGTGAAAATCTTACAGCCTGATGAGAGAGGTGCTGAGAAGCTGCAGCTCCCATCAATTACAGTGGGAATGATAGCAACTAAAGCAGTCTGTAAAGTGGGTCTTTGTTCTGTTAAGATCAGCGATTCATAAAGACAATGAAGATTAAAAATGGATTAAAGAGAATTTTTTCTGTCAGGTAAAGAAAAAGGACATGACAGAAATGTGCTGGAAGGCATAATCCAAGACCAGAAAAGAAATTTTGAGAACCTAGGTAAGTGTCCTGGAGCATATCACCTTAGGTTACATGTCCCATTCCCGTCCCCCAGATCAGTGCTGAAGTATTTGTTCATGGAAGACCAGTTTGTTACCTCTGTGGACACTGGTGGGGGTTCCTAGCCCAGTGTTGAGAGACACCAGGAGAGATAAAAGGATCTGGTAAGTGCTGAGCTCTTCTACAAGATGCTGGGAAAGGAGGGCCCCATTTAAGATCATTGTAAGGGCAGTGCTGGGTTCTCCCCACTATAGTACCCTCATTGCTCAGCTCTAGAATATTTTCCACCCATGTGTCAGTGGGGATGTCTTTTCCATCCCCACAGGGTAGGACTGAGGTTTCTTCACTCCATCCCTGTGAGAGGCTATTCACTCCCTTTGACCGTAGTAATTATTGCTGGAATATCTCCTCTCTGCATCCTCAGTGTTCAGCACTGGGTGTGTTTCAAACCTCTCTTTCATAAACAGATAGTTAAGGGTTAATGCCTCTTTTACCTGTAAAAGGTTAAAAAGTTCACCTAGCCTAGCTGACACCTGACCAGAGGAACCAATGGGGGGACAAGGTGTTTCAAAAGGAAGGAGGGAAGTTTCCTTTGTTTAGAGTCAGTTTCAGCCGGAGTGAAAAAGATCAAGGAACCAGCCTCTTTTCAGAGTAGTAAGTTCTAGAAAAGAATAAATAGATTTATGTTTATTTTCTTTCTGTAATTTGTCTTGGCATTAGGGGAATAATCAAATTTGTATATTCTTGTGTGTAATAAGGCTTTTGCCCAGGGATACATCCTGTGTTTTAAATCTGTTGTCTGTGAGATCAACTTGTATGCTATCTCCCAGAGGGTTTTTTTTCTTTTACCTTTCTTTTCTTTAATTAAAAGCTTTCTTTTTAAGAACCTGATTGATTTTTTCCCTGTTTTTTTTTAGATCCAAGGGGATTGGATCTGGACTCACCAGGGATTGGGGGTGGGGAAGAGGGGGAATGAGTAATTCTTCCTTGTTTTAAGATCTAAGGGGTTTGGATCAGTGCTCACCAGGGAATTGGTGAAGAAGTCGTTCAAGACTACCCAGGGAAGGGAGTTAGTACTTGGGAGTGGTGGCAGCTAAACCAGATCTAAGCTGGTAATTCAGTTTAGGAGTTCACATGCAGGTCCTCATATCTGTACTCTAAAGTCCAGAGTGGGGGTGAAACCTATGGCACCCTCCATCCCATATGGCTGTGCTGAGGCATTTTCTCCACCAGCACAGACCTATGCAATTGGAACATTTCCCCCTACACCAGCAATGAGGAGCTGTGTTTCTCTTTGCTATTCCTACTGTGATGCTTGGGATATTACCCTAGGAAAGCCCATGTGTTTAACACTATAGTGTCCCTTCTCTGCTCCCTATTTCTCAGTCCCAGCACCGGCACTTCTTTTCCAACCTCTCAACTTGTCCTTTGTATGAACTCTCTCCCTGTGTTGTCAAGGATCATCCCAGAGCACAGGACAACAATGTCTGCACCATTTCTCTGCCTGTGAGACTCTTCTTGATCATTTCTCCTCCTATTCCCAAAGGTCTCTGCAGAGGTCTTTCCTTCCCCTTTCCCAGTGGGACAGAGGATGATCATTTCCCATCCCTATCTCGATGGGAGGTTATGGGCTGTTTGCATCTTGAAAACATATTGGCCAGCTCCAGTTTGCCTCCCTGCGAGACAACAAAACAGCTTCTCCCATATCCTCCCTCATTGATGCTGAGCTAAAATCCCAGTTCTCATGGGCAGCAATAGGGCATTTGTCCTGCTCTCTCCACTGACGTGTCTTGTGTGCTCCCAAGTTTCACCTCACTTCACCTACTTGCTTACAAAATCTGATCTAAAAATACAAGTGTCACAACACAGTAGTACTGAAAATTGCTTCCTTTCTCCTTTTACTTACATTTCAGTGTATAGTATATCAAGCAGTACAAACAAGTCATTCTCTGTATGAAATTTCAGTTTGTACTGACTTTGCTAGTGCTTTTTATGTAACCTGTAGTAAAATTAGGCAAATATCTAGATGAGTTGATATATACCCTGGAAGATCTCTGTGTTCTCCCAGGGGCAAGTGTACTCTTGGTGAAAACCATTGCTCTAGAGGTTGAGAGGCCCACAATTCGAGAAGACAACAAGGGTTACTGCAGTCAGCCGTGTGGTCTAAATTCAAGGCTGCACTTATCCACTATTTTCTAGGGTCACTTCCTAGAATGCCTTTCTCTGGTCAGGCCTCCTGCCTTTTCCTCTCCTCTGTTTAGCTTTGCCCAGACAATTTCTCTGGCTCCCTCATTACAGGGAACCATACAGAGGACCAGCTCCAATCCTGGGTGCCTCCTGTTTCAGAAGACCACCAGCAGGTTGGTGTTCTTCCTGGTTCTGCTTCATGTTAAGCATTTGTCTTGCACCACTTCATAGCTTCTCTCAGATTTTTAGCTTGAATAATGAGGTAGAGCTCTGTTTTATCACATGTACAAGTCTCCCCCAGACAGGAGGGATGAAGCCCTAAGCAATAAACTCATTGCCTTTTCAAAAACTCCAGTAGCCATTTTTTTGATGAGCCTTTGGATAAGGTCATGGCTGAAACCAACCATCCAAGAAGTTTCTCACTCTTGTTAAGAGGTATAGGAAGGGCCCATAGGAAGTCCAGGTGCTGCTTTCATGTCTCCCTGTAGATTAAATAGAAGAGCTTCCCAGTGTTCTGGGGAAAGGTCGAACATATCTAGTGGTGTTAATTTGACAGGAGAGTCCCGTGGCCCTCACCACTCCTTCAAAGTATGGGAGGTATTGCTAACACAGAGAAGGACCGGGATATCCTACAGGAAGATCTGGATGACCTTGTAAACTGGAGTAATAGTAATAGGATGAAATTTAATAGTGAAAAGAGCAAGGTCATGCATTTAGGGATTAATAACAAGAATTTAGGTTATAAGTTGGGGACGCATCAGTTGGAAGTCACAGAGGAGGAGAAGGACTTTGGAGTATTGGTTGATCACGGGATGACTCTGAGCTGCCAATGCGATATGGCTGTGAGAAAAGCTAATGCAGTCTTGGGATGCATCAGGTGAGGGATTTCCAGTAAAGATAAGGAGGTGTTAGTACTGTTATACAAGGCACTGATGAGACCTCATCTGGAATACTGTGTGCAGTTCTGGTCTCCCATGTTTAAGATGGATAAATTCAAACTGGAACAGGTACAGAGAAGGGCTATTAGGATGATCCGAGGAATGGAAAACCTGTCTTATGAAAGGAGACTCAAAGAGCTTGGCTTGTTTAGCCTAACCAAAAGAAGGTTGAGGGGGGATATAATTGCTCTTTATAAATATATCAGAGGGATAAATATCAGGGAGGGAGAGGAATTATTTAAGCTTAGTACCAATGTGTACACAAGAACAAATGGATATAAACTGGAAACTAGGAAGTTTAGACTTGAAATTAGATGAAGCTTTCTAACCATTAGAGGAGTGAAATTCTGGAACAGCCTTCCGAGGGGAGTAGTGGGGGCAAAAGACATATCTGGCTTCAAGACTAAGCTTGAGAAGTTTATGGAGGGGTGGTATGATGGGATAGCCTAATTTTGGCAATTGATCTTTGATTATTAGCAGGTAAATATGCCCGGTGGTCTGTGATGGGATGTTAGATGGGGTGGGATCTGAGTTACTACATAGAATTCTTTCCTGGGTGCTGGCTGGTGAGTCTTGCCCACATGCTTAGGGTTTAACTGATTGCCATATATGGGGTTGAGAAGGAATTGGAAGATTGGCAGAGGCCCTGGAGGTTTTTCACCTTCCTCTGCAGCACGGGGCACGGATCACCTACTGGAGGATTCTCTGCATCTTGAGGTCTTTAAACCACGATTTGAGGACTTCAATAACTCAGATATAGGTTAGGGGTCTGTTACAGGAGTGGGTGGATGAGATTCTGTGGCCTGCATTGTGCAGGAGGTCAGACTAGATGATCATAATGGTTCCTTCTGACCTTAAAGTCTATGAGTCTAGAAGTCTATTTAAGTCTATTTAGGCGGATCAGGAAAAGCTTTGTGAGCATGCAAAAGAGTGAGATAAAGATTATTCCACTGACTGATCTCCCTGTGGGTTGTGGCCTGGGAGAGAAGCTGGGCTGTGGGGGTTGGGAGAAGCTTCTGATGGAGAAAAAACACAGTTACTGCTTACTGGAGTTAGGTTTTTTTTTGTTTGTTTGTTTTTTTAAAGAATCCAAGTAAATCATCTCTTCTCCGTCCCAAAACTGTCATTAAAAATCAGATTTAATAACTTTTTTAATAATCACAAAAGTGACAATGTATTATTTATGCCTAGCTTTTGCATTGGATGGTGTTTCAGATTTGCTTAACTGGTACATAGGTTAATTAATCTAGTTCCTAAAATGAATGCTACCCCCACCAGCTGCTTAAAATGTTTGGATTTAGCTTTGTCTGGGAACCTGTATTCATGGGTGGCGTGTATTGTAGACACAAGAAGGCAGTGCCTTCCCACACAGGTGCCACAGACCCACCGCCAAATGCTGGGGCTGTCGTGGCCCCGTCTCTTCCCCTCCCTGCCTTCCAGACCAGCACAAGTTTTTATTATGTTTTGTGCAGGTTCCAGGGTGGCTGGGAAGGCTTTATCTGCTATTCAGCTTCCTGGGTCCATTGGACTTCCCTTAGAGATACTATTGAACCTGGGAAGCTGAGTAGAAGTAGTAGTCTCCTCAGCCGCCCCAGAACCTGCATGGAACATAAAAGTTCAAGTTCATTCAGTCACTTCCAGCTGTTGCAGTTTCCTCTAGCAGGAGACCTGCAACCCGCCTCTCTGGAGAGTCCAGCTTGCTGTGCTGCTTGCTTTGCCAGTTCCTTCCCCTCCTCCCTGTTTGGCAGCTGGGCACCACCTTGACTTTTTGAGTAGGTTAAGTTGGCTTCCTCTTTGCCTGCCCCACTTACCGCTTATCCTCCTCCGCTGCGCTCTTCCTGCTCGGTCAGCATCAGCCAATTAGTCCTCTTCTCTGCACAGCCTTCCCCCTGCTTGTGTAATGCTGAGAGACTCCAATCGTCAGCAGGAATGATCAAACATGGAACTTCTGGAACTTACTGCATGAGCCTTTACCACATGAGCTCTCTCTCTTTAAGTGGTCTCAGTGCCACTAGATGGGACAAAACACCACACCCAAAAGGTGTGTGGGTTACACTTGCTCTGTGTGGGGTTTCCTCCTTGCCCCCCCTCTTTCCCCATATTGTGCTGTTTGCTAGGTCCTAGTCCTCCCATTGTCCTCTCCCAGCACACTCGTCACAGTCCCTGGCCCTTTCTACTCAGCCTCCCCCCCACCACACTTGCTAGTGCATGGTGGGTTTCCTCCTGCCCCCAACTCATGCTCTCCAGCCCAGATGTTGCTCACTGCTGGGTCCATCTCCTCTTGCCCTCTCCTTACTCACTCAGCCTCCCTCCCCCTCTTGCTAGTGCATGGTGAGTTTCTGAGTCCTGCTCCGCCCGCCACCCCCAGCACTGCTGCTGTTCGCTGCTGGATCCTTTTGCCCTCCCGCCTCTCCTTGCATGCTCACCACAGTTCTTCTCCCAGCTCAGCTTTCCTCTCCCCCTGCCTTGCTTGCATGCAAGGTGGGTCCCGTCCCCCCCGCCCGCACAGCCCAGCAACTGCTCCCTGCTGGTCCTCAGTGCTCAGCTGGGGAGGGAAGCGCTTCAGTGGCAGGAGCCTGGGGGGAAAGGAGTATGGAGGGAAGGAAGTGGGTGCAGAGGGAGGAGGAAAGTGGTGGCAGGGAGGAGAGGAGACATTGGTAGGCATTCTTTTCAGTGAGATTACAGTGAGATTACATTTGCCTGGTGCCCAGTTTCTCAAGAAAATGGAGCTACTGGGGATTTGGTTCCCTCACCCATGGGGATATAGGGTCTTCCAGTCAGGTTCATAAAACTGGCACTACTATGCTGTCTAAGTGGGAATTTTTGCCTTCTTGGTTCTGTTGTTAAAGTAGCAGCCAGCCAGCCTTTATTTTACTACCAGGAGTCATAGGCCTGGTCTACACTACGCGTTTAAACCGATTTTAGCAGCGTTAAACCGATTTAACGCCGCACCCGTCCGCACTACGAGGCCCTTTATATCGATTTAAAGGCCTCTTTAAACTGGTTTCTGTACTCCTCCCCGACGAGAGGAGTAGCGCTAATATCAGTATTACCATATCGGATTAGGGTTAGTGTGGCCGCAAATTGACGGTATTGGCCTCCAGGCGGTATCCCACAGTGCACCACTGTGACCGCTCTGGACAGCAATCTGAACTCGGGTGCACTGGCCAGGTACACAGAAAAAGCCCCGCGAACTTTTGAATTTCATTTCCTGCTTGCCCAGCATGGAGAGCTCATCAGCACAGGTGACCACGCAGAGCTCATCAGCACAGTTAACAATGCAGTCTCCTGAGAATCGAAAAAGAGCTCCAGCATGGACTGCACGGGAGGTACTGGATCTGATCACTATATGGGGAGAGGATTCAGTGCTAACAGAACTGCGTTCCAAAAGACGAAATGAAAAAGTATTTGAAAGAATTTCCAAGGCTATGATGGAAAAAGGCCACAGCAGGGACTCAGTGCAGTGCAGGGTGAAAGTTAAGGAGCTCAGACAAGCCTACCAGAAAACCAAAGAAGCAAATGGAAGGTCCAGTGCAGGCCAAAAACATGCCACTTCTACGCTGAGCTGCATGCAATTTTAGGGGACTGCGCCACAACTACCCCACCCCTGTCCATGGATTCCGAGGTGGGGGTTGTAATCTCAGCCATGGCTGAGGATTATGCGGACGGGGAAGATGACGATGAAGAAAGTGAGGAGGACGAGCTTGCAGAGAGCACACAGCACTCCGTTAGCCCCAACAGCCAGGAGCTTTTTCTGACCCAGATGGAATTACCCTCCCAGCCCTCCCAAGCCACTATCCCAGACAATGAAGCCATGGAAGGGACCTCTGGTGAGTGTACCTTTGAAAATATAAAACATGGTTTAAAAGCAAGCGTTTTTTAATGATTGATTTGCCCTGAGGACTTGGGATGCATTCGCGGCCAGTAAAGTTACTTAGAAAAGTTTGTTAACATGTCTGGGGATTGAGCGAAAATCCTCCAGGGACATCTCCATGAAGCGCTCCTGGAGGTACTCCAAAAGCTTTTGCAGAAGGTTTCTGGGCAAGGCAGCCTTGTTCCGTCCACCATGGTAGGACACTTTACCACACCATGCATGTAGCAAGTAATCGGGTATCATTGCATGACAAAGCATAGCTGCGTATGGTCCCGGTGATTGCTGGCATTCAAGAAACATCCGTTCTTTATCTCGCTGTGTTATCCTCAGCAGAGTGATATCGTTCAGGGTAACCTGGTTGAAAATCAGGAATTTAATTAAGGGGACAGAGATGCCTATTTTCCTACTGGGTTCGTGGCCTGCTGCTTAAAAAAAATCCTTCCTTGCACGTAGCCAAGCGGGGGGAGGGGAGGAGTGAAATAGCGATGAGCTTTTTTGCGTTTGGCTAGCAGGGATCTTCCCAGCTACTAGCCACGCGGTGGAGGGAGGAAGGGGGGTGATTAGCAGTGAGCTTTCATGATACCAGCCATGCAGTGGGGGGAGGGGTAAAGCACTGTATATCTGAAGGCTGCAGAAGCCGAAAGACAGTGGCTTACCATGGCCGCATGCAAGCTGAATTCTGATGCCCGGACCTGCGTCTGTGAGATCTGTAACACCAGAGCCGCAGGCACTCAATATTAAGATGCAAAATGCGACCTTGTAGTGAAATCACATGTGCTATGTAAGGTGAATAGTGCTGTTCACTGTGAAAGAGTATAACCATTGTTCTGTAAAATGTATCTTTTTAAATACTTCTCTCCCTTTTTTCCCTCCCTCATGCAGCTGCAAATTTTTCAAGCATCCCTACTCCGTCCCGAAGGCTAGCTCAGATAAGGCGGCGGAAAAAAAAGATGCGGGAAGAAATGTTTTCCGAAATCATGGAAGAGACCCGCAATGAAAGAGCGCATCTGAATGAGTGGAAGGACGTGGTAGCAAAGTACAGAAAAGATGCCAGTGACCATGAGGACAGGAGGAACCAACGTGAGGATAGGAGGGATGAATGTGAGGACAGGAGAGATGCTCGAGATGAGAGGAGAGATGCTCGAGATGAGAGGTGGCGGCACGAAGATCAGCGGTGGCGGGATGCAACTCTGGGGCTGCTGCGTGATCAAACTGACATGCTCCGGTGTCTGGTGGAGCTTCAGGAACGGCAGCAGGATCACAGAGTGCCGCTGCAGCCCCTGTATAACCACCCTCACCCCTCACCATGTTCCTTAGCCTTCTCACCCAGACGTGTAAGAACGCGTGGGGGGAGGCTCCATGCACCTGCCCACTCCACCTCGTGGACAGCCCAACCAAAAGGCTGTCATTAATGTGAAATTTTTTTAGTGGCCTTTTCCTTCCCTCCTATCCTCCTCCCAAACCACACCCGGGCTACCTTCTCAGTTCTCTCCCTCTTTTTATAATGAATTAATAAAGAATACATGATTTTTAAACGATAGTGACTTTATTTCCTTAAGCAAGCTGTAATCAAAGGGGGAGGGTGGGTTGCTTACAGGAAATGAGTCAATCAAGGGGGGTGGGGGTTCATCAAGGGGAAACAAACACAGCAGTCACACCCTACCCTGGCCAGTGATGAAGCTCGTTTTCAAAGCTTCTCTGATGCGCACCGCTTCCTGATGAGCTCTTCTAATCTCCCTGGTGTCTGGCTGCGCGTAATCAGTGGCCAGGTGATTTGCAGCAGCCTCCCACCACGCCATAAAGGTCTCCCCCTTACTCTCACAGAGATTGTGGAGAACACAGCAAGCAGCAATAACAAAGGGGACATTGGTTTGGCTGAGGTCTGAGCGAGTCAGTAATGTGCGTCAGCGCGCCTTTAAACAGCCAAAGGCACATTCTACCACCATTCTGCACTTGCTCAGCCTGTAGTTGAACAGCTCCTGACCACTGTCCAGGCTGCCTGTGTATGGCTTCATGATCCATGGCATCAAGGGGTAGGCTGGGTCCCCCAGGATAACGACAGGCATTTCAACATCCCCAACTGTTATTTTCTGGTCTGGGAAGTAATTCCCTTGCTGCAGCCGTTTAAACAGAGTAGTGCTCCTGAAGACGCGAGCGTCATGAACCCTTCCCGGCCATCCCATGTGGATGTTGGTGAAACGTCCCTTGTGATCCACCAGTGCTTGCAGCACCATTGAAAAGTACCCCTTGCAGTTTACGTACTGGGTGCCCTGGTGCTCCGGTGCCAAGATAGGGATATGGGTTCCATCTACTGCCCCCCCACAGTTAGGGAATCCCATTGCAGCAAAGCCATCCACTATGGCCTGCACGTTTCCCAGAGTCACAACCTTTCGTAGCAGCAACTTAATGATTGCTTTGGCTACTTGCATCACAGCAGCCCCCACAGTTGATTTGCCCACTCCAAATTTATTCCCGACTGACCGGTAGCTGTCTGGTGTTGCAAGCTTCCAGAGGGCTATTGCCACTCGCTTCTCCACTGTGAGGGCTGCTCTCATCTTGGTATTCTGGCGTTTCAGGGCAGGGGAAAGCAAGTCACAAAGTTCCATGAAAGTGCCCTTACGCATGCGAAAGTTTCGCAACCACTGCGAATCGTCCCACACCTGCAAAACTATGCGGTCCCACCAGTCTGTGCTTGTTTCCCGGGCCCAAAATCGGCGTTCAATGGCTAGAAACTGCCCCATTACCATCAGGATCTCCAAAGCGCAGGGGGCCGCGGTTTGAGAGGATTCTGTGTCCATGTCTTCATCACTCTCATCACCGCGCTGCCGTAGCCGCCTCCTCCTCACCTGGCTTTGCAGGTCCTGGTTCAGCATAGACTGCACGAGAATGCGCGAGGTGTTTAAAACATCCACGATTGCGGTATTGAGCTGAGCAGGGTCCATGCTTGCTGTGCTATGGTGTCTGCACAGTTCACCCGGGAAAAAAGGCGCAAAACGGTTGTCTGCTGCTTTCACGGCGGGAGGGGTGAGGCTGTACCCAGAACCACCTGCGACAATGATTTTTGCCCCATCAGGCACTGGTACCTCAACCCAGAATTCCAAGGGGTGGGGGAGACTGCAGGAACTATGGGCTAGCTACGGGATAGCTACCCACAGTGCAACGCTCCGGAAATCGACGCTAGCCTCGGACCATGGACGCACACCGCCGAATTAATGTGCGTTGTGTGGCCACGTGCACTCAACTTTATACAATCTGTTTTACAAAACAGGTTTCTGTAAAATCGGAATAATCCTGTAGTGTAGACGTACCCATAGAATCATAGAATATTAGTGTTGGAAGAGACCTCAGGAGGTATCTAGTCCAACCCCCTGCTCAGAGCAGGACCAACACCAACTAAATCATCCCAGCCAGGTATTTATCAAGACAGGCCTTAAAAACCTCGAAGGATGGAGATTCCACCACCTCCCTAGATAACCCATTCCAGTGCTTCACCACCCTCCTAGTGAAATTGTTTCCTAATATCCATCCTAGACCTCCCCCACTGCAACTTGAGACCATTGCTTCTTGTTCTGTCATCTGCCACCACTGAGAACAGTCTAGATCCATCCTCTTTGGACACCCCCCTTCAGGTAGTTGAAAGCAGCTATCAAATCCCCCCTCACTCTTCTCTTTTGCAGACTAAACAATCCCAGTTCCCTCAGCTTCGCCTCATACGTCATGTGCCCCAGCCCCCTGATCATTTTCGTTGCCTCCCCGCTGTGCGCACTCCAATTTGTCCGCATCCCTTCTGTAGTGGTGTGACCAAAATTGGATGCAATACACCAGGTGTGGCCTCACCAGTGCCGAATAGAGGGGAATAATCACTTCCCTCGATCTGCTGGCAATGCTCCTACTAATACAGCCCAATATGCCATTGGCCTTCTTGGCAACAAGGGCACACTGCTGACTCATATCCAGCTTCTCATCCACTGTAATCCCCAGGTCTTTTCTGCAGAACTGCTGCTTAGCCAGTGGGTCCCCAGCCTGTAGTGGTGCATGGGATTCTTCCTTCCTAAGTGCAGGACACTGCACTTACCCTTGTTGAACCTCATCAGATTTCTTTTGGCCCAATCCTTCAATTTTTCCAGGTCACTCTTTTCCATCCCCACCCTCCAGTGTATCTACCTCTCCCCCCAGCTTAGTGTCATCTTTGAACTTGTTGAGGGTGCAATTCATCCCATCATCCAGATAATTAATAAAGATATTCAACAAAACCCAGCCCAGGACCAACCCTTGGGGCACTCAGCTTGATACCGCTGCCAACTAGACATTAAGCTGTTGATCGCTACCCGTTGAGTCCGACAATCGAGCCAGCTTTCTATCCACCTTATAGTCCATTCATCAATCCATACTTCTTTAACATGCTGGTAAGAATACCGAGGGAGACTGTATCAAAAGCTTTGCTAAAGTCAAGGTATATCATATCCACTGCTTTTCCCATATCCACAGAACCAGTTATCTCATCATTGAAGGCAGTCAGGTTGGTCAGGCATGACTTGCCCTTGGTGAATCCATGTTGACTATTCCTGATCACCTTCCTCTCCTCCAAGTGCTTCAAAATGGTTTCCTTGAGGACCTGCTCCATGATTTTGCCGGGGACTGAAGTAAGGCAAGTGAGGCTGTAGTTCCCTGGGTCCTCTTTCTTCCTTTCTTCCCTTTTTGAAATATGGGCACTATATTTGCCTTTTTCCAACTGTCCGGAACATCCCCCGAGCTCCATGAATTTTCAGAAATAATGGCCAATGGCTTAGCAATCACATCAGCCAACTCTCTCAGCATCCTTGGATGCATTAGATCTAGATCCATGGACTTGTGCATGTCCAGCTTTTCTAAATAGTCCTTAACCTGTTTTTTCACCACTGAGGGCTGCTTACCTGCTCCCCATACTGTGTTGCCCAGTGCAGCAGTCTGGCAGCTGACCTTGTCTGTTAAGACTGAGGCAAAAAAAGCATTGAGTACTTCAGGTTTTTTCTCATCATCTGTCACTAGGTTACCTCCCCCATTCAGTAAACATTGCACATTTTCCCTGACCTTCTTCTTGTTGCTAACATACCTTTAGAAACCCTTCTTGTTACCCTTCACATCCCTTGATAGCTGCAACTCCAATTGTGCCTTGGCCTTCCTGATTACACCCCTGCAGGCTCTAGCAATATTTTATACTCCTCCCTAGTCATCTGTCCAAATTTCCACTTCTTGTAGGCTTCCTTTTTGAGTTTAAACTCACCGAAGATTTCACTGTTAAGTCAAGCTGGTCACCTGCCATATTTACTGTTCTTTCAGAAAGAACAGTAAATATGGCAGGTGACCAGCTTGACTTAACAGTGAAATCTTCCTCACCCTCAATAAGACTTTGTTAAAATACAGCCAGCTGTCCTGGACTCCTTTCCCCCTCATATTAGCCTTCCAGGGGATCCTGCACCCTCAATAAGACTTTGTTAAAATACAGCCAGCTGTCCTGAACTCCTTTCCCCCTCATATTAGCCTTCCAGGGGATCCTGCCCATCAGTTCCCTAAGGTAGTCAAAGTCTGCTTTTCTGAAATCCAGGGGTCTGTATTTTCGTACTCTCCTTTCTTCTTTTTGTCAGGATCCTGAACTCAACCATCTCATGGTCACTGCTGCCTAGGTTGCCACCACTTCTTCCACTACCAATTCTTTTATTTTTGTAAGCAGCAGGTCAAGAGGAGCACGGACTCTAGTTGGTTCCTCCAGCACTTGTACCAGGAAGTTGTACCACCAAGTTCAGCCTTATGCTGCAAAGCCTCCTCTGAGACCAGTTTCATCAGCTGAGTCACTTCATGTGCCCTATTCAGTGCCTGCTGCTGGTTCCTGCAAATTTCCATGCAGGGCTCTGGTGCCATCAGGTCACTACCTTTGCTGTCCAGGTCATTGTGCACTGCTTGTGGCATGGTGCAGTCTCCAGCACCTGGCCAAACTCATCTTAAAATGGGCACTATGTCAGAGAGGTGTGATTCTGGTCTCTGGTTTTCCAGTACTCAGCCTTGAGCTTCTTAATCCGCTCACTGCTGCAGTTGCCAGTCCGGTAAATTTCCTAGCCCTGGCTGCTAGCCCAGTGTTGTGAGACACCAGGAGAGCTAAAGGAATGTGGTAAGAACTGAGCTCTTCTACAAGATGCTGAGAAAGGAGGGCCCCATTTATGATAGTTGGAAGGGCAGTGAAGTGTACTCCCCACTTAACCACCACCATTACACACCACTAGTGTATGTCCCTCACCCCCTGCCAAATGTATGCAGGAATGCCTCTTCCAGCCCCAGTGTAAGACAGAGGCTTCTTCACTCCATCCCCATGGGAGGCTATTGTCCCACTTTGACTGCTGTAGTTTTGCTGGAATGTTTTCTGTCTGCATCCTCAGCACTGGTGTGTTACAATCCCCTCCATCCCATATTGCTGCGCCAAGGCATTTCCTCCTCCAGCACAGACCTATGCAGTTGGAACATTTCCCTCTACTCCTCCAGCAATGAGGAACTGTATTTCCCTTCCCTGACACCCCTTCTCTGCTCCTTACTTCTCAGTGCCAGCACTGGCACTTCTTTTCCACACTCTTAACATTTCAGTTGCATGAACTCTCTCCCTGTGTTGTCAAGGACCATCCAAAAGCACAGGACATAGATATCTCCACCTTCTCTCTGACTGTGAGACTTTTCTTGATCATTTCTCCCCTATTACCACAGGTCTCTGCAGAGGTCTTTCCTTCCCCTTTCCCAGTACAATAGAGGTTGATCATTTTCCATCCCTATCTCCATGGGAGGTTATGGGCTGTTTGCATCTTCAAAACATATTGGCCAGCACTAGTGTGCCTCCCCACATCACTGGGAGACAGCAAAAGAACATCTCCCATATGCAGCAAAGAATCCTGTGGCACCTTATAGACTAACAGACGTTTTGCAGCATGAGCTTTCGTGGGTGAATACCCACTTCTCCCATATGCTCTCTCATTGGTGCTGAGCTACAATCCCAGTTCTCATGAGCAGGAATAGGGCGTTTTTCCTGCTCTCTCCACTTACATGGATATGACTGAAATCAGCCTAGTCCTGAGGATGGAGGTTTTCTTATGCTATGTTACAGGAAATGGCGCTGAGAAAATGGAGAAACAATTATGACTTCAGAAAAATAAAATCCTAACTGGAGATGGTAATGGGATCTAACAATATCTTCTGGCCTTATACTCTATAAGCAATGGATTAGTAGTAAATAGATGAAATAAGTATTAATTTTCTATTCCATTTCAGGAACTGTTGCTGGGTCCCAGCCTGAAGGGAAGGGGCAGCTTCGGTTGGAGGCAGGTTAGTTTCTGTGCTTTCGTACACATAGATGTGTGTATCTCTCCACCTTCAATCATGTGTCTGATAAAGTACTGCCCTTTCATCTGATAGTGGACCCTTTACTACACCTGTGAAGTCTAGGCTAAATTTTCTCTTTTTGGCGGGGAGGGATAGCTCAGCGGTTTGCACGTTGGCCTACTAAACCCGGGTTTGTGAGCGCAATCCTTGACAAGGCCATAGGGACCTAGGGCAAAAAATGTGTCTGGGGACTGGTCCTGCTTTGAGCAGGGGGTTGGACTAGATGACCTCTTGAGGTCCCTTCCAACCCTGATATTCTATGATTCAGTTGGGGGCTTGATAGAGCCTCAGAAATAATTGATGTATCACTCTGTAATGTGTTGTATTACACGCACTAAAATTGCCTAAACTTGTAGACAAGGACAGATTTTCTGACCTGCCACTCCCATCAATTTCACTGGCATCAATGGAAACTCTGCAACTCTTAAAAGCAAACATAGTTTATTTTATTGTTCATAATTCATAGAGAATAAACACAGAAGATCAAGTTAACTACATTCTTTTTCACGTGAACAGCAAACTACAAGAATCAGTGGAATCCTGCTGGCCCAACTCCTGTCAAAGATCTGGGGATAGTTTTTGATAATAAAAGTCAGTTCACTAGAACAGATGTTACCATCTATTAACATTTGTCATCTGCAAACTGTCCATATGGGCCAGCACTGAGGTGTGTCCTGTATTCCCATGGGACAGTGATGGAGCATTTCAGCTAGTGCTGCAGGACAGCACCTTTGTAAGCCACCTGCTCCCCTAAAGGGTGCTGTTGCTCAAAATATCAAACAATCTGAGGAGTCCAAGAGGGGCTACATCAACACTGCAGAACAATGGAGCTTGAAATCTGGGTCCTGACTCGATTCGGTCTTAGGCCCTCCACCCTCAGAGGGTCCTAGGACCCTGGTTCTGAGCCAGAGTCATTTGTGTGTAGACACAACGGGAGTTAGAACTTGAGCCTGAGTCTGAACCCTGGCTTACATTTCAGTATAGATATAGCCAGTGGGGATAAGAGGAAAAAGTCTTTCCTTCCCCTTTCCCAGTGTGACAGAGGTTGATCATTTTCCATCCCTGTCTCCATGGAAGGTTATGGGCTGTTTGCATCTTCAAAACATATTGGTCAGCACTGTTGTCTCCTCACATCACTTTCAGACAGCAACATTGCTTCTCCCATATACTATCTCATTAGTGCTGAGCTACAATCCCAGTTCTCATGGGCAACAGTATGGTATTTTCCTTGTCTCTCCCCTTACATGGAAATTACTGAGATCAGCCTAGTCATGTGGATGCAGGTTTCCTTATTTTGTGTTACAGGAAACGGTGCAGAGAAAATGGAAGAATAATTATTGCTTAAGAAAAAATGAATTCCTAACAGGTGGTGGTAATGGGATCTAATGATATCTTGTGGACGTAAACTCTATAAGCAATGGATTAGTAGAAAATAGATGAAATAAGTATTAATTTTCTTTTATATTTCAGGAACTTCAGCTCGGGCCGAGAACCTTTACTTGGAGGCAGGTGAGTTTCTGTGTTTTCATGTTTCCTGAGTTTAGTAATATCTTATGCATTGCTTCACAGAGCAAAAATCTCTCAGATTCCTATATTAATAAACACAAAAGTGGTGTCAGAAAGTTGCTGGGCTCAAGGGCAGTTTCTCCCTTTTCTGTTTGAGTTGCTGGTTTCATGGTGGGCTGTTCTGCCACAGAGTGGCATCAAAAGCTTCTCCAAGAATAGCCCCAAGACTTCTTTCTGCATCTGCTCATGCCACAAAGCCTCCTCTGAGGCCAGTTTCATCAGCAGAGTTACCTGATATGCCCCATTCAGTGCCAGTTGCTGGTTCCCATCGGTTTCTGTGGTGGGGTCTGGGGCCATCAGGTCACTACCTTTGCTGACCAGGTCATTGTGCACTGCTGGTGGCTTGGTGCAGTCCCTAGCACTTGGCCAAACTCATCTTAAAATGGGCCCCATGTTAGAGAAGTGTGGTTCTGGGCTCTGGTTTTCCAATACTCGGTCTTGAATTTCTTAATGTGCTCCCTGCTACACTTGCCAGTGCAATAAGTTTCTAGCACCACCACCTTCTTGGTTATTTGCACCTGTGTGTGGTCATTCCTGGTGCTCTTACTAAAACAAACTGTTTTGCTGGCCTCACACCAGAGATCAACCAAAATCTGTCTGTGCTCCCATGACCTTGATATAGCAAACCCTTAAAGGACTTCTTCTGGGGAGTATCCATTGCAAATGTAGAAAGTTCTTTGAAGGTGTGTTTGCTGATTGGCGGTCAGAATAAAATGGAATGGTTAAATGCTGAGCTGCTGTAATAGAACAAAGGGGTTGCTTTCATTTTTCAGCTGGAGTCAGTTGGTGATTCCTGGGAGAAAAGACAAAGGAATTGTGGGACAGTTGTGGTGGATTTCCAGAAGCAGTAATATTTCAAAATTTTACCAGTCCTTCTCTCACTGAATTCAAGACTCAAATGTACCTTCATTAAGGACAGACTAGAGCCTCACATTACTGTAGCTGGAGGTCAGGGACCAGATTTAGAAACAAGGCACTGTCCCGATAGTGAAAATCTTACAGCCTGATGAGAGAGGTGATGAGAGGTTGCAGCTCCCATCGATTACAGTGGGAATGACAGCACCTAAAGCAGTCTGTAAAGCAGGTCTTTGTTCTGTTAAGATCAGCGATTCATAGAGACAATGAAGATTAAAAAATACAGTAAAGATAATTTTTTCTTTTAGTTCAAGACAAAGGACATGACAGAAATGTGCTGGAAGGCAAAGTCCAAGAAGATATCAAAAAAATTGAGAAGAAAGGTATGTGTTCTGAAGCATATCACCTTAAGTTACATGCCCCATTCCCTATTCCTCAGATCAATACTGAGGCATTTGTTCATGGGAGAGTAGTTGTGTTAGCTCTCTGGACACTAGTAGGGGTTCCTAGTCCAGTGTTGGGAGATAAGTGCTGGTAAGTGCTGAGCTCTTCTACAAGATGCTGGGAAAGGAGGGCCCCTTTTAAGATAGTTGGAAGGGCAGTGCTGAGTTCTCACCACCCCCATTGCTCAGCACTAGAGTGTTTTCCCCAAAAGTGGCAGTAGGGATGTCTCTTCCAGACCCACAGGGTAAGACTAAGGGCTTGGCTACACTGGAGAGTTGCAGCGCTGGTGGTGGCTTTACAGCGCTGCAGCTCACTCACCGGCCACACTTGCAAGGCACATACAGCGCTGTATCTCCCTGGCTACAGCTCTGGCTGTACTCCACCTCGACAAGAGGAATAAAGACTATAGCGCTGCTGATGCAGTGCTGCGCTGCCAGTGTGGCCACCAAAAGCGCTGTTATTGGCCTCCAGAGGTATTCGGAGGTAAACCAGAATGCCTGTTCAGCCACTCTGCTCATCAGTTCAAACTCTACTGCCCTGTCCTCAGGTGACCAACAGTCAGACCCGCCCTTTAAATGCCCCGGGAATTTTAAAAATCCCCTTCCTGTTTGCTCAGCCAGGTGTGGAGTACAATCAGTGAATCTTTCCAGGTGACCATGCCTCCATGCGGCAAACGAGCCCCAGCATGGAGCAATGGCAAGTTGCTGGACCTCATCAATGTTTAGGGGGAGGAAGCTGTGCAGTCCCAGCTGCGCTCCAGCCGTAGGAATTACGATACCTTTGGCCAGGTATCAAAGGCCATGCTGGAAAGGGGCCATGACCGGGACGCGCTGCAGTGCAGGGTTAAAGTGAAGGAGCTGCGGAATGCCTACTGTAAAGCCCGCGAGGGAAACCGCCACTCCGGTGCTGCCCCCACGACCTGCCGTTTTTACAAAGAGCTGGACGTGATACTTGGGGGTGACCCCACCTCCACTCTGACGACCACGATGGACACTTCAGAGCGGGGGAAGGAGGAGGAGGAGGAGGAGGAAAGCAAGAGTGAGGGTACTGGGGTGGGGGGAGACACCCCGGAGTCCCAGGAGGCATGCAGCCAGGAGCTCTTCTCAAGCCAGGAGGAAGGTAGCCAGTCGCAGCAGCTGGTACTTGGTGGAGGACAAACAGAGGAGTGGGTTCCTGGTAAGCGGCTTTTATTTTCAGGATGGAAATTTTTTGGGAGAGGAGGGAGGGTTAGGGCTGCATGCATTCATGCCTAGATGCGGAACAGTGCATTGATGTGGTCTATCACGTTGCTGTAATCGGCCTCGGTAATCTCTTCAAAAGTTTCAGCCAGAGCGTGGGCAATGTGCTTGCGCAGGTTTATTGGGAGAGCCACTGTGGTCCTTGTCCCAGTCAGGCTAACGCGTCCATGCCACTGTGCCGCGAGGGGTGGGGGGACCATTGCTGCACACATGCAAGCTACATAGGGGCCAGGGCAGAATCCACATTGCAGTAGAAGACCCTCCCGTGCTTCCCAGGTGACCCGCAGCAGCGAGATATCTTCCAGGATCAACTTCTGTGGAAAATGTTGGGATAGTGTTCAGTGTAGGTGCCCCCTGCAGCTGTTTGCTTTCCCCAACGCACAGAAACCCCAGTACAGCCCTGAAACAATCAGTCCCCCTTACTCACCATTTTGGGGCTCCCGTGGGTTATGTGCGCTCTATTTGGGATGGGAAAATTATACTATTGTGAAGACTGTACTGTGGGGGAATAACTCTGTCTGGTATAAACAATGCTGCCTCTGTTAAGTGTTGCATTTTGCCTTTACAGATGCAACCTTGAGATCTCGGCTGTCCATGTTATCACCGGCTCAGAGACTACAAAACCTCCGGAAGAAGCCGTGAAAAAGCAAAGAAGACATGCTGCAAGAAGTTATGCAGCAATCTCTTGTAAAGAATCAAAAAGTGCAGGACTGGAGGGAGAGGGAAAGCAGGATCCGCCAGAAAATGCAGCGAACAGGAAGAAAAGCACGAAGCAGCTGATAAGGATCCTGGAGCGCCAAGCGGACTCTATCCAGGCGCTCGTAGCCATGCAGATGGAGCACTACCGCCCCCACACCCCCTGCCGCCCTTGTCCCAAAGCTCTTTCCCTTGTGCCCCCATGTCAGCTCAAAACCCCCTTCCCCAGCATCCAGGTTCTTACCACCACCAGCTGCCTCCAACACCTGTACGTTCACCAAGCAGCCCTGAGAACTACGACCCTTACCCTCTGCACTCAACCCCCACCACCATGCAGTATAGCCATCCTGAAGTGCAGCAGTCATTGCACAGCACTCCAGACAGGACATATTCAAGCCTGCGACTGTACAGTTCCCCACCCCACCCTCTTGCCCTTTTAGGTTCCCAAAATGTTGTGTGTCTGTCAATAAAGTAATTTTCTTTTCAATAAATGAATTCTTGGCTTTGAAAAGAGTCTTTGTTATTGCAGAAAGTCAAAGATACCTTAGCCCAGGAAAGAAACGGGCACTGCAAATCAGCTTAGGAAACACAGATTCCTACTAACATTGTAACCACTGTACTTCACTCACGTGCAAGGCACCAAACAATACTGTTGGTTTTCGGGCTCAAATTCCTCCCTCAAGGCATCCCTAATCCTTGCAGCCCTGTGCTGGGCCTCTCTAGTAGCCCTGCTCTCTGGCTATGCAAATTCAGCCTCCAGGCGTTGAACCTTGGAGGTCCATGCCTGACTGAATCTTTCACCCTTCCCTTCACAAGGGAGGGTACAGCACGCAGATATAACCACGGGGATGCTGCTTTCCCCCAAGTCCAGCTTCCTATACAGAGATCACCAGTGACCCTTTAAACGGCCAAAAGCACACTCCACAGTCATTCGGCACCGGCTCAGCCTGTAGTTGAACCGGTCCTTACTGCTGTCAACGCTCCCTGTGTACGGTTTCATGAGACACGGCATTAACAGGTAAGTGGGGTCTCCAAGGATCACAATGGGCATTTCGACATCCCCTACTGTGATCTTCTGGTCTGGGAAAAAAGTCCCAGCCTGCAGCTTCCTGGACAGGCCAGTGTTCCGAAAGATGCGTGCATCATGCACCTTTGCGAGCCAGCCTGCGTTAATGTCAATGAAACGCCCACGGTGATCCAAAAGCGCCTGGAGAACCATAGAGAAATACCCCTTCTGATTAATGTACTCGGATGCTAGGTGGGGTGGTGATAGAATAGGAATATGCGTCCCATCTATTGCCCCTCCACAGTTAGGGAAACCCATTTGTGCAAAGCCATCCACAAAGTCCTGCATGTTCCCCAGAGTGACGGTTCTTCTTAGCAGGATGCAATTAATGGCCCTGCAAACTTGCATCAACACGATTCCAACGATCAACTTTCCCACTCCAAACTGGTTCCCGACTGATCGGTAGCTGTCTGGAGTTGCCAGCTTCCAGATTGCAATAGCCACCCGCTTCTCCACCGGCAGGGCAGCTCTCAATTTCGTGTCCTTGCACCGCAGGGTGGGGGTGAGCTCCTCTCACAATCCCATGAAAGTGGCTTTTCTCATCCGAAAGTTCTGCAGCCACTGCTCGTCATCCCAGACTTCCATGATGATGTGATCCCATCACTCAGTGCTTGTTTCCGAGCCCAAAAGCGGCATTCCACGGTGCTGAGCATGTCCATGAATGCCACAAGCAATTTCGTGTCGTACGCATTACGTGACTCGCTATCATTGTCGGGCTCCTCATTGTCACTTTGGATCTTAAGGAATAACTCAACTGCCAAACGTGATGTGCTGGCAAGACTCGTCAGCATATTCCTCAGCAGTTCGGGCTCCATTTCCCACAGAAATCACGCTGCACAGAAACCGTTGAAAGATGCAAGATGGCGCCAAAGGTGGACGGAAAAACAGGGATTGCTGGGATGTGAAGCGATGCATCACGGGGCGTTGGGACAGGAAGCAGAATGACCCGCCCCCTCTGCCCCCTTCCCACAACCCACAGCACCAGAATGGGAAGAGGTGCTCTGTGGGATATCTGCCCATAATGCACCACTCCCAACACCGCTGCAAATGCTGCAAATGTGGCCACACTGCAGCGCTGGTAGCTGTCAGTGTGGCCACACTGCAGCGCTTTCCCTACACAGCTGTATGAAGACAGCTTTAACTCCCAGCGCTGTACACCTGCAAGTGTAGCCAAACCCTAAGGTTTCCTCACTCCATCCCCGTGAGAGGCTATTCTCCCACTTTGACCTCAGTAATTATTGCTGGAATATCTCATTTCTGCATTCTCAGAGTTCAGCACTAGGGTGTTTCAATCCCCTCCATCCCATATGGCTGTGCTGAGGCATTTCCTCCTCCAGCACAGACCTATGCAGTTGGAACATTTCCCCCTACACCAGCAACGAGGAGCTGTGTTTCCCTTTGCTGTCCTACTGTGACACTTGGGATATTACCCTACGAAACCCCATGTGTTTAACACTATAGTGTCCCTTCTCTGCTCCTTACTTCTCAGTCCCAGCACTGGCACTTCTTTTCCACACTCTCAACTTTTCAGTTGTATGAGCTCTGTCCCTGTGTTGTCAAGGATCCTCCCAAAGCACAGGACAGAGATATCTCCACCTTCTGTCTGCCTGTGAGACTCTTCTTGATTATTACTCCCCTATTCCCACAGGTCTCTGCAAAAGTCTTTCCTTCCCCTTTCCCAGAGGGGCAGAGGCTGATCATTTTCCATCCCTATCTCTGTGGGAGGTTATGGGCTGTTTGCATCTTCAAAACATATTGGCCAGCACTAGTGTGCCTCCCCACATCACTGGTGACAGCATAAGAGCTTCTCCCGTATATTATCTCATTGGTGCTGAGCTACAGTCCCAGTTCTCATGGGCACGAATAGGGCGTTTTTCCTGCTCTCTCCACTTACATGGATATGACTGAAATCAGCCTAGTCCTGAGGATGGAGGTTTTCTTATGCTATGTTACAGGAAATGGTGCTGAGAAAATGGAGGAATAATTATTGCTTAAGAAAAATAAAATCCTAACAGGTGGTGGTAATGGGATCTAATGATATCTTCTGGCCTTACATTCTATAAGCAATGGATTAGTAGTAAATAGATGAAATAAGTATTAATTTTCCATTCTATTTCAGGAACTGCAGATGGGTCCCAGCCTGAGGGGCAGGGGCAGCTTCATTTGGAGGCAGGTGAGAAGATACATAGAAGATTGAGTTAACTACTGTGATAAACTCAGGACAGACAGCTACAAGGGAGGGGTAGAAACCAGTCTCAGAGGGTTAAAAGGGCCCTCATCCCTATCAACTGGGGGGTAACTACGGGTCAATCAGGTTCAGCTGAGAAGGGGTTGCCAAGGTATCAATTAGAATCAGCTGACAGGGAGCTACCTGAAGTTAATTAGGATCAGCTGATTCCAACTAAGGGCTGCCTGAGACCTTTTTAAATCCTCCCCTGGGAAGAAGGAGGGGAGAGAGGAGAGGGAGAGAAGGAGCCCTCCTGCCAGGAGGTTAGGAGCAGCAAGACAGCAAGCCTCACCAGGAGGAGAAGCAGTATTCTCTCCCACAAGGGAGAAATATACTCTAAAGAGGACTGGTTGAGGAGAGGAATAGACTTCCCCTGTGTCCCAAGGGGGACCAGATTACCCAAGCCTGTCTCACCAAGGCTAAAAGCAGCGGAGGCTGGGGAGACCAAGAAGGTGCCTTGCCACACTACATTCTTTTCATGTGAACAGCAAACTACAAGATTCAGAGGAATCCTTCTGGCTCAACTCCTGTCAAAGATCTGGTGATAGTTTTTGATAACAAAAGTCAGTTCACTAGAACAGATGTTACCATCTATTAACATTTGTCATCTGCAAACTTTCCATATGGGCCAGCACTGAGGTGTGTCCTGAATCTCCATGGGATAGTGATGGCGCATTTCAGCCGGTGCTGCAGGACAGCACTTTTGTAAGCCACCTGGTCCTCTAAAGGATGCTGTTGCTCAAAAAATCAAACAATATGAGAAGAGAGAAAAGGGTCGTCTTCCATTCATGGCAAGTGTTTGAGGATCTTCCTGAGAAAACGGAGATGGAAGGGATGCTTGGGGATCGTGTCCCTTCACTCCCCTTTAAAATTAATTGCAGTGGCATTGCTGGGTCCTCTCTACAATTCCGTCCCCAGTGCTCAACAGTAGAGCTTCTTTCGTCGTTTTCCCAAAGAGCCAGGAGCCACTTCTGGCCTATGTCACAGAGCAGAACTGGGGTTTCTTCATTCCATGCCCGTGGCTCACCCAAGGGGTATTTCCCTAGGTGACCTTGAGGTTGATTAGTGGAATGTCACTCTTCATACATTCAGGGTTTAAGAGTGGCAGATTTCAATTCCCAAAGGGCTATACTGAGGCGTTTCCTCCTCTAATCCCATGGTCTGTTCCAGTACATCATTTAAATGATGAGAGAAATAGAAACATGGGATTTTACCCTCCTTTGATGGTGTCTTTATGAAATATGGGGAAGGCCTGAAAATTTCCCCTCCTTGCATTGTTTTTATATGAGAAATTCAGATCCCATGTAGTTAAAATATACTAGGAGGATGGGAAAACTGAAACTAGTAAATAGGGACATTGCTAGAGTCCAGGGTGTGAAAGCACATCTTTTGAGACGGGGAAGGAATTCTCTACTCTTCTTCTTTGCCCTCCCACCCTCTGTTACTCCCTGTTGTGCCCCTTCCTCATTGTTTAACTCAGCAGACCTGTTCCTCAGTTCTGTTTCTCCTTCACGCGTCTACTGCCCACTTTCCTCACCCAGCAGTCTGCCCTCAGAGGTCTCCCGTCCACCCTGCTTCTGTGAGTCTTGCCTTTTTTTCTGCAGCCTCCTCTTGCCTTTTCTCCATCTGCTCAAATCATGTTCAAAAGGCAGCCATAGTTTCCACGTGCATCTCCAAACCTTGGCTTTTCTCTTTCATCACCTCTATGAGGCAGCACTTCATACTTTTCAGCTATCTGCTCCAGCGTATTGTACAAGCCGCAGCTTTTACATCCAGTGATCTTCATTGTCTCTTCCCTTCCTTGGGTCACTACCCCTGCTCATTCTGTAGCTGTCATACCCATCCAAAATAAGCTCCTGTCACTAAAGAAAAAGGAAAACAATAACTAAAACCAGACCACACACTCCTCCCCCAAACTCCCCTGACAAACTACCACCCAAACTCCCCTGTAATTCAGCTCTGTTTCCTGTCTCCTGTGCCACTGCCCCTCTTGTTGCAAGTCCTTTGGCCTTTGTTACTCAGACTGCTTGTTGGCCCGTCTCAAAATGCCAACCACAGACTAATAACAAACATTCTTGCACTTTAAACATTCTGCAAAAGTACAGTGTCTCAGGCTTCTGCTGCAGTGTGGGCAAGCTGTGGAGGTATTGCAGCCTGTAGAGCAGTGGCTCTCAATCTTTCCAGGCTACTCTACCTGTTTCAAGAATTTGATGTCTCTTGTGCGCCCCCAAGTTTCACCTCACTTAAAAAACTACTTGCTTACAAAATCAGACCTAAAAATACAAGTGTCACAGCACACTAGTACTGAACATTGCTTCCTTTCTCCCATATAATTATGAATAAATCAATTGGAATATAAATATTTTACTTCCATTTCAGTGCATAGTATATCTAGCAGTACAAGCAAGCCATTGTCTGTATGAAATTTCAGTTTGTGCTGACTTCGCTAGTGCTTTTTATGTAGCCTGCTGGAAAACTAGGCAAATATCTAGATGAGTTGATACACACCGTGGAAGACCTCTGCGTACCCCCCGGGGGCACGTGTATCCTTGGTGAAAACCACTGCTCTAGAGGTTGAGAGGCCTGCAATAGAAGAAAACAACAAGGGTTACTGTCTTGAGTAGCTCTGTGCATGGCCCAGGAAAAATAATTTTGGAGTTTCAAGGACAGAGAATGGTATTTTTGTAACTGAACTTCAGTACATTGTACTTCAGACCATTGAAGCTCCCTTCACACAGCCAGGTTAATTGCAGTGAAAGAAGTGCTGAGAGAATGGTCAACCTATTTTTCCAAAGAAATGAAATTTGTGCAGAGGTCAGTGGCTGGGCCATGCTACATCAAATTTCTCTATCATTTCAATAACGTCAATAACGTGCGACCACTGGTCAATAACGTGCGACCACTGGTCAATAACGTGCGACCACTGGTAATTAGTACCGAGGGTCAATGTTGGGATATTGAAAGTCTTTTTCCTGAGTGTCTGGCTGGAGAGTCTTGCCCGCATGCTCGGGATTCAGCTGATCGCCATATTTGGGGTCGGGAAGGAATTTTCCTCCAGGGTAGATTGGCGGTGGCCCTGGAGGTTTTTCGCCTTCCTCCGCAGCATGGGGCAGGGGTCGCTTGCTGGAGGATTATCTGCTACTTGAAGTCTTTAAATCAGGATTTGGGGACCTCAACAGCTGAGTCAAGGGAGAGAATTATTTCAGGAGTGGGTGGGTCAGCTTTTGTGGCCTGCATCTTGCGGGAGGTCAGACTAGATGAGCATAATGGTCCCTTCTGATCTTAAGTTCTATGATTCTATTTCATTCATTCCACCTTTTGGAGGACATAGCAGGTCTTGTGGTCTCTGACTGGCAAAAAGAGGTTTTCTTCAAGCTGCGGGTGGGAACCAACCACATATGCCACCAAAGCCTTCAAACATAGCAATTGAGCAGCACATCTACGAGTGGAGTGGGTTCATGAGGTGGACCTAGGAAATATGACGTTCCCTGAATTGTGATTACATCTCTGGAGTTTCTCCAACAGAAAAAAAATCAGCTATCAGCACCCAGGTTTGGGTCAGTCCCCCACTGCACAGGTCACTCTTCTCAGGTGGCTTGTTAACACCCGTGGGTTGGAAAGGAAATGCAAGGGGTTAAAAGTCAGGTTTTCATACTACTTGTACTGCTTATTTTTTCTTGGTCTCCATTTTGAATTCTATGTAGTGGTGGTGGTGCTGGCGGACGGGGGTGGGGGGGTCACCAAGGGTTTGGCCTACAATCTCCCATTAACAGATACATGATGTTACATGGTCAGTCTTGTAATATCTTATGCATTAGTTCACAGAGCAGAAATCTCTCAGATTCCTATATTAATAAACACAAAAGTGGTGTCAGAAACTTACCAGGCTCCAGAGCAGTTTCTCCCTCTTCTGTTTGAGTTGCTGGTTTCATGGTGGGCTGTTTTGCCAGAGAGTAGCATCCAAAACCTTCTCCAAGAATAGCCCCAAGACTCCTTTCTGCAGCTGCTCATGCCGCAAAGCCTCCTCTGAGGCCAGTTTCATCAGCAGAGTCACTTGATATGCCCCATTCAGTGCCAGTTGCTGGTTCCCATCGGTTTCTGTGGTGGGGTCTGGGGCCATCAGGTCACCTTTGCTGACCAGGTCATTGTGCACTGCTGGTGGCTTGGTGCAGTCCCTAGCACCTGGCCAAACTCATCTTAAAATGGGCCCCATGTTAGAGAAGTGTGGTTCTGGGCTCTGGTTTTCCAATACTCGGTCTTGAATTTCTTAATGTGCTCCCTGCTACACTTGCCAGTGCAGTAAGTTTCTAGCACCACCACCTTCTTGGTTATTTGCACCTGTGTGTGGTCATTCCTGGTGCTCTTACTAAAACAAACTGTTTTGCTGGCCTCACACCAGAGATCAACCAATCTGAGGAGTCCAAGAGGGGCTACATCAACACTGCAGAACAATGGAACTTGAAATCTGGGTCCTGACTTGATTTGGTCTTAGGCCCTCCACCCTCACAGGATCCTAGGACCCTGGTTCTGAGCCAGAGTCATTTGTGTGTAGACACAACGGGAGTTAGAACTTGAGCCTGAGTCTGAACCCTGGCTTACATTTCAGTGTAGATATAGCCAGTGGGGATAAGAGGAAAAAGGAGGCCATTAATTCTGAGTTCATTCTAATTCATCACTCACCTTGCATAATTCCGTCTTTCCTCTTGCAGTGAAAGAAGGAGAGATGGGACTCTGGGAGGCCAATGGTGAATATTTGTAAAACATCATGTGATGCTATACTCCCCTGCATCCAATAATATTTCAAAAAAGGTACCAGTCCTTCTCTCACTGAATTCAAGAGTCAAATGTACCTTCATTAAGGACAGACTAGAGCCTCACATTACTGTAGCTGGAGGTCAGGGACCAGAGTTAAAAACAAGGCACTTGCCCGACAGTGAAAATCTTACAGCTTGATGAGAGAGGTGCTGAGAGGTTACAGCTCCCATCAATTACAGTGAGACTGACAGCAACTAAATCAGTTTGCAAAGCAGGTCTTTGTTCTGTTAGATCAGTGATTGATAGAGACGATGAAGTTGAAAAATTAAATAAAGATTTTGTTGTTGTTGTTGTTTCAGGTGAAGGAAAAGGACATGACATATATGTGCCGGACAGCTTAGTTCAAGGCCAGAAAATAAATCTTGAGAAACTAGGTAAGTGTCCTGGAGCATATCACCTTAAGTTACACGTGCCATTCCCTGTCCCCCGGGTCAATGCTGAAGTATTTGTTCATGGGGGACGAGTTGTGTTAGCTCTCTGGATACCTGTGGGGATTCCTGGCCCAGTTTTGACAGACACCAAGAGAGACAAAAGGGTCTGGAAAGTGCTGAGCTCTTCTTTGAATGCTGGAAAAAGAGGGCCCCATTTAAGATTATTGGAAGGCGGTGCTGGGTTCTCCCCACTTCACCACCCCCACTGCTCAACACTAGAGTATTTCCCCCAAAAGTGGCAGTAGGGATGTCTCTTCCAGTACCACTGGGTAGGACTGAGGCTTATTCACTCCATGCCCATGTGAGGCTATTCTCCTGTTTTAACCACAGTAGTTATTGCTGGACTATGTCTTCTGCTTCCTCAGAGTTCAGCACTAGGGTGTTTCAATCCCCTGAATCTAATATTTCTGTTTGAGGCATTTCCTCCTCCATCACAGACCTGTGCAGTTGGAACATTTCCCCCTACTCCTCCAGCAATGAGAAGCTGTGTTTCCCGTTGCTATTTCTACTGTGTTGCTTGAGATATTACCCTAGGAAACCATGTGTGTTTAACACTATATTGTCTCTTCTCTGCTCCTTACTTCTCAGTCCCAGAACCGGCACTTCTCTTCCACATGATCAACTTTTCAGTTGTATGAACTCTCTCCCTGTGTTGTCAAGGATCATCCCAGAGCACAAGACATAGTTGTCTGCACCTTCTTTCTGCCTGTGGGAATCTTCTTGATCATTTCTCCCCCTATTCCCGAAGGTATCTGCAGAGGTCTTTCCTTCCCCTTTCCCAGTGGGACAGAGGTTGATCATTTTCCATCCCTATTTCCATGGGAGTTTATGGACCGTTTGCATCTTCAAAACATATTGGCCAGCACTAGTGTGCCTCCCCACATCACTGTGAGACAGCAAATGAGTTTCTCCCATATCCTGGGAGAAACATGCTATTTGGGGTGCAGAAAACGTCCTTTCATTGCTATGAGCTCTTTGCATCCACGACAAAACCAGATGCAATGGAATTTCCACCCAGAGGAGTTCTGTGAGCTGATGTCTCCATTTGGTACTCCTGTGATAAGCATAAAGAGACCCATTTCAGTAGCAAAGGTACCCATCCAGGTTTATTATTGACAAACCAGAGTACTAGTATCCCACAGGCTCTACTGGATCACTAATACATGTATGCCTGTAATAATGGAGCAGCTCAGTTTCCTTTGCCCTGAGGCCAGCCAAAGACACTCCCTCTGAGACCTAATTAGGGCTGTTGATTAATCGCAGTTAACTCACGCAATTAACTAAAAAAAATTAACTGCAGTTAAAAAAAGCTAATTGTGATTAATTGCACTGTTAAACAATAGAATACCAATTGAAATATATTAAATATTTTTGGATGTTTTCCTACATTTTCAAATATATTGATTTCAATTACAACACAGAATACAGAGTACAGTGTTCACTTTATATTATTTTTTATTAAAAATATTTGCACTGTAAAAATTATAAACAAAAGAAATAGTATTTTTCAATTCGCCTCATACAAGTAGCATAGTGCAATCTCCATCGTGAAAGTGTAACTTACAAATTTAGATTTGTTTGTTGTTATATAACTGCACTCAAAAACAAAACAATGTAAAACTTTAGAGCCTACAAGTCCACTGAGTCCTACTTCTTCTTCAGCCAATTGCTAAGACATACAAGTTTGTTTACGTTTATGGGAGATAATGCTGCCCATTTCTTATTTACAATGTCATCTGAAAGTGAGAACAGGCGTTCACATGGCACTTTCGTAGCTGGCATTGCCAGGTATTTACATGCCAGATATGCTAAACATTTGTATGCCCTTTCATGCTTCAGCCACCATTCCGGAGGACATGTTTCCATGCTGATGATGTTCATTAAAAAAATAATGTGTTAATGAAATTTGTGAGTGAACTCCTTGGGAGTGAATTGTATGTCCCCTGCTCTGTTTTACCTGCATTCTGCCATATATTTCATGTTATAGCAGATTCGGTTGATTACCCAGCACACATAGTTTGATTTATGCACACTGTCAGTGCAGATTTGACAAAATGCAAAGAAGATGCCAATGTGAAATTTCTAAAAATAGCTACAGCACTCAAGACAAGGTTTAAGAATCTGAAGTGCCATCCAAAATCTGAGAGGGACGAGGTGTGGAGCATGCTTTCAGAAGTCTTAAAATTCAGATGCGGAAACTACAGAACCTGAACCACTAAAAAAGAAAATCAACCTTCTGCTGGTGGCATCTGACTCAGATGATGAAAATGAACATGCTTTGGTCCACTCTGCTTTGGATCGTTATCGAGCAGAACCAATCATCAGCATGGACACATGTCCTCTGGAATAGTGGTCAAAGCATGAAGGGACATATGAATCTTTAGAGCATCTGGCACGTAAATATCTTGCAACACCAGTTTCAACAGTGCCATGCAAACACCTGTTCTTGTTTTCAGGTGACACTATAAACATTATCTCCTGGAAATGTAACCAAACATGTTTGTTGTAGAGATTGGCTGAAATAGGACTGAGTGGACTTATAGGCTCTAAAGTTTTACATTGTGTTATTTTTGAATGCATTTATTTTTTTGTACATAATTTAACATTTGTCAGTTCAACTTTCATGATAAAAAGATTTCACTACAGTACTTATATTAGGTGAATTCAAAATACTATTTCTTTTGTTTTTTACCATGCAAATATTTGTAATAAAAATAAATATAAAGTGAGCACTGAACACTTTGTATTCTATGTTGTAATTGAAATCAATATATTTGAAAATGTAGAAAACAGCCAAAATATTTAAGTAAATGATATTCTATTATTGTTTAACAGTGTGATTAATTGTGTGATTAATCTACATTATTTTTTTATCACACGATTAATCACAATTATTTTTTTAATCACTTGACAGCCCTAACACCAATACAAACAAGTTATATATTGCCCCTCTCACATACTAGTTACCACCCTTTACCTTGTACATGTTGGTTCGATCAAAACATCTCTATGCATCTTGCTGTCATGTGACCTTATCTTTAAGAAGGGGTCTCCTTGTATCATCTTTGCGGTATTCTAGTACAATCCTTCTGGAATGTGTTTGCATGAGTGTCCTGTGCCTCAGGAATGTGTGTGGTTTTGCAATACCAGTCCTGTTCTTGCCAGGTTCTGTGAAGTGAAAGCAGGCACATTTTATATCAGGGACTGGCTTCTACTCACAGCCTCTCTTGTAGACTTTGTTTTATATTAAAAAGGCTTGACCATTACTTTAATTCAGGCTTCAGGCCTCATACGGGACTCTGATACAAGGCCTCATTTCTCAGGCTCTATGTTTTTACTACCGCAGATACTAAAGTTAGACATTTAAAAATCAGCAGGCCCTGATGCGGGCCCAGCATCCAAGAGTTTTGGAAGAGCTTGCTGAGGAGCTTGATCAACCATTCATGTTGATTTTCAATAAGTCTTGGAACACATGGGAAGTTCCAGAAGACTGGAAGAAAGTCAGTGTTGTGCTAATATTTAGAAAGCGTAAATGAGATGACCCAAGTAATTATAAGCCTGTCTATTTGAGATTGAGCATGGCAAAATAACGGAACAGCTTCTACGAGACTCAATTAATAAAGAATTAAAGGATGGTAATATAATTAAAGCCAATCTACATTGGTGTATGGAAAATAAATCCTGTGAAACTTGATATCTTTTTTATGAGATTACCAATTTAATTGATGACGGTAATTGTGTTGATGTTATATTCTTAGATTTCTGTAAGGCAGTTGACCTGGGCCTGCATAACACTTTGATTGAGAAACTAGAATGACACACAGTTAACATGGCACACATTAATTTATTAATATCTGGCTAAATGATAGGTCTCAAAAAGTAATTGTAAATAGGAAATTATCATTTGGTAGATGTGTTTCTAATATGGTCAGTGAAGGATTGATCCTATTTAACATTTTTTTTTATCAGTGACCTGGCGGAAGACATTAAAAACATCACTGATAATGTTTTCAGAGTACACAAAAATTGAGGGAATTGTAAATACCAAAGTGGCCGGGTCATTAATATAAAGCAATCTGGATCACTTGGTACATTCAGCAGACACAAACTGTATGTGTTTTAATATGGCTAAATGTAAATGCATCATCTAGGACAAAGAGTGTGGGCCATCCTTATATGATGAGGGAGTCTGAAAAATATTTTGGGGTCATAGTGGATAATCAGGGGAACATGAGCATCTATTGTGAGGCTGTTGCCAAAATGGCTAATTGATCTTTTAATGTATAAACTGGGCATCTCGAGTAGGAGTATAGAGGTTATTTTACCTCTGAATGGGACAATTGTGTGACAACTGCTGGAATCCTCTGTCCATTTCTCGTGCCCACAGTTCAAGAAGACTGTTGATAAATTGGAGAGGGTTCAGAGAAGAGCCATGAGAATGATCAAAGAATGAGAAAATATGCCTTCTAATGCTAGAGCTCATTGTTAAGGTTTCTTTCCCCACTTTGAACTTTAGAGTACAAATGTGGGGACCTGCATGAACACTTCTAAGCTTAATTATTAGCTTAGATCTGGTAATGTTGCCACCAGCCAGAAATCGGTGTCTGGCACACTTTCTGTCCCCCCAAAACCTTCACTGGGGAACACAGATCCAAACCCCTTGGATTTTAAAAGGTAAAAATTATCTTTGTAAAATCAGGATGGAAAATGCTTTACAGGGTACTTAGATTAATATAGCCCAGAGGAAACCCCCTCTAGCCTCAGGTTCAAAGTTACAGCCAACAGAGGTAAAAATCCTTCCAGCAAAAAGAAACATTTACAGGTTGAGAAAACAAAAATAAGACTAACACGCCTTGCCTGGCTAGTTACTTACAAGTTTTAAACATGAGAGACTGATTCAGAAAGATTTGGAGAGCCTGGATTGATGTCTGGTCCCTCTCAGTCCTGAGAACGAACAACCCCCAAAACAAAGAGCACAAAACAAAGACTTCTCTCCACCAAGATCTGAAAGTATTTTGTCTCTTTATTGGTCCTCTGGTCAGGTGTCAGCCAGGTTAATGAGCTTCTTAACCCTTTACAGGTAAAAGATACATTAACCCTTAACTATCTGTTTATGACACGCCCCCCAAATCTCAGACAGTGGGGAACCACACTGGCGGTGATTTCTTCCTAGAACTTTAGAATAAACAGATTAATAAAACACTTATACTACTAATTATGTAAAACTACAAGATTTTCCACATTTTAAGGACAATTTTTAACCAGTTGATTCTGGGAAACTTTTACGGGAGAGTGCATCAGCTACTTTGTTAGAATCTTCTGAAATGTGTTGAATTTCAAAATCAAAATCTTGGAGAGTTAAACTCCATCGAAGCAGTTTTTTGTTGTTTCCCTTGGCAGTATGAAGCCACTTTAGCGCAGCATGGTCGGTTTGTAGCTGGAAACGCCATCCCCAAACGTATGGGTGTAGCTTTTTCAGGGCATACACAATGGCGTAGCATTCTTTTTCACTGATTGACCAGTGGCTTTCCCTCTCAGACAGTTTCTTGCTGAGAAACACGACAGGATGGAAGTTTTGATCTGGTCCTTCCTGCATTAAAACTGCTCCTACACCACGCTCAGATGCATCTGTGGTTACTAGGAAGGGTTTGTCAAAGTCTGGAGCCCTTAGCACAGGGTCAGACATGAGTGTTGCCTTAAGCTGGGTAAAGGCCTTCTGACACTCATCAGTTCATATAACCGCATTCGGCTGTGTCTTTTTGGTTAGGTCTGTTAGTGGGGCAGCGATTTGGCTGTAGTGGGGTACAAATTGCCTGTAATATCTGGCCAAGCCTAAGAAGGTTTGGACCTGTTTCTTAGACTTTGGGACAGGCCACTTTTGGATAGCATCCACCTTGGCCTGTAGGGGATGTGGCAAATTGCCGGTACTGTTATGCTGGGTCTCGCGCTTTCTCTTCATTGGGGAAGGTTCAGGGTGCCATTGCTTGCCTCTGAATCGGTATTTTTAATTACCCCACTAGTGTCCTTGAGGAGTGGAGTGGAGTGGGAGGGACTTGGGCCCGCCCTCTTCTCCAGGTCCCAACCCAGGGGCCATGAGGTTAGTGGTGAACCACTTGTACTGGTGGTTCCTTCCCCTGGGTTACTTCCCTCTCCTGCCCTTCAGCTTGTGGAGGGGCTTCTTGCCTTCCTTCTACACAAGCCAGGTGCCCCTTACCTAGGGTTTTTGGACTTCTCAGCCCACTGCAGCAGTCTTCCAAACTTTCCTTTTGTCTCTCTTCAAAAGTGTTCTCTGCTTCAACTCCTTCAAACCGCTCTCTGCTCCAACCAAACCTTCCTGCTCCAACAACCCACACTGTCTGACCTGAAGCAGGGGTTTATATCATGTGACTCACTGCGGGTACTCTAATTGGCTTCAGGTGCTCTAATTGGCTTCAGGTGCTCTAGTTAATTTATAGCAAACCTTCCACCCCTTGCAGGGAATAAGGCTCCCTGCTAACACTCTCCTGCTGTCCTCTGGCCATGCTGTATCACAGGGAGTTATCGTTCCTTGACCCACCTGGTGTCCAAGGTAAGTCACTCTGTTTTGGCCTATTTGACACTTTTTAGCCTTAACAGTTAGTCCTGCCTGCTTGATGCGCTTGAAGACTTTTTCCAAGTGTTCCAGGTGTTCTGCCCATGAATTAGAAAAAATGGCCACATCATCAAGGTAGGCAACTGCAGACTCTCCCAATCCTGCTAGGAGACCATCTACAAGTCTTTGGAGGGTGGCGGGTGCATTTTGCAGCCCAAAGGGAAGCACATTAAATTCATACATCCCTGCATGGGTGATGAAGGCTGACCTTTCCTTGGTGGGTTCATCTAGTGGTACTTGCCAGTACCCCTTGGTTAAGTCTAATGTAGAGATAAACTGGGCACGTCCCAATTTCTCCAATAGCTCATCGGTGCATGGCATTGGATAGCTGTCAGGATGAGTTAAAGTATTTAGCTTACGGTTGTCCACGCAAAAGGGTATTTCCCCACCTGGTTTGGGAACTAGAACCATGGGAGATGCCCATGCACTGTTAGAGGGGCGGATTATACGCATTTGTAGCATGTTTTGGATCTCCCGTTCCATAGCAGCTTGGGCATGAGGAGACACCCGGTAGGGTGGGGTTCTAATTGGATGAGCATTACCTGTGTTAATGGAGTGGTATGCCTGTTCAGTCCGTCCTGGGGTGGCTGAGAACATTGGGGCGAAGCTAGTGCACAGCTCCTTGATCTGTTGCCGCTGCAGACGTTCCAGGGTTGTGGAGAGGTTCACCTCTTCCACGCCACCATCACTTTTTCCTTCGTAGTAGCAGGGGCGGCTCTATGAATTCGTCCGCCCCAGGCAGGGCGGCGCGCTGCACCGCTCACGCTGCCGGGCGCCGGTCCCGTGCCTCCGCGGGATCTCCCGCAGACGTGGGTGCAGAGGGGCCGCTGGTCCCGCGCCTACGGTGGAGCTTCCGCAGGCATGCTTGTGGGAGGTCCACCCGAGCCGCGGGACCAGCGCCCCCTCCGCAGTCATGCCTGCGGCAGGTCCGCTGTCCCACGGCTCAGGTGGACCTCCCGCAGGCATGACTGCGGAAGGTCTGCCGGACCCGCTTGCCGCCCCTGCCGGCAAATGCCGCCCCACATGCGTGCTTGCCGCGCTGGGGTCTGGAGCCGGCCCTGCGTAGTAGACACCTTCAGGCCACTCAGTGTCATCTCCTCCCTGGGCTGTAAACTGACAAACCTTACTTCTCTGGAATAAAAGGGCTTTAGAGAGTTAACATGGTACACTTTAGACTTTAGGGTTGAGGTGGGGAATGCTATGAGATAGTTAATAGCTTCCAGGCACTCTTGGACCGTGAATGGCCCTTCCCATGATGCTTCCATCTTATGGGCCTGTAGCGTCTTTAAGACCATAACCTGGTCCCCTACTTTGAAGGAACACTCTCTGGTATGTGTATCATACCAGGCCTTTTGCTCTTCCTGAGCATCCTTTAGGTTTTCTTTAGCAAGGGCTAAAGAGTGTCGGAGGGTGCTTTGTAGGTTGCTTACAAAGTCCAGAATGTTAGTTCCTGGAGAAGGCGTAAACCCCTCCCATTGCTGCTTCACCAACTGTAATGGCCCCTTAACCTCGTGGCCATACACAAGTTTGAATGGTGAAAAGCCTAAACTGGGATGTGGTACAGCCCTGTAGGCAAAAAGTAACTGCTGCAACACTAGATCCCAATCATTGGAGTGTTCATTTACGAATTTACGTATTATGGCCACCAAAGTTCCATTAAACCTCTCCACCAGGCCATTGGTTTAATGGTGGTAAGGGGTGGCAACCAAGTGATTCACCCCATGAGCTTCCCACAGGTTTTTCATTGTCCCTGCCAGGAAACAGGTTGACCCTGCCAAATCTGTAAGGATCTGGCAAAAATGTCTGCTAAGGCCTGGCACACAGTTTTAGCCCTGGTGTTGCTTAGAGCTACTGCTTCCGGCCATTGGGTAGCAAAATCCATGAAAGTCAGTATGTACTGCTTTCCTCTGGGGGGCTTTTTTGGGAAAGGACCCAGAATATCCACAGGTACTCGCTGAAATGGGACCTCAATTATGGGGAGTGGCTGGAGAGGGGCTTTGACCTGGTCTTGGGGCTTTTCCACTCTTTGGCACGCCTCACAAGACCGGACATAATTAGCAACGTCCTTGCCCATTCCCTCCCAGTGGAAGGACTTCCCCAACCTGTCTTTGGTTCTGTTCACCCCAGAATGGCCACTGGGATGATCATGGGCTAAGCTTAAGAGCTTTACCTGGTACTTAGTTGGAACTACCAACTGTTTTTGAGGATGCCAGTCTTCCCGGTGTTCACCAGAAAGAGTCTTCTTGTATAAAAGTCCTTGTTCTACAACAAACCGGGATCGGTTAGAAGAGCTGAGAGGCGGCTGGGTGCTCCGTGCCGCCAGCCAAGCTTTCTGAAGGCTGTTATCTGCTTCCTGCTAAGCCTGGAACTGTTCCCTTGATGCTGGAGACATCATTTCCTCCTTAGACTGTGGACTTGGGCTTGGTCCCTCTGGAAGCGATGTAGGTGATGGGGTTGTTTTTGTTGATTGTGAACCGCTCTTCGCTGGTGCACTAGGTGATATTTCAGGCTCTGGCTGAGCCTCTTGGGTAGGGTTGTCTGCTGCTTCTGCCAGTTCAGGCCCGCTGGTGCCCTCTGGCATTGGAGTGGTAGATGGGTTTGCAAGTGCTGGCGTCAGTGCTGTCAACAGTTCTGGTGCTGGTTGCTTTTCCAGTTCCGGTTTTGGGACTGGATGTACTATGGCTGTTTCAGTTGTTGGCAGGGGATCCAGTTCCACTACCTCTGTCTGGGTCTCTGGTAACACAGATGGGGCCCTGGTGGACGGCTCAGGAACAGGGATGGGTGTGGAAGCTTGCTTGGCCTGGCTGCGGGTGATCATTTCCACCCTCTTGGCCAGCTTCACATGGTTAGCCAAGTCTTCCCCCAGTAGCATGGGGATGGAATAATTGTCATAGAAGGCAAAAGTCCACATTCCTGACCAGCCCTTGTACTGGACAGGCAATTCAGCTGTAGGCAAGTTTAAAGATTTTGACATGAATGGGTGAATTGTCACTTGGGCCTTTGGGTTGATGAATTTGGGGTTCACTAAGGATTGGTGGATAGCTGACACTTGTGCCTCGGTGTCTCTCCATGCGATAACCTTCTTTCCGCCCACTCTCAAGGTTTCCCTTCACTCCGAGGGTATTTGAGAGGCATCTGGGCCTGGGGATCTTTGGTGTGATGGTGGTGTAATGAACTGTACTCGGTTGGGGTTCTTGGGGCAGTTGGCCTTTATATGTCCCAGTTCATTACATTTAAAACATCGCCCAGCTGACTGGTCACTGGACCGGGGTGGGTTGCTGGAGACTGGTGAGGTGGGGCAATAGGGTGTCTGGGGCTTTCCTTGGGTTGTAGGTGGGGTCTTGGGTTGCCCCCGGTGATAGGGTTTATTTTCGGTTTGCCCCCTTTGATATTCGCTCCCCTTGCTAGTAGTTTTTTTCTTTTCTGCCACTTCCACCTATTTGGCTCCAATCTCCCCCACCTCGGTTGCAGTTTTGGGTTTCCCATCTAGGATGTACCTTTCTATTTCCTCAGGAACACCCTCTAAGAACTGCTCCATTTGCATTAGGAAGGACAGCTTTGCCAGAGAGTTTGCATTTGCTCCTGATATCCAGGCATCCCAATTCTTTCCAATGTGGTAGGCGTGTCGGGTAAATGACACATCTGGTTTTCACCTTAGGACTCTGAACCGTCGACGGGCATGCTCAGGTGTTAGCCCCATTCGGATTCTGGCCTTGGTTTGAAAAAGTTTATAATCGTTCATTGTTGTCCCTAGGCATTTTAGCCGCCACCTCTGCTAAGGGTCCACTGAGCTGTGGCCTCAGCTCTATCATGTACTGGTCTGTAGAGTTGTTGTACCCAAGGCAGGCCCTTTCAAAAAATTTTAAGAAGGTCTCAGTATCATCACCTGCCTTGTAGGTGGGGAATTTCCTGGGATGGGGAACAGTACCTGGAGAAGGGTTGTTAGGGTTGGCTGTTCCATCCTGCTTAGCCTTTTCTAATTCCAGGGCCTGCTGGGGGGCCTCCCTCTGGAGCTCCAAAGCCCTCCGGTGGTCAGCCTCTTTGGCTTTTTCTTCTCTTTCTCTCTCTCTTTCTTTCATCTCCATCTCTTTTTCTCTCATCTCCATTTCTTTTTCTTTCATCTCTATAGTTCTCCTTTGGTTAGCCTCTTTGGCTTTCTTTTCTGCTTTCAGCCTAGCCAGCTCCTGTTCAGTTGCTTCCTTAGTACTAATTTTTCTGCTTTCTTGTGCTGGCCACACCCCTCTGCAGCTCACTGACTGGGATGCTTCAGCTCAGGGCTGCTTGGTTAACAGAGATTTTCTAACTTGCTATGCCCAAGAGGTAGAAAGAAAGAAAACAATTCAGCTTGTAAATTTCTTTTGCTGGCTGTTTGCTCACAGCTTGAAGCTTTCTCTTAACAAAGACCCTTGTTAAAAAACTTAACACCTCTGCCCTCAGGCTGCTTTCCAAGCAGTTAAAAAGGAGAGAAAAAAAATTTCACTGGCTTTTGGTTCCTAAAAAAAAAAAAAAAATCCCAAACCGCTGCTCACCATGTCAAGGTTTCTTTCCCCACTTTGAACTTTAGAGTACAAATGTGGGGACCTGCATGAACACTTCTAAGCTTAATTCCTAGCTTAGATCTGGTAACACTGCCACCAGCCAGAAATCAGTGTCTGGCACGCTTTCTGTCCCCCCAAAACCTTCGCTGGGGAACACAGATCCAAACCCCTTGGATTTTAAAACAAGGAGAAATTAACCATCCCCCCTCACCAATCCCTGGTGAGTTCAGACCCAATCCCCTTGGATCTTAAAACAAGGAAAAAATCAATCAGGTTGTTAAAAAAGAAAGCTTTTCATTAAAGGAAGAAAAGGTAAAAATTATCTCTGTAAAATCAGGATGGAAAATGTTTTACAAGGTACTTAGATTCATATAGCCCAGAGGAAACCCCCTCTAGCCTCAGGTTCAAAGTTACAGCCAACAGAGGTAAAAATCCTTCCAGCAAAAAGAAACATTTAAAGGTTGAGAAAACAAAAATAAGACTAACACGCCTTGCCTGGCTAGTTACTTACAAGTTTTAAATATGAGAGACTGATTCAGAAAGATTTGGAGAGCCTGGATTGATGTCTGGTCCCTCTCAGTCCTGAGAACGAACAACCCCCAAAACAAAGAGCACAAAACAAAAGACTTCCCTCCACCAAGATCTGAAAGTATTTTGTCCCCTTATTGGTCCTCTGGTCAGGTGTCAGCCAGGTTTACTGAGCTTCTTAACCCTTTACAGGTAAAAGAGACATTAACCCTTAACTATCTGTTTATGACACTCAGTGAAGCTGTATATTTAGATGAACAAAAAGAAGGTTAAGGGGTGACTTAATCACAGTCTATAAGTCCCAACATGGGAAACAAATATTTGATGAAGGACTCTTGAGGCTAGCAGACAAAGGTATAAATAGATGCAGTGCCTGGAAGATCAAGCTAGAGATATTCATAATGGAAATAAGGCTTAAATTTTTAACGGTGAGGGTTATTAACCACTAGAACAATCTACCAAGGATCATAGTGGATTCTTCATCACTGACCATTTTAAAATCAAGATTGGATTTTTTTGGTATTGTTTTGTTTTTTAAATATCTTCTTCAGTTCAAGCAGGAACTATTTCTGGACCCTCTATGGCCTGTGTTAGAGAGGAGATCAGTCTAGGTGACCACAGTGGTTCCTTCTGGCCTTATACTCTACTAAGTATTTTGGAAATGCTAAGATGAACTGTTTTCACCAAATTTGTCATGAATTTTCAAATGCTTTTGGCTGCCCTGAAACTGTTTGTTTTTTTCTGTAAATAAATTATTTGGAAATCAAAATTTCACCCAGCTCTGAAAATTCATCTTTTGAGAGAGGGAGAGAATTATAGTAAGATTATTACTAAATCTTCATTTTTGGTTGTCCACTTGTGTTTGTTAAGACCTACTTAATTTCTCAGACTAAATAATGTTATGGAGAAAGATAGACTTTAAGAATTCAACTATGCCTTTAGTTAAGTGAATAGCTGATAAAATCCACTTTTTGAAAGCTCCTATCCATTTCCCCCACATATCCAGTAAACAATTTGTAATATTGCATGAATTGTTTTCTCTTTCCAGCTCACATGGGCAGGAGATGTGATGAGCTATATTATTTACAAATGAAAAGATACTGCCTTAAATATTGTGCTGTTCATAAAAGTGCCAGGTTATTCTCCTTCCCATTACAATACAAAAAATTAAACTCTAACAAACACCTGTAAATAATTGAAACTATTTTTTTATTATTATTCTCCCTTATTATTAGAAAAGAAGATGGAAGAGCAGTTGAAGGCAGAGATCAAAACCAGTCTGGGGGCCTTTGAGAAGTTATTGGATGAGAAATTAGGAAGTGTCCAAACACTATCAGAAGCCCAGCTACAAAATCCCCTCTCAGGTCTGGAAACACAGATTAAACAGCTGACTAATCAGCTGTCCTCCATTGATCAAAAAGTTTCCCAGGAAATAGAAAAAAAGCTCAAATCTATAGACAGCATGCAGTTCGCCACCAGAGATGAGCTGCAGCAATGGAAAGATCTCCTAGAGAAGAAACTCTCCACTTCACAGCCCACTCTGGAAATCAGTGATTTGGAGAAGAAATTGGAACAGCTAGAGAACTCAGGTAAGAGAAGACAATTATCTATCTATCTATCTAGCTGATGTGTTTGGGTCCTCTGATGTCACTAGAGTAGATATGAAGACAAAGTAGGCAGCGAGGTTTGTTACAGGGATTGGTTCCTAGATTAGTGTTTCTATGATGTGGTGTGTAGTTGCTGGTAAGTATTTGCTTCAATTTGTGGAGCTGTATGTGATGGCCAGCGGTGTTCTGTTATTTTCCTTGTTGGGCCTTTTGAAGTATAAAGACAACCTTAATGTCCCTTCCTCCCTTTGTGTATTACTCAATGGCACAAAAACTATGTTATCACAGAGGTACTGTTGCTTAGTGGTATGCCATTCCCTTGCAGAATGTAGGAAAGCAAAACTAAGGTAGTCCTTGCAAACTTCCCTGTCCTCTTTCAGCAATGACCCAATATGCCGATGTGTTTATGGCTAAGTGTTTGAGAATACACCAGGATCTGCCATCTCCTGTATCTTATAATGCTGACAGGCTATGCCTACACTGGCAATTGAATGACAAAACTTTTGTAGTTCAGAGATGTTAAACCCCTTTCCCAGAATGACAAGTTTTGCTGCAGCAAGTGATTATGTAAACAGCGCCTTGTGGGCAGGAGCGCTCTCCTGTAAATATTGTGATCACTGCTCTTTGGGCGTTTGCACTGCCCGACTTTTAGCGACAGGGCTGTGTTGAAATGGCCCCGTGGCTAAAAGCTGTGTAGTGTAGACAAAGCCTCAATATAAATATTTTGAGGTATTGTTTGAAAACGATATAAGGCAGGTGACATGAGAAACCCTTCCCGCTCCCTTTCTGTCCTTTAACCGTATTAGATGAAATCATATGGGTGAGAAGGAATGGGTTGTAAAAAGAGGTGAAGAGCTTATGACGAAATGATCACATTGGTGGGAAGACAGATGACAGCCAGGGAAGGCCCCTCATGAATCAAACACTCGACCTTGACCGTGGAGGGTCGGGTGGCCAAATCCCAGGGAAGTCCTAGGTGGAAGAAGAGGGAGGCCAAAAAACAGTCAGGAACCCAGAAGGAAGGGGAAGGGCTGAATGAGGGGAACCTTGGGACTAACCCCCCTAACCCACATGATAGGGGAGTGACTAGAAACAATTACAGGTGTTATGGGTGTGGGGAGTTGAGGTACATAGCTGCCCAGTCCCCCAATGTCATAGAGATAATGCAGTGCAACCTGGGGAACGGGGCAGACCCATGCAGCCTACTCAATATTGTAGGGGTCTCAGTCACCCCCACATAAATATACAAGACAGGTAAAGTTGAATGGGGTAGAAACCATGGCACTCGTAGACTCGGGGTGTGCTATCACCCTAATTTCAGGTAAATTAGTGAAGCGCAGCCTGTTAATGCAGGCAAACCGTACGGGGTAACCTGTGTCCATGGGACTGTTAGCTACTACCCCATAATACCAGTGAAAATTGTAATTCAGGGAAATGTTACCGGGGTGAAAGCCTGGGTAGTCCCAAACCTCCCATACCTCATGCTCATAGGTAGAGATGTCCCTGGGTTTGGAAACTTGCTCTCACCGGAGGGATTGGAGGGAAGGGAGCTCCCCGAACTTCAGGAGGCTTCCATGGCATAAGGTCACCTCTCATTTTTCATGAAAATGTCTCAGGAGCTATTCCCTGTCCGGGGGAAAGGTAGGAAGACCAAAAGAGAAAGAAGGGCGGCCAAGGCTTTGGGTACCCGAATCCTGATACAAGGACAGAGGGCCGCCTGTGTGGGCAGACGTACACGGGCAACTGAAGGGGAGGGCCCCAAGACGGAGAAGGGGTCAGAAACTGGTTCCAACCCCAACCTCACAGAGCTGGCCAAGAAGGCAGTGTTTTGGGCCTTAGAATACACCATACTCTTTGTTAATATCATAAAGATTCTAAATAATAGTTAATATATATGCAAATGAATCAAATATACAAAAAGAGAAGGACTAAAAGGGTTAATACTAATGCAAATGTTCTCCTCCAAGGTGCTCTGCCTATTGTAATGGTCTCAAGTTGCAGTGGGGAAGGTTTAGGTTGGATATTAGGACAAACTTTTTCACTAAGAGGGTGGTGAAGCACTGGACTGGGTTACCTAGGGAGGTGGTGGAATCTCCTTCCTTAGAGGTTTTTAAGGTCAGTCTTGACAAAGCCTTGGCTGGGATGATTTAGTTGGTTTATTGGTCCTGCTCTGAGCAGGGGAATGGACTAGGTCTCCTGAGGTCTCCTGAGGTCTCTTCCAACCCTGATATTCTATGATTCTATGATTTTATGAGTCCCACATGTGGTTACTATGCTGCCTTGTGGTGCTTTATGGTAGAACCTTCTCCAAGTTGTGGCTGCTGGAGCTCATGTGCGTCCTGTCTGTTGTGTATTTGGTTGTCATGGTTTTTGTTGCTATGGCAACTGAGTTAGATTATTAGGGGATAGCCCAGCCTGTTTCAGCCGGTTGGGTGAGCTCTGTGTCTGTAAATAAAATGGTAGTTTTGTTAGCTGTCTGCTGTCTGGCCTCAAGTGATTTCTTCCTAAACCGGTTGCCCCCAAGGATATAACAAGTGGTGACGAGGATGGGATTCCAGTGCTGCTCCAGTAACAGAAGGAAGTAGAAGTCAAGGTAAAGAACAAACAAACAAAAAAGCTGCTTGTTTGCACTGACTGTGAAAGTGAAACTAAAAATCATGGCTACTCTGACCAGGCCACTGGAATCTTTTGATGAGAATATAGAGCAGTGGCATGTATATACTGAGCATTTTGAGCTTTTTGTTATTGCAAATGACATTATAGAAGCGAAGAAGGTGCCAATATTCTTAAGTGTTGTAGGGGCTAAAACCTACTCCCTGCTACGCAGCTTACTACACCCTGTTAAGCCTGAGACTAAATCTTACAGTGACATTGTGGAAATCCTGGGGTCCCATTTTTCCCCAAAACCACTGGCAATTGCTGAAAGATACAGGTTCCACAAAAGAGACCAAAAGGAAGATGAAACAGTTGTACAATTTGTAGCAATTTTAAAAAAGCTAGCAGAACACTGTGAATTTAAAGAGATGTTAAATGATGCCCTGCGTGACAGGTTAGTGTGTGGCCTCTACAGTGAAGCTATACGGAAGCGCCTACTGATAGAGGCTGAGCTTACCTTACAGAAGGCTGTTGATACTGCTGTCTCCATGGAACTGGCTACAAGGGAGGCGCAATACATCGGTGCATCCCCTAGGGTGAAAAAAGTGTCACAAGAATTGACCCACAAAACTGTGCAGAGTCAAGAATGTTACCGCTGTGTTAAGCCGGGTCACCAGGCATCAGAATGCTGGTCTAAAGACCTGGTGTGTCGACACTGTGGCAAAAAGGGACACATTGAGTGTGCTTGTAAACAAAAGAAAAAGAGGCCTGTGGTCTGGCCGACAAAAAGTGGAACCCTGCATACCCTAGAGCAGACCCTGGATGATCAAAGTGACACCTCATTGCAAGAGGAAGTGCCACTGCATGTTTTGTCTTTGGCAGTGGGCTCACATGAATACTGGGTAACCCCGTTGTTGGATGGCAAACCTATATGCATGGAACTAGACACCGGTGCAGCCGTCTCGCTGGTCTCCGAGACTGTGTATAAAGAAAAGCTACAGCATCTTCCGCTTAAGGCAACAAAAACTGTTCTGAAGACGTATACGGGAGAAGCTGTGCCCATGTTGGGCACTATTGATGTTAAGGTGGAGCTCAATGAGCAGGCTGCTAAATTGCCACTGTTTGTGGTGAGAGGTAACTACCCAGCCTTAATGGGTAGGTCTTGGCTTGGGAAGATTCAACTGAACTGGGCAGAAGTGCACCGGATGACTAAAGAAGAAACCAGTCTAACCCCTATACTAAGGAAACATGCTGCTGTTTTTGGAGATGATTTGGGAAGTATGAAGGGAATCACTGTGACATTGAACATTAAACCTGACAGTCCACCAAAATATCTGAAAGCCCGAACTGTGCCATATGAAATCAGGCCAAAAGTTGAAGCAGACCTGGAGCGCCTGGTCACCAATGGAGTCCTAATACCAGTTACCCATAGCTCATGGGCCACTCCTATCGTTCCAATAGTGAAGAAAGATGGCTCTCTCTGGATTTGCGGTGATTTTAAAGTCACTGTCAACCCAGTGTTGTGTGCAGAGTAATACCCGCTTCCCCGCATCGATGACCTCTTCGCAGGCCTGGCTGGGGGACAAAAGTTCAGTAAGATTGATCTGAGTCAAGCATATTTACAGATGCACGTCGATGAAAAGTCCCAAGAGCTGTTGACTATTGTGACTCATAAGGGGCTTTATCGATACTGTCGCCTACCCTTCGGAATAACGTCTGCTCTCGCCCTGTTCCAGAGGGCTACGGACCAGATCTTGTGTGGCTTGTCAGGAGTTCAGTGCTATCTGGATGATATCCTGGTCACTGGAAGAAATGAAGAGGATCACTTAAAGAATTTAGAGGCTACCCTACAAAGACTGGAAGAGTATGGCCTACGAGTTTGCAAAGACAAGTGTGAATTCTTCAAGCCCTCTGTTGAATATTTGGGACACATCATTGATTCTGCAGGTCTTCATAAGGCCCCTGCAAAAGTTAAAGCTATTGTGGAGGCTCCCCCACCTCGAAATGTAAGCCAGCTGCGCTTGTTTCTAGGACTACTGAACTATTATGGAAAGTTCATCTCACAGTTAGCCACCCTACTAAAACCACTTCATGAGCTCCTTGGGCAGAACAAGGCCTGGAAGTGGACTGAAGCCTGTGATGTTGCATTTAACAAAGCTAAGGATGCATTGCTAAATTCTGAAGTTCTAACGCACTTTGATCCATCCTTACCCCTGCAATTGGCCTGCGATGCCTCCCCTTATGGAGTGGGAGCAGTCGTGTCACACATTATGCCTTCGGGAGAAGAGAGATCTATTGCTTTTGCTTCAAGCACTCTAAGCAAAGCAGAAACTAACTATGCCCAAATCGAACATGAGGTGTTAGGAATTGTTTTTGGAATTCGGAAGTTTCATCAGTACCTGTTTGGGCGAAAGTTTACTCTTCTCACAGACCATCGACCTCTGACGTCAATTTTTGGACCCTACACAGGCATTCCCCCATTAGCTGCTGGTCGTATGCAACGTTGGGCATTGTTACTTTCAGCACACACATATGAAATCAAATATTGGAAATCCACTCTGCATGGCAATGCAGATGTCCTCTCAAGGTTGCCTTTACCGGTCAAACATCAAGATAGTGCCCAAAAGGAAATCTTCTACTTTGAAGAGGTAGAGAATACACCCATCACTGCTACTCAGATAAAGAAGGCAACTCGCGTTGACCCAGTACTGTCCCAATTTTATGGACCTGGTGATGCATGGAAAATCTCGACAAACCTCTCCGGTCTCACCCGACCTTGTTACCTACATGTCCAGGAGGACGGAGTTATCGGTCCAATCTGGTTGTTTGTTGTGGGGGAGACCTGTCATTATCCCACCACCATTGAGATCACAGATGTTAGAACAGCTACATTCCAGTCACTGTGGAATAGTGCGCATGAAGGAAATTGCACAAAGCTATTTTTGGTGGCCTGGATTGGACAGTGCTATTGAAGAGAAGGCAAAAGCTTGTATGTCATGTCAGGGTGTGAGGAATGCACCCCAGTGGGCACCCCTACACCCATGGGACTGGTCTGAAAACCCGTGGCAACCTATTCACGTTGACTTCGCTGGCCCCCTTGAAGGAAGCATGTTCTTGGTGGCAGTAGATGCCCATTCTAAATGGCCAGAAGTCTCTATAATGCAGTCCACTACTGCAGAGAGTACTATCCAAAAACTACGAGGACTCTTTAGTCATTTTGGTCTGCCAGAACAACTCGTGACCGACAACAGACCGCAGTTTGTCTCTCAGGAGTTTCAAAATTTTATGAAGGCAAATGGGATACACCACATCACGTCAGCACCATATCATCCATCCACCAATGGATTAGCTGAAAGATTTGTGCAGACAATGAAACACGCTTTGAAATCAGCAAGGAGACAACACTCCATTCAAAAGGGTCTGGATACCTTCTTACTTTCCTACAGAAACACACCTCTTGCTATGACCCAGGCATCCCCTGCCTTTCTAATGATGGGACGACAGCTGCACGCTTGCTATGATCCGCTGAAACCTTCTGAACCCTGACAAATTGTGCAGCATCAGCAGCAATATCAAGTCATCAGACGGGCACCCAGAGCAAAAGACCGAACCTTTAGCCCGGGACAGCCAGTTTTGGCTCGGATTTATACTTCCAGAGCTAAATGGGTCCATGCCACAATCATCACTCAAACGGGACCTGTTTTCTACACAGTCTGGACTGCAGAGAATCTTACCTGGCAGCGACATGTAGATCAGCTGTTGCCAGGTCATGCCAGTCCTCAGGACACATCTGCAGTTGAGTGGTCTGACTTCACTTCTTCTGGTGAGACACCGAATCACGAATCACCTGTTCCTGACTGTTCTCTTCCATTACTGCCGGCGGCTGAGATACCCCTTTGCCCAGCACGAGCTGATACCACCTCCTCACCTGTTCGTGCTGTGAACCCTGAGCCCATGGTACTTTCGGGTGCAACAACACCAGAAGTTCGCCGTAATCCACCTAGAGAGAGAAGGCCTCCTCATCGGCTGGATCTTTAGCTAGGGCGAACCCACGGTTATGGGGCAAAATAATCCCCAGGGTTTAGCCAGGAATGGAGGCAGTCTACCCTCTTTCTCTAGTCTAGTGTGTGTTTTATTTAGGGGATGTTCTTATTAGCGGGGGAGGAATATGTTGTGTATTTCGTTGTCATGGTTTTTGTTGCTATGGCAACTGAGTTAGATTATTAGGGGATAACCCAGCCTGTTTCGGCCGGTTGGGTGAGCTCTGTGTCTGTAAATAAAATGGTAGTTTTGTTAGCTGTCTGCTGTCTGGCCTCAACTGATTTCTTCCTAAACCGGCTGCCCCCAAGGATATAACACTGTCCAAACGTCCCCTTAGAGTCTCTAGCCGGTCAAAGGCCAGAGCCACCTGCAGAGGAGGATAGAGGAAGAATTGGGAGACCTGGTTCATCTTGGGTTATGCCAACCAATGCCTTCACCCCTTACGATCCTGGATGCCACCTAGTGGAAAGACTGGCAGCCTTTGACTTTTTGGGCTCTACGAGGTCCAACCACAACCGTTTTTTGATTATCCTTCTTATAGATGGCAGGGAGGGGGGTTGTTACGTTTCTTCTGATCAGGATCCAGTGGTTAATAAGTCTTCATATCCGTGTCCTCCTGATCCGATGGTGCCGACAGTGGTAGAGGATACCCTCTTTGAGGAAGAGTATGAAGAACCGTCTTCTGCTTTTGAACAGGAGCAACTGGACACAGATGTCAATTCCGACTTGTCACTTGATGAGCAAATGGGTGTGGTTTCAGCCTCCTTCTCTTCTGAGGATGCATTACAGTTCCATGTCCTTGAAGATCATTTAGTAGCCACAAATAATTTATTTTGGTTGCTGTGGAGAACCACTCCTATTCCCCCCATCCTCCACACTCTGTATTTGACATTTTGGGAGCTATCTCCAGAAATAGGAGATTGCTTCCTATTTTTGATGGAGTTTTGCAGTCTGCAAAGATTATTTGATCATCTTCTGCTACTCATGGCTGCTGTTAGTAAGAAGTTTAGATCTGGCCAGGCTCACTCTACCCTGATGAATAGAGAGGGAAGGGAGATTTATGCACCAAGGAGAAAGGTGTTCTGCTGCTGATGGTAATTATCAGGCAGTAATGGCCTGTTATCATTTCCACCTGAGGGAAAAGATGACTGTATTTGTCCAACACTTGCCAGAGGACAAATGAAGATTGGCTAATGCTCTTCTCACAAAAGTACAGCAAGTGACCAAGCATGTACTTTGGGCATCATTCAAAGCCTCAGACCCTTCTGCCAGAGTTTTGTCATCTGCAGTTTCCTGCAGGAGGCATATTTGGCTCTGGTTATCTCCACTGGCTTCAGATATGAGATTTCATGTGTCTGAGGTATTTTTAGTTCCAAGATGGATGAGCTCTTGAAAAACTTAAAGGCGACTAGATCTACTGCTTGTGTCACTGGGTTTTCCAAGGAAATAGCTCACAGTGCAATTTGTTGGAATTAGGAGCCACCTGGCTCTGAGATAGTTCCTCTCCCATGTACAAGGGAACTTTCTGCCATTGGTAATGGACAGTATAACCCTTATAAGTAACATGAACATACAAGTATCAGGGGGGTAGCCGTGTTAGTCTGGATCTGTAAGAAGCCACAAAGAGTTCTGTCAAGTATCAGAGGGGTAGCCGTGTTCTGGTTCTGGTTCTGTAAAAGCAGCAAAGAATCCTGTGGCACCTGTGGCACCTTATAGACTAACAGATGTATTGGAGCATAAATTTCATACAAGAGCAAGCTCACTCACTCCATTTGTATTCCAAAGAGGTCAGATTAGGGGATTGGGATGAGGAGGGATAGCTCTGTGGTTTGAGCATTAGTTTGCTAAACTTAGTACTGTGAGTTCAATGCTTGAGGGGGCCATTTAGGGAATTGGGATAAAAATCTGTCTGGGGATTGGTCCTGCTTTGAGCAGGGAGTTAGACTAGATGATCTCCTGAGATACCTTCCAGCTGTATGGTTGGTGTGTTCTTCATTATATTTATCTGGTGGCCCCTATTGATTTGCCCCATATATCCAGGAAATAATTTGGAATGTATTGCATGAGTTGTTTTCTCTTTCCAGCTCACATGGGCAGGAGATGCAATGAACAACATTATTTACAAATGGAAAGATACTGCCTTCAGAATTATACTGTTCATAAAAGCACTGGGTTATTCTCCTCCTCATCGCAACAAAAAAATTAACCTCTAACAGGCATCTGTAAGTAATTGAAAGAAACTAATTTTTTTAATTATTTTCTTCTTTAGTATTACAAAAGAAGATGGAAGAGCAGTTGAAGGCAGAGATCAAAACCAGTCTGGGGGCAATTGAGAAGTTATTGGATGAGAAATTAGGAAGTGTACAAACACAATCAGAAGCCCAGCTACAAAATCCCCTCTCGGATTTGGAAGCACAGATTAAACAGCTGACTAATCAGTTGTCCTCCATTGATCAAAAAGTTTCCCAGGAAATAGAAAAAAAGCTCAAATCTATAGACAGCATGCAGTTTGCCACCAGAGATGAGCAGCAGCAATGGAAAGATCGCACAGAAAAGGAACTTTCAACTTCACAGCCCACTCCGGAAATCAGTGATTTGGAGAAGAAATTAGAACAGCTAGAGAATCCAGGTAAGAGAAGACAAATTTTATATACATTGTGATAAACTCAGGACATACAGCTGCAAGGGAGGGGCAGAATTCAGCCCCAGAGGGTTAAAAGGCCCTCCTCCCTATCAACTGGGGAGTAACTACAGGTCAACCAGGGTCAGCTGAGAAGGGCTTACCAGAGTATCAATTAGAATCAGCTGAGGGGGAGCCACCTGAGGTTAATTAGGATCAGCTGATTTCAACTTAGGGCTGCCTGAGACCTTTTTAAACCCTTCCCTGGGAGGAAGGAGGTGAGGGGGGGAGAGCAAAGAGAGAAGGAGCCCTGCTGCCAGGACTTTAGGAGCAGCAAGACCGCAAGCCTCATCAGGTGGAGAGGCAGTATTCCTTCCCACAAAGGAGAAAAATACTCTAAAAAGGACGGGTGGAGATACTGGGAGCAGACTTCCCCTGTGTCCCAAGGGGGACCACGTTACCCAAGCCTGTCTCACCAGGACTAAAAGCAGCGGAGGCTGGGGAGACCGAGAAGGTGCCTTGCCACACATGGTGTTAGCGTTGGGATTGTGAGTGAGACTTCATGGCGAACCAGCTAAAGGCCCTGACCACTCTAATGCACGGCCCCCATGGCACTCAGCCCCTGCGGGCCAGTTACTACTTACAGAAGATGACGATGGATGATGACGTAGAGGCATATCTCCTCCCATTTGAGAGAACGGCCCAGCGGGAGGTCTGGTCCCAAGACCAGTGGGCCAGTATCCTGGCTCCTTTTCTGTGTGGGGAGGCACAGAAAGCATATTTTGATATGACAACAGAAGCAGCTTCAGATTACTCCCAGCTAAAGGCAGAGATCCTGGCGAGGTCTGGCGTGATGACAGCTATAAGAGCACAGCATATAGCTGCCCAATGCCCAAAGCTAGAGAAGCCCATGCAATGCGACCTGGGAAATCTAGTAGGGGTTGCGATGGTCCCTCATAGATATACTAGGCCAGTTAAAATGAATGGCATAAAGAGCACCGCGTTAATAGACTCCGGAAATGCGGTCACGCTGGTCTCAGGAAAGCTGGTCGGGCAAGATCAACTATCCCGGGCCAAGTGCACAGGAATATCCTTTGTCCATGGGGATGTCAATTATTACCCAACCATCCCAGCAAAAATAGAGGTCCTGGGAAACTCCACTAAGGTGATGGTGGGGGTGGTCCCGAAACTCCCCTACCCAGTCCTCATAGTATGAGACTTCCCAGGTGTTGGCAGTCTACTTCCTGGAGGGGAGTCAGAAGAAGGTAATAACCCAGAGAGCAATGGGATGACCTCGATAGTTAGGCCCCCCCCGGTCTTCCATGAATTTGCCCAGGATTTATTCTTGCCCCCTGGGAAGACTGGTAAGACTAGGCGAGAAAGGAGTGCAGATAAGAGAGGGGAACAAGAATTGTGACCCAGAACCAGAAGCCTATACTCGTAGGGGAAAGAGTTAGCCCGACTGACAAGGGGACTAGGCAGGAGGTCAGTGATCCAGCAGCTGGGCCCAGTTCCCCAGGGACCTCCCTCGAGAGAGAGGGGGAAATAGAATCCCCTGAGTTTGGGCAAATTGGACTTTCACTGGAGAATTTTGGACAGGATCAGGCCAATGATCCAGTATATAATAATATTCGCAAAGAAGTAGTTGAAGTGAATGGGTTCCCTGTGGAAGGAAGAGCCAAGGTCCCAAGGCCATATTATATGATAAAGAAGGATCTGCTGTACAGAGTAGTCCAGATCCAAGAGCAAGTCGTGGAACAGCTCCTAGTACCACAGAAACATCAGAGGGGCGTGATGGAGCTAGCCCACAGTCATCTGTTCAGGGGGCATCTAGGGGTAGATAAAACCCTGGATCGAATTCTGCAGAGGTTTTTTTGGCCTGGAATATATGTGGCGGTCCGACGATATTGTGCCTCCTGTCCGGAATGCCAATGACATGGGCCCCGACCACGCTTAAGGGCACCTTTGGTACCTCTGCCGATAATTGAACTCCCCTTTGAGCGAATAGCTATGGACCTAGTAGGGCCGCTAGAAGAATCAGCCCGAGGCAATCAGCACATACTGGTGGTGCTAGATTATGCCACCCGATACCCCGAGGCCGTTCCCCTATGGAACACTACGTCCAAGACCATAGCTAAGGAATTAATCCAAATATTTGCTAAAGTGGGAATACCCAAAGAGATCCTGATGGATCAAGGAACCCCCTTGTATCTAAGTTAATGAAGGGTCTATGTGCAATGCTCCACATACAGACCCTAAGGACCTCAGTCTATCATCCGCAGACCGATGGCCTCGTCGAACGTTTTAATAGAACATTAAAGAACATGATACGAAAGGTGGTGAGCCGGGATGGGAAGAATTGGGACACCGGCTACCATACCTAATGTTTGCGATAAGGGAGGTGCCTCAGACTTCCACTGGCTTTTCCCCATTCGAACTGTTATATGGTCACCACCCCCGTGGCATACTGGACATTGCCAAAGAAAGCTGGGAAGAACAGCCGAAACCAGGGAGAAACCTCATCAAGCATGTGTTGCAGATGAAAGACAGGATATCCCAAGTCACCCCCATAGTGCGGGAACACATGGAGAGGGCACAAGGGGCTCAACAAACATACTACAATCGCCAAGCGACAATCCGAAAATTCCAGGTGGGAGATTGGGTAATGGTGCTCGTACCCACAGCGGAGAGCAAGCTCCTGGCCAGATGGCAGGGGCCATACAAGATAATAGAAGCCATTGGAGAGGTCGATTACAAGGTCCAACAGCCTGGATGCCGGAAGCTGGAACAAATCTATCATATAAACCTGTTGAAACCTTGGCAAGACAGAGAAGCTCATGTGGTCACTCTAGGGTCACCTCCCCCCAAAAGCAACCCGACTGGCCAAGTGGGAATATCTCCAGAATTGACCCCTGACCAACGAACTGAGGTGATCAACCTGATCAAATGCAACCAGGATGTGTTCTCATAAAAGCCAGGCAGGACTACTGAGTTTCACCATCACATCCTCACAGAGCCTGGAGTGAAGGTGAATGTCCAGCCATACCGGATCCCGGAGGCGAAAAGAGAAGAGAACAAGACACAAGTCAGGAAAATGTTGAAGTTAGGAGTCATTGAAGAGTCTCATAGCCAATGGTCAAGCCCAGTGGTCCTAGTACCTAAACCGGATGGCAGTATGAGGTTTTGCAATGACTTCTGGAAACTGAATGAAATGTCCCAATTTGATGCGTACCCTATACCCCGGATAGATGAGTTAATTGACCGACTGGGAAAAGAACGATTTTTGTCCACTCTTTACCTGAATAAGGGTTATTGGCAAATTCCCTTGGCCAAGACCGACAAAGAGAAGACGGCCTTTTCAACACCAGAGGGACTGTATCAATACACTGTCCTCCCTTTTGGTTTACATGGGGCTCCTGCAACTTTCCAACGGCTCATGGACAAACTGTTGCATCCACATGGCAAGTATGCAGCCACCTATCTTGATGACGTCATTATACATAGTCAAGATTGGGAGACGCACTTGGGGAAGGTGGAAGCAGTCCTGGACATCTTGCAGATGGCGGGGCTGACTGCAAATCCCTCCAAATACGCGAATGGTGTAGCAGAAGCCAAATACCTCGGGTATACAGTGGAGAGAGGCGTGGTGAAGTCCCAACTCAACAAGTTAGAGGCAATAAAGAATTGGCCCTGACCAGTCCGGAAGAAAGAGGTCAGAGCCTTCCTGGGGCTGGTTGGGTACTGTCATAGGACTCACCCCCACTCTGAACTTTAGGGTACAGATGTGGGGACCTGCATGGATACTTCTAAGCTTAATTATCAACTTAGATCTGGTCTCGCTGCCACCATCCAGAATTTCTGAGTACGTGGATCGCTCCCTTTCCCCCAAAAACCTTCCCCTCCCTGGGTAGCCTTGGGAGACTCCTCCACCAATTCCCTGGTGAGTCCAGATCCAATTTCCTTGGATCTCAAAAACAAGGAAAAAATTAATCAGGTTCTTAAAAAGAAGGCTTTTAATTAAAGAAAAGAAAGGTAAAAGAAAGAAAAAAAATAAACCCTCTGGGAGACAGCATACCAGCGCATCTCACAGACCATAGATTGAAAACCCAGGATGTTCCCCTGGGCAGAAATCTTTACACACAAGAATACCGATTTGATAATTCCCCCCTAATTGCACTAAGACAAGTTACAAAAGAAAAAAACCATAAACCTATTTATTCCTTTCTAAAACTTACTAGTCTGATAAGAGACTGGTTCGTTGATCTTTTCCACTCCGGCTGAAACTGACTCTAAACAAAGGAAACCTCCCTCCTTCCTTTTGAAACATCTTGTTCCCCCATTGGTTCCTCTGGTCAGGTGTCAGCTAGGCTAGGTCAACTTCTTAACCCTTTACAGGTAAAAGAAGCATTAACCCTTAACTATCTGTTTATGACAGGTACTACAGGCGATTCATCCCCCACTTTGCCAGCAGGGCATGCCCGTTAAAAGACTTAACGAAAGCCCGTGGCCCAGACATAGTGAGATGGACTTGCGCGGCTAAGGAGGCTTTTGCAGATCTGCAGACCACCTTCTGCACCGACCCAGTGCGGGTAGCTCCAGAATGGGAGAAAGTTTATCTTGCAAACGGATGCCTGTGAGGTTGGGTTGGGAGCAGTTCTTTCACAAATGGTTAGACCGGAAGAACACCCAGTCCTGTTCCTCAGTAGGAAACTCCTGTCCAGGGAACATAAATATGCCGTAGCAGAGAAGGAATGCCTGGCAGTAAAGTGGGCCGTAGAAAGACTTCGCTACTACCTACTCAGATGGAGGTTTACCCTTGTCACGGACCATGCCCCTCTGAAGTGGATGCACCAAAACAAAGAGAAAAATGCGAGAGTGACAAGTTGGTTCCTGTCGCTACAACCCTTCCACTTCAGAGTACAACATGGATCCGGAATCAAGCATGGCAACGCGGATGGCCTTTCATGGGTACACTGTTTGCCGACCTAAGTAGCCCAACCCTGTAGTGTTGAGTGGGGGAGGGATATGTGATAAACTCAAGACATACAGCTGCAAGGGAGGGGTAGAATTCATTATATCTATCTGGTGGCCCCTATTGATTTCCCCCACATATCCAGCAAGTAATATGGAATGTATTGCATGAGTTGTTTTCTCTTTCCAGCTCACATAGGCAGGAGATGTGATGAGCTACATTATTTACAAATGGAAAGATACTGCCTTCAGAATTATACTGTTCATAAAAGCGCTGGGTTATTCTCCTCCTCATCGCAACAAAAAAATTAACCTCTAACAGGCATCTGTAATTAATTGAAAGAAACTAATTTTTTAAATTATTTTCTTCCTTAGTATTACAAAAGAAGATGGAAGAGCAGTTGAAGGCAGAGATCAAAACCAGTCTGGGGGCAACTGAAAAGTTATTGGATGTGAAATTAAGAAGTGTACAAACACAATCAGAAGCCCAACTACAAAATCCCCTCACGGGTCTGGAAGCACAGATTAAACAGCTGACTAATCAGTTGTCCTCCATTGATCAAAAAGTTTCCCAGGAAATAGAAAAAAAGCTCAAATCTATAGACAGCATGCAGTTTGCCACCAGAGATGAGCAGCAGCAATGGAAAGATCGCACAGAAAAGGAACTTTCACCTTCAAAGCCCACTCTGGAAATCAGTGATTTGGAGAAGAAATTAGAACAGCTAGAGAATCCAGGTAAGAGAAGACAAATTTTATATACATTGTGATAAACTCAGGACATACAGCTGCAAGGGAGGGGTAGAATTCAGTCCCAGAGGGTTAAAAGGTCCTCCTCCCTATCAACTGGGGGGTTACTACAAGTCAATCAGGGTCAGCTGAGAAAGGCTTACCAGAGTATCAATTAGAATCAGCTGAGGGGGAGCCACCTGAGGTTAATTAGGATCAGCTGATTTCAACTTAGGGCTGCCTGAGACTTTTTTAAACCCTTCCGTGGGAGGAAGGAGGTGGGGGGAGAGAGCAGAGAGAGAAGGAGCCCTGCTGCCAGGAGTTTAGGAGCAGCAAGACCGCAAGCCTCACCAGGTGGAGAGGCAGTATTCCTTCCCACAAGGGAGAAAAAGACTCTTAAAAAGGACGGGTGGCGATACTGGGAGCAGACTTCCCCTGTGTCCCAAGGGGGACCACGTTACCCAAGCCTCTGTCACCAGGGCTAAAAGCAGCGGAGGCTGGGGAGACTGAGAAGGTGCCTTGCCACACATGGTGTTAGCGTTGGGATTGTGAGTGAGACTTCATGGCGAACCAGCTAAAGGCCCTGACCACTCTAATGCATGGCCCCAATGGCACTCAGCCCCTGCGGGCCAGCTACTACTTACAGAAGATGACGATGGATGATGACGTAGAGGCATATCTCCTCCCATTTGAGAGAACGGCCCAGCGGGAGGCCTGGCCCCAAGATCAGTGGGACAGTATCCTGGCTCCTTTTCTGTGTGGGGAGGCACAGAAAGCATATTTTGATATGACAACAGAAGCAGCTTCAGATTACTCCCAGCTAAAGGCAGAGATCCTGGCGAGGTCTGGCGTGACGACAGCTATAAGAACACAGCATATAGCTGCCCAATGCCCAAAGCTAGAGGAGCCCATGCAATGCGACCTGGGAAATCTAGAAGATCTATGTGACCTGATAAATCTAGTAGGGGTTGCGATGGTCCCTCATAGATATACTAGGCCAGTTAAAATGAATGGCATGAAGACCACCGCGTTAGTAGACTCCGGAAGTGCGGTCACGCTGGTCTCAGGAAAGCTGGCCGGGCAAGATCAACTATCCTGGGCCAAATGCACAGGAATATCCTGTGTCCATGGGGATGTCAATTATTACCCAACCATCCCAGTAAAAATAGAGGTCCTGGGAAACTCCACTAAGGTGACGGTGGGGGTGGTCCCAAAACTCCCCCGGTCTTCCATGAATTTGCCCTGGATTTATTCTCACCCCCTGGGAAGACTCGTTGAGAAAGTAGTGCAGATAAGAGGAGGGGAACAAGAATCTTGACCCAGAACCAGATGCCTATACTCGTAGGGGAAAGAGATGGCCCGACTGACAAGGGGACTAGGCAGGAGGTCGGTGAGCCAGCAGCTGTGTCCAGTTCCCCAGGGACCTCCCTCGACAGGGAGGGGGAAATTGAACCCCCTTGAGTTTGGGCAAATTGGACCTTCACTGGAGAATTTTGGACAGGATCAGGCCAATGATCCAGTATATAATAATGTTTGCAAATAAGTAGTTGAGGTGAATGGGGTTCCTGTGGAAGGAAGAGCCAAAGGCCCAGGGCCACATTATATGACAAGAAGGATCTGCTGTACAGAGTAATCCAGATCCAAGAGCAAATTGTGGAACAGCTCCTAGTGTTGAAACATCAGATGGGTGTGATGGAGGTAGCCCACAGCCATTTGGATAAAACCCTGGATCGAATTCTGCAGAGGTTTTTTTGGCCTGGAATATATGCAGCGTTCCAACGATATTGTGCCTCCTGTCCGGCATGCCAGTTACATGGGCCCCAACCATGTTTAAGGGCACCTTTGGTACCTCTGCCGATTATTGAAGTCCCCTTTGAGCGAATAGCTAAGGAGCTAGTAGGGCCGCTAGAAAAATCAGCCCGAGGCCATCAGCACAAATTGGTGGTGCTAGATTATGCCACCTGATACCCCTAGGACATTCCCCTATGGAACACTACGTCCAAGACCATAGCTAAGGAATTAATCCAAATATTTGCTAGAGTGGGAATACCCAAAGAGATCCTGATGGATCAAGGAACCCCCTTTGTATCTAAGTTAATGAAAGGTCTATGTGCAATGCTCTAAATACGGACCCTAATGACCGCAGTCTATCATCTGCAGACCGATGGCATCGTCAAACGTTTTAATACAACATTAAAGAACATGATACGAAAGGTAGTGAGCCGGGATGGGAAGGACTGGGACACCCTGCTACCGTACCTAATGTTTGCGATAAGGGAGGTGCCTCAGACTTCAACTTGGTTTTCCCCATTCGAACTGTTATATGGTCAGCACCCCCGTGGCATACTGGATATTGCCAAAGAAATTTGGGAAGAACAGCCAAACCCAGGGAGAAACCTCATTGAGCATGTGTTGCAGATGAAAGACAGGATATCCCAAGTCACCCCCATAGTGCGAGAACACATGGAGAGGGCACAAGGGGCTCAACAAACATACTACAATCACCAAGTGACAATCCGAAAATTCCAGGTGGGAGATCGGGTTATGGTGCTCGTACTCACAGCCGAGAGCAAGCTCCTGGCCAGATGGCAGAGGCCATACGAGGTAATAGAAGCAATTGGAGAGGTTGATTAGAAGTTCCGACAGCCTGGACGCCGGAAGCTGGAACAAATCTATCATATAAACCTGTTGAAACCTTGGCAAGACAGAGAAGCTCATGTGGTCACTCTAGGGTCACCTCCCTCCGCAAGCAAACCACCTGGCCAAGTGGGAATATTTCCAGAATTGACCCCTGACCAACGAACTGAGGTGATCTACTTGATCAAACACAACCAGGACGTGTTCTCATAAAAGCCAGGCAGGACTACTGAGGTTCACCATCAGATCCTCACAGAGCCTGGAGTGAAGGTGAATGTCAAGACATACCGGATCCCAGAGGCGAAAAGAGAAGAGATCAAGACACAAGTCAGGAAAATGTTGAAGTTAGGGGTCATTGAAGAGTCTCATAGCCAATGATCAAGCCCAGTGGTCCTAGTACCTAAACCGGATGGCAGTATGAGGTTTTGCAATGACTTCCGGAAACTGAATGAGGTGCCCCAATTTGATGCGTACCCTATACCCCGGATAGATGAGTTAATTGACCGACTGGGAAAAGCACGATTTTTGTCCACCCTTGACCTGACCAAAGGTTATTGGCAAATTCCCTTGGCCAAGACCGACAAAGAGAAGATGGCCTTTTCAACACCAGAGGGACTGTATCAATACACTGTCCTCCCTTTTGGTTTACATGGGGCTCCTGCAACTTTCCAACGGCTCATGGACAAACTGTTGCATCCGCATGGCAAGTATGCAGCCTCCTATCTTGATGACGTCATTATACATAGTCCAGATTGGGAGACGCACTTGGGGAAGATGGAAGCAGTCCTGGACACCTTGAGGAAGGCGGGGCTGACTGCAAATCCCTCTAAATGGGCAATTGGGCTAGCAGAAGCCAAATACCTCGGGTATACTGTGGAGAGAGGCGTGGTGAAGCCCCAACTCAACAAGTTAGAGGCAATAAAGAATTGGCCCCGACCAGTCCGGAAGAAACAGATCAGAGCCTTCCTGGGGCAGGTTGTTTATTACAAGCGGTTCATCCCCCACTTTTGCCACCAGGCCATGCCCGTTAACAGACCTAACGAAAGCCCGTGGCACAGACATAGTGAGATGGTCTTGCGGAGCTAAGGAGGCTTTTGCAGATCTGCAGACCGCCCTTTGCACCGACCCAGTGCTGGTAGCTCCAGAATGGGAGAAAGTTTATCTTGCAAACGGATGCCTGTGAGGTTGGGTTGGGAGCGGTTCTTTCACAAATGGTTGGACTGGAAGAACACCCAATCCTGTTCGTCAGTAGAAAACTCCTTCCCAGGGAACGTAAATATGCTGTAGTAGAGAAGGAATGCCTGGCAGTAAAGTGGGCCGTAGAAAGCCTTCGCTACTACCTACTCGGACGGAGGTTTACCCTTGTCACGGACCATGCCCCTCTGAAGTGGATGCACCAAAAGAAAGATAAAAATGCGAGAGTGACAAGGTGGTTCCTGTCGCTACAACCCTTCCACTTCAGAGTACAACATAGATCTGGAATCAAGCATGGCAACGCGGATGGCCTTTCATGGGTACACTGTTTGCCGACCTAAGTAGCCCAACCCTGTAGTGTTGAGCGGGGTGGGGGCGAATATGTGATAAACTCAGGACATACAGCTGCAAGGGAGGGGTAGAATTCACTATATCTATCTGGTGGCTCCTATTGATTTCCCCCACATATCCAGCAAGTAATTTGGAATGTATTGCATAAATTGTTTTCTCTTTCCAGCTCACATGGGCAGGAGAGGTGAAGAGCTACATTATTTACAAATGGAAAGATACTGCCTTCAGAATTTTACTGTTCATAAAAGTGCTGGGTTATTCTCCTCCTCATCTCAACAACAACAAAAAACCTGTAAGAGGCATCTGTAATTAATTGAAAGAAACTAATTTTTAAAATTATTTTCTTCCTTAGTATTACAAAAAAAAATCGAAGAGCAGTTGAAGGCAGAGATCAAAACCAGTCTGGGGGCAACTGAAAAGTTATTGGATGTGAAATTAAGAAGTGTACAAACACAATCAGAAGCCCAGCTACAAAATCCCCTCACGGGTCTGGAAGCACAGATTAAACAGCTGACTAATCAGTTGTCCTCCATTGATCAAAAAGTTTCCCAGGAAATAAAAAAAAAGCTCAAAACTGTAGACAGCATGCAGTTTGCCACCAGAGATGAGCTGCAGGATTGGAAAGATCACACAGAAAAGGAACTTTCAACTTCACAGCCCACTCTGGAAATCAGTGATTTGGAGAAGAAATTAGAACGCCTAGAGAATCCAGGTAAGAGAAGACAAGTTATATATTCATATATATCCAAAGCATATGAGATCTTTTATGGGAGAGAAGGCAATACACTGCATTTATTGAGAATACAGCAGTAAGCATATGTTTTTCAGTCATATACACACACCATGCACACAGTCCCGCCAGTCGATGTTATAGTTACCAGCCCAGAGTCCGGATCAATCTAGTGGCCAGCCAGATTGGTCGCAAAGGGAAGCCAGGCTCTGTTGCTTGCTATCTGATGCTCCTGGAGTTGTTGGCAAGATGAACCCAAAGTTCCATGGAAAAGCACACAGTTCTTATAGTCCTTTCTTTTAGTTGAAAAAACTAAAAGATATTGCTGTGTCACTTTATGACCAGTTACTCCTTAATTGTTGTTGTCCCTTGATGGCTTCTTACATTCCAAAACACCCCTCGGAAACCTGTTTTGGTTTTGATTTAATCAATTATCCTGCGTTTAAGGGTGCCACCTCCACCTCAGGGTCATCAAGCTGCTCTTCCTCAATCATGGATGTGCCTTGATGGCATCATTAAGTTCTTCACTCCTCCTCCCTTGACCATCTGGCTCTAACAATGGACTTCACACCTTATCTTTTCCTGATGCATACATTCCTCATTCACACAAACAGTTCTTTACAGAGACCTTCAAAAGGTAACAAATAGCAATGTTTTATGTTGAACAAGAAAGGCATGGTAAATTAGACCTTACTAAATCTTGTAGCTATCTTTTCCTACATTGGGGCCTGGGCCTCTGGAATTCCTTTAATCTAAACATAGACACAGACAAGGCATGAATAAAAAGAAAATGGCTAATACTAGTATCAACTATCCTATTCATTTATTCTAATACCTTAAACAATCTTTACTGTAAAACATACAATGTATATAGCCAAACAGAATCAATTATATTGCACAGTACCCATGGTACAACATATATAAAATATAGTTTGCTTTTTGGGGGTGGAAGTATTTTGTTGACAAAAGGACTAACAAACAGCGTTTGCACTGCCCGACTTCTAGCGACAGGGCTGTGTTGAAATGGCCCCGTGGCTAAAAGCTGTGTAGTGTAGACAAAGCCTCAGTATAAATATTTTGAGGTATTGTTTGAAGACGATAGAAGGCAGGTGACATGAGAAATCCTTCCCCCTCCCTTTCTGTCCTTTAACAGTATTAGATGAAATCATATGTGTGAGAGGGAATGGGTTGTAAAAAGAGGTGAAGAGCTTTTATGTTTCAGCAGCTGTGGGTCTGGCAGGCTAAAGGTATCTATGTATGCATGTATAACAGAGCATATTGGGGCATTGCTAAGGCCATGGCTACACTTGCAGATTTGCAGCGCTGCAGCAGGGTGTGAAAAAACACCCCCTCCAGCTCTGCAAGTTGCGGCGCTGCAAAGCGCCAGTGTGATCAGAGCCCAGCGCTGGGAGCACGGCTCCCAGCGCTGTACTTTAATCCCCATAGGGAGGTGGACTACGGACAGCGCTGGGAGCTCTCTCAGCGCTAGCACTCCGACCACACTCGCGCTTCAAAGCGCTGCCGTGGGAATGCTCCCGTGGCAGCGCTGTGCAGCGCTAAGTGTTGCCATAGCCTAAGAGAGATCAGCGTCACAGTTGTATGTGTAACTTCAATTGTGCATTTGTGGTTTTCAGAAGCTTGAGTTTTGCTCAACTCAAATGTTCTGCAAGGGGACAACATGCCACCAAGCAACCTTAATTCTATATTAACATAGTTTTGTGTTATTCAATCTCCCAATTTTTCCAACTAGATTAGAGATGGTGGTAGGAATTGTTAGTCATTTATGCACTTGTAAATACAATGTATAGCATTTTGCATACTCAGCCACTCAGTCCCTTCCCCACTCCCAGCCCACCACAGAGGTGAGGCCCACCAGCCCTTCTTGGGCACACCTCCTCAGCCATCCCCCTGACCTATTCACGCCATCTTCCCATCCCCACTCCATCCTGGACCACTAGTTTTCGAAGCCCTCCTCCTCCCCTCCCCACCCTGAAAGCAGGGAACACGTTTCCCTGCAGTTCTCACTCCTTGGTATGCAAATGTTGCCTGACAGAAGTTACTGCTGATTTTAGATTGTCAAATTACAGACTCAATTGGAATTGTTTAATCAAAGATTATCAATTGGAGATTAGTACAGCACTATAGGGAATACAGACAGAAGAGCTACATTACTACTTTTGGTGTAAGGTAAAGAACTGGCTATGTGTCTCTTCTTCGCTGTAGCTGGTGGGATGCACACTTTCATGTCACAACTATGCTACAAAACTTCTGTCGTTATATAGACAAAGACACCCATCTTTGCCAAGAATATTCTCAGAGAAGCATATGTTCTGATGTCATTTCTGTTAATATACGTACATTCTCAGTTTAACTGATTGATCGATGAAGTCATGATTGTTTACAGCTGAGAGCACCAACAATTTCTCAAGATAATATCGTTCAGTGGGTCCTTCTTCCCCCCACAATCATTTTTTCCTGTTGATTCTCCAGTAGGAAACATCTGCCATAATATACATCCTTCATCAATCTCCCAGTTTTATATATGCTTATGTAAGGGGGTGGTTTCCATGAATACCTGGAGTTCTATAGACATAGAGGTGCCATGGATTAGTAGATACATCCTAATGCACAGATTTCCTGAATGGGGGACATTTACAGGCTGAGGGCCAGTACTGTGATAGACCCAGGCCAGTTGGGTACAGCAGAGCAGTAGAAGGCAGATATACTAGCCACTGGATTAGCAGTTTTCTGTTCCCTGAGTGACCAGAGCAGGGACTGCTCCAGGCTAATGAGAACACCTGATTCCAATTAACCTGCAAAGAGTCAGGTGAGGCCATTAAGGTAACGTGAACACCTGACTCTATGAAAGGGCTCACTCCAGTGAGGCTGAGAAGAGTCAGTGAACCAGAGGAGAGGAAGTGCAGCTGAAGGGCTGGTTAATGAAGACACCCTCAAGTCATTGGTAAGGGAGCCCTAAGGTAATGGTGAAGAAGGGAGAAGCAGGAGAGCTGTGGGGAAGTGACCCAGGGAAATGTAGCAACTCTGGCAGTGATAGTTTGGCTGCCAACAGCTGCTACCATTAGAGACCCTGGGCCGGAACCCGGAGTAGAGGGCAGGCTCGGGTTCCCCCCACCCCACCACTACAGGAACACCTCCTGGGAGGGGAAGACAGGCCCCTGTCAGGACAGGAGGCTAAACTGTTTTGGTATGATGCCATAGGAGCAACAGAGACGGTGGGAGTTCTCTCACCAACCTCCTTGCTGGCTTATGATTAAAAGGGCTCCGTAGACTGTATCCCTGGCCCTAGAGAGAGAAGGGCTACGTGGAGGGTTGCAGTGAGCCTCTGAATCTAGCATAAACTGCCTGGAAGCGCAGGACCCATGGGGACAAGGTTGGAGCTCTGCCACAACTGGTGTCAGGGTGGGATCATGATTGTTCACAGCGTGGCTGAACAAAGACGCTTTTATAAAAAAAAAGGTGCACTGGGGTTTTTGGTTTGGGGTTTTTGTTTCTACCACCATCGAGGAGGTGATGAGAGAGCTGGAGCAAGCCACAGTGGCTCAGCAGGAGGCAACCCGGGTTCAGGCGATGGCGCAACAAGAGTCCATGAGGTTACAGCAGGAAGCCAACCAATTATTAATGAGCCAGGCGACCCATGATCGAGCCCTCCTGTACGAGGTTGTAGACCAGCTGAAGATCCTCACCACCCAGGCCCAGTGGTCTGATGGGACGCGAATCCTGAGGGCCAATGATTGTCTGCCAAAGATGACAACGAACGATGATGTAGAGACATATCTCCTCTCATTTGAAAGGACTGCTCAGTGTGAGCAGTGGGCCAGCATTCTTTCCCTTTTTTGTGTGGAGAGGCCCAGAAGGCCTCTTTTGATCTGCCCACTGGGGGTGGCACTGACTATTCCCCGCTGAGGGCAGAGATCCTAGTATGATCAGGGGTGACGGCAGCAGTACCGGCCCAGAGGTTCCAGGAGTGGAAATACAGGGAGAACAAACCTCCGAGGTTCCAACTATTTGACCTCATACACCTCACTCGGAAGTGGTTATGACCCGAGGCATGCAGTCCGGAGGAGATTTTAGAGATTTTGGTCATGGACCATTACATGTGGGGACTGCAGCCAGATCTCCACAAATGGGTCTGCCAGAACGATCCGTCCACTGACGACAAAATGATCACATTGGTGGAAAGACAGATGACAGCCAGGGAATTAACCCAACTACCCAAGGAAGGCCTCTCATAAATCAAACACTCGACCTTGACCATGGAGGGTCGGGTGGCCAAACCTCAGGGAAGTCCTAAGTGGAAGAAGAGGGAGGCCAAAAACCAGTCAGGAACCCAGAAGGAAGGAAAAGAGAAATGTCACCGGGGTGAAAGCCGGGGTAGTCCCAAACCTCCCATACTTCATGCTCATAGGTAGAGATTTCCCTGGGTTTGGAAACTTGCTCTCACCAGTAGCGTAGCTGGTGGGATTCAGTGGAAGCAGCTGCTTCCCCTCAGGCTGGCAGATGTGGAGGTGGCGCCTGCCGGTCAGCGCTGCCAGTCATATGGCTGGAGGAGCTGTGGTGCGGCAGCGGCAGCCCAGTGCTGCCGGCCGGCGCTGCCCACCGCATGGCCGGAGTAGCCGCGGGGCTGCAGGCTGGCAGGGTAGCCGCCCCTGCCGGCCGGCGGTGCTCGCCGCACAGCTGGAGGAGCCGCAGGGCGGCAGGCTGTCACGGAAGCTGCGCCCGCCGGCCGGTGCTGCCCGCCGCACGGCCAGAGGAGCCGCTGTGCTGCAGGTCGGCATGGAAGCGCAGGAGGGAAGGTGAGCGGGGGGGAGGGGCAGTCCAGTCTTGGGGTGTGGCCAGAGGGGGAGCCAAGGGGGTGGCTTTTTTGCTCCCGCTACGCTGAAAACCTGGCTACGCCACTGGCTCCCACCGGAGGGATTGGAGGGATGGGAGCTCCCCGAACTTCAGGAGGCTTCCATGGCATAAGGTCACCTCTCATTTTTCATGAAAATGTCTCAGGAACTATTCCCTGTCCGGGGGAAAGGTAGGAAGACCAAAAGAGAAAGAAGGGCAGCCAAGGCTTTGGGTACCCGAATCCTGATACAAGGACAGAGGGCCACCTGTGTAGGCAGACGTACATGGGAAACTGAAGGGGAGGGCCCCAAGACGGAGAAGCGGTCAGAAACCGGTTCCAACCCCAACCTCACAGAGCTGGCCAAGAAGGCAGTGTTTTGGGCCTTAGAATACACCATACTCTTTGTTAATATCATAAAGATTCTAAATAATAGTTAATATATATGCAAATGAATCAAATATACAAAAAGAGAAGGACTAAAAGGGTTAATAGTAATGCAAATGTTCTCCTCCAAGGTGCTCTGCCTATTGTAATGGTCTCAAGTTGCAGTGGGGAAGGTTTAGGTTGGATATTAGGACAAACTTTTTCACTAAGAGGGTGGTGAAGCACTGGACTGGGTTACCTAGGGAGGTGGTGGAATCTCCTTCCTTAGAAGTTTTTAACAAAGCCTTGGCTGGGATGATTTATTTGGGGATTGGTCCTGCTCTGAGTAGGGGGATGGACTAGATACCTCCTGAGGTTTCTTCCAACCCTGATATTCTATGATTCTATGATTTTATGAGTCCCACCTGTGGTTACTATGCTGCCTTGTGGTGCTTTAAGGTAGAACCTTCTCCAAGTTGTGGCTGCTGGAGCTCATGTGCGTCCTGTCCAAATGTCCCCTTAGTGTCTGTAACTGGTCAAAGGCCAGAGCCACCTGCAGAGGAGGATAGAGGAAGAATTGGGAGACCTGGTTCATCTTGGGTTATGCCAACCAATGCCTTCACCCCTTACGATCCTGGATGCCACCTAGTGGAAAGACTGGCAGCCTTTGACTTTTTGGGCTCTACGAGGTCCAACCACAACCGCTTTTTGATTATCCTTCTTATAGCTGGAGGAAGGGGGGTTTGTGACGTTTCTTCTGATCAGGATCCAGTGATTAATAAGTCTTCATATCCATGTCCTCCCGATCCGATGGTGCCGACAGTGGTAGAGGATACCCTCTTTGAGGAAGAGTATGAAGAACCGTCACCTGCTTTTGAACAGGAGCAACTGGACACAGATGTCAATTCCGACTTGTCACTTGATGAGCAAATAGGTGTGGTTTCAGCCTCCTTCTCTTCTGAGGATGCATTACAGTTCCATGTCCTTGAAGATCATTTAGTAGCCACAAATAATTTATTTTGGTTGCTGTGGAGAACCACTCCTATTCCCCCCATCCCCCACACTCTGTATTTGACATTTTGGGAGCTATCTCAAGAAATAGGAGGTTGCTTCCTATTTTTGATGGAGTTTTGCAGTCTGCAACGATTATTTGATCATCTTCACCCTGTCTCAAAGAAAGCAAACAAACTTTATCGGTTGTCACAGGAAGGATTTTCTGTATTTTCATACCCATCCTCTAACAAATTTGCTACTCATGGCTGCTGTTAGTAAGAAGTTTAGATCTGGCCAGGCTCACTCTACCCTGATGAATAGAGAGGGAAGGGAGATTTATGCACCAAGGAGAAAGGTGTTCTGCTGCTGATGGTAATTATCAGGCAGTAATGGCCTGTTATCATTTCCACCTGAGGGAAAAGCTGACTGTATTTGTCCAACACTTGCCAGAGGACAAATGAAGATTGGTTAATGCTCTTGTAGTGATGCGGCCTGGCTCCCAGGCGCACCGGAGCTCTCCCAGCGCTGCCTCAGTGGGCGGAGCCACCGCCGCCTGTCCCCGCCCCCCTGAAGTCAAGGGGCGGGACAGGAAGTATAAAAACCTGGGCCCAGCGCTCAGTTGGAGCCCAACGGCGGGAGAAGACAGACGCTGGTGCCCGAGCTCCTGCCGAACCAAGCCTGCCCCAAGCCCGGTACCCAGAGAACGACTGGTCGAGCCTACCCCAAGCCCGGTACCCAGAGGACGCCTGGTCGAACCTGCCCCTAGCCCGGTATCCAGAGGACGACTGGCCGAGCTTGCCCCGAGCCCGGTACCCAGAGGACGACTGGTCGAGCCTACCCCAAGCCCAGTACCCAGAGGAGGACTGGCCGAACCTGCCCCAAGCTCGGTACCCCGAGGAGGAGTCGAGCACACCAGTGCACCCGTCTCCTGAGGAGCCCATGCTGGTAGACCCCCCTGCTGAAGCCGCAACGACACAGGTACCAGTGGAGGGGGAGAGTGGAAGTGGCCTGGGGACAGCCGACCCCAGTCTGGCTGCCGCTGACCCTGAGCCCATGTCAGTGTGTTGTGGCCAGGATCCCCACTGACTGCAGCGGATCCACGCCGCTGTTAGGGCCCCGGGCTGGGACACAGTGGAGTGGGAGGGCCTGTGTCCCCCCTGCCACCCCACTCACGGGTGGCAGTCTCCCCCTCAACCCCAACGCTCAGGCTTAGGAGCCTGGACTTACCGGAACTGCTGTTCAGCCCTGCCTGAGGGTCTGAGCCCTGTGTTTGTTGCTGCCCCGCCCTGAGCTAGGGCCTGGGCTTAAAACTGAACTGCTGCTCAGCCCTGCCTGAGGGTCTGAGCCCTGTGTTTGTTGCTGCCCCGCCCTGAGCTAGGGCCTGGGCTTAAAACTGAACTGCTGCTCAGCCCTGCCTGAGGGTCTGAGCCCAGGCCTACTGCCTGTTGCCCCGCCCTGATCCAGGGCTGGGGCTTAAAGTACTGTTTACTTGCTCAGCTCCTGTGTAGTGAGGCGGCCTGGTTCCCAGGTGCCCGAAGACAAAGAACGACCCCTCACCTGACAAGGGGACCCGCACCTGGACCCTTACACGTGGCACCTGATCAGGGACCCTTGCCCCGATACGTGGGCACGGGCCCTTGACCCTTCTGAGAGGGGACCTGGGGGGGAGCGAACCCCACCCCGAGACATGGATATATCTCAGCTCTTCGCCTTCCTGACCGACAGCCAGGAGCGACAGCAGGCGGCCCAGCTCCGGCAACAGAAAGAGCAGCAGGCCGCCCAGCAACAGCAGCAGCTGGTCGAGCAGCTGGGAGCCCAGCAGCACCAGCTGATGCAAGACCTGGCCACGCGCCACCAGGACTTCCAGAGGGAATGCCTCAACCAGCTGGCCGCAGTACTGCCCCGGCCCGCGGAGCCCCAGCCGGGGGGCTCCGAGGGGGCACCGCAGCCGAACCCACCCATCCGGCTGACCAAGATGAGCCCCAGTGACGACCCGGAGGCCTTCCTGGTAACCTTCGAGCGGGTCGCCGTCGTAGCCGGGTGGGCTCCGCACCAGTAGGCGTTCCTCTTGGCCCCGTACCTGACGGGGACCGCCCAGACGGTCTACCGGGGCCTGTCTACGAAGGCCGCCAAGGACTACCAGCAAGTAAAAGCGGCAATTCTAGACGCCCTGGACATGAGCCCGGAAACCTTTCGCCAGCGGTTTAGGGGCTTGACCTACCCCACAGGTGGCCGGCCCCGGATGGTGGCCCAGGAACTAAGAGAGACATGTAAACGATGGCTACAGCCCGAGACCCGAACGCCGGAGGAACTCACGGAGCAAATTGTGTTAGAACAGTTCCTCCGTATACTCCCGCCACGGGGGAGAGCCTGGGTCCTCCGACATCGGCCCTCGATGCTGGCGACTGCCGTCTCCTTAATGGAGAACTTCCTGGCCGCGGAGGTGGCCGCGGCCCCAACCCCGCGAGTCGCCACCCCCGGGATGGGTCGCCCTAATTTCAAGAGGAGGGCTCCCCTGGTCTGGTCAGACCCCCGAGAGTCCCCCCCGGGGGCCCGAACCCCGAGGCCGATCCATGGAGGCCCCGGGGCGACCCGCGCCCACCTCGCCTCCCGGGAAGCAGGGAACCATGCGGAACTCTCCAAGAGGGGCCGCAGGAAGACGTCCCCAGCCAGACCGAACTCACCTGGGACCCTGCTTCTCCTGCGGGGAGTATGGACATCTACGCCAGGATTGCCCGGTGATGGAGTGCCACTTCGGCCAAGTTTACTCCGGTGAAGGCCGCGCCCGGCGTCGCCAGGCCGCCAAAATCACGGTACCCGTGGTCCTGGAGGGGTCCTCAACAGTGGCTCTCATCGATTTCGGCTGCGACCAGACGCTGGTCTGCCAGAGCTTGGGGCCCCGGGCCGACCCCCACCTGGGAACGATCCAGTTGCAATGCATCCACGGGGATATTCGGCCATACCCCAGTGCTCAGGCCCAGCTAACAATAGAAGGGGTCACCCGATGGATGGTAGTGGGCCTCGCCCCGCGCTTGGCATACCCAGTAATCTTGAGCCGTGACTGGCCCGAGTTTGCGGATGTCCTCCGCCGCCACGCCGGGGAATGCCCGACGATCACGCCGGCCTGGGAAGGAGAGCTTCCGGAGGCCGTAGAGTGCGAGGAGGAACCATCCGAACCCCTCGAGCAGCGGAACGAGGCAGAGGACTCCCCTGCAGGGACCCGAGAGGGCCCCCCACCACAGACGGACTTCTGCCGCGACCAGCGGGCCGACCCCAGCCTCAAGCGGGCCTATGAACAGGTGGCCGTCATCGACGGCACCACCATAGACTCTTGCCAGGCCACCCAATGGCCCCATTTTGAGTAACGGCAGGAACGCCTGTACCGGGTGGAGAAGGACCCCCGGACAGGCGAGCTTCAGACCCAGCTCCTCGTTCCCCAGTGTCACCGACGAGCCGTCATGAAGCTAGCCCATGACGTCCCGGCGGCTGGACACCTCGGCCAGGAGAAAACGTTGTCCTGGATTTTGACGTGCTTCTTTTGGCCTGGCGTGCATCAGGAGGTGCGGACTTACTGCCGGTCCTGCCCCGACTGCCAGTTGGCTGCGCCGGCCCAAACCCCGAAGGCGCCGTTGATTTCCATGCCATTGATCGAAACCCCCTTTGAACGGGTGGCCATGGACTTGGTGGGCCCGCTCCCCAAGAGCGCGGCCGGCTTCCAGTATATACTGGTCCTGCTGGACTATGCTACCCGGTTCCCCGAGGTGGTACCCCTCCGGACTATCACGGCCCGCAGCATCGCCAATGAGCTTGTGAAAATCTTTGCCCGTGTCGGGTTGCCCCGAGAAATCCTGATGGATCAGGGTACCAACTTCACCGCTCGACTGTTCCGCCAGGTGTGTGAAGTCCTAGGAATTAAACAACTGCATACGTCCGTTTACCATCCGCAGACCGACGGGCTGGTCGAGCGCTTTAATAGGACCCTGAAGAGTATGCTACGGTAGTTTCCCCCAGACGACCTCCGACGCTGGGACCAGTTGCTACCCCCACTGCTCCTGGCGATCCGGGAGGTCCCGCAGTCCTCCACTAAGTTCTCTCCATTCGAGTTACTATACGGCCGACGACCCCGAGGCCTCCTGGACCTGATGCGAGAGACATGGGAGCAAGCCCCGTCCCCTGCCCAAGGCCTCTTGCAATACGTGCTGCAGCTTCAAGAGCGCCTGGCCTGGACGGGGGCCCTTGCCCGCGAAAATCTGAAAGACGCCCAGGAGTCTCAAGCACGAACCTACAATCGCGGGGCGCAGACTCGCAAATTCCAACCCGGGGACCGGGTCCTACTCCTCCTCCCGTCTAACGAATCAAAGATCTTGGCCCGGTGGCAAGGGCCGTACGAGGTGATCCGATGGGTCGGGCCGGTCACGTATGAAATCTACCAGCCCGACTGGCGAAAAAAGAAACAACGTTACCACGTAAACCTTCTGAAACCATGGCAAGAGCGAGAAGGGCTATTGATTACCCCCTACCCGCCGGACCCTGAGCTGGGCCCCCAGGTTACAGAACCAGTGGACTCCGAAGGACCCCAGCTCGGACCGACCCTGTCGGCAGAGCAACTGAAGCAAACCCAGTCTCTCCTGTTGGCATTCCCCCGTACCTTCACAACCCGTCCGGGGTGCACCACTCTTGTCCAGCACACCATCCAGACAGAGCCAGGCGTGGTGATCCGAGGTGCAGCCAGGCCTTTGCCCTACCACATGCGGCCGATCGTGGAGGAACGAGCCATGTTGGACTTAGGGGTCATCGAACCATCCCAGAGTGAATGGCGCAGTCCAATTGTCCTAGTCCCCAAGCCGGATGGCACTAGACGGTTCTGCATTGATTTCAGGCACGTCAACGCTATGTCGAAGTTCGATGCATACCCAATGCCCCGAGTAGATGAGTTGCTCGGCCGGTTGGGAGAGGCCCGATACATCACCACTCTGGACCTGAGCAAGGGGTATTGGCAGATTCCTCTCGAACCGGCCTCCCGGGAAAAGACCGCTTTCGCCACCCCCACGGGCCTGTACCAATTCACCAGGATGCCCTTCGGCCTCCATGGGGCCCCGGCCACATTTCAGCGGCTGATGGACCGCCTCCTCCAACCCCACCAGGACTACGCCGCTGCATACCTGGATGACGTCGTAATTTATAGCCGTCAATGGGAGGACCACCTCAACCACATGGCCGCAGTCCTGAGGTCTCTGCGGGCTGCCGGTCTGACAGCCAACCCGAAGAAATGTCGAATCGGGTGGCAAGAAACAAACTACCTGGGGTATACCATCGGCAATGGACTGGTAAAACCTCTCATAGGGAAGGTTCAGGCTATTGCCTCCTGCCCCCCGCCAACTACTAAGCACCAGGTACGCCAGTTCCTGGGGCTAGCGGGCTATTATCGACGTTTCATCCCCCGATTCGCGACCCTCGCAGCCCCCTTGACCGGATTGCTGACCAAAGACAGTCCCTGACAGATACGGTGGACCCCGGAATGCGACGCGGCATTCCAGGCCCTCAAGGACAGCCTCTGCCATGAACCCGTCCTCCGCAGCCCTGATTTTGATCGGCCCTTTATCCTCCAGACCGACGCCTCGGAGGCGGGACTCGGCGCGGTCCTCTCCCAAGAGGTTGATGGGGAAGAACACCCGGTCATCTATATCAGCCGGAAGCTATTCCCCAGGGAGAAGAACTACGCAGTGGTGGAGAAAGAAGCCCTCGCTATAAAATGGGCGTGCGACGCCCTCCGGTATTATCTGCTGGGTGCCCCGTTCACACTAGTGACAGACCACGCTGCGCTCCAATGGTTGGCCCGAATGAAAGACCACAACATGAGGCTGCAGAGGTGGTACCTGGCGCTACAGCTGTACGCCTTTACGGTCCTTCACCAAGCTGGGAAGGACCACGCAAATACGGACTTTCTTTCCCGGCTGGGAGGCATGGACGGGTCCGGCCCCGCTGTACGGGAGCCGGACTTGCGTGGGGGTGTGTGTAGTGATGCGGCCTGGCTCCCAGGCACACCGGAGAGGGACACGCCAGACCAGCTGCCTCAGTGGGCGGAGCCACCGCCGCCTGTCCCCGCCCCCTGGAAGTCAAGGGGCGGGACAGGAAGTATAAAAACCTGGGCCCAGCGCTCAGTTGGAGCCCGACCGCGGGAGAAGACAGACGATGGTGCCCGAGCTCCTGCCGAACCAAGCCTGCCCCGAGCCCGGTACCCAGAGGACGTCTCGTCGAACCTGCCCCTAGCCCGGTACCCAGAGGACGACTGGCCGAGCCTGCCCCAAGCTCGGTACCCCGAGGAGGAGTCGAGCACACCAGTGCACCCGTCTCCTGAGGAGCCCATGCTGGTAGACCCCCCTGCTGAAGCCGCAACGACACAGGTACCAGTGGAGGGGGAGAGTGGAAGTGGCCCGGGGACAGCCGACCCCAGTCTGGCTGCCGCTGACCCTGAGCCCATGTCAGTGTGTTGCGGCCAGGATCCCCACTGACTGCAGCGGATCCACGCCGCTGTTAGGGCCCCAGGCTGGGACACAGTGGAGTGGAAGGGCCTGTCCCCCCCCTGCCACCCCACTCACGGGTGGCAGTCTCCTCCTCAACCCCAACGCTCAGGCTTAGGAGCCTGGACTTACCGGAACTGCTGCTCAGCCCTGCCTGAGGGTCTGAGCCCTGTGTTTGTTGCCGCCCCGCCCTGAGCTAGGGCCTGGGCTTATAAACTGAACTGCTGCTCAGCCCTGCCTGAGAGTCTGAGCCCTGTGTTTGTTGCTGCCCCGCCCTGAGCTAGGGCCTGGGCTTAAAACTGAACTGCTGCTTAGCCCTGCCTGAGGGTCTGAGCCCTGTGTTTGTTGCTGCCCCGCCCTGAGCTAGGGCCTGGGCTTAAAACTGAACTGCTGCTCAGCCCTGCCTGAGGGTCTGAGCCCTGTGTTTGTTGCTGCCCCGCCCTGAGCTAGGGCCTGGGCTTATAAACTGAACTGCTGCTCAGCCCTGCCTGAGGGTCTGAGCCCTGTGTTTGTTGCTGCCCCGCCTGAGCTAGGGCCTGAGCTTAAAACTGAACTGCTGCTCAGCCCTGCCTGAGGGTCTGAGCCCAGGCCTACTGCCTGTTGCCCCGCCCTGATCCAGGGCTGGGGCTTAAAGTACTGTTTATTTGCTCAGCTCCTGTGTAGTGAGGCGGCCTGGTTCCCAGGCGCCCGAAGACAAAGAACGACCCCTCACCTGACAAGGGGACCCGCACCCGGACCCTTACACTCTTCTCACAAAAGTACAGAAAGTGACCAAGCATGTACTTTGGGCATCATTCAAAGCCTCAGACTCTTCTGCCAGATTTTTGTCATCTGCAGTTTCCTGCCGGAGGCATATTTGGCTCTGGTCATCTCCACTGGCTTCAGATATGAGATTTCATGTGGAGGGCCAAGCAGTCTGAGGTATTTTTAGTTCCAAGATGGATGAGCTCTTGAAAAACTTAAAGGCGACTAGATCTACTGCTTGAGTCACTGGGTTTTTCAAGGAAATAGCTCACAGTGCAATTTGTTGGAATTAGGAGCCATCTGGCTCTGAGATAGTTCCTCTCCCATGTACAAGGGAACTTTGTGCCATTGGTAATGGACAGTATAACCCTTATAAATAACATGAACATACAAGTATCAGGGGGGTAGCCGTGTTAGTCTGTATCTGTAAGAAGCAACAAAGAGTTCTGTGGAACCTTATAGACTAACAGATGTATTGGAGCATAAACTTCATACAATAGGAAGCTCACTCACTCCACTTATATTCCAAGGGGGTCAGACAAGGGGATTGGGATGAGGAGGGATAGCTCTGTGGTTTGAGCATTAGCTTGCTAAACCCAGCATTGTGATTTCAATGCTTAAGGGGGCCATTTAGGGAATTGGGGTAAAAATCTGTTTGGGGATTGGTCCTGCTTTGAGCAGCGGGTTAGACTAGATGACCTCCTGAGGTCCCTTCCAACTGTAGGGTTGGTGTGTTCTTCATTATATTTATCTGGTGGCCCCTATTGATTTGCCCCACATATCCAGGAAATAATTTGGAATGTATTGCATGAGTTGTTTTCTCTTTCCAGCTCACATGGGCAGGAGATGCGATGAGCTACATTATTTACAAATGGAAAGATACTGCCTTCAGAATTATACTGTTCATAAAAGCACTGGGTTATTCTCCTCCTCATCGCAACAAAAAAATTAACCTCTAACAGGCATCTGTAAGTAATTGAAAGAAACTAATTTTTTAAATTATTTTCTTCCTTAGTATTACAAAAGAAGATGGAAGAGCAGTTGAAGGCAGAGATCAAAACCAGTCTGGGGGCAACTGAAAAGTTATTGGATGTGAAATTAGGAGGTGTACAAACACAATCAGAAGCCCAGCTACAAAATCCCCTCTCGGATTTGGAAGCACAGATTAAACAGCTGACTAATCAGTTGTCCTCCATTGATCAAAAAGTTTCCCAGGAAATAGAAAAAAAGCTCAAATCTATAGACAGCGTTCAGTTTGCCACCAGAGATGAGCAGCAGCAATGGAAAGATCACACAGAAAATGAACTTTCAACTTCACAGCCCACTCTGGAAATCAGTGATTTGGAGAAGAAATTAGAACAGCTAGAGAATCCAGGTAAGAGAAGACAAATTTTATATACATTGTGATAAACTCAGGACATACAGCTGCAAGGGAGGGGTAGAATTCAGTCCCAGAGGGTTAAAAGTCCCTTCTCCCTATCAACTGGGTGGTAACTACAGTTCAATCAGGGTCAGCTGAGAAGGGCTTACCAGAGTATCAATTAGAATCAGCTGAGGGGGAGCCACCTGAGGTTAATTAGGATCGGCTGATTTCAACTTAGGGCTGCCTGAGACCTTTTTAAACCCTTCCCTGGGAGGAAGGAGGTGGGGGGGGGGAGAGCAAAGAGAGAAGGAGCCCTGCTGCCAGGAGTTTAGGAGCAGCAAGACCGCAAGCCTCACCAGGAGGAGAGGCAGTATTCCTTCCCACAAGGGAGAAAAAGACTCTTAAAAAGGACGGGTGGAGATACTGGGAGCAGACTTCCCCTGTGTCCCAAGGGGGACCACGTTACCCAAGCCTCTGTCACCAGGGCTAAAAGCAGCTGAGGCTGGGGAGACCGAGAAGGTGCCTTGCCACACATGGTGTTAGCGTTGGGATTGTGAGTGAGACTTCATGGCGAACCAGCTAAAGGCCCTGACCACTCTAACACACGGCCGCCATGGCACTCAGCCCCAGCGGGCCAGCCACTACTTACAGAAGATGACGATGGACGATGACGTAGAGGCATATCTCCTCCCATTTGAGAGAACGGCCCAGCTGGAGGCTTGGCCCCAAGACCAGTGGGCCAGTATCCTGGCTCCTTTTCTGTGTGGGGAGGCACAGAAAGCATATTTTGATATGACAACAGAAGCAGCTTCAGATTACTCCCAGCTAATGGCAGAGATCCTGGCGAGGTCTGGCGTGACGACAGCTATAAGAACACAGCATATTGCTGCCCAATGCCCAAAGCTAGAGGAGCCCATGCAATGCGACCTGGGAAATCTAGAAGAGCCATGTGACCTGATAAATCTAGTAGGGGTTGCGATGGTCCGTCATAGATATACTAGGTCAGTTAAAATGAATGGCATAAAGACCACTGCGTTAGTAGACTCTGGAAGTGCGGTCAGGCTGGTCTCAGGAAAGCTGGTCGGGCAAGATCAACTATCCCGGGCCAAGCGCACAGGTGTCCATGGGGATGTTAATTACTACCCAACCATCCCAGTAAAAATAGAGGTCCTGGGAAACTCCACTAAGGTGACAGTGGGGGTGGTCCCGAAACTCCCCTACCCAGTCCTCAAAGGACAAGATTTCCCAGGATTTGGCAGTCTATATCCTGAAGGGGAGTCAGAAGAAGGTAATAACCCAGAGAGCAATGGGATGACCTCGATAGTTAGCCCCCCACGCCCCACCCCCCGGTCTTCCATGAATTTGCCCAGGATTTATTCTCACCCCCTGGGAAGACTCGGCGAGAAAGGAGGGCAGATAAGAGGAGGGGAACAAGAATCTTGACCCAGAACCAGAAGCCTATAGTCGTAGGGGAAAGAGTTGGCCCGACTGACAAGGGGACTAGGCAGGAGGTCGGTGAGCCAGCAGCTGTGTCCAGTTCCCCAGGGACCTCCCATGAGAGTGAAGGGGAAATAAAATTGCCTGAGTTTGGGCAAATTGGACCTTCACTGGAGAATTTTGGACAGGATCAGGCCAATGATCCAGTATATAATAATGTTTGCAAATAAGTAGTTGAGGTGAATGGGGTTCCTGTGGAAGGAAGAGCCAAAGGCCCAGGGCCACATTATATGACAAGAAGGATCTGCTGTACAGAGTAATCCAGATCCAAGAGCAAATTGTGGAACAGCTCCTAGTGTTGAAACATCAGATGGGTGTGATGGAGGTAGCCCACAGCCATTTGGATAAAACCCTGGATCGAATTCTGCAGAGGTTTTTTTGGCCTGGAATATATGCAGCGTTCCAACGATATTGTGCCTCCTGTCCGGCATGCCAGTTACATGGGCCCCAACCATGTTTAAGGGCACCTTTGGTACCTCTGCCGTTTATTGAAGTCCCCTTTGAGCGAATAGCTATGGATCTAGTAGGGCCGCTAGAAAAATCAGCCTGAGGCCATCAGCACATACTGGTGGTGCTAGATTATGCCACCCGATACCCCGAGGCCGTTCCCCTATGGAACACTACGTCCAAGACCATAGCTAAGCAATTAATCCAAATATTTGCTAGAGTGGGAATACCCAAAGAGATCCTGATGGATCAAGGAACCCCCTTTGTATCTAAGTTAATGAAGGGTCTATGTGCAATGCTCCACATACGGACCCTAATGACCGCAGTCTATCATCCGCAGACCGATGGCTTCGTCGAACGTTTTAATTGAACATTAAAGAACACGATACGAAAGGTGGTGAGCCGGGATGGGAAGGACTGGGACACCCTGCTACCGTACCTAATGTTTGCGATAAGGGAGGTGACTCAGACTTCAACTGGGTTTTCCTGTGACATACTGGACATTGCCAAAGAAAGTTGGGAATAATAGCCGAACCCAGGGAGAAACCTCATCGAGCATGTGTTTCAGATGAAAGACAGGATATCCCAAGTCTCCCCCATAGTGCGGGGACACTTGGAAAGGGCAAAAGGGGCTCAACAAACATACTGCAAGGGACAATCCGAAAATTCCAGGTGGGAGATTGGGTAATGGTGCTCGTACCCACAGCGGAGAGCAAGCTCCTGGCCAGATGGCAGAGGCCATACGAGGTAATAGAAGCCATTGGAGAGGTCGATTACAAGGTCCGACAGTCTGGACGCCAGAAGCTGGAACAAATCTATAATATAAACCTGTTGAAACCTTGGCAAGACAGAGAAGCTCATGTGGTCACTCTAGGGTCACCTCCCCGCGAAAGCAACCCGACTGGCCAAGTGGGAATATCTCCAGAATTGACCCCTGACCAACAAACTGAGGTGATCCACATGATCAGATGCAACCAGGATGTGTTCTCATAAAAGCCAGGCAGGACTACTGAGTTTCACCATCACATCCTTACAGAGCCTGGAGTGAAGGTGAATGTGCAGCCATACCGGATCCCAGAGGCGAAAAGAGAAGAGATCAAGACAGAAGTCAGGAAAATGTTGAAGTTAGGAGTAATTGAAGAGTCTCATAGCCAATGGTCAAACCCAGTGGTCCTAGTACCTAAACCGGATGGCAGTATGAGGTTTTGCAATGACATCCGGAAACTGAATGAGGTGTCCCAATTTGATGCGTACCCTATACCCCGGATAGATGAGTTAATTGACCAACTGGGAAAAGTACGATTTTTGTCCACCCTTGACCTGAAAAGGGCTATTGGCAAATTCCCTTGGCCAAGACCGACAAAGAGAAGACGGCCTTTTCAACACCAGAGGGACTGTATCAATACACTGTCCTCCCTTTTGGTTTACATGGGGCTCCTGCAACTTTCCAACGGCTCATGGACAAACTGTTGCGTCCACATGGCAAGTATCCAGCCTCCTATCTTGATGACATCATTATACATAGTCCAGATTGGGAGACGCACTTGGGGAAGGTGGAAGCAGTCCTGGATACCTTGAGGAAGGCGGGGCTGACTGCAAATCGCTCCAAATGCGCAATTGGGCTAGCAGAAGCCAAATACCTTGGGTATATATTGGAGAGAGGCGTGGTGAAGCCCGAACTCCACAAGTTAGAGGCAATACAGAATTGGCCCCAACCAGTCCGGAAGAAACAGGTCAGAGCTTTCCTGGGGCAGGTTGGGTACTACAGGCGGTTCATCCTCCACTTTACCACCAGGGCATGCCCGTTAACAGACCTAACGAAAGCCCGTGGCCCAGACATAGTGAGATGGTCTAGCGTGGCTAAGGAGGCTTTTGCAGATCTGCAGACCGCCCTCTGCAATGACCCAGTGCTGGTAGCTCCAGACTGGGAGAAAGTTTATCTTGCAAACGGATGCCTGTGAGGTTGGGTTGGGAGCGGTTCTTTCACAAATGGTTGGACCGGAAGAACACCCAGTCCTGTTCGTCAGTAGGAAACTCCTTCCCAGGGAACGTAAATATGCCGTAATAGTGAAGGAATGCCTGGCAGTAAAGTGGGCCGTAGAAAGCCTTCGCTACTACCTACTCAGATGGAGTTTTACCCTTGTCACGGACCATGCCCCTCTGAAGTGGATGCACCAAAACAAAGAGAAAAATGCGAGAGTGACAAGGTGGTTCCTGTTGCTACAACCCTTCCACTTCAGAGTACAACATAAATCCGGAATCAAGCATGGCAATGCGGATGGCCTTTCATGGGTACACTGTTTGCCGACCTAAGTAGCCCTACCCTGTAGTGTTGAGCTGGGAGGGCAGGGTCGGGGGGATATGTGATAAAGTGCAAGGGAGTGGTAGAATTCATTATATCTATCTAGTGGCCCCTATTGATTTCCCCCACATATCCAGCAAGTAATATGGAATGTATTGCATAAGTTGTTTTCTCTTTCTAGCTCACATGGGCAGGAGATGTGATGAGCTACATTATTTACAAATGGAAAGAAACTGCCTTCAGAATTTTACTGTTCATAAAAGTGCTGGGTTATTCTCTTTCTCATCTCACCAAAAAAATAACCTCTAACAGGCATCTGTAAGTAATTGAAAGAAACTAATTTTTTAAATTATTTTCTTCCTTAGTATTACAAAAGAAGATGGAAGAGCAGTTGAAGGCAGAGATCAAAACCAGTCGGGGGGCAATTGAGAAGTTTTTGGATGAGAATTTAGGAAGTGCACAAACACAATCAGAAGCCCAGCTACAGAATCCCCTCTCGGGTCTGGAAGCACAGATTAAACAGCTGACTAATCAGTTGTCCTCCATTGATCAAAAAGTTTCCCAGGAAATAGGAAAAAAGCTCAAAACTGTAGACAGCATGCAGTTTGCCACCAGAGATGAGCTGCAGGAATGGAAAGATCACACAGAAAAGGAACTTTCAACTTCACAGCCCACTCTGGAAATCAGTGATTTGGAGAAGAAATTAGAACAGCTAGAGAATCCAGGTAAGAGAAGACAAATTTTATATATATATATATATCCAAAGCATATAGGGGAGAAGGCAATACACTGCATTTATTGAGAATACAGCAGTAAGCAGTAAGCATATATTTTTCAGTCATATACACACACCATGCACACAGTCCCGCCAGTTGATCTTATAGTTACCAGCCCAGAGTCCGGATCAATCTAGTGGCCAGCCAGATTGGTCGCAAAGGGGAGCCAGGCTCTGTTGCTTGCAATCTGATGCTCCTGGAGTTGTTGGCAAGATAAACCCAAAGTTCCATGGAAAAGCACCCTGTTCTTATAGTCCTTTCTTTTAGTTGAAGAAACTAAAAGATTTTGCTGTGTCATTTTATGACCAGTTGCTCCTTAATTGTTGTTGTCCCTTGATGGCTTCTTACATTCCAAAACACCCCTGGGAAACCTGTTTTGGTTTCGATTTAATCAATTATCCTGCGTTTAAGGGTGCCACCTCCACCTCAGGGTCATCAAGCTGCCCTTCCTCAATCATGGATGTGCCTTGATGGCATAGTTAAGTACTTCACTCCTCCTCCCTTGACCATCTGGCTCTAACAATGGACTTCACACCTTATCTTTTCCTGATGCATACATCACTCACACAAACAGTTCTTTACAGAGACCTTCAAAAGGTAACAAATAGCAGTGTTTTATGTTGAACAAGAAAGGCATGGTAAATTAGACCTTACTAAATCTTGTAGCTATCTTTTCCTACATTGGGGCTTGGGCCTCTGGAATTCCTTTAATCTAAACATAGACACAGACAAGGCATGAATAAAAAGAAAATGGCTATACTAGTATCAACTATCCTATTCATTTATTCTAATACCTTAAACAATCTTTACTGTAAAACATACAATGTATATAGCCAAACAGAATCAATTATATTGCACAGTACCCATGGTACAACATATATAAAATATAGTTTGCTTTTTGGGGGTGGAAGTATTTTGTTGACAAAAGGACTAACAAACAGTGTTTGCACTGCCCGACTTTTAGCGACAGGGCTGTGTTGAAATGGCCCCATGGCTAAAAGCTGTGTAGTGTAGACAAAGCCTCAGTATAAATATTTTGAGGTATTGTTTGAAGACGATAGAAGGCAGGTGACATGAGAAATCCTTCCCCCTCCCTTTCTGTCCTTTAACAGTATTAGATGAAATCATATGGGTGAGAGGGAATGGGTTGTAAAAAGAGGTGAAGAGCTTTTATGTTTCAGCAGCTGTGGGTCTGGCAGGCTAAAGGTATCTATGTATGCATGTATAACAGAGCATATTTGGGCATTGCTAAGGCCATGGCTACACTTGCAGATTTGCAGCGCTGCAGCAGGGTGTGAAAAAACACCCCCTCCAGCTCTGCAAGTTGCGGCGCTGCAAAGCGCCAGTGTGATCAGAGCCCCAGCGCTAGGAGCACAGCTCCCAGCGCTGTACTTTAATCCTCATAGGGAGGTGGAGTACGGACAACGCTGGGAGAGCTCTCAGCGCTGGCGCTCCGACCACACTCGCGCTTCAAAGCGCTGCCATGGGAGCGCTCCCGCGGCAGCGCTGTGCAGCGCTAAGTGTTGCCATAGCTAAGAGAGATCAGTGTCACAGTTGTATGTGTAACTCAATTGTACATTTGTGGTTTTCAGAAGCTTGAGTTTTGCTCAACTCAAATTTTCTGCAAGGGGACAACATGCCACCAAGCAACCTTAATTCTGTATTAACATAGTTTTGTGTTATTCAATCTCCCAATTTTTCCAACCAGATTAGAGATGGTGGTAGGAATTGTTAGTCATTTATGCACTTGTAAATACAATGTACAGCATTTTGCATACTCAGCCACTCAGTCCCTTCCCCACTCCCAGCCCACCACAGATGTGAGGCCCACCAGCCCTTCTTGGGCACACCTCCTCAGCCATGCCCCTGACCTATTCACGTCATCTTCCCATCTCCACTCCATCCTGGACCAATAGTGTTCCAAGCCCTCCTCCTCCCCTCCCCACCCTGAAAGCAGGGAACACATTTCCCTGCAGTTCTCACTCCTTGGTATGCAAATGTTGTCTGACAGAAGTTACTGCTGATTTTAGATTGTCAAATTACAGACTAAGTTGGAATTGTTTAATCAAAGATTATCAATTGGAGATTAGTACAGCACTATAGGGAATACAGACAGAAGAGCTACATTACTACTTTTGGTGTAAGGTAAAGAACTGGCTATGTGTCTCTTCTTCGCTGTAGCTGGTGGGATGCACACTTTCATGTCACAACTATGCTACAAAACTTCTGTCGTTATATAGACAAAGACACCCATCTTTGCCAAGAATATTCTCAGAGAAGCATATGTTCTGATGTCATTTCTGTTAATATACGTACATTCTCAGTTTAACTGATTGATCGATGAAGTCATGATTGTTTACAGCTGAGAACACCAACAATTTCTCAAGATAATATCGTTCAGTGGGTCCTTCTTCCCCCCACAATCATTCTTTCCTGTTGATTCTCCAGTAGGAAACATCTGCCATAATATACATCCTTCATCAATCTCCCAGTTTTATATATGCTTATGTAAGGGGGTGGTTTCCATGAATACCTGGAGTTCTATAGACATAGAGGTGCCATGGATTAGTAGATACATCCTAATGCACAGAATTCCTGAATGGGGGACATTTACAGGCTGAGGGCCAGTATTGTGTTAGACCCATGCCAGTTGGGTACAGCAGAGTAGTAGAAGGCAGATACTAGCCACTGGATTAGCAGTTTTCTGTTCCCTGAGTGACCAGAGCAGGGACTGGTCCAGGCTAATGAGAACACCTGACTCCAATTAACCTGCAAAGAGTCAAGTGAGGCCATTAAGGTAACGTGAACTCTCTGAAAGGGCTCACTCCAGTGAGGCTGAGAAGAGTCAGTGAACCAGAGGAGAGGAAGTGCAGCTGAAGGGCTGGTTAATGAAGACACCCTCAAGTCATTGGTAAGGGAGCCCTAAGGTAAGGGTGAAGAAGGGAGAAGCAGGAGAGCTGTGGGGAAGTGACCCAGGGAAATGTAGCAACTCTGGCAGTGAAAGTTTGGCTGCCAACAGCTGCTACCATTAGAGTCCCTGGGCCGGAATCCGGAGTAGAGGGCAGGCTCGGGTTCCCCCCACCCCACCACTACCGGAACACCTCCTGGGAGGGGAAGACAAGCCCCTGTCAGGACAGGAGGCTAAACTGTTTTGGTATGAGGCCCTAGGAGCAACAGAGACTGTGAGAGTTCTCTCACCTACCTTCTTGCTGGCTTTTGATTAAAAGGGCTCAGTAGACTGTATCCCTGGCCCTAGAGAGAGAAGTGCTACGTGGAGGGTTGCACTGAGCCTCTGAATCTAGCATAAACTGCCTGGAAGCGCAGAACCCATGGGGACAAGGTTGAAGCTCTGCCACAGCTGGTGTCAGGGTGGGATCATGATTGTTCACAGCGTAGCTGAACAAAGAGGCTTTCATAAAAAAATGGTGCACTGGGGTTTTTGGTTTGGGGTTTTTGTTTGTACCCCCATGGAGGAGGTGGTGAGAGAGCTGGAGCAAGCCACAGTGGCCCAGCAGGAGGCAACCTGGGTTCAGGCGATGGCGCAACAAGAGTCCATGAGGTTACAGCAGGAAACCAACCAATTTTAATGAGCCAGGCGACCCACAATCGAGCCCTCCTGGTCGAGGTTGTAGACCAGCTGAAGATCCTCACCACCCAGCCCATGTGTCTGATGGGACGCGAACCCTGAGGGCCAACGATTGTCTGCCAAAGATGACAGCAGACGATGATGTAGAGACATATCTCCTCTCATTTGAAAGGACTGCTCAGCGTGAGCAGTGAGCCAGCATTCTTGTCCTTTTTTGTGTGGAGAGGCCCAGAAGGCCTCCTTTGATCTGCCCACTGGGGATGGCACTGACTATTCCCGGCTGAGGGCAGAGATCCTAGCACGATCAGGGGTGACGGCAGCAGTACGGGCCCAGAGGTTCCAGGAGTGGAAATACAGGGAGAACCAACCTCCGAGGTTCCAACTATTTGACCTCATACATCTCACTCGGAAATGGTTATGACCCGAGGCATGCAATCCAGAGGAGATTTTAGAGACTTTGGTCATGGACCATTACATGTGGGCACTGCAGCCAGATCTCCACAAATGGGTCTCCCAGAACGATCCGTCCACTTACGACAAAATGATCACATTGGTGGAAAGACGGATGACAGCCAGGGAATTAACCCAACTACCCAAGGAAGGCCCCTCATGAATCAAATACTCGACCCTGACTGTGGAGGGTCGGGTGGCCAAACCCCAGGGAAGTCCTAGGTGGAAGAAGAGGGAGGCCAAAAACCAGTCGGGAACCCAGAAGGAAGGGGAAGGGCTGAATGGGGGGAACCTTGGGACTAACCCCCCTAACTCACATGATAGGGGAGTGACTAGAAGCAATTACAGGTGTTATGGGTGTGGGGAGTTGAGGCACATAGCTGCCCAGTCCCCCGATGTCATAGAGCCAATGCAGTGTGTGATACAGCATGGCCAGAGGGCAGCAGGACAGTGTTACCAGGGAGCCTTATTCCCTGTAAGGGGAAGAAAGTTTGCTATAGATTAACTAGAGCACCTGAAGCCAATTAGAGCACCTGAAGCCAATTAGAACACCTGCAGTCAGTCACATGATAAAAAACCCTGCTTTAATCAGACAGTGTGGGAGTTGGAGCAGAAAGGATTGGTATTGGAGCAGAGAACACTTTGATGGAGTTGGAGCAGAGAACAGTTTGAAGAAAAGCAGAGGAAAGTTTGGAGGACTGCTGCGGTGAGCTAAGAAGTCCTTTAAAAGTATGATCCGGAAGGTGGTAGCACAGGATGGAAAAGACCTGGATACCCTTCTACTGTATCTAATGTTTGCTATACGGGAAGTCCCCCAGGTGTCCACTGGTTTCTCTCCCTTTGAACTACTATACGAACGCCACTCACGCGGGATATTAGATATCGCCAAGGAAGATTGGGAAGAACAACCCAACCCAGGAAAGAATGTCATTGAGCACGTGACACAGATGAGAGAGTGAATAACTCGAGTAACCCCTATAGTACAAGAACATTTGGAAAAAGCACAAGAGGCCCAGCGGACATATTACAACCATCGGGCGAAAGTACGGAGATTTCAGCCGGGGGAACGGGTGATGGTGCTAGTGCCGACAGCAGAAAGCAAACTCCTAGCCAGCTGGCATGGACCATATGAGATAGTGGAAGCCATTTGGGAGGTGGACTATAAGGTCAGACAACCAGACCGCCGAAAGCCAGAGCAAATCTACCACGTCAACTTACTGAAGCCCTGGCGTGACCGAGAGATGTGTCTGGTCATTCGAGGAGCTCCACCCCAGACAGATGACCCACAGGGGCAGGTAAAGATATCTCCTGAATTAACCCCAGAACAACGAACAGAGGTCATTGAGATGATCCACCGGACAATAAGACTGTACCAAATACCGGAAGCTAAAAGGGAAGAAATTAGGATGGAAGTGAAGAAGATGCTGGAACTCGGGGTTATTGAAGAATCCCACAGTCAGTGGTCCAGCCCGATCGTCCTAGTCCCCAAGCCTGATGGCACCCTGAGGTTTTGCAATGACTTCCGAAAATTGAATGAAGTATCCCAATCCGATGCCACGCATTGATGAGCTAGTTGACCAGTTAGGCAAGGCCCGATACCTAACCACTCTGGATCTCACCAAAGGATATTGGCAAATTCCCCTGGCCAAGAATGCCAAGGAAAAGACTGCCTTCTCTACACCCGATGGCCTGTTTCAATACACTGTCCTCCCTTTCGGACTCCATGGGGCCCCTGCAACATTCCAACGACTTATGGATAAGTTACTGCGACCCCATGCCAAGTATGCCGCTGCCTATCTAGACAACATAGTCATCCATAGCCCTGACTGGGAAACACACCTAGGAAAAGTAGAAGCAGTGCTAGACGCCCTGCGGAAGGCCGGCCTCACTGCTAACCCTCTCAAGTGCGTGATAGGACTAGCTGAGGCCAGATACCTCGGGTATGTAGTAGGGAGAGGTTTGGTGAAACCTCAATGGAACAAAGTGGAGGCAATACAAGGTTGGCCTCGACCAGTTCGCAAAAAGCAGGTCAGAGAATTTCTAGGGATAGTAGGATATTATCGGAGATTCATCCCTCATTTCGCCACAAGAGCAGGGCCATTGATGGATTTGATAAAAGCTCGGGGCCCCAAGATAGTAAAGTGGACTGATACGACAGGAGAAGCATTTGCAGATTTAAGGACAGCCCTATGCTGCCATCCAGTACTCATAGCCCCAGACTTCGAGAAGGAATTCATCCTCTAAACAGATGCCTCGGAGGTAGGGCTAGGAGCCGTCCTTTCACAGATGGTAGGGGAGGAGGAACATCCAATCTTATACCTCAGCCGGAAACTCCTCCCCAGGGAACAAAAGTACTCTGTTGTTGAAAAGGGATGTCTGGCGCTAAAATGGGCTATGGAGACTCTCCGCTACTATCTACTGGGGCGGAGGTTTACCCTCGTGACAGACCATGCCCCGCTCCAGTGGATGCACAGGAACAAGGAGAAGAACGCAAGAGTGACTAGGTGGTTCCTATCCCTGCAGCCCTTCCATTTCCGGGTACAGCATAGGGCTGGAAGCCAACATGGCAATGCTGATGGCCTATGATGACAACACTGCCTCTCATCCCAAGTAGCCCAACCCCATGGTGTTGAGCGGGGGGGGGGGCGGAATATGTGATACAGCATGGCCAGAGGGCAGCAGGAGAGTGTTACAAGGGAGCCTTATTCTCTGTAAGGGGAAGAAAGTTTGCTATAGATTAACTAGAGCACCTGAAGCCAATTAGAGCACCTGCAGTCAGTCACATGATAAAAACCCCTGCTTCAATCAGACAGTTGGAGCAGAAAGGATTGATGTTGGAGCAGAGAACAGTTTGAAGGAATTGGAGCAGAGAGGAATTGGTGTTGGAGCAGATAACAGTTTGAAGGGAAGCAGAGGACAGTTTGGAGAAGTGCTGCGGTGAGCTAAGAAGTCCAAGACCCTAGGTAAAGGGGCACCTGGCTTGAGCAGAGGGAGGGCAGGAAGCCCCCCACAAGCTGAAGGGCAGGAGAGGGAAGTAGCCCAGGGGAAGGAACCGCCAGTTCAAGTGATTAACCACTATCCTCAGGGCCCCTGGGCTGGGACCTGGAGTAGAGGGCGGGCCCAGGTCCCTCCATCTCCACTCCCCTCCTCAAAGACACTAGTGGGGCAATTAATATTCCAATTCAGGGGCAAGAAATGGTGCCCTGAACCGCCCCCCCCCAAAGAAGAGAAAGCGCGAGACCCATCATAATAGTGCCGGCAATTTTCCACAAGTGCAACCTGGGGAACGGGGCAGACCCATGCAGCCTATTCAATATTGTAGGGGTCGCAGTCACCCCACATAAATATACAAGACAGGTAAAGTTGAATGGGGTAGAAACCATTGCACTCGTAGACTTGGGGAGTGCTATCACCCTAATTTCAGGTAAATTAGTGAAGCGCAGCCAGTTAATGCAGGCTAAGCATACAGGGTAACCTGTGTCATGGGACTGTTAGCTACTACCCCATAATACCAGTGAAAACTGTAATTCAGGGAAATGTCACCGGGGTGAAAGCCGGGGTAGTCCCAAACCTCCCATACCACATGCTCATAGGTAGAGATTTCCATGGGTTTGGAAACTTGCTCCCACCAGAGGGATTGGAGGGAAGGGAGCTCCTCGAACTTCAGGAGGCTTCTATGGCATAAGGTCACCTCTCATTTTTCATGAAAATGTCTCAGGAACTATTCCCTGTCCAGGGGAAAGGTAGGAAGACCAAAAGAGAAAGAAGGGCAGCCAAGACTTTGGGTACCCGAATCCTGATACAAGGACAGAGGGCCACCTGTGTAGCCAGACGTACACGGGCAACTGAAGGGGAGGGCCCCAAGACGGAGAAGGGGTCAGAAACCGGTTCCAACCCCAACCTCACAGAGCTGGCCAAGAAGGCAGTGTTTTGGGCCTTAGAATACACCATACTCTTTGTTAATATCATAAAGATTCTAAATAATAGTTAATATATATGTAAATGAATCAAATATACAAAAAGAGAAGGACTAAAAGGGTTAATACTAATGCAAATGTTCTCCTCCAAGGTGCTCTGCCTATTGTAATGGTCTCAAGTTGCAGTGGGGAAGGTTTAGGTTGGATATTAGGACAAACTTTTTCACTAAGAGGGTGGTGACACACTGGACTGGGTTACCTAGGGAGGTGGTGGAATCTCCTTCCTTAGGCCTTGTCTACACTACAGGACTATTTCGAATCTACTTAAGTCGAATTTGTGGATTCGACCTTATGAAGTCGAATTTGTGTATCCATACTAAATACACAAATTCGAACTTCTGAGTCCACATTCACGGGGCCAGCGTCGACTTTGGAAGCGGTGCACTGTGGGAAGCTATCCCACAGTTCCCGCAGTCCCCGCTGCCCATTGGAATGCTGGGTAGAGCTCGCAATGCCTGCTGGGTGAAAAAATGTGTCGAGGGTGGTTTTGGGTAACTGTCATCATTGAACCGTCAATCACGCCCTCCCTCCATGAAAGCGCCGGCGGGAAATCTGTTCGCGCCCTTGTCTGGTCGGTTACAGCGCGGACGCCACATCACTGCGAGCATGGAGCCCGCTGCGATCATCGCTGCACTTATGGCCGTTGTCAACTCCTCGCACCTTATCGTCCTCCTCTGCAACAGTCAGCTGCTGAGAAACCGGGCGAGGAGGCTCCGGCAGCGCGGTGAGGAGAGTGGCACAGACCTCTCAGAAAGCAGGGTACGCCGGGCAGTGGAGATCATGGTGGCAATGGGTCACGTTCATGGTGTGGAACGGCGATTCTGGGCCCGGGAAACGAGCACAGACTGGTGGGACCGCATAGTGCTGCAGGTCTGGGATGACACAGAGTGGCTGCGAAACTTCAGGATGCGTAAGGGCACTTTCCTTGAACTGTGTGACTTGCTGTCCCCTGCCCTGAAGCGCCAGGACACACGCATGCGAGCAGCCCTGAGTGTGCATAAGCGAGTGGCCATTGCTCTCTGGAAACTAGCAACGCCAGACAGCTACCGGTCAGTAGCAAACCACTTTGGCGTGGGCAAATCTACCGTGGGGATTGCTGTCATTCAAGTAGCCCACGCAATCGTTGAGCAACTGCTCTCAAAGGTAGTGACTCTCGGAAATGTCCAGGTCATCATAGATGGCTTGTCCGCGATGGGATTCCCAAACTGCGGTGGGGCTATAGATGGGACTCACATCCCTATCCTGGCACCAGCCCACCAGGCCAGCGAGTACATTAACCGAAAGGGCTACTTTTCAATGGTGCTGCAAGCTGTGGTGGACCATAGGGGACGTTTTACCAACATCAACGTCGGGTGGGCGGGCAAGGTTCATGACGCGCGTGTGTTCAGGAACTCTGGTCTGTTTAGACGACTCCAGGCAGGTACTTTCTTCCCGGACCACAAAATAACGGTTGGGGATGTGCAGATGCCTACAGTGATCCTCGGGGACCCGGCCTACCCGCTAATGCCCTGGCTCATGAAGCCCTATACAGGCGCCTTGGACAGTGCGAAGGAACTCTTCAACTACCGGCTGAGCAAGTGCAGAATGGTGGTGGAGTGTGCTTTCGGACGTCTCAAGGGGAGATGGCGGAGCTTACTGACTCGCTCGGACATCAGCGAAAAGAATATCCCAGTAGTTATTGCTGCTTGCTGTGTGCTCCACAATCTATGTGAGAGCAAGGGCGAGACCTTTTTGGCCGCTTGGGAGGTTGAGGCAAATCGCCTGGCTGCTGTTTACGATCAGCCAGACACCCGTGCCGAGAGAATATCCCAGCGGGAAGCGCTGTGCATCAGGGAGGCTTTGAAAGCGAGTTTCCTCGCAGAGCAGGGTAACCTGTGACTGTCCACTTGATTTTAAGAGAGCCTGATCATGGGCCTGTGTCTGTATGTGTCCAGTTAGATCTGAGCTCACAAACCCGGTTCTCCAAGTTTCCCCCACTTCCAAAGCACGTTTTAAAACTAATGAAATGTTACAGTAATTAATACTTTATTACTAAAGTATTAAAAGATAAAGTCAATCTTTCGTTGACTTTGCATTTCTGTTTCTTGGTTGAAACGTGTAAGCATTCTGTGCTGGGTAAGGTGTGCACTGATGTACAGACCGCTTGTCCAAAACAGGACGGACAGCCTCCTGCTCCTACATAGGTCTGTGGGGTGGGGGACGGTTTACGGTGGTTGTGCATGTAGGGGGAGGGTTGCAGGAATGGGTGGGTTTGCAGGAAGGGGCGAGGGGTGCCGTCTTTGGATAGGGGTTTACATGACGGCTGTGGGCTGTGGGTTTGGGCGTTGGAAGGGGTGAGGGGTGTGGGGGAAGGGTGAGTATCTGCCCCTGGATGAGGGCTCTTTTTGGGGCTCAGGGCACCGGGGAGGATCGTGGCTACGGTCGAAGTGCATGTGAAGGGAAGCCTGCCTTTACATTCGGGGATGGCAGGCACCAGGACCCTGGACAAGCATACACATCAACGAAAGACCCGGGGCAGCATACACCACACAGACTGACCCTGGTGCCTAGTGACTGCAGTCTGTGTGTGCCCTGCAGTTGACCCTGCACCCAAGTCTGTACCATGGTACTGTGGGCTATGCACTGCAATTACAATCCCCCCCCCCACACCAACAGAAAGTCTTCTGACACGAGAAACGTGACGGAAACAGTGAGTAACACCAAACCGCTTTTAATAATGTAGTACACAGTGGGGGGTTTAAACTTGGAGTTGGGACTGGTTGATGCTGTAAGGAAAGAACTTGTACAAATTTACAGCGCGAGAGGTGTCTCGAACATTAGCGGTCTGCTGCGGTGCAGGGACAGTTCTCACGGCCCCTACCGCCCCTCCTTCTTGTAACTTTGGGTGAGGGGGGGACAGGACTTCTTGGCGTTGGAGGGTGGTTGCAGATGCACTGCAGGGGGGCTCTCTCCTCCTGCCTGTGGTCTTGCAGAACATCTACAAGGCGCCGGAGCGTGTCCGTTTGCTCCCTCATTAGACCAAGCAGCGTTTGAGTCGCCTGCTGGTCTTTCTGCCACCACCTATCCTCCCGTTCCATGTGTGTGCGATGCTGCTGACACAGGGTGTCCCTCCACTGTCTCTGCTCTGCCGCCTCCGCTCTGGAGCAGGCCATCAGTTCCTGGAACATGTCGTCCCTAGTCTTTTTCTTTCGGCGTCTAATCTGAGCCAGCCTCTGCGAGGGGGATGCCGGGGCAGTCCGGGAAAGAGCCGAAGCTGTGTGATGCGAAAAAGTAGGTGATTTCCTTGAACACATACATGTTTGCCAACAGTAAACACAGTCTAGTCAGTTTCAGTTAACAAGAGCAAAGAGGGAACCAAGTCTCAGGAGATCTCAGAACTAGTCCGAGATTTCGGAATACGCTCTCATTGGCGGCGCCATTGCACTGGACAGCGCACAAGCGAGGAGACAGCTGCATCCCTCTTGCACAAAGTCCTGGTAAGCCTTACAGTACATACTGCTTATCAGTTAGTGGTTAGCTGTGCTCTCCTGCTAAAGGAAATGTGCAAAGCAGAAAGGATGAGCCTTTTGCAGCCCCTCCCGCCAGTGCACGGGAACGATCAATGGATGCTTGTTCTCTGTGGCCTCTCGCACGTGGCTGTTAGGCGAGGGTCATTGTTATGCAACCTAATTGTAAACCATTAACAATAGTAACACTACACTAATTGCCCTACTTAGATGCAGTATTTGCAGAACGAGATCACCCTGAGGCGGGTCACTCGTGCCCAGAAAGACAGGATGTTACGGGACGCACTGCACAGACCAGGACCATATGCAGCAATGCTAGTCGAGGCAATGGTTCCACTCTATATTCGGATGTCCTGGCGTGGAAGAGTCTGCTTCCACGGAGCGCCCAACAAGGCACCTCTTCCGACGAACCTCATGCGGAGGCTTTGCGAGGAACTGAGTGACACCTTCGTGGAAATGTCGCTAGAGGATTATTTTTCTATCCCCATTTGTGTGGACCTTCTCTTCATATAGTTTAATATTTAGAATTTTGTAACTACAGTTTCTATTTTTTCTATAACAATGTTACAAAAAATAAATGTTTATACGTGTGTAGCACTTACCGCCTGATCCTTCCCCTGATTCCGAGTCCGGGTTAACGGCAGGGGAGGGTTGGTAGGGGATCTCTGTGAGGGTGATGAAGAGATCCTGGCTGTCAGGGAAAGCAGGAGTGTGTTCGCTGTCGCCTGCGCCGTCCTCAAAAGACCCTTCCTCAGCTTCCCCATCGGCGAACATCGAGGAGGAACTGTCCCGGTACACTATTCCGTCCTCGGAGTCCACCGTCACTGGTGGGGCAGTTGTGGCAGACCCACCTAGAATGGCATGCAGTGCCTCGTAGAAGCGGCATGTCTGGGGCTGTGCTCCGGAGTGTCCGTTTGCCGCTCTGACTTTTTGATACCCTTGTCTTAGGTCCTTGACTTTCACGCGGCACTGCATCGCATCCCGGCTGTATCCTTTCTCTTTCATGGCTTTCGAGACCTTCTCGAAGGTCTTCGCGTTCCGCTTGCTGGAGCGCAGCTCCGAGAGCACAGACTCCTCGCCCCACACAGCGATCAGATCCATGACTTCCCGGTCAGTCCATGCTGGGTACCTCTTTCTATTCTGGGATTGCCCGGACTCCTCTGCTGGAGAGCTCTGCATCGTTGCAGGTGCTGCGGAGCTCGCCCCGATGTGCAACCAGAACGTCAGAATCAAAGTGCCCAGACAGGAAAATGAATTCAAATTTTCGCGGGTCATTTCCTGTGTGGCTGGGCAGAGAATCCAAGCTCGGACTGCTGTCCAGAGCGTCAACAGAGTGGTGCAGTGTGGGATAGCTCCCGGAGCTACTAAGTTCGATTAGCATCCACACCAAGCCTAATTCGAGCTAGCCGTGTCGAATTTAGCATTACTCCACCTGCCGGGGTGGAGTACCAAATTCGAACTAAAGAGCCCTCTAGTTCGAATTAAATGGCTTCCTGGTGTGGACGGTTGAGCGGTTAGATCGAATTAACGCTGATAAATTCGAATTAAAGTCCTAGTGTAGACCAGGCCTTAGAGGCTTTTAACAAAGCCTTGACAAAGCCTTGGCTGGGATGATTTATTTGGGGATTGGTCCTGCTCTGAGCAGGGGGATGGACTAGATACCTCCTGAGGTTTCTTCCAACCCTGATATTCTATGATTCTATGATTTTATGAGTCCCACCTGTGGTTACTATGCTGCCTTGTGGTGCTTTAAGGTAGAACCTTCTCCAAGTTGTGGCTGCTGGAGCTCATGTGCGTCCTGTCCAAATGTCCCCTTAGTGTCTGTAACTGGTCAAAGGCCAGAGCCACCTGCAGAGGAGGATAGAGGAAGAATTGGGAGACCTGGTTCATCTTGGGTTATGCCAACCAATGCCTTCACCCCTTACGATCCTGGATGCCACCTAGTGGAAAGACTGGCAGCCTTTGACTTTTTGGGCTCTACGAGGTCCAACCACAACCGCTTTTTGATTATCCTTCTTATAGCTGGAGGAAGGGGGGTTTGTGATGTTTCTTCTGATCAGGATCCAGTGATTAATAAGTCTTCATATCCATGTCCTCCCGATCCGATGGTGCCGACAGTGGTAGAGGATACCCTCTTTGAGGAAGAGTATGAAGAACCGTCACCTGCTTTTGAACAGGAGCAACTGGACACAGATGTCAATTCCAACTTGTCACTTGATGAGCAAATGGGTGTGGTTTCAGCCTCCTTCTCTTCTGAGGATGCATTACAGTTCCATGTCCTTGAAGATCATTTAGTAGCCACAAATAATTTATTTTGGTTGCTGTGGAGAATCACTCCTATTCCCTCCATCCTCCACACTCTGTATTTGACATTTTGGGAGCTATCTCCAGAAATAGGAGGTTGCTTCCTATTTTTGATGGAGTTTTGCAGTCTGCAAAGATTATTTGATCATCTTCACCCTGTCTCAAAGAAAGCAAACAAACTTTATCTGGTGTCACAGGAAGGATTTTCTGTATTTTCATACCCATCCTCTAACAAATTTGCTACTCATGGCTGCTGTTAGTAAGAAGTTTAGATCTGGCCAGGCTCACTCTACCCTGATGAATAGAGAGGGAAGGGAGATTTATGCACCAAGGAGAAAGGTGTTCTGCTGCTGATGGTAATAAGCAGGCAGTATTTGTCCAACACTTGCCAGAGGACAAATGAAGATTGGCTAATGCTCTTCTCACAAAAGTACAGAAAGTGACCAAGCATGTACTTTGGGCATCATTCAAAGCCTCAGACCCTTCTGCCAGAGTTTTGTCATCTGCAGTTTCCTGCAGGAGGCATATTTGGCTCTGGTCATCTCCACTGGCTTCAGATATGAGATTTCATGTGGAGGACCAAGCAGTCTGAGGTATTTTTAGTTCCAAGATAGATGAGCTCTTGAAAAACTTAAAGGCGACTAGATCTACTGCTTGAGTCACTGGGTTTTTCAAGGAAATAGCTCACAGTGCAATTTGTTGGAATTAGGAGCCATCTGGCTCTGAGATAGTTCCTCTCCCATGTACAAGGGAACTTTGTGCCATTGGTAATGGACAGTATAACCCTTATAAATAACAAGAACATGCAAGTATCAGGGGGGTAGCCGTGTTAGTCTGTATCTGTAAGAAGCAACAAAGAGTTCTGTGGAACCTTATAGACTAACAGATGTATTGGAGCATAAACTTCATACAAGAGGAAGCTCACTCACTCCACTTATATTCCAAAGGGGTCAGATGAGGGAATTGGGATGAGGAGGGAGAGCTCTGTGGTTTGAGGATTAGCTTGTTAAACCCAGCATTGTGAGTTCAATGCTTAAGGGGGCCATTTAGGGAATTGGGGTAAAAATCTGTATGGGGATTGGTCCTACTTTGAGCAGCAGGTTAGACTAGATGACCTCCTGAGGTCCCTTCCAACTGTATGGTTGGTGTGTTCTTCATTATATCTATCTGGTGGCCCCTATTGATTTCCCCCCACATATCAGGCAAGTAATTTAGAATGTATTGCATGAGTTGTTTTCTCCTTCCAGCTCACATGGGCAGGAGATGTGATGAGCTACATTATTTACAAATGGAAAGATACTGCCTTCAGAATTATACTGTTCATAAAAGCACTGGGTTATTCTCCTCCTCATCGCAACAAAAAAATTAACCTCTAACAGGCATCTGTAAGTAATTGAAAGAAACTAATTTTTTTAATTATTTTCTTCTTTAGTATTACAAAAGAAGATGGAAGAGCAGTTGAAGGCAGAGATCAAAACCAGTTTGGCGGCAACTGAAAAGTTATTGGATGTGAAATTAGGAAGTGTACAAACACAATCAGAAGCCCAGCTACAAAATCCCCTCTCGGATTTGGAAGCACAGATTAAACAGCTGACTAATCAGTTGTCCTCCATTGATCAAAAAGTTTCACAGGAAATAGAAAAAAAGCTCAAATCTATAGGCAGCATGCAGATTGCCACCAGAGATGAGCAGCAGCAATGGAAAGATCGCACAGAAAAGGAACTTTCAACTTCACAGCCCACTCTGGAAATCAGTGATTTGGAGAAGAAATTAGAACAGCTAGAGAATCCAGGTAAGAGAAGACAAATTTTATATACATTGTGATAAACTCAGGACATACAGCGGCAAGGGAGGGGTAGAATTCAGTCCCAGAGGGTTAAAAGTCCCTCCTCCCTATCAACTGGGGAGTAACTACAGGTCAATCAGAGTCAGCTGAGAAGGGCTTACCAGAGTATCAATTACAATCAGCTGAGGGGGAGCCACCTGAGGTTAATTAGGATCAGCTGATTTCAATTTAGGGCTGCCTGAGACTTTTTTAAACCCTTCCCTGGGAGGAAGGAGGTAACGGGGGGAGAGCAGAGAGAGAAGGAGCCCTGTTGCTAGGAGTTTAGGAGCAGCAAGACCGCAAGCCTCACCAGGAGGAGAGGCAGTATTCCTTCCCACAAGGGAGAAAAAGACTCTTAAAAAGGACGGGTGGCGATACTGGGAGCAGACTTCCCCTGTGTCCCAAGGGGGACCACGTTACCCAAGCCTCTGTCACCAGAACTAAAAGCAGCGGAGGCTGGGGAGACCGAGAAGGTGCCTTGCCACACATGGTGTTCGCGTTGGGATTGTGAGTGAGACTTCATGGCGAACCAGCTAAAGGCCCTGACCACTCTAACACACGGCGGCCATGGCACTCAGCCCCTGCGGGCCAGACACTACTTACAGAAGATGACGATGGATGATGACGTAGAGGCATATCTCCTCCCATTTGAGAGAACGGCCCAGCGGAAGGCCTGGCCCCAAGACCAGTGGGCCAGTATCTTGGCTCCTTTTCTGTGTGGGGAGGCACAGAAAGCATATTTTGATATGACAACAGAAGCAGCTTCAGATTACTCCCAGCTAAAGGCAGAGATCCTGGCGAGGTCTGGCATGATGACAGCTATAAGAGCACAGCATATTGCTGCCCAATGCCCAAAGCTAGAGGAGCCCATGCAATGTGACCTGATAAATCTAGTAGGGGTTGCGATGGTCCCTCATAGATATACTAGGCCAGTTAAAATGAATGGCATAAAGACCACTGCGTTAGTAGACTCCGGAAGTGCGGTCACGCTGGTCTCAGGAAAGCTGGTTGGGCAAGATCAACTATCCCGGGCCAAGTGCACAGGAATATCCTGTGTCCATGGGGATGTCAATTACTACCCAACCATCCCAGTAAAAATAGAGGTCCTGGGAAACTCCACTAAGGTGATGGTGGGGGTGGTCCCGAAACTCCCCTATCCAGTCCTCATAGGACAAGACTTCCCAGGATTTGGCAGTCTACATCCTGAAGGGGAGTCAGAAGAAGGTAATAACCCAGAGAGCAATGGGATGACCTAGATAGTTAGCCCCCCGCCCCCCACCCCCCGGTTTTCCATGAATTTGCCCAGGATTTATTCTCACCCCCTGGGAAGACTCGTCGAGAAAGGAGGGCAGATAAGAGGAGGGGAACAAGAATCTTGACCCAGAACCAGAAGCCTATACTCATAGGGGAAAGAGTTGGCCCGACTGACAAGGGGACTAGGCAGGAGGTCGGTGAGCCAGCAGCTGTGTCCAGTTCCCCAGTGACCTCCCTTGAGAGGGAGGGGGAAATAGAACCCCCTGAGTTTGGGCAAATTGGACCTTCACTTGAGAATTTGTACAGGATCAGGCCAAAGATCCAGTATATAATAATGTTTGCAAATAAGTAGTTGAGGTAAATGGGGTTCCTGTGGAAGGAAGAGCCAAGGACCCAGGGCCACATTGTATGACAAAGAAGGATCTGCTGTACAGAGTAATCCAGATCCAAAGCAAGTCATGGAACAGCTCCTAGTACCACAGAAACATCAGAAGGGAATGATGGAGCTAGTCCACAGCCATCTGGATAAAACCCTGGATCGAATTCTGCAGAGGTTTTTTTGGCCTGGAATATATGCGGGGTCCGACGATATTGTGCCTCCTGTCCGGAATGGCAATTACAAGGGCCCCGACCACGTTTAAGGGCACCTTTGGTACCTCTGCCTATTATTGAAGTCCCCTGCGAGTGAATAGCTAAGGAGCTAGTAGGGCCGCTAGAAAAATCAGCCTTAGGCCATCAGTACATACTGGTGGTGCTAGATTATGCCACCCGATACCCCGAGGCCATTCCCCTATGGAACACTACGTCCATTGGAGAGGTCGATTAGAAGTTTCTACAGCCTGGACACCGGAAGCTACAACAAATCTATCATATAAACCTGTTGAAACCTTGGCAAGACAGAGAAGCTCATGCGGTCACTCTAAGGTCACCTCCCCCCGCAAGCAAACCGCCTGGCCAAGTGGGAATATTTCCAGAATTGACCCCTGACCAACAAACTGAGGTGATCAACCTGATCAAATGCAACCAGGACGTGTTCTCGAAAAGCCAGGGAGGACTACTGAGGTTCACCATCACATCCTCACAGAGCCTGGAGTAAAGGTGAATGTCAAGCCATACCGGATCCCAGAGGCGAAAAGAGAAGAGATCAAGACACAAGTCAGGAAAATGTTGAAGTTAGGGGTCATTGAAGAGTCTCATAGCCAATGATCAAGCCCAGTGGTCCTAGTACCTAAACCAGATGGCAGTATGAGGTTTTGCAATGACTTCTGGAAACTAAATGAGGTGACCCAATTTGATGCATACCCTATACCCCGGATAGATGAGTTAATTAACCGACTGGGAAAAGCACGATTTTTGTCCACCCTTGACCTGACCAAAGGTTATTGGCAAATTCCCTTGGCCAAGACCGACAAAGAGAAGACGGCCTTTTCAACACCAGAGGGACTGTATCAATACACTGTCCTCCCTTTTGGTTTACATGGAGCTCCTGCAACTTTCCAATGGCTCATGGACAAACTGTTGCGTCCCCATGGCAAGTATGCAGCCTCCTATCTTGATGACGTCATTATACATAGTCCAGATTGGGAGATGCACTTGGGGAAAGTGGAAGCAGTCCTGGACACCTTGAGGAAGGCGGGGCTGACTGCAAATCCCTCCAAATGCGCAATTGGGCTAGCAGAAGCCAAATACCTCGGGTATACTGTGGAGAGAGGCGTGGTGAAGCCCCAACTCAACAAGTTAGAGGCAATAAAGAATTGGCCCCGACCAGTCCGGAAGAAACGGATCAGAGCCTTCCTGGGGCAGGTTGTGTATTACAAGCGGTTCATCCCCCACTTTTGCCACCAGGGCATGCCCGTTAACAGACCTAATGAAAGCCCGTGGCCCAGACATAGTGAGATGGTCTAGTGTGGCTAAGGAGGCTTTTGCAGATCTGCAGACCGCCCTCTGCACCGACCCAGTGCTGGTAGCTCCAGAATGGGAGAAAGTTTATCTTGTAAATGGATGCCTGTGAGGTTGGGTTGGGAGCGGTTCTTTCACAAATGGTTGGACCGGAAGAACACCCAATCCTGTTCGTCAGTAGGAAACTCCTTCCCAGGGAACATAAATATGCTGTAGTAGAGAAGGAATGCCTGGCAGTAAAGTGGGCCGTAGAAAGCCTTCGCTACTACCTACTCGGACGGAGGTTTACCCTTGTCACGGACCATGCCCCTCTGAAGTGGATGCACCAAAAGAAAGAGAAAAATGCAAGAGTGACAAGGTGGTTCCTGTCGCTACAACCCTTCCACTTCAGAGTACAACATAGATCCGGAATCAAGCATGGCAACGCGGATGGCCTTTCATGGGTACACTGTTTGCTGACATAAGTAGCCCAACCTTGTACTGATGAGCGGGGCGGGGGGGGGGGCGAATATGTGATAAACTCAGGACATACAGCTGCAAGGGAGGGGTAGAATTCACTATATCTATCTGGTGGCCCCTATTGATTTTCCCCACATATCCAGCAAGTTATTTGGAATGTATTGCTTGAATTGTTTTCTCTTTCCAGCTCACATGGGCAGGAGATGTGAAAAGCTACATTATTTACATTATTCGGGCTCAACGGGTAGTGATCAATGGTTCCATGTCTAGTTGGCAGCCGGTATCAAGTGGAGTGCCCCAAGGGTTGGTGCTAGGGCCGGTTTTGTTCAATATCTTCATTAACGATCTGGAGGATGGTGTGGACTGCACCCTCAGCAAGTTTGCAGATGACACTAAACTGGGAGGAGTGGTTGATACGCTGGAGGGTAGGGATAGGATACAAAGGGACCTAGACAAATTAGAGGATTGGGCCAAAAGAAATATGATGAGGTTCAACAAGGACAAGTGCAGAGTCCTGCACTTAGAACGGCAGAATCCCATGCACTGCTACAGACTAGGGACCGAATGGCGGGGCAGCAGTTTTGCAGATAAGGACCTAAGGGTTACGGTGGACGAAAAGCTGAATATGAGTCAGCAGTGTGCCCTTGTTGCCAAGAAGGCTAATGGCATTTTGAGTTGTATAAGTAGGGGCATTTCCAGCAGATCGAGGGATGTGATCATTCCCCTCTACTCAGCACTGGTGAGGCCTCATTTGGAGTACTGTGTCCAGTTTTGGGCCCCACACTACAAGAAGGATGTGGATAAATTGGAAAGAGTCCAGCGGAGGGCAACAAAAATGATTAGGGGGCTGGAGCACATGACTTCTGAGGAGAGGCTGAGGGAACTGGGATTGTTTAGCCTGCAGAAGAGAAGAATGAGGGGGGATTTGATAGCTGCTTTCAACTACCTGAAAGGGGGTTCCAAGGAGGATGGATCTAGACTGTTCTCAGTGGTAGAAGATGACAGAACAAGGAGTAATGGTCTCAAGTTGCAGAGGGGGAGGTTTAGTTTGGACATTAGGAAAACCTTTTCACTAGTAGGGTGGTGAGGAACTGGAATGCGTTACCTAGGGAGGTGGTGGAATCTCCTTCCTTAGAGGTCTTTAAGGTCAGGCTTGACAAAGCCCTGGATGGGATGATTTAGTTGGGGTTGGTCCTGCTTTGAGCAGGGGGTTGGACTAGATGACCTCCTGAGGTCCCTTCCAACCCTGAGATTCTATGATTCTATGATTTACAAATGGAAAGATACTGCCTTCAGAATTTTACTGTACATAAAAGTGCTGGGTTATTCTCCTCCTCATCTCAACAAAAAAAAATAACCTCTAACAGGCATCTGTAATTAATTGAAAGAAATTATTTTCTTCCTTAGTATTACAAAAGAAAATGGAAGAGCAGTTGAAGGCAGAGATCAAAACCAGTCTGGGGGCAACTGAGAAGTTATTGGATGTGAAATTAGGAAGTGTACAAACACAATCAGAAGCCCAGCTACAAAATCCCCTCACGGGTCTGGAAGCACAGATTAAACAGCTGACTAATCAGATGTCCTCCATTGATCAAAAAGTTTCTGAGGAAATAGAAAAAAAGCTCAAAACTGTAGACAGCATGCAGTTTGCCACCAGAGATGAGCTGCAGGATTGGAAAGATCACACAGAAAAGGAACTTTCAACTTTGCAGCCCACTCTGGAAATCAGTGATTTGAAGAAGAAATTAGAACGCCTAGAGAATCCAGGTGAGAGAAGACAAATTATATATTCATATATATCCAAAGCATATGAGATCTTTTATGGGAGAGAAGGCAATACACTGCATTTATTGAGAATACAGCAGTAAGCATATGTTTTTCAGTCATATACACACACCATGCACACAGTCCCGCCAGTCGATGTTATAGTTACCAGCCCAGAGTCTGGATCAATCTAGTGGCCAGCCAGATTGGTCGCAATGGGGAGCCAGGCTCTGTTGCTTGCAATCTGATGCTCCTGGAGTTGTTGGCAAGATGAACCCAAAGTTCCATGGAAAAGCACCCTGTTCTTATAGTCCTTTCTTTTAGTTGAAGAAACTAAAAGATTTTGCTGTGTCATTTTATGACCAGTTACTCCTTAATTGTTGTTGTCTCTTGATGGCTTCTTACATTCCAAAACACCTCTGGGAAACCTGTTTTGGTTTCGATTTAATCAATTATCCTGCATTTAATGGTGCCACCTACACCTCAGAGTCATCCAGCTGCCCTTCCTCAATGTGGATGGCATCCTTAAGTACTTCACTCCTCCTCCCTTGACCATTTGGCTCTAACAATGGCCTTCACACCTTATCTTTTCCTGATGCATACATTCCTCATTCACACAAACAGTTCTTTACAGAGACCTTCAAAAGGTAACAAATAGCAGTGTTTTATGTTGAACAAGAAAGGCATCGTAAATTAGACCTTACTAAATCTTGTAGCTATCTTTTCCTACATTGGGGCCTGGGCCTCTGGAATTCCTCTAATCTAAACATAGACACAGATAAGGCATGAATAAAAAGAAAATGGCTAATACTAGTATCAACTATCCTATTCATTTATTCTAATACCTTAAACAATCTTTACTGTAAAACATACAATGTATATAGCCAAACAGAATCAATTATATTGCATAGTACCCATGGTACAACATATATAAAATATAGTTTGCTTTTTGGGGGTGGAAGTATTTTGTTGACAAAAGGACTAACAAACAGCGTTTGCACTGCCCGACTTTTAGCGACAGGGCTGTGTTGAAATGGCCCCGTGGCTAAAAGCTGTGTAGTGTAGACAAAGCCTCAGTATAAATATTTTGAGGTATTGTTTGAAGACGATAGAAGGCAGGTGACATGAGAAATCCTTCCCCCTCCCTTTCTGTCCTTTAACAGTATTAGATGAAATCATATGGGTGAGAGGGAATGGGTTGTAAAAAGAGGTGAAGAGCTTTTATGTTTCAGCAGCTGTGGGTCTGGCAGGCTAAAGGTATCTATGTATAACAGAGCATATTGGGGCATTGCTAAGAGAGATCAGCGTCACAGTTGTATGTGTAACTTCAGTTGTGCATTTGTGGTTTTCAGAAGCTTGAGTTTTGCTCAACTCAAATGTTCTGCAAGGGGACACATGCCACCAAGCAACCTTAATTCTGTATTAACATAGTTTTGTGTTATTCAATCCCCCAGTTTTTCCAACCAGATTAGAGATAGTGGTAGGAATTGTTAGTCATGTATGCACTTGTAAATACAATGTACAGCTATTTGCATACTCAGCCACTCAGTCCCTTCCCCACTTCCAGCCCACCACAGAGGTGAGGCCCACCAGCCCTTCTTGGGCACACCTCCTCAGCCATACCCCTGACCTATTCATGCCATCTTCCCCTCTGCACTCCATCCTGGACCACTAGTGTTCAAAGCCCTCCTCCTTCCCTCCCCACCCTGAAAGCAGGGAACACATTTCCCTGCAGTTCTCACTCCATCGATGAAGTCATGACATTAGGAAAAACTTTTTCACTAGTAGGGTGGTGAGGAACTGGAATGTGTTACCTAGGGAGGTGGTGGAATCTCCTTCCTTAGAGGTCTTTAAGGTCAGGCTTGACAAAGCCCTGGATGGGATGATTTAGTTGGGGTTGGTCCTGCTTTGAGCAGGGGGTTGGACTAGATGACCTCCTGAGGTTTAATCAAAGATTATCAATTGGAGATTAGTACAGCACTATAGAGAATACAGACAGAAGAGCTACATTACTACTTTTGGTGTAAGGTAAAGAGCTGGCTATGTGTCTCCTCTTCACTGTAGCTGGTGGGATGCACACTTTCATGTCACAACTATGCTACAAAACTTCTGTCGTTATTTAGACAAAGACACCCATCTTTGCCAAGAATATTCTCAGAGAAGCATATTTTCTGATGTCATTTCTGTTAATATACGTACATTCTCAGTTTAACTGATTGATCGATGAAGTCATGATTGTTTACAGCTGAGAGCACCAACAATTTTTCAAGATAATATCGTTCAGTGGGTCCTTCTTCCCCCCACAATCATTCTTTCCTGTTGATTCTCCAGTAGGAAACATCTGCCATAATATACATCCTTCATCAATCTCCCAGTTTTATATATGCTTATGTAAGGGGGTGGTTTCCATGAATACCTGGAGTTCTATAGACATAGAGGTGCCATGGATTAGTAGATACATCCTAATGCACAGAATTCCTGAATGGGGGACACTTATAGACTGAGGGCAAGTATTGTGATAGACCCACGCCAGTTGGGTACAGTAGAGCAGTAGAAGGCAGATATACTAGCCACTGGATTAGCAGTTTTCTGTTCCCTGAGTGACCAGAGCAGGGACTGCTCCAGGCTAATGAGAACACCTGACTCCAATTAACCTGCAAAGAGTCAGGTGAGGCCATTAAGGTAACGTGAACACCTGACTCTATGAAAGGGCTCACTCCAGTGAGGCTGAGAAGAGTCAGTGAACCAGAGGAGAGGAAGTGCAGCTGAAGGGCTGGTTAATGAAGACACCGTCAAGTCATTGGTAAGGGAGCCCTAAGGTAAGGGTGAAGAAGGGAGAAGCAGGAGAGCTGTGGGGAAGTGACCCAGGGAAATGTAGCAACTCTGGCAGTGAAAATTTTGCTTCCAACAGCTGCTACCATTAGTGTTCCTGGACCGGAATCCAGAGTAGAGGGCGGGCTGGGTTCCCTCCACCCCACCACTACAGGAACAGGTCCCTGTCAGGACAGGAGTCTAAACTGTTTTGGTATGATGCCATAGGAGCAACAGAGACGGTGGGAGTTCTCTCACCTACCTCCTTGCTGGCTTATGATGAAAAGGGCTCAGTAGACTGTATCCCTGGCCCTAGAGAGAGAAGGGCTACGTGGAGGGTTGCAATGAGCCTCTGAATCTAGCATAAACTGCCTGGAAGCGCAGAACCCATGGGGACAAGTTTGGAGCTCTGCACAACTGGTGTCAGGGTGGGATCATGATTGTTCACAGCGTAGCTGAACAAAGAGGCTTTCATAAAAAAATGGTGCACTGGGGTTTTTGGTTTGGAGTTTTTGTTTGTACCCCCATGGAGGAGGTGGTGAGAGAGCTGGAGCAAGCCACAGTGACCCAGCAGTAGGCAACCTGGGTTCAGGCGATGGCGCAACAAGAGTCCATGAGATTACAGCAGGAAACCAACCAATTATTAATGAGCCAGGCGACCCACGATTGAGCCCTCCTGTACTAGGTTGTGGACCAGCTGAAGATCCTCACCACCCAGTCCCAGGGGTCTGATGGGACACGAAGCCTGAGGGCCAACGATTGTCTGCCAAAGTGACAGCAGACGATGATGTAGAGACATATCTCCTCTCATTTGAAAGGACTGCTCAGCGTGAGCAGTGAGCCAGCATTCTTGCCCTTTTTTGTATGGAGAGGCCCAGAAGGCCTCCTTTGATCTGCCCACTGGGGATGGCACTGACTATTCCCGGCTGAGTGCAGAGATCCTAGCACAATCAGGGGTGACGGCAGCAGTACGGGCCCAGAGGTTCCAGGAGTGGAAATACAGGGAGAACAAACCTCCGAGGTTCCAACTATTTGACTATTTGACTATTTGACTATTTGACTATTTTCTACAGAGGGGGATATGATAGAGGTATAAACAATCATGAGTGAAGTGGGAGAAAGTGGATAAGGAAAAGTTATTTACCGTACTTATTCCCATAATACAAGAACTAGGGGTCACCAAATGAAATTAATAGGCAGTGATGCATAATCTTCCCTGGATCCATTCTTATAGCTGCTTTCAGTGGAAAGCAATCTAGCAAGTGTTTTCATCACAGCATGGGCTTTCCTTTGTTGACTAAATGCAGACTGACACCAAGGATTTCCATTGTCTAACACAATGGGGGTTATGATAGAGGTATATAAAATCATAAGTGGTGTGGAGAAAGTGAATATGGAAAAATTGTTTACTTGTTCCCATAATATAGGAACTAGGGGCCACCAAATGAAATTAATGGGCAGCAGGTTTAAAACAAATAAAAGGAGTACTTGTGGCATCTTAGAGACTAACAAATTTATTTGAGCATGCTGAAATAGTCTCTAAGGTGCCACAAGTATTCCTGTTCTTTTTGTGAATACACACTAACACTGCTGCCACTCTGAAACCTGTCATTATGCAAGGCACTGAATTTAGCCATATGGAGTGGAAATCCATCAACGTCATGAAAAAAAGTCGTAAAAAAAAATGCTCAAATAAATTTGTTAGTCTCTAAGGTGCCACAGGTACTCCTGTTCTTTTTGCAGATACAGACTAACATGGCTTCTACTCTGAAAGATATTTAAAGAAGTACATCAGCAAATTCCAGTTTCAAAAGTTAACATTGCCCTCCATAATTTCCTCACACACAATTATAGATTGGTCACCACTCTCAGCTTAAAGAATGGGAGTTTTCATATTGCTATCCGGTGCAGTCATCAAAAATACCTGACGTTCTTGGTTGTGAGATGCCATTTCTGATACAACGTATTCTGATTTGGGCTGGAACAGCTGTGAGAGGGGTTTTTTGTGTGTGTGTTCCCCCCCCCCACCACCACACGTTCCTTTCTGTGGAAATGGCACTGCTGAGAAAGCAAAGTATTTTTGTTTTCCCATATTTGGGCAATTGCATGTAGCCACTTTCAGCAGCAAAAGTTCCCTTGCGTCACATTGAATTTACAATCTCCCTCTTCTCAGATCTGGGGCCGCTTTTCAGTATCAAAAAGTCCAATCTCTGCCCAAGTCAGTGGATTCCTTTTATACATTCCATATTGGACTCAGTGGAAGGGAGATCCTTTCTTCTGGAAAACAGGATTTTAAGCCCTGGTCTACACTATGAGTTTAGGTCAAATTTAGCAGTGTTAGGTCAATTTAACCCTGCATCCATCCACACGGCCAAGCCTGTTTTGTTGACTTAAAGGGCTCTTAAAATCCATTTCTGTACTCCTCTCTAGTGAGGGGTTTTGCACTAAAATTGAACTTTCTGGGTCAAATATGGGGTAGTGTGGACACAATTCCACAGTATTGGCCTCTGGGAGCTATCCCAGAGTGCTCCATTGTGATGGCTCTGGACAGCACTCTCAATTCAGATGCACTGGCCAGGTAGACAGGAAAATTCCTGGGAATGTTTGAATTTCATTTCCTGTTTGGCCAGTGTGGCAAGCTGATCGGCATTGGTGACCATGCAGAGCTCATCAGTACAGGTGGCCATAGAGTCCCAGAATCACAAAAGAGCTCCAGCCTGGACCGAATGGGAGGTACTGGATCTGATTGTGGTATGGGGAGAAGAATCTGTGCAGACAGAACTCCGTTCCAAAAGACGAAATGCCAATATATTTGCCAAAATCTCTAAGGGCATGATGGACAGAGGCTACAACAGGGACACACAGCAGTGCTGCATGAAAATTAAGCAAGCCTATTGAAAAATAAAGGAGGCAAACGGTTGCTCTGGGTCAGAGCCCCATACATGCTGCTTCTATGATGAGCTGCATGCCATTCTAGGGAGGGACGCTACCACTATCCCTCCACTGTCCATGGACACCTGTAAGGAGGGAGTCTCACACAACAGGGAGGAAGATTTTGTGGATGAGGAAGAGGAGGAAGAGAATTCGCAGCAGGCAAACAGTGAATCTGTTCTCCCCAGCAGCCAGGACCTTTTCATCACCCTGGAGCCAATACCCTCCTAAGTTGGGATCCCCAACACTGAAGCCAGATCAGGGACCTCTGGTGAGTGCACATTTGTAACTACAATACAGGGTTTAAAAGCAATAGTTTTTAATGTTTGATTTGCCCTGAAGAATTGGGATGCATTCGCAGCCAGTACAGCTACTGGAAAAGTCTGTTAATGTGTCTGGGGATGGAGTGGAAATCCTCCAAGGACATCTTCATGAAGCTCTTCTGGAGGTACTCTTAAAAGCCTTTGCCACGCAGTGTGGGGAGGCCTGTTCATGCTGAGCTGTTCGCATTTGGCTGAGCAGGATCTTCCCTGATACTAGCCACGTGGTGGGGGGGGGGTGAGTGAAGCACATGTGCTATGTAATGTGAATTGCTTGATTCCATGTGAAATAGTCTTTCCTTTGTTCTCTAAAATGTATCTTTTAAAATACTACTCTCTCTTTTTTTTCTCCTGCAGCTGCAAGTGTTTCTACACTCTCCCTATCATCTCCGTTCCAGATTAGAAGGCAAAAAGAAATGCACTCGCAATGACGTGTTCTCAGAGCTCATGCAGTCCTCCCTCATTGAAAGAGCTCAGCAGAATGCGCAGAGGCAAACAATGGCAGAATCCAGGAAAGCGTTAAATGAACGTAATGAGAGGAGGGAGGAGCATGCTGAGAGGAGGCAGGATACAATGCTGAGGCTAATGGGGGAGCAAACTGACATGCTCAGGCGTCTGGTGGAGCTGCAGGAAAGGCAGCAGGAGCAGAGATTGCCGCTGCAGCCCCTGTATAACTGCCTGCCCTCCTCCCCAAGTTCCATATCCTCCTCACCAGATGCCCAAGAATGCGGGGAGGGGGGAGAGGCTACGGGCACCCAACCACTCCACCCAGGGGATTGCCCAAGCAACAGAAGGCTGGCATTCAATAAGTTTTGAACTGTAGTGTGGTCTTGTCCTTCCCTCCTCCCCTTATCCACCACCCCACCCAGTGCTTCCCTCCTCACCCACCCCTCCTGAGCTACCTTGAGAGTTTCCCCCCTATTTGTGTGATGAATTAATAAAGAATGGATGATTTTGAAACATTAATGACTTCATTGCTTCTAAAAGTGGTGATCAAAGGTGGGAGGTTGGTTGGCTTACAGAGAAGAAACAAACAAACTGTCACACCATAGCCTGGCCAATCATGAAACTGGTTTTCAAAGCTTCTCTGATGCACAGGGCATCCAGCTGTGCTCTTCTAACTGCCCTGGAGTCTGGTTGCACGTAATCATCCGCCAGGCGATTTGTCTCAACCATCCACCCCGCCATAAATATCTCCTGCTGAATCCCACAGATATTGTGGCACACACAGCAAGCAGTAATAACAATTGGAATATTGGTTTTGCTGAGGTCTAACCTAGTCAGTAAACTGTGCCAGTGCACTGTTAAACATCCAAATGCACATTCTACCACCATTCTGCACTTGCTCAGCCTATAGTTGAACAGCTCCTTACTACTGTCCAGGGTGCCAGTGTCTGGCTTCATGAGCCATAGCATTAAAGGGTAGGCTGGGTCCTCAAGAATAACTATAGGCATTTCGACATCCCCAATGGTAATTTTCTGGTCTGGGAAATAAGTTCCTTCCTGCAGCTGTTCAAACAGACCAGAGTTCCTGAAGATGAGAGCGTCATGCACCTTTCCCGGCCATCCCACACTGATGCTGGTGAAACCTCCCTTGTGATCCACCAGTGCTTGCAGCACCACTGAAAAGTACCCCTTGCGGTTTACGTTCTGGCTGCCAAGGTGGTCCGGTCCCAAGATAAGGATATGTGTTCCGTCTATCGCCCACCACAGTTAGGAAACCCCATTGCAGCAAAGCCATCCACTATGACCTGCACATTTCCCAGAGTCACTACGCTTGACAGCAGTAGCTCAGTGATTGCGTTGGCTACTTGGATCACAGCAGCCCCCACAGTAGATTTACCCACTCCAAATTGATTCCCGACTGACTGGCATTGCAAGCTTCCAGAAGGCTATCTCCACTTGCTTGTGAACTGTGAGGGCTGCTCTCATCTTGGTATTCTCGCGCTTCAGGACAGGGGAAAGCAAGTCACAAAGTTCCATGAAAGTGCCCATATGCATGTGAAAGTTTTGCAGCCACTGAGAATCATCCCAGACCTGCAACACTATGCAGTCTCACCAGTCTGTGCTTGTTTCCCAGGCCCAGAATCAGCGTTCCACAGCATGAACCTGCCCCATTACCACCATGATGTCCAAATTGCCAGGGCCCGTGCTTTGAGAGAAGTCTGTGTCCATGTCCTCATCACTATCGTGATTGTGCTGTCATCACCTCCTTGCCTGCTTTTGCAGGTTCTGCACATACTGCAGGATAATGCGTGAGTTGTTTACAATGCTCACAACAGTAGCAGTGAGCTGAGTGGGCTCCATGCTTGCCGTGGTATGGCGTCTGCAGGAGAGCAGAGTTGCAGCGGAAGTGGTGGATGACGACAAATGCCACGAGAAAAGATATTTATAAAGAATGAGAAGAGGGCCTGCAAGGTGGATTCATGGCACCAGGAGAGCAGAGTTCTGCGGAAATGGAGGAGGATGACGGTTAGAAATGCGCACATTTCCCGAGGAAGAACACACATACCCAGGCACCCATGACAGACAACATGGAGAAAATCGCTATCGAGACAAGAGCAGGAGAGCAGAGTTGCAGCGGAAGCAGTGGAGGACTACAGTTAGCACCACGCTCATTTCCTGAGGAAGAACACATGTACCCAAGAGCACATGACAGATAACATAGAGAAATTCACTACTGAGACAAGAGCCGCAGAGCAGAGTTGCAGTGGAAGCGATGTATGATGATGGTTTGTAGTCCTACTGCACCGTCTGCTGACAGCAGCACCCAGGACACAATAGCGGCAGTGTCGGTGAGCTGAGCTGAGCTGAGCGGGCTGCACGCTTGCCGTGGTATGGTGTCTGCATGGAAAAAAGGCACAAAATGATTGTCTGACATTGCTTTCACGGAAGGAGGGGCAAATGACGACACTTACCCAAAACCACCCGCAACAATGTTTTTGTCCCATCAGGCATTGGGAGCTTAACCCAGAATTCCAATGGGCGGCAGAGACTGTGGGAACTGTGGGATAGCTACTCACAGTTCACTGCTCCATAAGTCGATGCTAGCCATGGTAGTGAGGACGCACTCCACTGACTTAATGCACTTAGTGTGAACATATGCAATCGACTCTATGAAATTGATTTCTAAAAATCGACTTCTATAAAATAGGCCAAATTTTGTAGTGTAGACTTCAACAAGTGATTTCCCAAATTCAAGCCTCTCAATACCAGAAGATCATTGTCTCTTTGGGACTCATGAGGTTGATGGAACTACCATCTATGTAACGCTTTCAGCTCTTCTCAGAATGTGAACAATGCAGCATTGTATGTTACCAGTTTACACACCCAGTTGAGACAATCTTCATTCATTCAACACATGATGGGAAGCCCATTTTTCTTAATTGGTCATTGGGTTTTCCAATAGAAGAGCTCACATTGCAATATGTTGGAATTAGGAGCCATCTGGCTCTGAGATCATCCCTCCCTTATCTACAAGGGAACATTGTCCAGGTGGAAATGGACAATATAATCGCTATATATTACATGAACCAACAAGGGAATGCTTACTCATTTGACTTATGTGCCAAAGGCAGACTACGAGATTTGTGTATTCTTCATGATATCTATTTGGAGAGTTTGCATTTAGCAGGGGAAATAATTGTGCTTGTAGACCATCTCATCAGTTAGAGTTCTCAAATTCAAAGATGGGCCTTGAAGCATGAAATATTTCAAGACATCTTTTCACTTTGGTGTCAACCCAAGGTAGGCCTGTTTGCAAGGGATTTTTTTTAAAGTGTCCTATCTTCTATTCAAGTGTTGGGAGGACCCTCAGTCCCTTTCTGATACCTTCTTTCTACATTGGGAAAGGGAGAACTGTATGCTTTCACTCTTTCTGTTAATTCAGAAAGTGGTGATGATTCAGTAGGAAAGGGCAAAAAATCTTAATTGCTCCAGTTTGGGTGATTCAGCAATGCTACAGATGCTTCTTGCAGTTGTCAGATGGATGATATATGCACCTTCCACTGTCTCCAGATATTTTGTCACAGTAATAAGGTAGGATTCTTCATCTAGATTCACAATCTCTTCATAAGAAAATAAGAACTGCTTTACTGGTTCAGACCAATGATCCATATAGCCCAGAATCCTGTCTTCCTTTAGTGGGCAATGCCAGGTGCTTCAATTAATTATCAAGTGATCCATCGTCTGTCGCCCTTTCCCAGCTTCAGAGATACAGAGGCTAGGGGTACCATCCCTGCACATCCTGACCAGTAGCCATTGATGGATCTAATCTCCATTAATTTATCTAGTTATTTTTGAACCCTGTTAGTTTTGGCATTCATAACATCCTCTAGCAAAGAGTTCCACAGGTTGACAATGTGTTGTATGAGGAAATACTTCCTTTTGTTGCCTTTAAACCTGATGCATATTAATTTCATTTGGTGACCCCTAGTTCTTGTGTTATGAGGAGTAAATAACATCTCCTTATTTACTTTCTCCATATCAGTCATGATTTTATAGACCTCTATCATATCCCCCCTTAATTGTCTCCTTTCCAAGATGAAAAGTCCCAATCTTATTAATCTCTCCTCCTATAGAAGCTGTTTCATATCCCTAATAATTTTTGTTGCCCTTTCCTGTACCGTACTGTTTCCAATTCCAATATATCTTTTTTGAGATGAGGTGACCACGTCTGCATGCAGTATTCAAGATGTGGGTTTACCATGGATTTAGATAGAGGCAATATGATATTTTCTGTCTTATTATCTATCCCTTTCTTAATGATTCCCAGCATTCTGTTATCTTTGTTGACTGTTGTTGCACATTGAGTGGATGTTTTCAGAGAACTATCTACAATGACTCCAAGATTTCTTCTTTGATTGGTAACAGTTAATTTCTGCCCCATCATTTCATGTGTATAGTTGGGATTATGTTTTCCAGTGTGCATTACTTTCATAGAATCACAGAATCATAGAATATCAGGGTTGGAAGGGACCTCAGGAGGTCATCTAGTCCAATCCCCTGCTCAAAGCAGGACCAATTCCCAACTAAATCATCCCAGACAGGGCTTTGTCAAGCCTGACCCTAAAAACCTCTAAGGAAGGAGATTCCACCACCTCCCTAGGTAACCCATTCCAGTGTTTCACCACACTCCTAGTGAAAAAGTTTTTCCTAATATCCAACCTAAACCTCCCCTAGACTAAACAATCCCAGTTCCCTCAACCTCTCCTCATAAGTCATGTGCTCCAGCCCCCTAATCAGTTTTGTTGTCCTCCGCTGGACTCTTTCCAATTTTTCCACATCCTCCTTATAGTGTGGGGCCCAAACCTGGACACAGTACTCCAGATGAGGCCTCACCAATGTCGAATAGAGGGAAATGATCACATCCCTTGATCTCTTGGCAATGCCCCTACTTATACAGCCCAAAATGCCGTTAGCCTTCTTGGCAACAAGAGCACACTGTCAACTCGTATCCAGCTTCTCGTCCACTGTAACCCCTAGGTCCTTTTCTGCAGAATTGCTGCCTAGCCATTTGGTCCCTAGTCTGTAGCAGTGCATAGGATTCTTCTGTCCTATATGCAGGACTCTGCACATGTCCTTGTTGAACCTCATCAGGTTTCTTTTGGGCCAATCCTCTAATTTGTCTAGTTCCCTCTGTATCCGATCCCTACCCTCCAGCATATCTACCACTCCTCCCGGTTTAGTGTCATCTGCAAACTTGCTGAGAGTGCAGTCCACGCCATCCTCCAGATCTTTAATGAAGATACTAAACAAAACCAGCCTCAGGACCGACCCCTGAGGCACTCCGCTTGAAACTAGCTGCCAACTAGATTTTGCATTTATCAAAACTGAATTTCATATTTTTGTTGCCCATTCACACAGATTTGTGAGATCCCTTTGTAACTCTTCACAGTCTGCTTTGGACTTAACTATCTTGAGTTGTTTTGTATCATCTGCAAATTTTCCCTCCTCACTGTTTACCCTTTTTCCAGATAATTTATGAGTATGGTAAACAGGACTGAGAACAGTACAGACCCTAGTTACCTCTTTCCATTCTGAAAACTCTGAATTTATTCCTACTCTTTGTTTCCTACCTTTTAACCAGTTACTGATGCATGAGAGGACCTTCCTTCTTATCCACTGACAGCTTACTTTTCTTAAGAGCCTTTGGTGGGGGACCTTGTCAAAGGCATTCTGAAAATCTAAGTACATTATATCCACTGTATCCCCCTTGTACACATGCTTGTTGACCCTCCTCAAAAATTCGAATAGATTGGTGAGGCATGATTTCCCCTCAAAATTTTTTAATAGATTGGTGAGGCATGATTTCCTTTTACAAAAAAGCATTTGATTCATCCTCCATAATTCATGTTCATCTATGTATCTCATCATTCTGTTGTTTACTATAGTTTCAACCAATCTGCCAGGTATTGAAGTTAGGCTTACTAGCCTGTAATTATCAGAGGGGTAGCCATGTTAGTCTGGATCTGTAAAAGCAGCAAAGAGTCCTGTGGCACCTTATAGACTAACACCCATGAAAGCTCATGCTCCAAAACGTCTGTTAGTCTATAAGGTGCCACAGGACTCTTTGCTGCTAGCCTGTAATTGCTGGGATTGCCTTTGGAACCTTTTTAAAAAAATTGGCATGAAAATAGCTAGCTTCTAGTCATCTGGTACAGAAGCTGATTTTAATTATTTTAATGATAACTACTACAGTTAGTAGTTCTGCTATTTCACATTTGATTGCCTTCAGAACTCTTGGGTGAATGCCATCTGGTCCTGGTTACTTATTACTGTTTAATTTATCAATCTGTTCCAAAACCTCCTCTAATGACACTTAAATTTGGGATAGTTCCTCATATTTCTCACCTAAAAAGAATGGATCAGGTTTAGGAATTTCCCCCATATCCTCAGCCATGAAGACTGATTCAGAGAATTCATTTATTTTCTCTGCAATGGCTCGATAGTCCTTTAGTGCTCCTTTAGCATCTTGATTGTCTAGTGTCCCCACTGTTGTTTCGCAGGATTCCTGCTTCTGAGGGACTTAGTGATTTTTTTGCTCTTATTTTTAGAATCTTTCGCTAGCTGTTCTTGAAAAACTTTCTTAGGCTTCTTAATAATATTGTTACACTTCACTTGCCAGAGTTTATGCTCCTAGTTTCCTCAATAGAATTTAACTTCCATTTTTCAAAGGATGCCTTTTTGCCTCTAACTGCTTCTTTTACTTTGTTGTTTAACCACAGTGGCACTTTTTTGGTTCTCTTACTATGTTTTTTTAGTTTGAGGTTTACATTTAAATTTAACATCTAGAATGGTGTCTTTTAAAATGTTTTCATGCAGCTTGCAGGAATTTCTTCACATCCGAAGAAGTGAGCTTTAGCTCACGAAAGCTCATGCTAAAATAAATTTGTTAGTCTTTAAGGTGCCACAAGTACTCCTGTTTTTTTTACTTTTGGCACTGTACCTTTTAATTTCTGTTTAACTAACTCCCTCAGGAATGTGACAGCTGAAGACTAGTCAAAGTCCAATGGCCCACACTGTCATTATTTTTATTTGATACAGAACATACTGCTCAGTTCTAGACAAATACTGACAAGAAATTGTTTCCAATTAAAATGGGCTGGATTTGCTGCTTGGATGGAAGGAAAATCTGAATCTCCAGTGGCAGTTTCTCAACCCAGTAATCTGGAGTTTTTAATGTACTCGAAATCTGAAAGATTGTCTAATTCTTCTTTAGGAGTTCTCCTGGCTACTATTTCAGTTTATCAAAAAATTGGTTAAGGATAGATCTTTAGTTGTACATAATTCTTTCAGAAGGCTTATGAATGGGTTATCCAACATATATCCTCCTTTTGGGGATATCCTGTCCTATCTTTGGATCTTAATTTGCTATTATCTATATGTGACACTCTATACCTCGGGGGATCACCCTGTAACCCCCATGTTCATCCTTTGTATATAATTGTAATATTTCATAAAAAACATGCCATGTAGGGTGTCATGGGAAAGGTTATGATCTGCTGAAACCCATTGTTCTATCTAAATATGTATGTCATTAGTGCATACAAAGTTATGAGATTGTGTTGTGTTTTTGTCATTAAATTATGCTGTGAGTTTGGGAATCACCCAGATATTAGCTCCCAGAGACAACAATAAGGAAGTCAACCATGGACAGCCTTTGTCCAGAAAGGGCATTACAATTCAATGACTCACTTGCACAAGGCCACACCAGGGGAATTGCTCAACCTTGCCTGGTAACTCAGCAATGCCCACCAGCCATGCCTGGACTTGTGTTCTCCAAGCACATGGACTGAGGGTATGAGCCAGAGGCCGCATGGTTTGTTCTTTCTCCTCCTGCACCCATGCTGAAGGCAATGAGTACGCTGGAGCTGAGGAGACTGGTCCCCAGGCTAACAGGGAGATCCTGTGTATGAAAGATTGTAACTAACTTGCAGTATCCTGTAGGGTGAGAAAAACTGCTTAGTCTAGATATTGGCCAGTTTAATGAGGTTAAGAATTTAGACTGCATGTTTATCTTTTATTTTCTTTTTGTAATTACTCTGACTTTTTCCCTATCACTTATAATCACTTAAAGTCTATCTTTTGTAATCAATACACTTATTGTAATGTTTATCCTTACCAGTGAGTTTGACTGAGTAAATCTGCTCACGTTGCAAAGGCTGGCATGTGTTCACTTTCCATTGGTGAAATGGTGAATCAATTAATAAACTTGCATTTCTCAAGAAAGGGTCTTGAGCTGGTGGAATTTAGCTGGTGCCTTTCTCTGTGTGATTCATGAGTGACTCTGGGAGCATTCATGCAATCAGGCTGTGCATGGGGCTCTATATGTGCTTACACTGAGTGGTAACAGCATCTGAAGGGTTTGCGACTTGTAACCAGTAAGCCATTGTGAGAGACAACCCAGAATAGTGAGTTAAGGGGGAACAGCAGCCCCAGAGTCTCAGGTTGCAGCCCGGGGATCCCATTATGCTATGTGTCTGAGATAACCCTTTGAACCCAGGGTGGAGTGTTCAATATTTTATTTAATTGTTAAGGTTGCCTTCATCACTGCTTTTACATCATCTAGAATTGCACATTCTGATGACTGACCTGCCATTTACTAATTTTAACAAAGATAAAATTGTTCTTAGACTTGATCTCAGGTTTCTACCAAAAATAGTGTCTGAGTTTAGCATCAATCAGACTATTAAAGTACAGGATTTTTTTGCCAAACTTTGTGCTAATATTACATACTTTAGATGTTAAGAGAGCTCTGGCTTATGACTTACACAGAACTGAGAGTATTAGATGGATTGTTTCTTATGCTAAGAATAATATGGGTCATAATGTGTCTGCTTCAATTGCTTCCAGATGAGTTAAATAATGCATTGTGTAATATTACAGGTTAGTTCAATTTCCTGAAATTCCTATTGTATGGTCTTATTCTGTTAGAACTGAAGGAGCATCTTTTGCTTCATTTCAACATGTTTGTATTTAAGGAAATTTGCAAAGCTGCTAGCTGGAAGTCAGTGCACAAATTCACTAAACATTATGTACTGGATCTTGCTTCTGGAGTGGATGTCACATTTGGCCAAGCAGTGTTATAATCATTTTTCATTAGGACTTTGTTCCCACTTCTGGGATTTTTAGCACTGCTTGTCAAGCTACCCTTAAGTGGGAATTTGCCAAGCCACTTGAAGAAGTAAGGGAGGTTACTTACTTGTGACCAGAGTCCTTTGAGATAATTCTGCCTACTCACACTTCCTGTCCACCTTCTCCTCTTTCTCAGACTCCTGCCATGGTTTTCTGGGTTGTCAGTGGAAGAAAATGAGGCAGTGGAGACACTGAGGGGAGGGGAAGGGGTGTGCATTGCATTCCAGCAGGCACTGGCATATAAGAAAACCCTTGAAGAAGATATCACTGGCGTGGAAACAGAGTGTAGTGAAGTAAGAAACGTGACATTAGACAGAAGAAGGTGGAAAGATTTTGACTGCCTTGTGCTATAAGGCACAAGAGCACTCAATCTCCCAAGATCCTTTTCACAGAGGGGGACTGGAGGAGTCCTCAAAACCACTCAGAGGGCAAGCCCCGCTTGGAATCCACCTCATACTGGGGATGGCAGGGTCAACCGCTTAAGATGGGTATGCCCTCCCTAGATCCTGGCACACACATGGGGCAATGAGAAGGACTTAGACAGCACCAGAGGAGCAATATCCCCCCCCCATATGTGGGCACACCCAAGGGGAGGATGGAAATGTGGGACTGATATATGCCCTTGCCCCTATTCTCCCCCAAGTCTCCTGACATTCATCTCTCTTCCCAGTGTCCCACTCCTTCATCCCTAATGCCCCTCCCCTCCCAGGAAGCTTTCACATGTCTAATTTGTTTCCCAAATGTTTTATTACCATCCCCACCCCCAAAATGAAATTACTATCCATGACTCACACATTGTAGCAACCTACATCCACTCAGTCCAAGAACTCCTTTTGTCTTAGCTGGGACCTTGTGATAATTTATCCTTAGTTATATTAATTGAAGGATGAGTTTACAGCCATCAATCTCAATGATATCTGTGATTCATCCAGTCATTAGTACCTCTCAGTTTAACAGTACAAAGCAACAAAAAAAAAACAGATTGGGATCTTTTTGAGGGGTGGGGAAATGTAATTTGGGAATACCATGGTAAAATGACCTGAATTTGGACCACTATTTTAATCCCAGACCTCCTTCAGACACACCCATTTTCAAAATAATCTGAGTAACTGTTCAGATTTTAGAGTACTTACAAGCCTATGTGAGCGGGGAAACACATCCCTCTTTCATGCTGTAGACAGTGTAGACTTCTGTCTCTGGGCATGAAGATGCTGCTTTACTCTGGGCACCCAGATGCCTGTCTCATGTCTAAAGATCCAGTGTGATCCTCAGACCAAGTGAATATAGGTGGTCTGCAGTCCATGGGGCTCACTCTGCTAGGCATGCCCAGGGCCTGAGGCATGGAGGAGGCAGCTTCCCATTTAGCCTTTACCTCAATAGGGAGAGTAACGATTCAGGCTGTGGGTGGCCCTGGTTCAGTTCCCCCCTTGGCCTGATGGGAAAGGATTTGAACAGGGGTTTCTCATCTCTCAGGCGAATCCCCAACCAATGGGATAGTCTCTCCTGTTGAAGCCATTGCACATTAATATTTGCATTGAGCCATGGAGAGAGAACTGAATGACTAACTCTATAGTCCCAGGTTTCGGGAACTCATTGGGTGAGGAATCAAACCAGGGTCTCTACCATTCTGTGTGGGTTCCTTAGCCACTGTACTAAAGTTTATAAGGGACGCTGTCTCCTCCTTCCCCTCTCCCCGCCATTTTGTGTGGATTTAGGTAGGTTCCTAAGCCATTCATGCAAAAATGACCTAGGAACCTAAGCTACCTGACTGCAGGAGAAGATTTCTGGTTGTAGGTCACCACTAGACAGAGGCCTCCTTGCCCCCTAAGTTTTGATACCAAACACCATGAAAGGGGTACCCCTTCTTGTCATCATCTCACATTGGCTTGCTTAGATAGTTCCCTGCCTAGTGTCCTGGCTTTTGTGGATGCCATTCTCAGGCATCTCTCTCTCTCCCCATCAGTTGTATAGGTGGTATCTACCGCTGATGAAGCACAGTCCACATTGGCACTTTTCATCAGTAAAACTTTTGTCTGCCAGGGGGTGGTTTTTTCACACCCCTGGATTACAAAAGTTTTACCAACAAAAGTGCACTGTAGACATAGTCCTAATGTCTAGACTACAGCCTTCCTCCTCCCCATATAAGTGCCCTGTTACTCTGACATCATAACTGCATCTCCACGAGAAGTTTAGAGCTTATGTTGGGGTAGTTAGGGCAACACCTTGTCTGTGTAGACACTGCATTACTTATATTGGGCTGTTGGCTGCCTTGTAAATTTCATGGCAGGAGCTTTGAAATTAACAAACAAGCCAGCAGCTAGAGCCCGCCTGCCCCCTGCTGCCCTGGAGAGTTGGGTGACTGGACCCCACTCCCAGCTGGAAGCCAGGGTGAGAAGCCCAGCAGGCTTCTCCCCCGACCCCTGCTCCCAGCTGGGAACCTTGGCTGTCTTGTCAATTTCATGTTTCAGTGATGGAGCTTCGGAAATGACAACCGGGAATGAGTGGCTGGGGTGGGAAGAGGGAGACAACTCGGGGCAGCTGGATTCAATTCCCAAGGGGCGAGACGCCCCAGGCAGCTTTTCCCCCCACCACACTCCTGGTGGGGAACAGGGAGGCAAGAACCCCCAGGCAGTTACCCCCACTCCCAGCAGGGGCTATTTTGAAACAGATAAGATTTCCTATATCTACACCAAAGTACCAAATGAGGGTCAAGTCTCTCACTGCATAGTGACAAAAAACAGATGAGAAGTCACATGACTATCTGCTACTGTAGGGGAAGAAGCAGCTTTAAATGTGGTGGTGGTGTGTGATGTTTTGTTTTGGCTATTTTTGTTTGTTTGTTTGTTTTGCAGAAACCATGTCAATCCTAAGGAAAATAGAAATTGTATCTGTGTTGCTAGTTTTCAAATGGCAGTAAAATGAGTTATTATTAATTGTAAAAAAGTGATTAATGCACACACATGCATACACACTGATTAGATAGCTTTGTCAGCATTACTAAACATGTTAATGACATGGGTGCTACAGGACAGCAGGCAACTTGCAGTATCATTAAATCCTCTAGGGAAATTCCAGTTTGTGTCAGGAGTCCCCAGTGTGGGAGAAGGTTCCTATTGTGTTCTAAGATCCTGCAGTTCCTTGGGCCCAATAATGGCTCTGAGGGCTTGTCTACGTGGGGGAACTGACCTACAAAGCTGCAGTACAATAACCATTCTGCTAGAGCGGTTCCAGAATAACTCCCGCTATGGATGCTCTGTTCCAAAACACAAATGTCTTTATTCCAGCATAATTACTCTGCTATGGAAGTTGAGTAATTATTCTAAAATGAAATAATTTTTGTTTTGGAATAGAGTGGCCACGTGTAGGTGTTATTCTGGAATAGCTAAATGTTACTGGAATAGCTATTATGGAATTGTTATTTTAATATTGCTATGTTGGGAATTTTCCCCTGTGTAGACAAGGCCTTACTGTTTCCATTGACTTAACTGTGAACCAGAAAACTCATGTATCAATTCAGTTTTTCTGACCTTTTCACTCTCTCTCTTTCAGAAATGGAAAAACTAAGAATTGAATTAGGTAAGAAAAATGCATTTTTAGTAAATAAAGTAAACCATGGTCTAGTAATTGTGTATTAGATCATAGTCAATACAGCAGTGAACAGTGCAGGGAAAGATGGAAAATGTACCTTCCTCTGAAGCAGCTGGTACTAGCTACTATTGGTGACAGAATACGAGATTAGATGGACCACCCAGTCTGGCAATTCCTGTGTTCTTAATGTGCATGCATATTGGTTGTGGGGTGTATGTGAACATGTAAGCATCATTTCTGAGAGTTTTAATTTCTGCAATTTCCATGTTGCACCAGTAAATTGTCCCATGCTTTGTCTGACATCCTCCTTTACCCTCAGTCTGAAAGATTCCTTCAGCTAGAATGAGAAAAATATGTTGTATGTGCATCTTCTCAGTCAATGTTTGTTTCTTATTTTGATTTCAGATTGGAGAAGGGCTCGCAACAATGCAGGTAACAGAATACACATAGAACACACCCAGTTACTACACTGATGAGTGCAGTGTGATACCCTGAAGAGAATAAGGAATGAAGATAATACTACTGTAAATTTAGGTCCAGATCCTCTAGTGCAATCAGACTTCCTTGGATTGTTTTAATTACTCAAAGCAGCCTCAAAGCCAGCTTGGCCCCTGCATGATTCCCCCAGTACATGGCAATCCACACCAATTCTTTGCCACCTCCCTTCTGGTTTCAGATACAGCATGTGGCTGGTACAGTTGATAAAAAGGGTCCTCCTGTGTCATAGTGATCCCCAGTTTCAGGGCAGCCACCTGGATCTTGCACAGCTGTTGTACTTTAGACTAACCTAGAGGCTGCTCTAACATATGGGCCAATGACAGATATCCCAAGAATTCGGAGAGGTCAGACACACAGACTTCACCTGCAGTTCAGCATCTGGGTCACAAACTGTTGTCATCCTAGACATCCTAGCCAAATCCTGAGGCCACCACTTGCTTTGTCCCTCACTTCAGAAAATCTTCCATTTATTTTAGGGCCTGACTCTGACCTCTCAGCAGCTTCACACTGGTGTAATTCCAGTGAATTCTGAGTCCCCCTGTGACCTAGACTTTCAGTCTGAGGTACTCTGAGGTCTCTATGCCCCCTATGCACACGTAAGCACAGCCCTCCAGCCTCCTTCCTTGAAGAGGTCCCAACAAGTCCTTGCTCTCCTAAGAGAAGCAGCCACATCTGGAACAGCACCAGGGTGGGGACTGGGGTTAGGCCGTGAGAGGCTCAAGACCATTTAGAACTAGGCAACACCAGCAGACGTTTAAAATGGAACAATTAGTGAAAGTGTGATGGGCAGTAGGCTTGGAGCTGTTTAGGATTTAAATGATTTTGGCAAGAAATGCAGGGAAAAGTGGGGGTAACCAGCTATAATGGGAAGTGCGTGTTAGAAATAATTAAAATACTGTTGGGTTGAACAGAAAAGGGGTACAGTTGGTCAGTAAGGGTGTAATCTTTCCTAACCAACTGTGAAGATCTGGGCTGATGAGGGGAGGCTTATGTGGCACAAGAACTGATTTTCTCACCCTTTGCTTGACATTATCTGTCTCTTTCAGTCTGTCTTCCTTGTCTATTCAGCTTGTGAGCTCTTTTATCAGGGACTGTGTCCACCTTTGCCCGTGCAGCGCTCAGCACAATGTGCACGGATCTGTTCTGAGGCCTTTGGGCACAACTACTGATAATACAGGGATCATGACAGTAATACATAAGTAACAATAGTAAGTTTTGAGGGAGTTTGCAACAATGTGTCCTTTGAATTCATTTAAATAATCAGCTCTTGTGTTTTAAATGAACATCACATCCTAGTTCTGAGTTATGGGTCAAATACTCTACGTAAACTTCAAACAAATTTCTGAAATGTTTTAACTCTACACTAAATTGTCCATTGTACAAGATGAAAGGACTAAGTCCTGCAAACCTAATTTAGGAGAAAATGCTATTGAAACTGCAGGATTAGGCCCAATATTTCCCCTTTTTCCAGCTCAAGCTGCCATTATACCGGTGATTCTCAGAATTAAAACTCTCTTTTGCAGATGACATCACTCTTGATGCAGACACAGCCCACCCCAACCTCTGCATTTTTGGGAATAAGAAGAACTTGAAACTTGAAGCCCAACCTGAAAAAGTTCCATCAAACCCAGGGAGGTTTGATTCGACTGTGTGTGTGTTGGGCTTTGAAGGATTCTCCTCTGGAAAGCACTACTGGGAGGTGGATATTGGGAGCAGCACTGACTGGGACCTGGGGGTGGCCAGGAAATCAATACAGAGAAAAGGAAAACTTTCCCTGTCTGCTAAAGAGGGATTCTGGGCTCTAAGTCAGAGTGGGAGAGATTATTGGGCAAAAACAGATCCATGGACCCGGGTCCTGGTGCAGAAAAAGCCCAAGAAAATTGGAGTTTACCTTAGTTACCAAGAGGGGCAGGTGACCTTTTTCAATGTAGCTGACATGTCTGTCTTGTTCACATTTAATGATTGTTCATTCTCAGACGAGGTTTATCCGTTCTTTAAGAATTCTCACAAAGAAACAACAATGAGAATTTGTTCTATAAAAGAAGATTAAACGTTTTAAAATGTGGTGAGAACTACAGAAGAGAAGGATAAAGTCCATGAACCACTAGGAAACCTCATAAATAATTTTGATCCCCCGGATCCCTGATATCTGGGGAAGAAATATTTGAACCACTCAGTTTTCCATTTTTATATAATGTATTAACTAAATTAAGTAATGGGGGAAGGGGAAGAGAAACTAATAAAAAAGATACAAATATAGCTAAAATAAAATGAGTTCAAACAAAATTATTTTATCAATACAGTTATCAGGTTAATCAATTCAAAACTATATCAAATAACTCCTCTATATACCCTAACAAGCCAAAACTATTTGGACTTTGTCCAGTTAGGTCGAAGCTTGTACTCCAGCCAAAGGCAAGGGGAGCAAACCAGACCAAAAGATAAAGCTGATGTTTGAAACACAGATTAAATGTTAAGTATCAGAGGGGTAGCCGTGTTAGTCTGGTTCTGTAGAAGCAGCAAAGAATCCTGTGGCACCCTTATAGACTAACAGACGTTTTGGAGCATGAGCTTTCGTGGGTGAATACCCACTTCGTTGGATTAAATGTTGACAATGAGCTGCCGCCAAGATTTCAGTGCATACGTTATATTAATCCTATATTAATCCTTAATCAATATGGAATCTTTCAAATAATCTAGGGTAATGGTCCTTGTTATATTTAACAAGCACACAATTATAAATAAAGATGACAATTTCTTAGATTTCCAGCTAATTTCTAGCAGGAAAACGATCACTCATAATCATTTAGCCATACACAGAAAGGAAAGTTCCTCAATATTAAAACTAAAACAAAAATGTAACTATATTTTGTGGGCAGATGTATCAATTTATTGATTGGTGCTGTTAACTGCCTAACTTTGAGCAGTTGCTTTAACATCAAACTCTGAGTGAAAGCTTAGACTTTAACACTATCAGGATAAAAGGTCTTTTACCTTAAAAATCATAATTTTAGGTCCACTTTTCATATATAGGCCTTTGTCTCACACTGGTATCACTACTCTTGTTTTACTGGTGTATCTTTGAAATTTTCTTGGCAGTAAAAATTGATGTAAAGAAGCGGAATAACGTGCTTTATTTATTTATTTTACAATGTATTGACTGCAGGACAGTGGACTACAGTCCCTTTGCATCCTGTTATAGAATCATAGAACTTAAGATCCGAAGGGACCATTATGATCATCTAGTCTGACCTCCCGCAAGATGCAGGACACAAAAGCTGACCCACCCACTCCTGAAATAATTCTCTCCCTTGACTCAGCTGTTGAAGTCCCCAAATCCTGATTTAAAGACTTCAAGTAGCAGATAATCCTCCAGCAAGCGACCCCTGCCCCATGCTGCGGAGGAAGGCAAAAAACCTCCAGGGCCACTGCCAATCTACCCTGGAGGAAAATTCCTTCCCGACCCCAAATATGGCGATCAGCTGAACCCCGAGCATGCGGGCAAGACTCTCCAGCCAGAGACTCAGGAAAAAGACTTTCAATATCCCAACATTGACCCTCGGTACTAATTACCAGTGGTGGCACGTTATTGACCTATTGACTAAATCACGTTCTCCTATCAAACCATTCCCTCCATAAACTTATCAAGCTTAATCTTAAAGCCAGAGAGGTCCTTTGACCCCACTGTTTCCCTCGGTAGGTTGTTCCAGAATTTCACTCCCCTGATGGTTAGAAACCTTCATCTAATTTCAAGCCTAAATTTCCCGACTGCCAATTTATATCCATTTGTTCTCGTGTCCACATTAGTACTGAGCTGAAATAATTCCTCTCCCTCCCTGGTATTTATCCCTCTGATATATTTAAAGAGAGCAATCATATCTCCTCTCAACCTTCTTTTGGTTAAGGAAAACAAACCAAGCTCCTCAAGTCTCCTTTCATATGACAGGCTTTCCATTCCTCGGATCATTCTAGTGGCCCTTCTTTGTACCCGTTCCAGTTTGAATTCATCCTTCTTAAACATGGGAGACCAAAACTGCACATAGTACTCTAAATGAGGTCTCACCAACGCCTTGTATAACGGGACTAGCACCTCCTTATCTCTACTAGAAATACCTCGCCTAATGCATCCCAAGACCGCATTAGCTTTTTTAATGGCCACATCACATTGCCGACTCATAGTCATCCTGCGATCAACCAGGACTCCGAGGTCCTTCTCCTCTTCCGTTACTTCCAACTGGTGCGTCCCCAGCTTATAACTAAAATTCCTGTTAGTCATCCCTAAATGCATAACCTTACACTTCTCACTATTGAATTTCATCCTATTACTAATACTCCAGTTTACAAGGTCATCCAAATCTCCCTGGAGGATATCCCGATCCTTCTCCGAATTGGCAATACCTCCCAACTTCGTGTCATCCGCAAACTTTATCAGCCCACTCCTACTTTTGGTTCCGAGGTCAGTGATAAATAGATTGAATAAGATCGGACCCCAAACTGATCCTTGAGGAACTCCACTGGTAACCTCCCTCCAACCCGACAGATCACCTTTCAATACGACCCGCTGAAGTCTCCCCTTTAACCAGTTCCTTATCCACCTCTGGATTTTCATTTCGATCCCCATCTTTTCCAATTTAACCAGTAATTCTTCATGCGGTACCGCATCAAACACCTTACTGAAATCAAGATATATTAGATCCACCGCATTTTCCTTGTCTAAAAAATCTGTTACTTTCTCAAAGAAGGAGATCAGGTTGGTTTGGCACGATCTACCTTTCGTAAAACCATATTGTAATTTGTCCCAATTGCCATTGACCTCAAGGTCTGTAACTACTCTCTCCTTTAATATTTTTTCCATGACTTTACATACTACAGATGTTAAACTAACAGGCCTGTAGTTACCCGGGTCACTTTTTTTCCCCTTCTTGAAAATAGGAACTATTTTAGCTAATCTCCAGTCAAATGGTACAACCCCCGAGTTTAGAGATTTGTTAAAAATTATCGCTAATGGGCTTGCAATTTCACTCGCCAATTCCTTTAATATTCTAGGATGAAGATTATCCGGGCCGCCTGATTTACTACTGTTAAGCTGTTCAAGTTTGGCTTCTACCTCGGATACTGTAATTTCCAACCCCGCACCTTCATTCCCATCAGTCACTCTGCCACTATTCCTAAGCCCTTCATTAGCCTCATTAAAGACCGAGGCAAAATATTCGTTTAGATATTGTGCCATGCCTAGCTTATCCTTAATCTCCACTCCGTTTACAGTTTTAAGCGGTCCCACTTCTTCTTTCTTGGTTTTCTTCCTATTTATATGGCTAAAAAACCTTTTACTACTGGTTTTAATTCCCTTCTCAAGGTCCATCTCTACCCGGCTTTTGGCCTTTCTCACTGCATCCCTACACCCTCTGACCTCAATAAGGTAGGTTTCTTTGCTGATCCCTCCCATCTTCCACTCCTTGTACGCTTTCTGTTTTTTCTTAATCACCCCCCTGAGACGCTTGCTCATCCAGCTCGGTCTAAAACTGCTACCTAAGGACCATTTTTCCTTTCTCGGGATACAGGCCTCTGACAGCTCCTGCAACTTCAGCCTGAAATAATCCCAGGCGTCTTCCGCCTTTAGATTCCTAAATATGTTAGTCCAATCCACTTCCCTAACTAGTCACCTTAATTTAGTAAGGTTAGCCCTTTTGAAATCGTAAACCTTAGTCTCAGATGCAATTTTGTTTATCCTTCCATTTATTTTGAACCGAATTAGCTCATGATCACTCGAGCCAAGGTTGTCCCCTACAACCATTTCCTCAACAAGGTCCTCACTACTCACCAAAACCAAATCTAAAATGGCATCCCCCCTCGTCGGTTCAGCTACTACTTGATGAAGGAATTCATCAGCTATCACGTCTAGGAAAAGCTGAGCCCTATTATTATTACTAGCATTTGTTCCCCAATCTATATCCGGGAAGTTAAAGTCTCCCATGATCATACAGTTCCTATTAGTATTTACCTCCTTAAAAACATTAAAGAGTTCTCTATCCATATCCAGGCTAGATCCCGGCGGTCTATAGCACACCCCAATCACTATCCCAGGGGAGGCTCTAGTAGTTTTCTTCCCTAATGTGACCATTGCCCAAACAGACTCCGTATTATCCATTCCATTACTAGTTATTTCATTACAGTTTACCTCATTATTGACATACAATGCTACTCCCCCACCTTTACCTTTGTTTCGGTCTTTCCTAAACAGCACATACCCTTCCGTACCTGTACTCCAGTCATGGCTACCGTTCCACCATGTTTCGGTTATTCCTACGATATCCGGTTTCAATTCTCGGACCAGGAGCTCCAATTCCTATATTTTGTTACCTAGGCTTCTCGCATTGGTGAACAACCATCCTAATTTTTGCTGTTTGGCTTCTCTCACCTTTGGCACCCAATTTGGTAGGGACACAGTACCACCAGTATGACCTATTGGTCTAGTATTCATCCCCCCCCCCTTCCTTACATCCAAACACCTCCCTCTGGCTATATCCGTTCTTATCCTGTTGTCCTCCCTCTCAATGTTTAAATTTGGCGTGGAGAGTGCCTGGACATCTCCCAACCGTCTCCCCCCAATTCCTAGTTTAAAGCTCTTTTGATCAGATGAGCCAGCCTCCCTCCTAGAAGTCTATTTCCTTCCCTACTCAGGTGGAGCCCATCCCGTGAGAACAGTTCTCTGTCCCCGAAAGCCTCCCAGTGCCCATACATCCCAAAGCCCTCCTTATAGCACCACTCCCTGAGCCAACTATTTATCATCACAATCCTGTCACCCCTTTGTCACCCTTCCCTAGGGACAGGTAGAATCCCACTGAAGATCACCTGGGCCTCAATTTCCTTGAGCGTCTTACCCAGCCTGGCATAGTCTCCCTTGATTCTCTCCAGCGAGAATCTAGCCATGTCATTCGTTCCTACATGAAGGATGATCAACAGGTTCTTACCTGCTCCTTTTAGGATCCTTTTCAACTTCAGGTCCACATCCCGTATTTTAGCGCCCGGTAGACAGCACACCCTTCTGTTCTCTGGATTGGCCCTGGTCACAGGCCTGTCCAACCTTCTCAGTATGGAATCCCCAATCACGTAGACCTGCCTTTGCCTGGTGACAGTGCGGTCTGCTAACCTATCCCCCGTTCTCTCTGGTTGCAAGCTCCTTCCATTCCTATCATCCCTTGTAGTCCCCCTTAAGCCATCCTGCATCCTCCCAGGGCCCAAAGTTGGTGCTGTCTCCATCGACTCCTCCCCTCTTTCTATCGGACTAGCCGCTATTCTCTTCTTCCTTGCCCTCCCAGCGTCAGCTACCACCTGCTGTACCCCTTCCTCATTCTCCAAACCTTCAAACCTGTTCCTTAGCTCTATTTCTCCTTCACTGGCCCTCCTTTTCTCCTGCCTGCTTCTCATGGTCACATGCTTCCACTGCCTATTTTCCCCATCCAGCATTCCCCCCTCACAGGCCTTAGCCCCTGCTTCCCCTTGTACCTCTGAGCATTCTCCTTCAGCCACAGCTTGCCTTTGCTCCATCAGCTGCTCAAGCCCCCTTCTAATCTCTACCAGGGTTTCTACCTGCATCTCTAGACCTAGGATCTTTTCTTCCATCAGCTCTATTAGGCGGCACTTCATGCATACATACCTCTGTTCCGGTGCCCCCACTAGGACCATGTACATACTGCAGCTGCTGCATGCAATCATCCTCATTGTATCCTCTGCTGCTTGGCTCATGGCTGCTATTGTCTCTGCCTCTATCAGCCTTCTCACCTGGGGAACACAGCACACGCAGCACCGCACCCCCTGCCCCTTCCGACTCCCCCTGTAAACTCCCACTCAAACTCCCCTGGTAGCAGCCCTGTTCGCCGGCTCCCATGCCGCTGCTCGCAGCTGTGCCGCTGCCTGGCTGGGCGGCCGCTTTTATAGGCCCCTCCTCAGCCTACCTCCGCCCCCTAATCAGGGCTCGGCTGCCCGCTCAGCAGTCTGCCCCTACGGATAGATACAAGCACTACAAAGACAGATGCAAATACACAAAGACAGATGCAAATACAAATATCTGCTCCTCCAATGGGAACTCCCACGCAAACTCCCCTGGTAGCAGCCCTGTTCGCCGGCTCCCGTGCCGCTGCTCGCAGCTGTGCCGCTGCCTGGCTGGGCGGCCGCTTTTATAGGCCCCTCCTCAGCCTAGCTCCACCCCCTGCTCAGGGCTCAGCTGCCCGCTCAGCAGTCTGCCCCTATGGATAGATACAAGCACTACAAAGACAGATGCAAATACACAAAGACAGATGCAAATACAAATACCTGCTCCTCCAATACAAATACCTGCTCCTCCTGGAACAAAGGGGCTGCAGGAGGAAATTCCTGTGGTGAAATCTCTGTCTGGTGAAGAGCCAACATCAGCAATGCCATGTCATCTCCTAGTGTAGACCCCCCCTACAGAGATGTGCCTAGAGGGAGGGGAATATGGCTAGAGTACTGCTGCACTCCAGTTTTCCTTTGTTCCCTATAGGGCCATTAACAATAGGTGTCAACTAAAGAAGTCATGGGGCTGTGTAACAGCCCCCCCCGTCAAGCGAGGGGTCGATCTTCGCCCTCTGGGCGGCTGGGGACCAGGCCGCCCCACTACACATGGGTAGTACAGCCTGGGTACCCACAAAGCCCACGCCCCAGCTCAGGGCGGGCAACAAACTCCGGTGCAGGGCTCAGCCCTCAGGCAGGGCTGAGCAGCAGTTCAGGTCACATCTCTAAAGCCCAAGCCCTAGCTCAGGGCGGGGCAGCAGACACAGTACAAGGCTCAGACCCTCAGGCAGGGCTGAGCAGGAACTAGTAAGTCCAGACTTTGATGCCTGAACATTGGGGGGAGGGGGAGACTGCCACCCATGAGGTGGGTGGCAGGGGGGATGCAGGCCCACCCACTCCACTGCGTCCCAGCCCGGGGCCCTAGCAGCGGCGTGGATCTGCTGCAGTCAGTGGGGATCCTGGCCACAGCACACTGACATAGGCTCAGGGTCTGCTGCAGCCAGACTGGGGTCGGCTATCCCCGGGCCACTTCCAATCTCCCCCATTGGTACCTGTGTCATCGTGGCTTCGGCAGGGGGGTCCACCAGCATCAGTTCCTCAGGATACGGGTGCACGGGTGAGCTCGACTCCTCCTCTGGGTAGCGGGAGCGGGGCAGGCTTGGCCAGTCCTCCTCTGGGTAACAGGAGCGGGGCAGGCTCGGCCAGTCCTCCTCTGGGTACCGGGCTCAGGGAAGGCTCAGCCAGTCCTCCTCTGGGTACCGGGCTCGGGGAAGGCTCGGTCCAGCAGGAGCTCGAGCACCAGCGTCTGTCCTCTCCAGTGGCCGGCGGTCAACTGAGCGTTAGGGCTGGGCCTTTATACTTCCTGTCCCGCCCCTTGACTTCTGGGGGGCGGGGATAGGTGGCGGTGACTCCGCCCACTTCAGCGGCTGTGCTGGCTCGGCCCCCTCAGGTGCAGCTGGGAGCCAGGCCGCCTCACTACAGGCTGTTTCATGTATGCTTGGGACCAGAGGACCCCCACACAGTTCCAAGGAATTGGGTAGATCAAAGGTGGTGTTCAGCCATCTTCGTGACACCCCTTCCCCAAGACCTCAACTCAGCAAAACACTTAAGCATGTGCTTAACTTTAAGCACATGAAGAATATGATCCCTATTGTCAGAATGTTTCTGGAAATCAGTGTGTAAATATTACTGAGGAAAATACGCTCCAGTCCTACATGTCCATTAATTAGCAACCTGGTGACATCACACCACTAAGACTATTACTAACTGAAATTCATCCTGTTTCTCTATTGTGAGTTGCTGAAAGCTAAGACAGCCCCAGGATTTTCCTTTTAATGGTACTTTTACGATATTTTATTTCTGTTCCCATTTGTATATTGAAATGTCAGGGGTATCCAAAGGAATGTGGTGAGACCACATTATATAAAAATCCAACCAAATTCCACAGAATAGAATAATATAAACATAGGGCTGGCGGGTAACTTCAGAGGTCATCTAGTCCTTCCTCCTACAATGAGGCAGGATCAAACATACCTAGACCATCCCTGACAGGTGTTTGTCTAACCTGCTCTTAAAAGCCTCCAGTGATAGAGATTTCACAACCTGCTGTGGTAATCTGTTCCAAGCTTCATTATCCTTATAGTTAGAAAGCTTTTCCTCATATTCTAAGTAAATCTCCCTTGCTGCTAATTAAACCAATTATTTCTTGTCCTACCCTCCATGGACATGGAGCAAAATTGACACTGTCTTCTTTATAACAATCTCTTACATATTTGAAGACTGTTAGCAGATCCCCCTCAGTCTTTTTTTGACTAAACATGTCCAGTTTTTTTCACCCTGTCCTCAAAGGTCAGATGGTTTAAACCTCTTATCATTTTTGTTGCTCTCCTTTGGATTATCTCCAATTTGTGCACATCTTTCCTAAAGTGTGGGATGCACAACTGTACGCGGTAACCCAGCTGAAGCCATGCTGAGTATAGCAGGGCAATTATCCCCCATGTCTTACATATGACACCCCTGTTTATACATATCAGAATAACATTGGTCTTTTTCACAACAGCATCACACAGTTGACATTCATTTTGTGATCCACTATACCCCGCCCCTCAGATCCTTTGCTGCAGTGTGACTGCTTGGGCAGTTATTTCCCCATTTTGAAGTTGTGCATTTTGTTTATTCATTCCTGAGGTCTCCATTAGGCATCACTGAGATTCGTAAAACCCTCACTCAGCAGCAGCTGTCCCTGCAGATGCCTGAAATGCCATGGACACCTAGATTTTTGCTACAAATGTCCCCTAGATGCTTAAATTTTTGCCTGTGAAGCAGGGGCGGCTCTAGAAAATAGGCTGCCCCAGGCAGCGCGGTGTGCTGCGTCACCCTTCCTCGGTCCCGCGGCGGGTCCCCTCTTCCCGCGGCTCCGGTTGAGCTCCCGCGGCAGGTCCACCGGAGCTCCGGGACGAGCAGGCATCTGCCGCGAGCTCCACTGGAGCCGCGGGAACAGACGGACCTCCCGCGGGCATGGCTGCGGACGGTTCCGCGCGGGGCGGCTCGTTTGAGCTGCCGCAGTCATGCCTGCGGGAGGTCCAGCGAGCCGCGGGACGAGCGCCCTCCCCTCGCAGTCATGCCTGCGCAGGTCCAGTCGTCCGGCCCGGTGGACTCCCCGCAGGCATGACTGCGGCAGGTCCACCGGCCCAGCCTGCCGCCCCCTAGATTTGGCCGCCCTAGGCAACAGCTTGGTTTGCTGGTGCCTAGAGCCGCCCCTGCTGTGAAGCATGTGCACTGCACCTCAGACAGGCTCCTGAACACCTAAGCCACAGCAAGATTCTCAAAACAGCTGAAATTTGAAGTTTCCCTGCTCTCTTGCCTGTGGGACTGTAACAGGTGGGTCCGGGGCTCAACCCTCTGAGGGGAGGAGGGGAGCCATACCGGCCCGCTGGTCTCACGGGGGCTCTGTCCTGTCCCTTTAAGGCTAGGCAACAGCGTCAGAGTCTCCGGGGCTCCGGCCTTGGGCTACAAGGTGGGGCCGTAAACCATAGACGGAGGGCTCAAGCCCCTGGTGGCAGGGCCGAGCAATAAACAGTATAAGGAAGGCTCAGGCTTCTTGTAGCCGTGCTGAGCAATACACAGTACAGGCGGAAGCTTAGGCCTCTTGCAGCAGGGCTGAGCAATAAACCATTCAAGGAGGGCTCAGGCCTTTTGTAGCAGGGCTGAGCACTAAACAGTACAAGGGAGCTCAGGCCTCTTGCAGCAGGGCTGAGCACTAAACAGTACAAGGAAGGCTCAGGCCTCTTGCAGCAGGGCTGAGCAGTAAGGTGAGGGGGATAACTTCCACCCGTGAGTGGGGTGGCAGGGGGGACACAGGCCCACCCACTCCACTGTGTCCCGGCCCGGGGCCCTAAACAGCGGTTGCTACCACTGATGGTCAGTGGGGATCCTGACCGCAACACACTGACATGGGCATTGTCTGGTCAGCAGCCTGGCTGAGGTCGGCTGCCCCCGGGCCACTTCCAATATCCCCCTCGGGTCCTACCTGGTCCACGGCGTCCAGTCCTGGGAAGTCCCACTGCAAGGGTTCCTCACCCCCCGGGCTGGGGGATAGATCTGGTAAGTCCTCGGGGAAGTCCGGCCAATTCTGCTCCGGGGGTTCCTCGGGGTAACAGCACGGTGGTGGGGACGTTCCTAGAGGCTCCTCTTCATAGGTGGCACGGGGAAGCTCTGGCAGGTCTTCCCAGTAGCGAGTCAGGGGTATCTCCGGCCAGTCCGGGCAAGGGCTCTGGGCTCCAGTGGCTTCCCCGTCAGGAGCTCCCTCAGGCAGGTCTGCTCCCCGTGGTGGCTGGGCACTGACTGAGCTGGAGGGGCTGGCTTTTATCCTTCCGGGTCACCGCCTGACCCTCTGAGGGGCGGGCTCACCACTCTGTAGCCCCGCCTCTTCCTGTGTCCGGGGCTCAACCCTCTCCAGGGAAGAGGGGAGCCACCCTGGCCCGCTACAGTGACCCATTTCAGTAGAGCTGCTCACTTATAACTATTAGCCCAGTGATGAGGGCAATTGCTTGGGATGGGAGAGTTCAGTTCCTTCCTCTGCCTGCTATGGAGAAGGGGTTTCCCACCTCTCATGTAAGTGCGCTGGTCTATGCAGTCACTCTGACATTCTCTTTGGCCCATTACACACTGAATTATGGCTACAAACTGAACAGCCTCCACAGGAGAGTTGGAGAGAGCTCTGCCTCAGAATAAGCCATACCCCAGGGGTTAGGGCCCTCACAAAAGAGGTGGTAGATCCTTGTTTAAATCCCTTTTCCAGGAGAGGGGAGAAGTGAACTGGAACCACTGGCCTAAAGGTTGTAATGGGGCCTCTGCCTTTTGCACTTCACCTCTCCCTGTTATTTTCTAAAAAAAAAATAAAAAAAATGGCTGGGACACCTTACCCCAGGAACGGGTTCATGGTGGTGGATCCCAAGCAGAGATAGGTGTTCCCTTAATCTTGGATTAAGGTGCCTAAATCACAGATTGGGGTGGGGATTAGGACACTCCCCTCTCATTGGCATTTGCTATTGGCTACTTTAGGAGGCTCACTGTGCAGCATTCTGGCTTTTGAAAATCCTGTTCTTAGGCTCTTGTCCTTCTCCATGTATTGTGTCTAAGGGTTCCGTGAAAGACTAAGACTGAAAAATGACTCCCCAGCTGGGTTCTCTCCCAAACACCAACCTTCAGAGGACTCAGCTGGCGAGAGAAGCGGCTCCGTCCGACCCTCTTCAGCTCCCTGCCTGGGCCCAGCTGATGGGGGGCAGGGCTGAGTGAGCTGGAAGTGCCAGGGGAGAGGCACAGCAGGAGAAGGAGAGAGCTGCTCTCCCCCAATGGCAGGCTAAACAGAGCAAGCCCTTCAAGGGAAGCTTGGGACTTGCCAAAATCTGGGGGTGCACTTGACCCCGCATGTGTCCCCCATCCAACGCCTACAGTATAACCTATGGCCCTGGAATCACCTGGTACCTCTGGCAAGGTACAGCTGAACTTTTTGGGAAAAGAAAAGGAAATTGTGGTGATGTGTGTGTGTGTGTACATAGAATTCGATGTGTGCAGTTACTCATGTCCTGCTGCTACATATCTGCCACCTGGAGTGTTATGTTTTGTTCAGACTGTGGCTGACTAAGGGTGACCAGAGAGCAAATGTGAAAAATCGGGACAGGATAGGGGGTAATAGGAGCCTATATAAGAAAAAGACTCAAAAATCGGGACTGTCCCTATAAAATCAGGACATCTGGTCACTCTAGGCTGACTTAACTGGTTCGTGATTATTGACCATCTATCTGTGTGTCTTGCTTTGATTTCCTTGTGTTTTGGGCTTGCTGTTCTGGAGTGCATCAAAGTGTAACACTCCTGCTCCAGGAGTTGCAAACTGGGATGCAGGGCTGTAGTACAGCTCAGGTTTGGCCCGCCCAACCCTCCATCCTGAAGACAGAGGGTCAAGTAGGCTAAACTTGAGGGGTGCTGTGACTCTGTGTGACTGGTTGCAAAGCCCAAAGTAGGGATGCAAGTCCAGAGCCATGGGACACAGGAGCAGTACCCCCCAAACTATAATTATAGGGGCTGACAGCCAGAGCCCCACCAGCCCAGCACCACCCCCAACACTGCTTTTCCTCCAGCATTTAAAATAGTGTTAAATATATATTAAAATAGTGGTTTTAATTCATATGGCATGGGTGTGGGGGGGGGAGAGGTTGCACTCAGAGGCTTGCTATGTGAAAGGGGTCGTCAATAGAAAAAGTTTGAGAAGCACTGATTTAAAACCAGGCACTGCCAGCAGAACTTGAAGCTGAAATGATTAGTGAAAATGTGATGGGGAGTGGGATTGGGCTATCTACTGTTTAGGATTAAAATGACATTAGGCAGGAAATACAGTGAAAAGTGAGATAGTGGGGGATAACCAGCTATAATAACAACAGGTGATTACAAACAATTAAAATACTATTGGGTTTTTTTGGAGTAGAAAAGGTGCATGTGAGGTCAGCAGTGGGTGTGAGGCTTTGGTGGAAACTGGGACTCATGAGGAGGAGGTTTTGAACCACAATAATTGAACTTCTAACTTTCATTTGATATCATCAGTTTCTTTCAGTTTGTTTTCTTTCTCTATTCAGGTTTAAGTAGGGACTTTGTTCACCTCTGCTTCTACAGCTCTCAGCTCAATGGGCTGTTTTGAGACTTCTAGGCACAATCTCTAATAATGTAGGGATCATGAAAGTAATACAATAATGACTAAAGTGTTTGGTAGAATCCGGAATAATATGCCTTTGAGTTCATCTTAATAATTAGCTCCTGTGTTTTTATATGAATGAGTTTTTGGCGATGGGCCAAATACTGTATTTAAATGTCAACCATATTTCTTAAATATTGTCATACTGCAGTATGATAGACATGGTGAAAGTACCAAGTCCTGCAAGCAAATCTACTGCTAGTGAAACTACAGGCTTGGGCCAAATATTTCCCCCTGTCCCAGATCATACCATCATTAGACCAGCAATTCTCAGAATGAAAACTCTCTTTGCAGCTGACATCGCTCTTGATGCAAACATAGTCAAGCCTATATTCTCTCCATTTCCAGCGATAAGAAGAGTTTGAGACAGGAAGCCCAACCTCAGAATGTTCCACCAAATCCAGAGAATGTGACTTGTCTATCTGTGTTTTTGGCTCCGAAGTACTCTCCTCTGAAAAACACTTCTGGGAGGTTAAGATTGGGAGCATCTCTGACTGGGACCTGGGAATGCCCAGAAAATCCATACGGAGAAAAAAAGAAATATTTCCCTGTCCCCTAAATTGGAATTTGGGGCTTTGGATTTGAGTGGGAGAGATTATTGGGCAAGAACAGATCAATGGACCCAGGTCATGCTTCAGAAAAAAAGAATTGAGTTCACCTTACTTATCCAGAGAGGCAGGTGACTTTTTTCAGTGCAACTGACATGTCTGTGTTGTTCACATTTAACAATTGTGCATTTTCAAAGGAAATTTATACAATCTTTAAACAAATTCCCACAGAGAAAACTCAATGAGAAGTCAAGTCCAGCTACCTGGGTTGTGGCAGAACCAAATAAACCAAGATCATCCCTGACAGATGTTTATCCAACTTGTTTTTTAAAGCTTCCAATAATGGGGACTCCACAACCTCCCTTGGAAGGTTGGACAAATTGAAGAAAGTCCAGAGAAGAGCAACAAAAATGATTTAAAAGGTCTAGAAAACATGACATATGAGAGAATATTGAAAAAGTTGGGTTTGTTGAGTCTGGAGAAGAGAAGACTGAGAGGAGAAATGATAACAGTTTTCAAGTACATAAAAGGAGGCGGGAGGAAAATTGTTCTTCTTAACCTCTGAGGATATGACAAGAACTAATGGGTTTAATTTGCACCAAGGGTGATTTAGGTTGGACATTAGGAAAAACCATCTGTCAGAGCGGTTAAGCACTGGAATAAATTGCCTAGGGAGGTGGTGGAATCTCCATCATTGGTGATTTTTAAGAGCAGGTTGGACGAACACCTGTCAGGAATGGTCTACATAATACTTAGTCCTGTTTTGAGTTCAGGGGACTGGACTAGATAACCTCTTGAGGTCCATTCCAGTTCTATGATTCTGAGTCTATGATTCTATTATTCTTTTTCCTAATATCTAATCTAAATCTCTTTTTCTGCCAAATGAGCCCATTACTTCTTGTCCTACCTTCACCATCCTCTTTGTAACAGCCTTTAACATATTGGAAGACTGTTGTCAGGTCCCTCCTCAATTTTCTTTTCTCAAGACTAAACTTGCCCAGTTTTTTTAATCTTTCCTCATACATCAGGTTTTCTAAACCTTTGATAATTTTTTCTGTTCTCCTCTGGACTTTCTTCAATTTGTCCACAGCTTTCCTAAAGTGTGACACCCAGAACTAGACACAACTGAGGCCTCACCAGTGCTGAGAAGAGTGGGACAGTTACCTCCCGTGTCTTACATACACAACAGAATCATGTTAGCCTTTTTTGCAGCTGCATCACATTGTTGACATATAAAATTTGTGGATCACTATAATCCCCAGAACCTTTTCAACACTATTACCACTTAGCCAGTTATTCCACATTTTGTAATTGTGCATTTGATTTTTTCCTTCCTAGTAGATGTATTTTGCACTTGTCTTATCCTGTTGAATTCAGACCAGTTCTCCTATTTGTCATGGTCACTTTGAATTTTAAACCTGTCCTCTAAAATGCTTCCAACCACTCCCTGCTTGGTGTCATCTCTAAATTTTATAAGCATACTCTCCACCCCATTATCCAAACCATTAAGGAAAATATTGAGTAATACCTGACTCAGAATTGACCTTTGCGGGACCCCACTAGATACATCCTCCCAATTTGACAGTAAACCATTAATAACTACTCTTTGAGTACAGTGTTTCAACCAGTTGTGCACCCACCTTACAGGAGTTTCATCTTGACCACATTTTCCATGACATTTACTTATGAGAATGTCATGTGGAATTTTGTCAAAAGGCTTACTAAAATCACAGTTTATCATGTCTACTGCTTCCCTACATCCACTAAGGGTATATCTATACTACAAAATTAGGTCAAATTTATAGAAGTCAATTTTTTAGGAAGTGATTTTATACAGTCGATTGTGTGTGTCCCCACTAAGCACCTTAAGTCGGCAGAGTGCGTCCACTGTACCGTGGCTAGCATTGATTTTCGGAGTGTTACACTGTGGATAGCTATACCACAGTTCCCACAGTCTCTGTCGCCCCTTGGAATTCTGGATTAAGCTCCCAATGTCTAATGGGGTAAAAACATTGTCGCGGTTGATTTTGGGTACATGTTGTCAGTCGCCTCTCCTTCCATGAAAGCAATGGCAGACAATCGTTTCACGCCTTTTTTCCGTGAAGATGCCATACTGCTTTCAGCATACGGTGAAGTAGGACTGCTAACTGTCATCATCAAACAACTGCTTCTGCTGCAGCTCTGCTTTCCTGGTGCCATGAATCCACCTCACAGGTCCTCTATATGACCGTCGTCATCCACCGCTTCCGCAGCAACTCTGCTCTCCTGCTCTTGTCTCGCCATATCACGGCAAGCCTGCAGCCCACTCAGATATTTAGAAAAATCCAATCTTTATTTAAAAATTGTCAGTGATGGAGAATCCACCATGACTCTTGGTAAGATGTTCCAATGGTTAATTACCATCACCATTAAAAATGTACTCCTTATTTCCAATCTGAATTTGTCTATCTTCAACTTCCAGCCATTGGATCTTGTTAGTCCTTTGTCTGCCAGACTGAAAAGCCCACTATCAAATATTTGTTCCCTATGTAGGTTCTTACGTGGGATCCACAAAATTACTTAGATACCTAAACCCCAGACCCAGGCAGCTAAATCTTGGGTTTGAGTGCTTAAATCCCAGTTTTAGGTTCTATTGCAATCCACAAAACTCTCGCTGAATGCTATAGGTGCCTAAACTCACTCAGTACCTAAGTTTTTAGGGTAAAAGTTCTGCTGTCTCACTCTAGGTGTCTGAATGCCTGTCTCCTATCTAAGTACAGAGTGATTCACAAACAGAGGGAAAGACAAGCATCCATCTGCCCAAATCCCGTGTGGGGCTCAATCTAGTAGGCAGCCTCTGCAAACAACTACTGGATCAGGTCCCATTCAAAATCCCACTGCTGTTAGAGAATATGGAGGGGGTGCTCAGCTTAGCCTATTGGTTAGAATGCTTGCCTGGGAGGTGGATAACCCAGGTTCAGTTTCTCTCTCTACCCTGAAGGGAGAAAGGATTTGTGCAGAGATCTCTGGTATCTCAGAAGAGTGCACCAGCTAGTGGGTCACAGGCTGTTCTGATGGGGTGGTGGTTCCATCAATGACTCTTGTTGAAGCTCTTTCACTGTGTTTAAATAAATAGCTGTTGAGCAAGAAAGTGGAAATTAGTGTATAGCCTGATAGTTAGGGCACAACCCCGCCCCCTCCCCCCACTGAGATCTGGGAGTCTCCTTGCTCTAATCATTCTTTCGTTATTTATACACAGTGTAACAGCTCAACAGGAGAGAGTGAAAGGGAGCCCCACATTAGAATATCCCATGGGCCAGTGTTTTCAGCACTCACTGTAGTGGCGGGAGACACCTGTGCAAATCCTTCCTCTCCTTGAACTCTGACATAACCCTACTGGAGTTAATGGGCCACATCATCAATTGGTATAAATCAGAGCAGAACAGGAGTGTCAATGCGACCAGATTGCCAACCAGTGTAAATCTGTGCAAACCCCTTAGGAGTCAATGGGCCAGATTCCCAGCTGGTGTAAATTCATATACTTCATTGGAGTCTAAGAAGCCATCTATGGTCAGATTAAGGCACAGAGGCCTCTGTGAAATGGACATAGTCCTCCTTATGGCAACCTAAACAATTGACACTTGCTGTGCTCTTGCGGGTGCTACCATTATATAAGAACATAAGAACAGCCATACTGGGTCAGACCAATGGTCCATCTAGCCCAGTATCCTGTCTTTCAACAGTGGCCAATGGCAGGTGCTTCAGAAAGAATGACCAGAACAAAAGGGCAATTATTGAGTGATCCATTCCCTGTAATCCAGCCTCAGCTTCTGGGAGTCAGAGACTAGGGACTGCCACAGCATAGGGTTGCATCTCTGACCATCTTGGCTGATAGCCATCGATGGTCCTAATCTCCATGAACTTATCTAAAACTTTTTTTGAACTGCATTATAATTTTGGCCTTCACAACATCCCGTGGCAACGACTTTCATAGACTGACTGTGTATTGTATGAAGTACATTCTTTAGTTTGTTTTAAACTGGCTGCCTATTAACTTCATTGGGTGATCCCTAGTTCTTGTGTTATGCAAAAGAGTAAATAACACTTCCTTATTCACTTTCTCCACACCATTCACAAACCACCTCTTTCACACAAGTTTAATCTAAATGTTAATATTGTCTTTTGATCTCTGAATCAACAGAATATTGTAACAGACAGGAACCGTCTGGTTACATTGTTAACATCTCACAAGATATACGTAAACACAAACACATACAATCACTATCTTCTTCTAATGCTCTAACAGTACAAGTCTACATTTCAAAGCTCTAGTCTATCTAACAGATATGTATTAGCTATTTATCAGGAATGGCCCTAATTACCATTCATATACTTTTCTAATATGTCTAATATGTTCAGTGTGAGAGTATGTTACATATGGACTTCTATTCAAGAAGAAAAGCAAATCCAAAAATGTGTCAAGGGTAAGAATCCAGTGCCAGTCTTTTCTCAGAAGATTAATCAAAGGCCAGAACCTACCCAGGGTGGAAGAGAGAGAGAAAATAGACCATATAAGTGAACATTCACAGTAATCGAACTGCATATTCAGAAATTCATCTTAAAATGACACTTTACATCAAAATGTCAATTTGAAATTAATTTTTTGTATTGAATTAACATTTCTAAATGTATAAAGGGAAAATCATTTCCATTTTCCTGACCAAGAATTTAAAAAAGTAATAAAAAGAAGATATTTTTCTCATGGGAAATTTTGATTTTGACAAAACCACATTTTTCAAGTGAAAATGTTTCATGCAATTTTTTTTAACTAGCTCTGTCAAAAAACATATCTTCATAGCAGACTCGTTGCAATAATCTATGCCCTCAGATATTTAATTTAAATGATAATTACATATATATGAGATGAATTTTGCTCCATAATCTGCAGTGACCTTTTTGCCTGCACTTAGTTTTTAAGCATTAGTGTCTTAATCACCTACAGATTGTTAAATGTTATATTGACGATGAAGGGAGAGCTCCACAAAGAGGACTAGCATTGCAACATCCAATTTTAGGTGCTCAGCTGCCCAGTGGAATCCACAGCTATGATGTGTAGGTACCTAGGCTCCCTGTGGAATGAATGAGGGTAAACAAGCACCAAGAAACTGGGTTCGCAAAACCCAGGATGCTGGGCAGGAAGCTGCCTAAACTAAACCACCAAACATTTAGTTTTCAAAAGCTGTTTTATTAAAAAAAAATGAAAATTATCCATCTTCAATTTCCAGTTTCTCATTGAAAAATTGGAAGATTCAATCAAAATGAATTTTCTCTAAACATTTTAATTTTGATGAAAACGTCATTTATATACATGTAAAAGTTTGAAAAGAAAATTTTGACCATCTCTAATTAGACCTATCTTCATAATGGGCATGTAAATGAGAGCTAAATTCCCCATACTTTGGAGTAGTTCAGATTAAAATTTGGCTCCCAATCCAAATTTGGGACTATGACTATCCTATAGAATATATGCTAGCAAACAACGTTTTAGGCACCTAATTGCCACTTTAGGCACCAACATCCCAGAATCAGGCACCATTAGGTTTCGCAAAGCCCCTGCTCAACTACCACCAAACCCTGTAGTTGCCTAAACTCACACAACACCTAAATTTTTGCAGTAGCCGTTGCCGAGGTGCCTATGTTTCTGCCTCTGAACAGGCGCACTGCAGTCCCATGCCAGGCACTGGATGCTCAAAACCCCAGAGATTTTCATGGACCCGGGGAAGATAAATATTCCTCCCCATAACCCACCTGGAGGACCTGATGTAATAGGCATATTCAATGGCCACTTACTGAATATAGCCATGCAAGAGAGCTCATGCAAAGCAGGTAGTGGTGTGCGGGGAGAAAGAGGCCCTCCCTCCTAACTTTTAGCACAGTGGTTAGGGCTCTCACCTAAGATGTGAAAGACCCTCCCCTCCTCCCCACCTCATAGGGAGAATATATTTGAATAGGAGTCTCCCACCCCTCAGGAGAGTGCCCCAAGCACTGACCTATGGAGCACTCTCACAGGGGGGCCTCAGTGTCTGCTGTTGAAGCTGTTCCACTCTGGTGAAAAAAACGTCATCAGAGCAGGTGGACTGGATCTTGGGTTGCCGAGGTCTTGAGTGCATGATCTGACCACCAAGCTACAGTCATTCTTGCATGTGGATGCACTCTCATTCTCGCTCACCCAATAACTCATTAGCTATCCACAGTGAAAGAGCTTCAGCAGGCGAGAATGAGAGAGCCCCACACTGGAATATCTCAGAGTGTAGAGGTTAGGGCACTCGTGTGAGAAGTGGTCTAGGACTGCTCCTCTCCCTTCTTGCCCTCAGGCACAGGGGGGGACATGAATTGGGGTCTCCTGCATCCCAGGTGAGTACCCTAAAGTTATGAGGGAGAACCCACTCCTCCACCTTCTTGTTGAAAATGTGGAAGTGCCAAACCCCAAGAGCGGATTCACAATTGGGAATCCCAAGCACAGAGTGGTGCTGGATTTAGGCAACTATCTCCCTGAAAGGGGCAGGGGTTAGCACACACCCCTCAGGACAGCACCTCCCATTGGCTAGTTTAAGTGAGGAGCTGCCTAGCATGCTGGCTTTGTTGGATCCTATTCATTCTGTAAGAATGGCCATTCGGGGTCAGACCATGGTTCCTCTAGCCCTGTAACCTGTCTCCGACAATAGCCAGTACCAGAGCTTCAGGGGGAGTAAATAGAACAAGGCAATTATGGAGACATCCAACCTTGTCTTCCCCACCCAGCTTCTGGTAGTCAGAGGTTTAGTGTGGCCCCGAGCATGGGGTTAAATCCCTGACCATCTTCACTAATAGTCATTCATGGATTTCTCCTCCTCCATGAACCTATCTAGTTCTTTACTGAACCTAGTTACACTTTTGGCCATCACAACATCCCATGGCAATGAGTTCCATGGGATACTTGTATGTTGTGTGAAAAAAGTGCTTCCTCTTTTTGTATTAATCCTTCTGCCTATTGATTCATTTGGGTGACCCTTGGTTTTTGTATTGTGGGAAAGGGTATATAAAACTGTATTTGCTTTCTCCCCATTGTTAATGATTTTATAGCTCTCTATCATATCCCCCCAAAATCATCTCTTTTTCTAAGTTGAAAAGAATATGGGGAACCTGGGCACCAAACACAGGCTCTATGAATCCCAGGGTATGTACAGGAAGTTCTCGGATTTGCGATGCCCAACTTACGTCGGACACCACTTATGATGCTTTTTCAGTCGCCTGCTTGTTTCACCCCATGACACTTGGTTTGCCCTTATGACGTGCTATTTGCATAAAGTTTGCTTGAATTCCCTTCCTGGGCGCGTTATACAGTACTGGTATGGAGCTGAAAAGGGTTGCTTCTGATTGACTTCAAGGCAGCCAGGTAGCGTTTCTGCTTGTTTTTGATTGGCTCCCAGTCCCAGCCAATCAGAAAGCTTGAACAGTGATTGTCTGAGGCTCAGCATATGTGCCATTCTCTCTGGATTGCTGAGCCCGTGTTGCCAGCATTCTGAGTCAAAGTATATGTGAGTTTATATGTTTATTTCAATGCTGTTTACAAAATGCAGGGTAGAGTAAATACATTGATGTTGCAATGTTAGTCATCTATAATTCATTTAGTACAAAAATCTGGGTTAGTGTGGTGAAAATAGTGTATCAAGCCTTGGTTCAGGAACCAATACCCCCTTTATACCATTGATTATTACGGGAAAAGCTGTTTTGACTTACAACTTTTCGACTTACAATGCAATTCTGAGGAACGAATTGTGTCGTAAGTCCGAGGACTCCCTGTATGCACCAGAAATGCTACAGTGGCACTGCTGCAGCTGGGCTGCTGAACAGTAGACACTTACAACAGTAACAGGAGGGGTTCTTTCATTGCTCTAGTAAATCCACCTCCGGGGCTTAGGTTGGCTTAATTACATTGCACAAGGAGGGAAATTTTTCAAAACCCTGAGTGATGTAATTAAGCCAATCTACCTCTGCAGTGTAGACCAGCCCCCCAGTGATTTTCTAGATACCTAAAAGTTAGGCATGGTGATGAAGAGCATCTCCAAGCCTAAGTTAATTTGTGAATCTGGCCCATAGCATAGATGAAGCGTACACCAATAGAAGGTATTTTTCTTCTGGTATAGGAACATCGCCTCCCTGAATGACATTTAGCTAAGATAGAAGCACTCTTGCAACACCATAGCTCCCCTGACCAACATAACTATGATGGTAAACATTTTAATTGTAGATCAGGTCTTATTCATCCTCTATTCATGGGAAGATATCAATATTTAACTGATGGAGTAGGATGTGCTTACTAGTCTCAGAGAGATGAAAGAAAGGCTGTTCTGTTTATGAATCTGGAGGATCAACCACTCCCTGCCTTGGTTTGAAAGTCAACAGTGCATAGATCACAGACTCTTCTCTTCTGATTGGAAAACTCTTTAAAACAATAAGCAAAGGTATCAATCATCTCTAAAATGCATTTATACAAAGTCTACAGAGAAAAAAATAAGCCATATTTTTTAAAAGCAGAATGAGTTAATACAGCCAAAAATATTAAGGAAAATAATTATATTTATTAATTTATCAAGAGGAAAACAACTAGGGAGAAAGGTCAGAATATACATTAATAAATAAAGAAGGGGACAAAATTAGTGATGACTCAAAATAATTTGTGATTTCTTTCTTAATTCGTCTTTAAAAAGAAAGAAAAATACCCTCTAGAATCTAGAACAAATTGAACCATAAACAATAAGCAGCATAGGTTTAAAAAGGAATAGAAATTGTCAGCCAAATGAGAATTTTTTTTGATAGAATTTAAAAGTCATTGGAAAGTTTCTTTGAGGAGTGACACTACCTAGCTCTCTCTTACTTAATGCTGAAATAGGATTCACATTTTACACCCAGTTTTGTGGGTTTAAGTTTTACGGGTTACATTTTCACTTGTGGGGTTTGGACCTTCACTGACAAGGCAATCTCTTATGTAAGCTGCCTGTTCTCTCACCCCAATCTACTGACACCTAATTCTGGACACAGTACAGCAGCCTGGTAAAGCTCAAGGACCTCTTGTTTATTGGCCTATTTCACATCCTTTGTGCTGCCTGACGTGTGCCCTTAACTTCCCTGCTGAGGATATTCCCAACATGGGGGAGTTCCCAGCTGTGGACTGTCCCTAGCGCTACATCTACACTGAAGCTGGAAGCAAGCCTCCCAGCCTGGGTACACAGATTCATACAAGTGGGGCTTGAAGTAGTGTGCAGAAAATAACTGTGTGGACATTGCGGCTCGGGCTGGAGTTCAGGCTGTGAAGCCCACCCGACTATCTTGGCTTGAGAGCCCAAGCTCCAGCCTGGGTCACAATTTTTAGTGTGCTAGCTTGAGCCCTTCTAGTGCAAGTCTGTCTACATGGACTGGGAGGCTCACTCCCAGCTGCAGTATAGAGAGTCCTACCCTTAGAGCCCATAACTGGCTGATGCAAATTAGAGCAGACCCATGGCTGCTCTAACCTGGCCTGCACTTGGGAAGAGAATTAAGGAATTGTAACTAGCTCCCTGGCAGTACTGCAGTACTCAGTGAAACCTGGTTGCAAGAGACTTTAGCCCTTAAACTTGAGAAACTTGGATCCCAGAACAACTTCATGCATCCAGCCTGTAAAGAATTTCATGCCAGATAGAGTTTAACTTTCAGGGTGCCTCATTTAATTTGTAAAAATCTGGGAAATTCCTACACATAAAAACTTAATTAAGATAGCTTGAATTTAGATTAAAACGTATTGCACTATACCCAAATAGATATTTTTAAACCTCGCAAACATATACTTCTAAAGAAACAACTGTATCTTAGAAAGCCTGGAAATGTACATTTAAGACATAGTCCCACAGCCATGGAATAAGTGAACGTTAATTATAGCACCCCCATGTATTTCCTGCTCTTCAGAGACAGCTATAATAAATAACTTAGAAGGGACAAACACAGAACAGAATCCCAGGAAAGAAACAAACAACCCCCCTGCCCAAACCAAACTAAAAAAACAACAGGAACACAGTAGCAGAAATAAAAACAAAACAGAGGGAGACTTTGTTCATCCAGCTAAAGCAAATATTCCAGATTCTATCCAATTGTCATTTATTTGGCCATGTTTAAAATTCAAACTCCAGGATATCTCAGACAGCACAGAAAAATGAGTCGCAATTATTTTTGCTAGGGAGAAGGATTAAGATTGTTGAAGCTTTGTGTTTGCTGTTGGGATGACCCCCTCCCCAAATAATAGTAGCTAAAAGTATTTTAAATATTTAAAAGTTTAACAGTTTCTGGTCAAATTTAAAAGCCAAAATCCAGACTCCAATTTGGATTCAGATCTGCAATTTTCTGGTGACATGTGCTATAGAAAGATTTATATAAATAACTTTGATAGTCTCACTTACTGTACCACTTCCATGTCCCACAATCGAGGCATCTGGGGAAAGAATTACATTTAGTCCATTCTTATCAGTTTCCAGTGAAAAGCCAGAGAACTTGTGTCAGTTCTCACACAAGGATGTATTCCAATTCTTGCTCCCAACACAATAGGACATAAAGTCACACTGGAGAGATCCAAAGATCTGTCTTCACAAAGTCAGCGTCACAGAGCAGAGTGGCTCATTAAAGTCCCCTCCAATGCCCTTGGATACAGTTATGGGACAGAATGAGCCACAGTTCTTTTTCTAGCTCTCATTTTAAGACATTGTTGCATTCATGTAACATTTAAAAATCATCTCATTCTGTACTCTGTGTTATAAAGCAGGTCTCAGAGGAACCACACATTTGCGTTTCCTGAGTTCTGAGCACTTAAATTCTCGGCTATAAATATGCCTTAATCTAGTGATATTGGATATGACTCCTTTAATCACTTAGTGAAATAATAACACCTGGGCTGCAATTTATCATGCTTATTTCATCCCTTATAGGGGAATGTTTCTGGAAAGCTTGAGAAAAATTTACTCAGCTATTTGTGAGGATCTGATGTTATGAAGACAGAATTTTGTAAACCAAATATTAAAACTACATTTTCTCTTTTTAAAAAAAGTGTCCTTCAAAAAACAACCTAAGAAAATAAAGTCAGAAATCTCCAGATTTATTGATAGTGATTAAAGTAACATTTATATCATGATCTGGTTAGGGTGACCATATTTATCAAAATGAAATCATGATATGGCGTGGAGCTGGCCTGCGCCACCTGGCATGACTGTTTGCCTGAGACTCCCCACTCCCGCACACGGGGCTGTCCCAAGCCACCTGGCATTGCTGCTTGCCCAAGCCCCACGCCACCTGGAACTGGTTGAGCCCCACACCACCCTGGGCTGACTGCACGAGCCCCACCGCCCAGTGCCTTGTGTTGCCACTAGCCTCCCAAACATACCTCCGTGCTCCCCGCAGGGGGCACAACCCACTTTTTTGGCAAAACTGGGCATATGTTCCAATTGCTCCTGCCAACTGATCAGAGCAACTTGCAACTGGCAAGAGCAAATGGGACAAGTGCCCATTTTTGCCAAAAAAGTCAGGACGTCCGGGATAACGCTTAAAAAGGGGGATTGTCCTGGCCAAAACAGGATGTATGATCACCCTAGCTCTGGTCCATCAATGGCTATTAGCCAGGATGGTTAGGGATGCAACCCTATGCTCTGGGAGTCCCTTGCCTCTGATTGCCAGAAGCTGGGACTAGACAACATGGGATGGATCACTTGATAATTGTCCTGTTCTGTTCATTCCCTCTGAAGCACCTGGCATTGGCACTGTTCGAAGACAGGATACTGGGCTAGGTGGATCATTGGTCTGACCCAGTATGGATGTTCTTACTTTTTTCATGTTCTTATGGAAAATGAGAGTTAAAGTCTCCCTAGCAGTTGAACGAGCTCTCTGCCTTTAGTCCCCCCTCTCCTCTGCACTGCTCTCCTTTACTTCCCTATCTCACAGTTCTAGTCATGCCCTCATTCCTCAGCTCTGGCTCACTCCTCACACCCACTTTCTTTGCTCCAGCCCCCTGAGCTCTTTTGTAGAATATCTTGGGGCCACATTTCCATCAGCTCTATCATCTTTTTGGATAACCAAATCTACCTCCTCCTCATGATTGAATTATGTACCTCTCTCATGTTCTGGTCAAATTCCCACCAGTTTCTTTAAGAAAATCTTTACACTCTCCAGTGGAAGCTTCTACAATTTCTGTCCCATCATTTCTACCCTATTCAGTGTCTTTCCTTTCTTTATACCAGTCTCTGGATGAACTATTTCAGCCTGCAATTTATCTGACTGCCCACATGACACCATCCCTTCCTGACTGCTGGATTTCCTTGCTTTCACTCATCCTTTTATCTCCCTTCTTCTCACTTTCTCCCTACATTATAGCTTCTTTCCATTGACCTTTAAACATACTGTGTTATCTCTGATCCCCACACATAGGTTCCTTAACCCCATACAAATGGTACTGTGTCTATTACTATGGCTCAGAGAAGCCATACTATCCCAGTGAATTCTCTCACTACACCCACTGTTACTCCAGAAAAGGAGTATGTGGTACACATGATGAGAAAAGATTTAATGGAAAAGGAAGAGTGAGGAGACAGAATGGGAGAGGCAGCAAGAGGCCAGGGGTAAGTGGAGAAGAAAGGAGGCAGAAGAAAGAAAACTGGAAGGATGGAAGATAGGCATAGCTCAGGAGTGCGAGCACCAAATAAAGAGAGAGTGAAAGGGAAGAAGTGGGGGAGAAAAACTTGGGAAATAAAATGGGGTGGAGAGGAGGGACAGAGAAATGAATAGAAGAAATCCACATGCCAGCCCCAACACTTCACACTCACTCATTCCCTGCACATATCCCATCACCCACAGGAGTGGTTCACCAGTTGCCTACACCAAGCCAAACTACCCTCAGTGAGGAAAGCAGAGCAAGGGGTCTTGCCTTTCTAATGATAACAATAGTGCCTAGCTACTGTGGAGTGGTTTTCATCAGTAGAGCTCAAAGGGAGATACAGACAAATCCCAGGAGAAAGATGGTGTTTCCATGTGTTCCGTGTAAATCCCATCCTTCCCAGGAAGCACCCCAACCAGTACCTTCCTGCTCCTATACCTGGCTTCCCTTTATCTAGGCAATTCTAATGTCTGGGTCATATTTCCCTGTCCAGAATACCCCCCCCTTAAACTCCAACTCCCCACTTTACCCCCTAGCCCTGGGAGGCAGCTCAGTTTGGGCCCCCGAAGATCCTCAGAAGCTCCACCCCTCGCCACCCAAGCTGCTCAGTCCTCCAGACACCTGCTCTCTGCTCCAACCCCACTGGAAGGCCCTCGACTCTGTCAAAGAGGCACACATCAGGAGATGAGGACTCCAGAGTCCTCAAACTCCCCCTGTCCTCTACGAGGTGACTGGTCCCGAGAAACCCCTAATACCCTCCATGTGCTCTGGCCCCCATCAGTGCCTGCATGTGCTTCTATCCTCAGAGACCCACCAGTGTACCTCTATTGCATCTTAAGATCCTCAAGGAATCAATTCTGAAGCACTTAGTGAAGAGGAAAGTGATCAGGAAGAGTCAGCATGGATTGCCTTCTATGATGAAATAACAGACTCTGTGGATGAGGGGAAAGCAGTGGACATGTTATTACTTGACTTTAGCAAAGCTTTTGATACAGTCTCCCACAGTATTCTTGCCAGCAAGTTAAAGAAGTATGGGCTGGATGAATGGATTATAAGGTGGATAGAAAGCTGGCTAGATCATCGGTCTCAATGGGTAGTGATCAATGGCTCTGTGCCTAGTTGGCAGCCAGTATCAAGCAGAGTGCCCCGAGGGTCAGTTTTGTTCAATATCTTCATTAATGATCTGGAGGATGATGTGGACTGCACCCTCAGCAAGTTTGCAGATGACACTAAACTGACTGGGAGGAGTGGTAGATACACTGGAGGGTAGGGATAGGATACAGAGGATCTTAGACAAATTAGAGGATTGGGACAAAAGAAATATGATGAGGTTCAACAAAGACAAATGCAGAGTCCTGCACTTAGGACGGAAGAATCCCATTCATTGTTACAGACTAGGGACCGAGTGGCTAGGAAGCAGTTCTGCAGAAAAGGACCTAGGGGTTACAGTGGACAAGAAGCTGAATATGAGTCAACAGTGTGCCCTTGTTGCCAAGAAGGCTAATGGCATTTTGGGTTGTATAAGTAGGGGCATTTCCAGCAGATCGAGGGATGTGATCATTCCCCTCTACTCAGCACTGGTGAGGCCTCATTTGGAGTACTGTGTCCAGTTTTGGGCCCCACACTACAAGAAGGATGTGGATAAATTGGAGAGAGTCCAGCGGAGGGCAACAAAAATGATTAGGGGGCTGGAGCACATGACTTCTGAGGAAAGGCTGAGGGAACTGGGATTGTTTAGTCTGCAGAAGAGAAGAATGAGGGGGGATTTGATAGCTGCTTTCAACTACCTGAAATGTGGTTCCAAGAAGATGGATCTAGACTGTTCTCAGTGGTAGCAGATGACAAACTAAGGAGTAATGGTCTCAAGTTGCAGTGGGGGAGGTTTAGGTTGGATATTAGGATAAAACATTTTACCAAGAGGGTGCTGAAACACTGGAATGGATTCCCTAGGGAGGTGGTGGAATCTCCTTCCTTAGAGGTTTTTAAGGTAATGCTTGACAAAGCCCTGGCTGGGATGATTTAATTGGGGATTGGTCCTGCTTTGAGCAGGGGGTTGGACTAGATGACCTCCTGAGGTCCCTTCCGACCCTGATATTCTATGATTCTATGATTCTAATGCTCACATGACTCTGAAGGGGGGGGGGGCAGCAAAGCCAAGAAGGAAGAAAGGCCATGATAAAAGGGAGAGACTTTTGCCATGCTCTTTCTCTTCAACCTACATCTACAGCCACCACACCAAGCGACTGAAGAGCTGATCAAAGGGGAGAGTCTCGCTGAAGAGCAACCAGCCAGCCTGTGGTGAGAAGCATCTAAGTTTGTAAGGGCATTAAAAGTGTTAAGATCAGTTTAGAATGTGTTTTGCTTTTATTTCATTTGGCCAAATCTGACTTGTTAAATTTTGACTTATAATCACTTAAAATCTATGTTTATAGTTAATTCATTTGTTTGTTTATTCTACCTGACAGAGGCTACCCTTGGGTAATAATCCTGGTACATATCAATTTCTTTGTTAAATTGACGAACTCATATAAGCTTGTAGCATCCAGCGGTCATAACTGGACACTGCAAGACGGAGGTCCCTAGGGTTGTGTCTGGGACCGGAGATATTGACTAGTGTCATTTGGTTACACAATCCAAGGAGCAGCTTACATGCCAGAGGCTGTGCGTGAACAGCCCAGGACTTGGGATTCTCGCAGAAAAGTGGTGCAAGGCTGGCTCCCAGAATCAAGAAATGGAGTGATCTAGTAGATCACCGGTCAGGACAACAACAGAGGGGAACGTCAGCTCACCCCACCCCACCCCCATCCCTCACACTTTTGATTTTTCTGAAATTTTAATGGCGGGTAGATATTCATGTGACATGTTTGGTGGGTTTTTTGGAAAAAGCGTGATGGAAGTCTGCTGGATTCCATTGAAATTTTTAGAGTAAAAGATCCAAAGGTGACCAAGTAGATAAATGTTTTTAACTGCCTTTTTTAACAGTCCCAAGGTAAAGACACAGCACAGGGTAAAAGACAGGTGTTTGCAGTTAATACTACAGAGTTTGGGGAGAATTTGTGAGGAAATAAATGGTTGGGAGTTATGGAAATGTTAAAAGGTAACGGTTGTGAAGATGTTAAAGAGTAACAGTTGTGGTGTTATAAGAAGAAAGTTTTTGGTTTGATGATAAAATCCAGTTATGTAAATATAATTATTTGTGCAACTCAATACAGTCACATTGGGTGGAACCCTAGTAGTTAAACAAATTATACAAGGGGGTCAGGTGGCTACTACCATGTAGAGAGGCGGTGGGATACCCCACAGCCCCGCTGAGGGATGAACCTCCCCTAACACCAACGTGGGTGGAGCCACTGGGTCCTGTGCCCGCCCCTCAGAGGTCACAGCGCAGACCCAGAAGTATAAAGCTCACTTGCAGAGCTCAGTTGGGAACCAGCCACTGGAGAGACCAGACGTCTGCGACCGAGCTCCCTCTTGGGAGACAGCAGCAGGCCACGGCCGGCCTGAGGTCGCACTGGGCCAGCCAAGCCTACCCCTCGCTCATTACCCCGAGGACTGGCTGAGCCTACCCCTTGCCAGCTACCTCAAGGAGGAGCCGAGCCTGCCCCTTGCCAGCTACGTCAAGGAGGAGCCGAGCCTTCCCCTTGCCAACTACCCCGAGGAGCAGCTGAGCCTACCCTTCGCTACCTACCCGGAGGAACCGATGGTGTTAGAAACCGCTGAGGACACTAGCACCACCCAGGTACCCTATGAGGGGGAGTGTGGAAGTAGCCCGGGGGCAGCCGACCCCAGCACTGCCAAAGCCTATGTCAGTGTGTTGCACCCAGGATCCCCACTGACAGCAGCGAGTTTCCAGCGCTGCTAGGGCCCCAGGCTGGGACGCATTGGAGTGGGAGGGCCTGTGTCACCCCTGCCACCCCACTCCTTGGGTGGCAGACTCCCCCCTTTCCCTGGCCTGGAGAGGCTAGGGCTATTGGACTATTGACTCAGCCCCTGCTTAAGGGCCTGAGTCCCTGACTGTTTGGTTGCTGCCCCGCCCTGACCTAGGGCCTGGGCTGCTGGTGGACTATTGGCTCAGCCCTGGCCTAAAGGGCCTGAGCCCCAACAGTGTGTTTGCTGTCCCACGCTACCGCAGAGCCCGGACTGACGGCAAACTAGAGCGAGGCGGTGGGATACCCCACAGCCCTGCTGAGGGACGAACCTTGGCAAAGCCCCTCTACATACCACCATTATATTTTTGTCCCCAGGAGCCTTAATAGCTATTCTGAGGGGAAAATGGGCCCTTTTTCCACAGAAATGGTCTGTAAGGGACTGCTGCAGGCATCAGGCAAAGAGATAATGTGATGAAAATTATTTGATTATTGGGTGATGTAATCAAAATCACGAAAGGAATGTAAGGTTTCTTACAAGGACAAGTTTTTAATAAACAGGGACAAGTTTTTAAAGTGCTTGTACACAAATGCCAGAAGTCTAAATAATAAGATGGGTGAACTAGAGTGCCTTGTGATAAAGGAGGATATAGATATAATAGGCATCACAGAAACCTGGTGGACTGAGACCAATCAATGGGACACAATCATTCCAGGGTACAAAATATATCGGAAGGACAGAACAGGCCGTGCAGGGGGAGGAGTGGCACTATATGTTAAAGAAAGTGTAGATTCAAATGAAGTAAAAATCTTAAGCGAATCCACAGGTTCCATAGAGTCTCTATGGATAGAAATTTCATGCTCTAGTAAAAATATAACAGTAGGGATCTATTATCGACCACCTGACCAGGACAGTAATAGTGATGATGAAATGCTAAGGAAATTAGAGAGGCTATCAAAATTAAGAACCCAATAATAGTGGGGGATTTCAATTATCCCCATATTGACTGGGAACATTTCACTTCAGGACGAAATGCCGAGATAAAATTTCTCGATACTTTAAATGACTGCTTCATGGAGCAGCTGGTACGGGAACCCACAAGGAGAGGCGACTCTAGATTTAATCCTGAGTGGAGCGCAGGAGCTGGTCCAAGAGGTAACTATAGCAGGACCGCTTGGAAATAGTGACCATAATACAATAGCATTCAACATCCCTGTGGTGGGAAGAACATCTCAACTGCCCAACACTGTGGCCTTTAATTTCAAAGGGGGGAACTATACAGAAATGAGGGGTTAGTTAGACAAAAGTTAAAAGGTACAGTGACTAAAGTGAAATCCTGCAAGTTGCGTGGGCCCTTTTTAAAGACACCATAATAGAGGCCCAACTTCAATGTATACCCCAAATTAAGAAAAACAGTAAAAGAACTAAAAAAGAGCCACCGTGGCTTAACAACCATGTAAAAGAAGCAATGAGAGATAAAAAGACTTCCTTTAAAAAGTGGAAGTCAAATCCCAGTGAGGCAAATAGAAAGGAGCACAAACACTGCCAACTTAAGTGCAAGAGTGTAATAAGAAAAGCCAAAGAGGAGTTTGAAGAACGGCTAGCCAAAAACTCCAAAGGTAATAACAAAATGTTTTTTAAGTACATCAGAAGCAGGAAGCCTGCTAAACAACCAGTGGGGCCCCTTGACGATGAAAATACAAAAGGAGCGCTTAAAGATGATAAAGTCATTGCAGAGAAACTAAATGGATTCTTTGCTTCAGTCTTCACGGCTGAGGATGTTAGGGAGATTCCCAAACCTGAGCTGGCTTTTGTAGGTGACAAATCTGAGGAACTGTCACAGATTGAAGTGTCACTAGAGGAGGTTTTCGAATTAATTGATAAACTCAACATTAACAAGTCACCGGGACCAGATGGCATTCACCCAAGAGTTCTGAAAGAACTCAAATGTGAAGTTGCGGAACTATTAACCAAGGTTTGTAACCTGTCCTTTAAATCGGCTTCAGTACCCAATGACTGGAAGTTAGCTAATGTAACGCCAATATTTAAAAAGGGCTCTAGGGGTGATCCTGGCAATTACAGACCGGTAAGTCTAACGTCGGTACCGGGCAAATTAGTTGAAACAATAGTAAAGAATAAAATTGTCAGACACATAGAAAAACATAAACTGTTGAGCAATAGTCAACATGGTTTCTGTAAAGGGGAATCGTGTCTTACTAATCTATTAGAGTTCTTTGAAGGGGTCAACAAACATGTGGACAAGGGGGATCCAGTGGACATAGTGTACTTAGATTTCCAGAAAGCCTTTGACAAGGTCCCTCACCAAAGGCTCTTACGTAAATTAAGCTGTCATGGGATAAAAGGAAAGGTCCTTTCATGGATTGAGAACTGGTTAAAGGACAGGGAACAAAGGGTAGGAATTAATGGTAAATTCTCAGAATGGAGAGGGGTAACTAGTGGTGTTCCCCAAGGGTCAGTTCTAGGACCAATCCTATTCAATTTATTCATAAATGATCTGGAGAAAGGGGTAAGCAGTGAGGTGGCAAAGTTTGCAGATGACACTAAACTACTCAAGATAGTTAAGACCAAAGCAGATTGTGAAGAACTTCAAAAAGATCTCACAAAACTAAGTGATTGGGCAACAAAATGGCAAATGAAATTTAATGTGGATAAATGTAAAGTAATGCACATTGGAAAAAATAACCCCAACTATACATACAACATGATGGGGGCTAATTTAGCTACAACAAGTCAGGAAAAAGATCTTGGAGTTATCGTGGATAGTTCTCTGAAGATGTCCACACAGTGTGCAGAGGCGGTCAAAAAAGCAAACAGGATGTTAGGAATCATTAAAAAGGGGATAGAGAATAAGACTGAGAATATATTATTGCCCTTATATAAATCCACGGTACGCCCACATCTCGAATACTGTGTACAGATGTGGTCTCCTCACCTCAAAAAAGATATTCTAGCACTAGAAAAGGTTCAGAAAAGAGCAACTAAAATGATTAGGGGTTTAGAGAGGGTCCCATATGAGGAAAGATTAAAGAGGCTAGGACTCTTCAGTTTGGAAAAGAGGAGACTAAGGGGGGACATGATAGAGGTATATAAAATCATGAGCGATGTTGAGAAAGTGGATAAGGAAAAGTTATTTACTTATTCCCATAATACAAGAACTAGGGGTCACCAAATGAAATTAATAGGCAGCAGGTTTAAAACAAATAAAAGGAAGCGCACAGTCAACTTGTGGAACTCCTTACCTGAGGAGGTTGTGAAGGCTAGGACTATAACAATGTTTAAAAGGGGACTGGATAAATTCATGGTGGCTAAGTCCATAATTGGCTATTAGCCAGGATGGGTAAGAATGGTGTCCCTAGCCTCTGTTCGTCAGAGGATGGAGATGGATGGCAGGAGAGAGATCACTTGATCATTGCCTGTTAGGTTCACTCCCTCAGGGGCACCTGGCATTGGCCACTGTCGGTAGACAGATACTGGGCTAGATGGACCTTTGGTCTGACCCGGTACGGCCTTTCTTATGTTCTTATGTTCTTATGTTCTTATGTTCTTGGAACTTGATTGTCTCTGATTGTACAAGATGGGAGTGTAATTGGGGTACAGTTGTGTAAAAAGTAATAGCAGTGCAAGGAATGTTAAGAAAAAGAATATGTATGTATCTCTGTGTGTGTATGTGTGTGTATAAATATATATTGTGTAAATATGTGAGGTTTTAAGGACCTAAATCAACACTCCTGGTTTGTAAAACTCGTTTTGTAGATTTAAGATTAATTGTTTTGTTTTTAAATAATACCACTAAAAATCCATTTGAATTTTTCATTCAAAGTTGCAAAACTGACAGACACATTTTGCCAGACACAGGTAACTAGTGTTGTTTGGCTTTGGTATTTAGCATCTAACCCTTAAGGTACCTCAATACTTTATAAAGTTTAATATATTTTTAAATAAAGACCAAAGTCGTGGCTGTGGTGGCAGGCAACTGGGGCCAGAGGAAGGGGGAGACATTCTTGATCTTTTTTTATGTGTGCACAGGAAGAAAAGAGAAGGAAAAGGGGAGAAATGATGGGAACACTGAGCGTTGGAGTGGCTCAAGGTGATTGGACTGTCGCTTTGGTGGGGGTGTATGAGAACTCTGGGCACAGGGGAGGCAGTTACACCTTGTGTGAAAATTGATATGGCTAATAGAGTTGAACTGTAGAGGGGGTGTACATTTTCCCAGAACATGTGCAGTGTATATTGTAGAAGGGGGTAAAAGAATGCAAACAAAACATGCTACTTAATTAAAATCCTATTAGGTCTCCAAAAGGAGCCACATTAGGTTGTGTTTTCTTTTTCGGATGGCTGTGTGTTTTAGAAGCATGAGTTAAAAGTGAAAAGTAATCAAAACTCTGATGGAAGTTAACTGTGTCCCTTTTAAGATTATGGCAAGCTAAGCTCTGTCCACACCAGCGCTATGTCAGTGGGAGAGGCTGAGCATATCTTTAAAGCCTTGGAATTTTCTGAAGACAGCCACAAAGAAGACTATGAAAGGGTTCTGCCTAGGTTCGATGCATACTTTATACCTCAGAGACATGTGGCTTATGGAATACCATGTTTCCACCAGGGAAGTCAAAAACCAGGCCAAAAATTTGAATGTTTTCTAAGAGCTCTGTATAAATTGGCTGAAAACTGTGATTTTGGGAATTCATAACATGAAAATATCAGAGGCAGGCTGGTTATTGGGTTCACAGATCAAAACTTTTCACAGAAGCTTCAGTTAAAAAAAGAATTAACCCTACACAAAGCTATTCAAATGCAAAAGCAGGCTGAGCAGGTGAGACAAAAAACCCCAAGACTAACTAAACAAACCTGAAAAAGAAGAAACTAGCTTAGAAGCTGTTAATAGATGCAGCAGGAGTGTTAACAGTTAATACCATAAGACCCCTGAGGCAAGGAGAGAGAACTCCCAAGAGGGACAAATTCCACCTAGATGCACAAAGTGTGGAAAAAGTCATATTCCAGGAGTGATACAGTCCAGCCAGAGATGCACAGCACAATGAAACAAAGAAATGTGGACATTTTGCAAGTCTTTGCCACATCAACGAAGTCAGGCAGTTGGCTCATATTACAGGACATATAGAACATTTATTTCTGATATCTGTCACTTATGAAGACACCGAAGCTTCCTGGAAAATGAAATTCAATAGTCGTGGCAAGACTACTGACTTAATAAATGTCTCAGGAGCAGACCTCACAATCATTTCAGAAGGGACTTAGAATCATCTTCAACTCTTCCCAGAGCTGAAGTCAGCTGCCATTGCTCTGCCTAGCCCAGGAGGTATTCTGAACAGCACGAGCCAGTTCATCACTAAAACAATTTTCCAAGAGAAAAGCTATGCATTTAGAGTGCATTTGAATAAAGCTCACAGATCAAAAACTTTCTCAGCCACAGTGTGGCAGCCACTATGGGCTTAATGAGAAAGGTGGAGGAACTTGACAGAGGATTCAATGATTTTGGACATTTGAAAGGCAATCCAGAAGGAATCTATTTAAGAGACAATACTAAACGATGCATTGTACAAATACCGCTAGCAGAAAGAAGTTGGAAGAGACTAGCTGCAGATTTATAGAGACTAAGGGGATATCATTAACTGGTGTTTGTGGGCTGTTTTTCCAAATATCTAGAAAATATGTTCTTTGAATATACAAGATGAGGTAGCATTCTCGAGAAACTGAATTACACTTTTGCTTACTTTGGTATTCCAGAACAACTAGAGTTGAAAAATGGACAATTCATGCAGCAGAACTTGCCATTCTGAATGAAATAATTTTGATCATATTAATAGCCAAATTGGATAAACATGCTCAAAGAGTTTGTGGTCACTTTTACAACAGATGTCACTCTCAGTACAGATGGGTCTAGAACATGCTGACCATGTGTGTGTCAAATTGGAACGAAAAAAAGGATGGACAACTCCAGCTGTCATAAAGGAAAAAAAATCAGGAACCAGATAATCTGTGATTGAGTCCAACAGTGGAGAGTTCAAAAGAAACCATCAACATCTACAGTTTGTTCCTTAGAAAGAAAAATTAACACAGGAAACTACAGATTGCAAAGAAAGAACTAGATTCCACCCACAGCCACTCATTGCAACTAATGGACAGCCAGATGACCAAGCTTCATTCTGTCTGTGTAATTAGAAAATTGGTATGATTCAGAGACACTTCATAGAATCATAGAATCTCAGGGTTGGAAGGGACCTCAGGAGGTCATCTAGTCCTACCCCCTGCTCAAAGCAGGACCAATTCCCAACTAAATCATCCCAGCCAGTGCTTTGTCAAGCCTGACCTTAAAAACCTCTAAGGAAGGAGATTCCACCACCTCGCTAGGTAACCCATTCCAGCGCTTCACCACTCTCTGAGTGAAAAAGTTTTTCCTAATATCCAACCTAAACCTCCCTCGCTGCAACTTGAGACCATTACTCCTTGTTCTGTCATCTGCTACAACTGAGAACAATCTAGATTCATCCTGTATGGAACCCCCTTTCAGGTAGTGGAAAGCAGCTATCAAATCCCCCCTCATTCTTCTCTTCTGCAGACTAAACAATCCCAGTTCCCTCAGTCTCTCCTCAGAAGTCATGTGCTCCAGATCCCTAATAATTTTTGTTGCCCTCCACTTGACTCTTTCCAATTTTTCCACATCCTTCTTGTAGTGTGAGGCCCAAAACTGGACACAGTACTCCAGATGAGGCCTCACCAATGTCGAATAGAGGGGAATGATCACATCTCTCGATCTGCTGGTAATGCCCCTACTTATACAACCCAAAATGCCATTAGCCTTCTTGGCAACAAGGGCACACTGTTGACTCATATTCAGCTTTTCGTCCACTATAACCCCTAGGTCCTTTTCTGCAGAACTGCTGCCCAGCCATTCGGTCCCTAGTCTGTAGCAGTGCATGGGATTCTTCTGTCCTAAGTGCAGGACTCTGCACTTGTCCTTGTTGAACCTCATCACGTTTCTTTTGGCCCAGTCCTCTAATTTGTCTAGGTCCCTCTGTATCCTATCCCTACCCTCCAGCATATCTACCACTCCTCCCAGTTTAGTGTCATCTGCAAACTTGCTGAGAGTGCAGTCCATGCCATCCTCCAGATCATTAATGAAGATATTGAACAAACAAACCAGCCCCAGGACCGACCCTTGGGGCACTCCACTTGAAACCAGCTGCAAACTAGACATGGAGCCATTGATCACTACCCGTTGAGCCCGATGATCTAGCCAGCTTTCTATCCACCTCATAGTCCAATCATCCAGCCCATACTTCTTTAACTTGCTGGCAAGAATACTGTGAGAGACCGTATCAAAAGCTTTGCTAAAGTCACTTACCAAACTGATATATAGTGAACATCAAAGACAGCCAGAAAGAGTAAATTCTGCAAATGTTAGGAATGTAGAACTTTAAAGTTTCCTAGTGACACCTCTTGGTATCTGGGGCCTAAAATAACCAATTAGTCTTTCATATCTTTTCTGTCAATATGGTTGAATGGAAGTGAAACCTGATTTTACTTTTTTCTAAATAAGGACAGTAAACAGAAACCATTTTTCTGTCATTAACTGTGTTTCTTCTTTTGCCAGTGCTGCAAAATGGCATGTGTATGCATAAGCAGACACACACACACACACAAAGAGCCAAATCATATTCCCATGGTATTCCATGCCAATTTCTTTTTAACTTCAGTAGAAGCAGGGTAGCATCCAAACTCTACTAATTGAAAGAATCCCCACACATCTCATTCATCAGCTGAAAATACAAACCTGTTTCAAACCAAATCTAACAGTAACAGAAAGAAGGTTCTAACTTTGGAGTTGGAGAAAAGAAAGCAAAAAAGAGACTTTATTGTGTTGACTTTTAGAAACTGTAAGGTACCCAGAACCCAAGTAATGAGCACTGATTAAATGTCGAGCGGGAGAGAGGGACTAGATTTAAAAAATAAATTAACTTCTCATTAATAGTGAAGGTTCACAAGTATAACTTCCTGCTTGGTTTATAATGTATGAACATTCAACGATCATAAAGGCTTTACTGGGAGTACTGAGCATGCAGTGATTCCAGAATCTGAGACATAAACTGTTCACTAACATCCTCCTTAGATGAGGGAAATAGGTGAGCTGAAATCCTGGTTTCAGTGAAATCAATGGTAACCAGAAATTCATGTACCGTGCTTTAAAACATATTAATTAAACAGGGTTATAAACACAGCTGTGTATCTAGCATAGACAGGATTTAACACCTTTGAAAATGCATTCACAAATCCAGCTACTAAAATTATCACTCAATTTGTTTTCTGTCTAGACATGAAAATTAGAAATGTGACTCCTGAGAGATGTAGGAAAGGAAAGCTCACACACAGGCCAGCATCAACCTTAACATTACAATTACTAGCCTATACCCCAAAAGTAGGATTTTCTAAAACACATGCCTGAGAAGCACACACTTTCAAGGAGAATTGTGCTCCTAAGTGACTCAGACTGCTCAAAATGTTGAATAAGAAAGTTGGGAGCAAATCATCCTGTTCTCTCTCCTCATTATCACTCTCAAGAATTTAATGACAATGTATGCACAAATGTCTGAAACAGAAGCACCAGCATTTTATATTTCAAAGTTATTTTCTCATCAAAGCTGCAATGGCTTGTTTGTTTTACTCCATGCTTATTTTCCCAATCAGGATGAACATAATAGCCAGAAGCAAAGTCTCCAAGCTTTCTGGTATGCAGCTTTTAAAGCTAAAATTAATCAGGCAATGGATCTTACTGTATTCTTAGGACAAACTACGAGGAGTCCTTGTGGCACCTTAGAGACTAACACATTTATTTGGGCATAATCTTTTGTGGGCTAGAACTCACTTCATCAGATGCCTGGAATGGAAAATACAGTAGGCAGGTATAAATACACAGCACATGAAAAGATGGGAGTTGCCATGCCAAGTGGGAGGTCAGTCTAACGAGACAATTCAAGTAACAGTAGGATACCAAGGGAGAAAAAATCGTTTTGTAGTGGTAATGAGAGTGGCCCATTTCAAACAGTTGACAAGAAGGGGTGAGTAATGGTAGGGGGAAATTAGGTTTTGTAATGACCCATCCACTCCCAGTCTTTATTCAGGCCTAATTTGATGGTGTCCAGTTTGCAAATTAATTCCAGTTCTGCAGTTTCACATTGGAGTCTGTTTTTGACGTTTTTCTCTTGAAGAATTGGCACTTTTAGGTCTGTTATTTGTGTGACCAGGGAGACTGAAGTGTTCTACTGGTTTTTGAATGTTATAATTCCTGATGTCAGATTTGTCTCTATTTATTTATTTTTGCATAGAGACTCTCCGGTTTGGCCAATGTACATGGCAGAGGGGCATTGCTGGCACATGATGGCATATATCACATTGGTAGATGTGCAGGTTAGGATAAACTGTTACTGTCCTGATTTTTTCTATTTGAAAAAGTAATTGAACATAATCTTCAGGGCCACTGGTGTATTTAGGAAGGAGATACAGTAAGATGAGTTGGAGATCCAATTATTTATTTCATTTTCAGAGTCTCATTCTGGTAAAGAATAAAATTCAGGTGAAAACATAACTGCACATACCATTTTCTTTCTGGAGTTGCTCTGCAAGAGACGAAAAAAATTTCAGTTAATACCACTGTTAACATTGTGAAAAATATGGTAATTTCCTCCCTTCTCTTTAGGAGATCTGAAGTACTCTGTATATGAATCCTGACATGCCAGGGTTTTTAATGTAATTCCATAAGGGAGGGTAACCACAGATCTGCAGGGACTAAGAACAGTGGGGGGTCTTTAGACAAATTCACAATTCAGAGAGGCCCCACCAGGGCAGGATTCCATATCCTAATTTGAACTGCATTCTCCAGAGGCCAACAGACAAAGAAAGGACTTCTGGATTCTAGCCTGAGTTAAAACTGACTTAGGGCTTTCTCTTTGAACCAGCAAATGGAGAGAAAGGTCCCAGTCCTTAGGGAATGGTTGGAAGCATTGATACCAACCAGAGCCAGTCTTGGAACTAAAGTTTTTTAAAAAACATTTTCATTAAAGTGGGTTAGCAACACAGCTTTGTATCTAGCATAGACTGGATTTTACATATTGAAAAATCAATTAACATTGATCAGAACAAGCTACTAAATTTTATCACTCAACTAATGTGCTGAGTTTCAATATGCAGATTAGAAATCTGATTCCTGAGAGATGGAGGAAAGGAAAATTGATACACAGCCCAGTATTTACATTCATATTATTATTTCCACTGGCTTGAGAGACACCCCTGGTTCTATCTGTATTCCCTCTTGTACATAAAGGGGATTTCAAAAAAATGGGCTCTTTCCAAACCGAAGAAGCAATGTTAGAGTGACTGCTGTAGCTAATGGGCAGCACAATGATTCAGGACATCTGGCTGCCCACCTCTGTCAAAAATTCTCATATCACTTTGGGACAGTGAACAAAGCACCCTGTACCTCACTTTCTCCATATATACATGGGAGACAATAATACTCAGGGCCTCACAATTTGGTAGGAGGGTCCATTCACTAATGTTCAGATAATGCTGTTAGCTCCTCTGGTAGTGGCTGCTTGTGATAGGAGGAAATCCCTCCTTGGGAACAGGAAAGAGAATTGGTCCCTCCACAGAGAAAATTTCAGAGCCTAAAGGGAGGGGTGCCTTGATGGGGCTTCTTAGGAAGCAGAGACTGATTTCTGAAGGCAATGTTTTCAGGCTGTGCGGAGTTCGTCACGCCCTCTTTCTTCTGCAAGTCCACCTATATCTGGTGTTCATTGGCTCCCCTGCTTAGAGCAGTACCCCTTCTAATGTACATTCTCTGTGTCCTTTAGCCATGTGCTTACCTGGAAGGCTCTAATCTCCTCCCCGAGTCAGACTTCTCCCATGCAGAAACATTGTGTAGAAGAAACATTGTCCCATGGAGCTGGGCCAGCAGTTGAGAGGTATCAAAGTTGATAGGCCTAGATAGTTATCCTTTGGCTCTCGATGACAGTCCTTCAGTGGGGTATCAGTTGTGTTTTCTAGAAAGGCACTCTCTATACTGCAATACATTAAGTTGCCTGATCTTTAGATTTATGTATTAATTATATTAATTACTTAAGATTCCCCAGTTATCACTTTGAGGGCTGACAGTTTCTTGTCTCAAGATTAGGCCCAGTATTATTTAAATTATTATTTAATTGGGAACCCTGATGTGCACAGTTGGAACACTTACACAATATGAACGCTTTTATATTTGCAACTATCATGAATTAATACATTTAACCCAGTTACAAACACCCCAACTCAGTAAGGTAGATAGAGATACTACAGAATGTACATCTGCACATCCATATACTGACACCAACTCCTTTAGAACAACCTGAAATGCTAGCCATCATCTTCCTATCACCATTACTTTCTCTATCATCACCAGTGGCCATCCTTCTGCCACCTCCCAATGACTACATCTCCTTCTTCTACTGCCCATAGGATGCCACTTTTATGATATGTTAGGCTGACACCGCTATCTTTGATGCATATTCAGTAGGGAACTTTTCCCCTTTTCCTTATTTGTATTTTCTCACCTTACTAATGTTGGAGTGTCTTTTTCCTATAGATTAGTACAGCAATGATTTAAACTTATTATCATATATGTCAATTTGTTTCCGTGGCCAGTTGTGATTAGGTATCATATTTGTTATTTCTGTCCTAACTGGTTATTTTGGTTCTTTCCAAGTTCCAAGTTGTGGGGTACCTGTTAAGTTTAAAAGGGTATTAACTTAGGAAAGCCCCTATGCCAACCTGTTTTTAACGCATCCTCTTTTACAGTAATAGAAAAGGGAAAATGAAGAAGAAAATTCAGAACAGGTGGCCATGGGCACAGGAAAACCTCACCAAAGAGAATAAAGAAGAGTAAAATGAAGAAGAATAAAGAGTAATGGAGGAGCAGAATGGCCAGAAACTATTGCAGGATATTAACACTAAGGAGGACATTGACACTGTGTAATGAACATCATGTTGCTTGTAGTTTTCTTAACCATGGATCCAATAATGGAATAAATTTAGTCTGCACCACTTCAAAACTCTCAGAAGTCTATTATTTTGTCATTGCTAAAAGCTCAGCAGGAATTGGTTTTCCTATTCCATGAAAATGTTTGAAAGTTCAAAAAGTCCAGAATCAAACCAAAAAGTCAAAAGCTCTGAAATATTTGGGAACCAACAATACCCCCCCCCCCAAATAATGTGGTTTGGGACAATAAAAAGGTTTCATTTGTATAATATATAACTGTTTTACTTTGATTTTGACCATTTTATTTTGTTTTATTTTATTATAATTAGATTCCATTGGAAATGAAAAGTCATTTTGCAGTGGAAAAATAAATTTTTTAAATTAAAAAAAGTCAAAACAAAAAAAATTCACAATAGGAAAGGTTTAAAAAAATCACAGACAAATTTATCAAAACTGAACATTTCCCATTAAAAGTTTTGGTTACAACAAATTGGCATTTTCTGATGAAACGACATTTGGTTGAAAACTTCCTGACAGGCTGTAATTTTGATATTCCCACCTGGAGACCCCAGTGGAGATTAGGATGCCATTGTGCAGTGATCTGTGCACACGCAGTATAAGGGAAACCCTCACCCCAACGAGCTCACAATCTTAGATGTTTGTTTCTTGATGACTGATTGTAATATCTACCATAGGCTGAGGACAATGCACACTCCTGAGGCTCCCTATATCTCTCTACAAACTCCCTGGGTACTACCCTCCCATCACCTCTATTTCAGGGACTGCCTGCAATCATCCAGCCATGCAAGGGGCTTCTCCCCAGCTTTCAAGCATACACTGCCCTGCCTTGCCCAGGTTTACTGTTCAAACATAAGCAAAACAAACACAAAAAGCTCTTCATCTCACCCTTCTCAGTCAGTTCTTATTCAACCACCACTGCTCTCCAACAGCTCTGTTACTCTTCTGGAACAGCAGAACCCCGGGCAACATTACTGGGCAGTGGGCACCTGGCACCTTGGTCCACGGCCCCACCACAGGAGTTAACTCCACTCATCTATGGCTTAACTCCCTGGCACAATCTATCCCAATTACTCCCTGCTTCCTGCCCTCTGACATGCATTTTTAGCTGCAGGTATAGCCCTGCCCCATTTAATTAACTCACTTGGGCTCACCTGCTCTGACACAGGGGTGCTGGGCTGGTCTACTCATAGGGACCAGTGATTCTGTGGCACACCTCCTCCCTTTTCAGAACAAAATCTTATTTTTGCTCTTTTGACTTGTGAGATACTTCATATTCCTCACAGACATTTCACAAAACATTCCTAATAATTCTTCAGGTTCCCACTCAAATTAAACCCCCACATTTTCCCCAAAAATATTCCCTACGCTAATTTAACATAATAAAAAGTTCTATAAAACATTTCATATAACACAGAAGTGCAGATATGGTACAGAGCATTTCCAAAATCCCACAACTCCTAATGCAGTCCTTCAGGAATAATCCTGTTATCCTGTCCTTCTGAGTCTTTTGCAGTAGGGTCAGGGTCACATACTCAGCCTCATTGGGTACAGTCAATATACAGTGCCATCTTCTTTGACTTGACCTAGAGGTCCCTCACACACGAGAAGATGTTCGATGTGCAAACTGAATGAAAACGAACAAAACGTTACTTGCATTGATTTAACTTATCTATCCCTATTATAATGTAATGGAAGGCAATTGCATTATGTACATCTCCGTAATTGAATTGTCCATGAAGCAGGATTGGAGCTTTGGAACTGTAAATGAAGAAGCATGCTGTCTTCAAAACATGGGTCATTGTGTTCGGCAATGGAAATCCTTGGTTTCAATCTGCATTTAGTCAACAAAGGAAAAGCCCATGCTGTGATGAAAACACTTGCTAGATTTCTTTCCACTGAAAGCAGCTATAAGAATGGATCCAGGGAAGGATTATGCATCTCTGGTCTGTTGGATTCTAGCGGGGTGGAATGCTGAATGAACAGATAGAGATCCCCAAAGTTATTTTGGGGTAACCCTTACATACTTATGGAAAAGTCATCATCTTGGACTTGCAAACTTAGATTCACCTGCTAATTTACGTACTTTAGCTTCTCAGCAATTCTCATTTCTTTTTCTTAGCTTTATTTAGTTTAATAGAGAAATTGGCTGCCAGTGTTGTCATAGACTGATAGACTTTAAGGTCAGAAGGGACCATTATGATCATCTAGTCTGACCTCCTGCACAATGCAGGCCACAGAATCTCACCCATCCACTCCTGTTGCAAAACCTTAGCCTATGTCTGAGTTATTGAAGTCCTCAAATTGTAGTTTGAAGTCCTCAAGATGCAGAGAATCCTCCAGCAAATGACCCATGCCCCATGCGGCAGAGGAAGGCGAAAAACCTCCAGGCCTCTGCCAATCTGCCCTGGAGGAAAATTCCTTCCCAACCCCAAATATGGTGATCAGTTAAACCCTGAGCATGTGGGCAAGACTCACCAGCCAGCACCCAGGAAAGAATTCTCTGTAGTAACTCAGATCCCACCCCATCTAACATCCCATCACAGACCACTGGGCATACTTACCTGCTGATAATCAAAGATCAGTTGCCAAATGAATTGCCAAAATTAGGCTATCCCATCATACCATCCCTTCCATAAACTTATCAAGCTTAGTCTTAAAGCCAGATATGTCTTTTGCCCCCACTACTCCCCTTGGAAGGCTGTTCCAGAACTTCACTCCTCTATTGGTTAGAAACCTTCATCTAATTTCAAATCTAAATTTTGTCTTTGGTAAGATCCAGAGTACCAGTTGACCTGGGGGTGAGTGACTGACCCTTTGGGGTTCGGAGTAACCTAATGTGATGTGATATTTGATAGAAGGGACCATTATCACAAAGTCTAGCTTGACTGGGTGGTGAGAGGGACTGGAAAGCCTAAGGAGACTGTTTGTGACTCCATGATAAAAGTAATACAGTTATCCAGGAGTTCACATTTATTACTGGATTGGTGAAATCTAATTATAGAATATACCCTCAGTTTGAGGTGCCTGCCCTGTTTTCTAAGATTGGCCTTCACAGCTGTGAGCCTCTGCAGGCAGAAAGTCAGTGTTCAGCCCATCTGCTCAGAATTTGTTCACAATCAGTCAACGACCATGACTCATCAGCATTCCAGATTGGGGTGGTACTATTGGCTTGCAGTGCATCCACAGTCTTCAGTTCAGCTTGCCCTGCCCTGGTTATGGCTCTGTTGTTCTGAAAACACTTTTTGTATGAGGCTAAACTTTGTTCCCACTGTTAACATCAAACAATACTTCGTTATAAGAAAGCTGTTTTGGGTCACTGTCTTCACCTCTGATCACATACTTCCAAAGGGAAGAACCAGAGATATCACACCCAATCAGCCCTGCTGGGCAAGCAGGGTTGATCCATAGCGTATTGTAGCCTGGGCCCTGATCTCAGAGTGGGCATACTGTGGGATTTCACTGCAAAGAATATGAAGGCACTAGGCCTGAGACCAAGAAATGGTCAGAGGTGCAGCTAGCTGTCACCATGACAGAGATCACCATGAAGATGTAAATAATGAGGGAAAGAGCAATGTCACCTGCAACATCTGAACAGACCACACCTTGGGGCAGTGATAAGGATTTCCCCATGGAGCCTGGAATAATGAGGGTGCTTGTTAACCAGGGCTGGAAACTATGATACCATTAAGTCATTTACTGGTTGCTCCCTGGATAAGATCAGGTTTCATTTTGAGGCTGCAGTTAATGGGTAACTTTGAAAAAAGAAAGTAAAAACATCATAAGTAAGAAGTGAAAAGGTACAAAAGTGAAAAGTTCATTTCACACTGGGTAATGTGTCAAATTATGCATTCAGATATCAAAGCACCTTTAAAAACAGTTTTATTTATAGTGGTAACTAGGGGAATTTTAGATCTCATTAGTCCAAAAAGGTGGAGTCCTCAGAATGACACTGGTACAAGCTCAGCCAACAGGACACCAACAGGCATTTACTCTTGGAAGAGGATACAAAGGCAGCTCTGTTCCTGCTGCTGGTACAAACCAGTTTTGTCGTTCATCTGTCCCCCTCCTGCCCCCAGCAGGAATTACACTCTTACCCTGAGCTTCCTCTCAGAGTTACTTCTTGAGAGATGACTCGTTCCCTCTTGGAGAAGCCATACCCTTTTAGGTACTGTCTGTGGATGCACCACCTCCACAACCCCAACTGAGTTATAAGGGGAACAGAGGAATGACTAAGTTAAAAAAGTGTTATTTGTATTAAAACTACAAATACATTATTCTATTGCTATTTTCAGGTAAATTTAATCTCCCTTGAACACTTTCATATGTACATTCCATACACTTTAAAAGCTTCTTTTAAAAAGCAAACTGTTTTCTGCATTATGAAGGAGGGCAAAAATTAGGCGGATTCTAGGTTGCAGAAGTTTTTAACAGAACCTTGTGAAAAGCAGCCTGCATACACTATTATCTCTGTATTGGCACTTATTTGCTGTTTTTATTACATAAGAACAGAGGAAGGCCATACTGGGTCAGACCTAAGGTCCACTAGTCCAGTATCCTGCCTTCCGACAGTGGCCAATGCCAGGTGCCCCAGAGGGAATGAACAGAACAGGGAATCATCAAGTGATCCATCCCCTGTCACCCATTCCTGGCTTCTGGAAAACAGAGGATAGGAACCCCATCCCTGCCCAACCTGGCTAATAGCCATTTATGAACCTATCCTCCATGAACTTATCTAGTTCTTTTTTTAACCCTCCTATAGTCTTTGTCTTCACAACATCCCCTGAATCTTTTTGTTTGTTTTAAACCTGCTGCCTGTTAATTTCATTTGGTGACCCCTAGTTCTTGAGTTTTGAAAAGGAGTAAATAACTCTTCCTTATTTACTTTCTTCACACCAGTCATGATTTTATAGACCTCTGTCATATCCCCCACTTAGTCGTCTCTTTTCCAAGCTGAAAAGTCCCAGTCTTATTAATCTCTCCTCATATGATAGCCGCTCTAAATCCCTAATCATTTTTGTTGCCCTTTTCTGAACTTTTTCCAATTTCAACATATCTTTTTTGAGATGGGGCGACCACACCTGCATGCAGTATTCAAGATGTGGGCGTACCATTGATTTATATATAGGCAGTATGATATTTTCTATCTCATTATCTCTCTCTTTCTTAATGATTCACAACATTCTGTTTGCTTCTGCCGCTGCACATTGAGTGGATGTTTTCAGAGAACTATTCAAAACGACTCAGCAGTTTTAGACCGAGCTGGATGAGCAAGCGTCTCAGAGGGGTGATTAAGAAAAAACAGAAAGCGTACAGGGAGTGGAAGATGGGAGGGATCAGCAAAGAAACCTACCTTATTGAGGTCAGGGGGTGTAGGGATGCAGTGAGAAAAGCCAAAAGCCGGGTAGAGATGGACCTTGCGAAGGGAATTAATACCAATAGTAAAAGGTTTTTTAGCCATATAAATAGGAAGAAAACTAAGAAAGAAGAAGTGGGACCGCTTAAAACTGTAAACGGAGTGGAGATCAAGGATAAGCTAGGCATGGCACAATATCTAAACGAATATTTTGCCTCGGTCTTTAATAAGGATAATGAAGGGCTTAGGAATAGTGGCAGAGTGACTGATGGGAATGAAGGTACGGGGTTGGAAATTACAGTATCCGAGGTAGAAGCCAAACTTGAACAGCTTAACGGTAGTAAATCAGGCGGCCCGGATAATCTTCATCCTAGAATATTAAAGGAATTGGCGAGTGAAATTGCAAGCCCATTAGCGATAATTTTTAATGAATCTCTAAACTCGGGGGTTGTACCGTTTGACTGGAGATTAGCTAATATAGTTCCTATTTTCAAGAAGGGGAAAAAAAGTGACCCGGGTAACTACAGGCCTATTAGTTTAACATCTGTAGTATGCAAAGTCATTGAAAAAATATTAAAGGAGAGAGTAGTTACGGACCTTGAGGTCAATGGCAATTTGGACAAATTACAACATGGTTTTACGAAAGGTAGATCGTGCCAAACCAACCGGATCTCCTTCTTTGAGAAAGTAACAGACTTTTTAGACAAGGGAAATGCGGTGGATCTAATATATCTTGATTTCAATAAGGCGTTTGATACGGTACCGCATGAAGAATTACTGGTTAAATTGGAAAAGATGGAGATTGAAATGAAAATCCAGAGGTGGATAAGGAACTTGTTAAAGGGGAGACTGCAGCGGGTCATATTGAAAGGTGATCTGTCGGGTTGGTGGGAGGTTACCAGTGGAGTTCCTCAAGGTTCGGTTTTGGGTCCGATCTTATTCAATCTATTTATCACTGACCTCGGAACCAAAAGTAGGAGTGGGCTGATAAAGTTTGCAGATGACACGAAGTTGGGAGGTATTGCCAATTCGGAGAAGGATCGGGATATCCTCCAGGGAGATTTGGATGACCTTGTAAACTGAAGTATTAGTAATAGGATGAAATTCAATAGTGAGAAGTGTAAGGTTATGCATTTAGGGATGACTAACAGGAATTTTAGTTATAAGCTGGGGACGCAACAGTTGGAAGTAACGGAAGAGGAGAAGGACCTCGGAGTCCTGGTTGATCGCAGGATGACTATGAGTCGGCAATGTGATGTGGCCGTTAAAAAAGCTAATGTGGTCTTGGGATGCATTAGGCGAGGTATTTCTAGTAGAGATAAGGAGGTGCTAGTCCCATTATACAAGGCGTTGCTGAGACCTCATTTGGAGTACTGTGTGCAGTTTTGGTCTCCCATGTTTAAGAAGGATGAATTCAAACTGGAACGGGTACAAAGAAGGGCCACTAGAATGATCCGAGGAATGGAAAGCCTGTCGTATGAAAAGAGACTTGAGGAGCTTGGTTTGTTTTCCTTAACCAAAAGAAGGTTGAGAGGAGATATGATTGCTCTCTTTAAATATATCAGAGGGATAAATACTGGGGAGGGAGAGGAATTATTTCAGCTCAGTACTAATGTGGACACGAGAACAAATGGATATAAATTGGCAGTCGGGAAGTTTAGGCTTGAAATTAGATGAAGGTTTCTAACCATCAGGGGAGTGAAATTCTGGAACAGCCTACCGAGGGAAACAGTGGGGGCGAAGGACCTCTCTGGCTTTAAGTTTAAGCTTGATAAGTTTATGGAGGGAATGGTTTGATAGGATAACACTATTTAGTCAATAGGTCAATAACGTACCACCACTGGTAATTAGTACCGAGGGTCAATGTTGGGATATTGAAAGTCTTTTTCCCGAGTGTCTGGCTGGAGAGACGGGTTAGGATAAAGGGTTTAGTCAATAGGTCAATAACATGCCACAATGGTAATTAGTACAAAGGGTCAATGATAGGATATTGTTAGCCTTTTTCCAGAGGGTCTGGCTGGAGGGTCTTGCCCGCATACTCGGGGTTCAGCTGATTGCCATATTTGGGGTCGGGAAGGAATTTTCCTCCAGGGTAGATTGGCAGTGGCCCTGGAGGTTTTTTGCCTTCCTCCGCAGCATGGGGCAGGGGTCGCTTGCTGGACGATTACCTGCTACTTGAAGTCTTTAAACCAGGATTTGGGGACTGCAACAGCTGAGTCAAGGGAGAGAATTATTTCAGGAGTGGGTGGGTCAGCTTTTGTGGCCTGCATTTTGCGGGAGGTCAGACTAGATGATCATAATGGTCCCTTCTGATCTTAAGTTCTATGATTCTATGATTCTATGACTCCAAGATCTCTTTCTTGAATGGTAACAGCTAATTTATATCCCATCATTTTCTATGTATCATTGGGATTATGTTTCCAATGTGCATTACTTTACATTTATTAACATTGAATTTCATCTACCATTTTGTTGCCCACTCACTCAGTTTTGTGAGACGCCTTTGTAGCTCTTTGCAGTCTCTTTGGGACTTAACTTTCTTGAGTTAGGGGAGTTAACTATCTTTTAGGGCTGGTGGGCTGTATTTTTTCTGTTTTGATTTCCAGTCCTTCAAAAGATAAGAATACTCTTCTGGTCTTTTTCTTTAAATATGTAGACATGTGGGCCCAGATTGGGACAAGTATGGATTTTAAGTGCAAAAATTCATTGATATCATCCTTTCATTGACTTTCTTCACATCCCGGGAACACATGAACAGCTATTTGTGAGGCTGGATCTGTGAAGGGAATTCAGAAATGATCTGATTGGAATGGGAACCAGGAGAAGACAGGCTGGGAGCTACACTATTCCCCCCTCCTAGTACTGCTGAAATTGCCCAGGAAAGGAAACACAGCCCAGGCCTAGCCTTTTTCATGGAAAACTTTTTTTTACTGCTAGGTGTCACAATGGGATGCTAGGGAGGGTGGTGGTAAAGTGTTGGTACTGTATCCAAACTGTGCCAAATGGATCCCAAGATCCTCTAGCTACCCAAGTGTACTGGAAACTTGGGGTAAAATATATAGCAGGATGAATGCTTACATGTCAATAGTCATAATTAGTCTTCAGAATCAACTTCAACCGATGAGATATAACCTCTTTTAGGACCAAATGCTGCTGCCGTCACCCAGTCTGCACCCACGCATTCTGGCTAACCAGACTTTGCAGAAAGAACTTAAGGCTTTGTCTAGAAAAGTTTTGTTTGTTTTTCATCAATTTCCAAACCACGTACAATCATTGATGCAGCTCCACTGCTGTTAGCACTCCTCTCATTACTAGAATAGGAAAGGCACTGGATATATGATTACTGTCATCTAATGCTGCTCAAAGATTTATAGAAATAACAGCTATACAATTATTTCCTTGCATGAGGCCATATAAAGGACAATATCATTGTGTCCCTAAGGGCTAAATTAAAAAAAAGGAAATCTAGACTGTGAAAAAACTGATGGGCCCAAGCCGTTACCTGCCTCTAATGTGCATGGTAGGGCATTTGAATGGGAGAAATCTGATTTAAAACACTTCTGATGACTTTTTGGTTGCCTCCGATTGAGACATCAAATTTCAAACCTGAGAGCACTTTTTGTAGTTAGAAGACTCAGGAGAGAGACAGACATGGTTCTGCTGTGCTCTCGGCTTCTTGAAGCAGCAGAGACTCCCTTATTAGTAACATGAATAGAGATAGCTCTTCAAAGTACTGTGCCAACATTCCTAAGAAATCTTCATAGTTTCCCAGGAGGAAGGTAGATAATCATTATTCTTTGGAGATTTTATACACACAAGAATCTCAACAGGCCTGTTCATCAGCTGAGCTAAGAAGACCACAGGCTAATTTTCTAATTGCACTGTGACCTTAAGAGCCACTTTGTACTGGCCAGCAAAGGGCACACCATCCTGTAAAAGTCAATCCCAGCTGCTCTGACAAACTCAGTACATCCAACACACTGTTGTCAGAATATGTACCCAATATGTCTTGTAAGGTATCTATGGAAACTGGTGATACATTGGCCATGAATATCATTGTATGATGTATCTATGAGGTATGTATACAGAGTTATGAACGTGTTGTGGAAATGTGTTCTTAAAATATGTTTTGGAGGCAGTCGATAAACAAGTCCTAGACTAAAGGATGTGCATTTACCTCCCTGCACGGACCAAGCTAACAGGCAGGTGAGAAAACAGGAAGGCTTGATTAAAAGTTAAAGATAGTAAAAGTGCATTTGGATCTAAGATAAACAAAGTGATCAAGCCAATTAAAAAAGCAAATTGACCAGAGGATGAGGAACAAGCAGCTGGGAAGTGTAACTTTGGGTTCACTTTACAAAGAATCCATTTCCAAGGTTCTACAATAACAGAGAAGACATGGAACTCATTTGTGGTACAACATCTTGGGGACAAAGAGGCCCGTGCTCTTGCAACCTGTGAAAGGGTTTCTCCCAGCCATGCAGGTTGTGTATTCTGAGAACTTCTAGCTAAGAAATTCTCTGAGACTTGGGTTGTACTCTATTAAATTTTAGACAATAGAAAGTGTGTTTTACTGTGGTTTTACACGTAACCATTGGGTCTCTTTTACTCTTGCTTGGTATCACAAATCTCTCTCCTTTAGTAATAAACTTACTCATGATTTTATTATAAATCATAGCAGTTCTGCATATTTAATTGTCTCTTTAGTGACATCAAACTTGATATTGTCTGAGGATACCCAGTGCCAGGGACTGGACATCAGAGAGACACATCCCTGGGAAGCTCAGAACTTTTTGTTTTTATTTTCCTTAGCAAAGGGGTGCCTCTACTTGCTCAGTATTCTTATTCTTGTTATTTCTAACACCCCTAGTCTTTACTAATAGAGAGTGAGCGCATCTGGGTATGTAGAAGTGCACGATACAATACACAGAGTTTATTTAAGAATGACACCTAAGAAATGGGTTTTCAAACATCTAATACAGCCCTAAGTTCACTTCTTCCTTGTCTAAGGGCAGGTCCATACTCACCGCGTGGGTCGACGCGGTGAGTTCGATTTCTCGGAGTTTGAACTATCTTGTCTGATCTAGACGCGATAGTTCGAACTCCGGAAGCGCCACAGTTGACTCCGGTACTCCACCACTGCAAACGGCGGTGGTGGAGTCGACGGGGGAGCCGCGGAGTTCGACCCCGCCGCGTCTGGACGGGTGAGTAGTTCGAATTAGGGTACTTCGAATTCAGCTACGCTATTCCCGTAGCTGAATTTGTGTACCCTAATTGGAATCCCCTTTTTAGTGTGGACCAGGCCTAAAAGATCACACATGTATATGTTATGTCTTGGGAATTGTCTTTTTTTCTTTAATGGATTGCAAGACCGACTGGGACTCTCATCCAAACTCCATCATTTGGTAATGCAGCTACAGCTCGATCCCAGATCCCCAGACTTATGTCCTGAAAGTCCACCAGTTTTATGCCATAATCCCATGAGCCAGTGTTCCTTGTCCTCTCTATCCCATGGCTAGACAATTGACTCCAAGGAAATGGAAGAAATCCTCCTAGTTCAAGTACAGTTGCTTGGTGTTTAACTCTTCCACTTTATTCTAATAGCTGATGTTTAAACAGAGTGAACTGTCTCCTATATTATCTAGTCTTTATTTAATTGGGTGAATTGATAATTCTGTGGTATATTATAGTGAGTCCAGCTTCTATGGCTACAGCTTAAAGATCAACAGGGTGAGTGGTATCCTGAGCAATTTTCTCAGTTTGGGAGATTCTAGGAGTACACAAAGATTGAGGACAGTGACCACAAGCACAGTTACAAGTAAAAAATGTTGTTTGTGTTATAAATTACCACTCACACACACATCTACACAACCTGAGAGAGACCAAACAATAGCCAATGGCATATTCATACTCACCCAAATATATTATAGAGTCTGGTAGATCTCTCAACAAGTGGTCAGCGACAGAGGGGTGGTTACTGCTGGTATCTTCCCAATGAGAACTTCTCTTGGGGTCTTCCAACCCTCTCCATACTGGAAAACCTCTTTAATCTTGTTGTCCTGACCACACCTAATACCCTATGCATATTCATGAGGGTTTCAACTTCCTTTTCCTTATCTGTACTTCCACACTCAATAAATGTTGTGGTACCACTTTTCATAGCTTGTTCTCTTAGTTCCCCTTTTTCTTATTAATATCTTATTAACATTGACATAAACATGTTCCCATGGTAACCTTCAGTCAGAAAAGAGCTTTCTGTAATGTTACAATCAGGTGTCTTGCTTTCTGGACAGGTACATGGTGCCATATTTTCTTAGAATATCACCTATTAGCACATCCTTTACAGTAATCTTATGCTGTATGGCATAGGGTCAGACTTAAGTTACCCATTCATGTCAAGTCTCATCAGGCTTAAGGAGCTGAAATCTAAGCTGAAATCTTACAGGCCTTAACCTATAGGCCTGCACTAAGGCTTCAGTTTAGTTATATACCTGATACACACTCATCACTCCTAAATACTTGTCAGTTTTGTACTCCTATAATCCTACAACTTAAACTATTTATCACACATTGATTACATATGAAACTATATATGAATTAACAATGACAATAGATAACACAATTAAATGATAAAATGAGTTAATTTGTTACAGTTAGCTATGGCCAGCAACAAGAAAAGGTCCTTTGCCAAGCAGGGCCGGCTCTACATATTCGGCCACCCCAAGCAGTCATGCGCGGGAGACACCCCGGAGCCCTGGGAGCAGCGGACCTCCCGCTGGCTTGACTGGTGAGGGTCCGCTAGTCGCGCGGCTCGGCTGGACCTCCCGCAGCTGCGGATGGTTGGCTGGTCCGGCGGCTCCGGTTGAGCTGCCGCAGTCATGCCTGCGGGAGGTCCACCGGAGCCCTGGGACGACCGGACCTGCCGCAGTCATGCCTGCGGGAGGTCCAGCCGAGCCGCGCGACCAGCGAACCGTCCGCAGTCATGCCTGCGGCAGGTCCGGTCGTCCCGGGGCTCCGGTGGACCTCCCGCAGGCATGACTGCGGCAGGTCCGCCGGCCCAATCTGCCGCCCCTGACGACAACTGCCGCCCCACACGCGTGCTTGTTGCGCTGGGGTCTGGAGCCGGCCCTGTTGCCAAGCATGCTGCTACCTGGTCCTGGCACTACAGTCAGATTCTGGCATAGCCCCCCTATTTGAGGAGCCCCTGAATCTTTTCAGAAGTATTGTCATTAGACAGACTTCTATGTACTGTATGCTGACTTTGAAGTCCCATGATACAGTGGGACTGGACTGAACATCTTGTGTCAGAAACTGCACCAGAGGGTTGGCTGGTTCCAATTGTGGGCAAGGATATGCAAGAGAAAGCTGCTATTCCCTTTGGGGTCTGGGATGAGAAGAAGCTGTGACAGAGCCCTTTTGTTGAGTTGCTGGGGTTGAAGACAAAAAAATGAGGGTTAAGACTACACAACTGTGGACCCCTTGTTGGTGCTGAGTCCTGGCTCATGAACTTCTTCTCCACAGCTAAGCATTGAGAGTGCAAGCTGGAGACTGTCCACTGTGCAGCAGATCTGAATTTAGCTTGCAAACAATTGAGGAAAGAGCAAGTTCTTCTTTGACTTGTTGCATAGGTGCATTCCACTCTTGGTGTCTGCGTACCCAAAACACAGCAATTTGAATCTTTTCCCCTCAGTAGTACAGGACACCTCGAATGCCTGATGAGTGCCACTGTGCCCAGGCGTAAAGGGCAGAGGTATCCTCATCCCCTTTTAGTTCCTTCTGACCACCTCTGATGGTTGCTAGAACTGCTTTCTATTGCTCTGGCAATATCTTTCAGACTTTGTGTGGATAGTTCTGTACTTAGCAATAAATAGATAGTATAAAAGTTTATTGACTTTATTAGTAGTTGTTAGTAAAACAAACAAAACAATCTCCACCCCCTATATTTCCTGTTTTTCCCACTGAGGATGCTATTCCCAGTATCAAGATATGCCCAGGTCACTAGGCTTCAAAGCCTGTGCTTCTTGTAAGAAGCCTATACCCATGAGTGACCCACACAATTTGCGCCTCAAGTGCATGGGTGAGACTCATGTAAAGTACAGCTGCAAAATTTCTGGGGACTTTAAGGTTAAGACTCAGAAGGACAGGGAACATTAATCCTGTTAATGGAGGTGTCAATAAAATGCTATTGGAGCTGTGCCAATCTGAATCGGTACCAAGTGCTGCTGCTTCAGCCAGAAGCATGCTAGGACAGGGTGCATGCCACGCCCCTGTGTATTCAGCCCCTTGGCCCGCTCCTCGCAGTCTCAGAGAGGCTCCAAGCTTGATGCAACACCCGTGTTCTTTATTCGTGTCCGTTTCCTACTATACAGAAGCTATTTACAGTATCTTGTCCTAACACAGGCCTGGTCAGCAACAGAGTAGCAGGCTCCTACCTCTCCCAGAGCCCCCCTTCCCTCCTGGTCTCCATCCCCACCCTCTTTCACTCACTTTCTCCCAGCCTTATAGCTCCTGCCTAATGAGGCCGGCAGGTGCAGTCAGTGATTAGGCAAACCTAGGCTATTTACGCACCCCAATCTATTTCCCCTGATTAGGGCTGGAGTGGCAGAAGCTGACTGGGGCTTCCACTGTCTGCATCCTGGGATCAGTCTCCTTCACTGGTGCTTAGAAGAGGCCTAAGTCTTCTAATGCAGCTTCAGCTCAAGGGAGATCATCACACTCCCAGGCAGCTAAGCATAGAGGAATGGAGTTGAATAGAGTTCAGGCCAGTTCAAAGCACTGTTCCTCCATTGACTCTGGTGCCAGAAGAGGCTGCATTGAGTCCAGAGACAGCAATGGCACCCTCAACTTTATTGGCACTGCAACCACCAGAGACAATCTAGGTGCCAACTACACCAGAGGCATTTGCCATGATGAGAGACCTTTTAAGCCTGTCAGTATCAGTGTTTCGAAAACTATAGGGAACAGCTGTTCTGGTGCTAACAGATCACCTGGCACCAGCTTCTGCTGTCAGCATTTGTTACCTCACTACTCTTTGATTTTGAGGACTGTCTGCCTGTCGATTCAGGGAAGGAGGAAGCCTGCTGTGGTGGCATCACTTCAGCAGTCTCCCGGATCCTGGCACCAGTCTTTAGTGCCAACAGGGCTGGCCCCTTCATGGTCAGCAGTTGGAGAGCCTTCTTCTGACTCTAAAGTGGGATCACATATCTCCCACCCTCAGCAGGGCTTGACATTTTCCCCTTAAATTCTATCACCCAGCATACACTTGGGGTCTTATAATAGGGCATGCTGTGGGACTGTGGTCAGCAGGCCTTGGGGTCTGGTCCCTTACCAGTGGTCTTTCTGGAGCCTCTGGATTTTCCCCCAGACTCTTCATCATCCCCATGCCCCTTCTTCTGTGTCCTCATCCACATAATGTGGATCATCACACAGGGTCAAGCCAGCTACTGTGTCCAGGTACCAAGCACCTGGAAGTCTCTGTGAAAGAGCCTAAACATCCTGCAGAGCAGCCTGCAAAAGATGTTCAGCTGCATCCTGATCTGACTGACTCCTCATCCTCACCAAATGAGGTGGTCCTGGGTTGGACAACATCAGAGTCAATACAGAGAAATTTCTCCTCTACAAGATCCAGAAAATAGAGTGTATAGGAATAATATTGGACTCATCTCAAGCCACAGCATTCCTTCTAGAGTCAAGGTTTCCGACAATCCACACCATCATTATAGATCTCAAATTTCACCTGCTTGTGACGGAACAAAACTGTTTGAGGCTGCTGGAGTATATGGTTCTTGCACATATGTGGTCCAATATGCCAGGCTGCATTGTAGAGTGCTACAGAGTTGGCTGGCTTCATTTTCCTCAATCAGCTAAACTTGTCACCATCTAAACTTGTACGCAGTGTTGTTGTAGTCACATCAATCCCAGGATATTAGCAAGACAAGGTGGGTGAGGTAATATCTTTTATTGGACCAACATTGGTCGGTGAGAGGGACAAGCTTTCAAGATTAGGCAGAGCTCTTCTTCAGGTCACCACCTAAATATGCTGGGGAGGTTACTCTCATGTCTTGCCTGCCTGGACTGTTGAATAAGTCTGGCCAATGTAGACATGAATGACTTCTTTGCTCACCCTCAACCAAAACTCATGTTAGTGATGACCTCATCTGCCCTCAGTTGTAGGGCCCATTTAGGCTCTCTACAGACTCATGGACTATGGTCCACAGCAGATTTGCCTTTAAACAGCTTCCAGTTCCCTTATGTTTATATCAGTCTAGCACAGAGATTTTCAAAGTGTGGGGGGCATCCCCCCAGAAGGGTGCAGAGGAATGTTTCAGGGGTTTAGGATCCCCAGCTGCCAGTCACCCAGGGCTCACAGTGAGAACCCCTACAACCATGGAGCTGACAGCAGCACCCTCCAGCACCCCAGGGCTGAGAACGAGAGCCCCCGGCACTCTGGGGCTGAGAGCAGACATCCCTGATGCTCTGGGGCTAACAGATGCAGCCACCACCACCCCTGAGCTGACAGATGGAGCTCCACAATTAGCTGCCTGGGGCTGACAGTGGGAGCACCACTGCAGCCACCTGGGGAGGACAACGGGAGCTCCGCCACCATTCCATCATTTCTCATAGACTCATAGGCTTTAAGGTCAGAAGGGATCATTATGATTATCTAGTCTGACCTTCTGCACAATGGAGGCCACAGAATCTCACCCACCCAATCCTGTAACAAACCCCTAACCTATGTCTGAGTTACTGAAGTCTTCAAATCGTGGTTTAAGGACCTCAAGGTGCAGAGAATCCTCCAGCAAGTGACCCATGCCCCACACTGCAGAGGAAGGTGAAAAACCTCTAGGGCCACTGCCAATCTGCCCTGGAGGAAAATTCCTTCCCGACCCCAAATATAGCGATCAGTTAAACCCTGAGCATGTGGGCAAGACTCACCAGCCAGCACTCAGGAAAGAATTCTCTGTAGTAATTCAGATCCCACCCCATCTAACATCCCATCACAGACCATTGGGCATATTTACCTGCTAATAATCAAAGATCAATTAATTGCCAAAGTTAGGCTATCCCATCATATCATCCCCTCCATAAACTTATTAAGCTTAGTCTTGAAGCCAAATATGTCTTTTGTCCCCACTACTTCCCTTGGAAGGCTATTCCAGAACTTCACTCCTCTAATGGTTAGAAACCTTCATCTAATTTCAACTCTAAACTTCCTAGTGTTCAGTTTATATCCATTTGTTCTTGTGTCTACATTGGTACTAAGGTTAAATAATTCCTCTCCCTCCCTAATATTTATCCCTCTGATATATTTGTAAAGAGTAATCATATCTCCCCTCAGCCTTCTTTTGGTTAGGCTAAACAAGCCAAGCTCTTTCAGTCTCCTTTCATAAGATAGGTTTTCCATTCCTCGGATCGTCCTAGTAGCCCTTCTCTGTACCTGTTCCAGTTGGAATTCATCCTTATTAAACATGGGAGACCAGAACTGCACACAATATTCCAGATGAGGTCTCACCAGTGCCTTGTATAACGGTACTAACACCTCCTTATCTTTACTGGAAATACCTTGCCTGATGCATCCCAAGACCACATTAGCGTTTTTAATGGCCATATCACATAGGCGGCTCGTAGTCATCCTGTGATCAACCAATACTCCGAGGTCCTTCTCCTCCTCTGTTACTTCCAACTGATGTGTCACCAATTTATAACCAAAATTCCTATTATTACTCCCTAAATGCATGACCTTGCACTTTTCACTATTAAATTTCATCCTATTACTATTACTCCAGTTTACAAGTTCATCCAGATCTTCCTGTATGACATCCCGGTCCTTCTGTGTGTTATCAATACCTCCCAGCTTTGTGTTATCTGCAAACTTTATTAGCACATTCCCACTTTTTGTGCCAAGGTCAGTAATAAAAAGATTAAATAAGATGGGTCCCAAAACTAATCCCCGAGGAACTCCACTAGTAACCTCCTTCCAGCCTCACACTTCACCTTGCAATATGACCCATTGTAGTCTCCCCTTACTGAAATCGAGGTAAATTAGGTCCACTGAGTTTCCTTTGTCTAAAAAATCTGTTACCTTCTCAAAGAAGGAGATCAGGTTGGTTTGGGATGATCTACCTTTTGTAAAAACATGTTGTATTATGTCCCAATTACCTTTCCTGCCTTCCAGTTTAGTATCATGTGCTGTCCTTACAACAAGCAGTTGTGCCGTGCATTCCACTGGTGAGTTTGATATTTTTTCATATCATTATGTGGTGAAAAATGGATGAGTACTTATTGCCAAAAGATGGTAGTGTTCCAAAATGAAAGCCAAAAGCTTGAAGTGGCTAAAGTTGAAACAGAAAAAATCTGCTAAAACACGAAAATATGATGAAGCATATTTGGATTTTGGTTTCACGTCCATCTCAGTTAATGAAGAAATTAGGCCTCAATGCGTAGTGTGTGCAGTAACTTTAGCAAACAATAGTCTGAAGCCAACAAAATTAAGATGCTATTTAGAAACAAAACATGGAGATCAGGTAGGAAAGAAGAGATTTTTTTTTCTAACAAAAGCTACAATAAATTCATAAACAAAAACAATGAAAAATGTGGTATCCCTCTCCCCTGCAACTGCTTTAAAAGTGTCATATCAAGTTGCATACCATGTAGTCCAAAGGAAATGTACTCCTGAATGTCTGGTATTTCCAAACTTTTGCAGCTGAGGTAGTGACCTTGTCTCACTCTCAAATGACAATCAGGAGAAACTGATTGAACTTCCATGTGATAAGACAATGGAAATTCCATTTAAAAACAGTCTTTGGGGGATTTTTGGTTGAAAGTTGGCTCAGAATAGCCAGCTTTGTCAAAGTGTGTGATCAAAGCTCTTTTACCATTTGGTTCATCTTATTTGTGTGAGATCAGATTCTCTGTGCTGGCTGTGCTAAAGACAAAGTGGCATTTGAGATGGGAAGTAAAGGACAACCTCAGAGTGTCGGTTTAAAAAATCTTCTGACAAATTGATAAAGTATACCAAGAAAAACATGCACACCTTTCACATTAAGTATCTGTGTATTTGAAACTTACATGGGTAGGCAATTTAATGTAAGTTGTATTAAGGTCTCACTGAGGTTTCTGAGTAGGCTGTCAAGCAGACATTTGCATGTGTCTCTTTTTATCTGGATTGGCAGTGGGAGTGACTAAAAATTCTAACTCAAAGTGGGGGCTCTGCTCAAAAAGTTTGAAAACCAGTGACCTAGAGGCCCCAGTGGGGGATCATGACTAAAATTCAAGGCAGAATAGAAACAGATACTGAAAATTCTGTCTCTGTCACAAAGAGTTTACAATCTTAGGTTTATCACATGTCATGTTTTATTACTTTACTGGAAACCCATAAGTTTTTATTGCGTACATTGCACATTGCTTGTGAGATATATAGATTAGAAAAAATGAAAACGATGACCCTGATTTGACACTTTCTTGAAATAAATCAGTATAGCAGTGCACAAAGCACGCTGTTATAATTCATTATTTGGTAAGTTTGAATGGTATTTCTATTTAATTTACATGATAGATGTTAGAGAGTTTATTCCTTCACTCTCCCACTTCCCTGGTCCTTCTCGCATGAACAGAGAACAACAATACTCAAAATCCAAAGGTGCAAACAATTCAATGTTTATTGGGGTGAACTTCCAGCAAACTTAAATCCAAGTTCCTTTTTCCTTATTTTCGAATCCCAACTTACTTCCTGCTTGCCCCTAATTTATATAGTAATATTCTTAGCTATACCTTAACCAATCATTCTACTGAAATTCTACCTAACGAATCCTAACATATTGTAACATGATTAGCTAACCAATTATATCCCACCATCTTAATTAGTTTACACCCAGCAAAATTAATTCTTCAGCAGATCGAAACAATCACAGAACCAGACAGAGACCATGCAAATAAACAATAGGAAAGTGGGACAAAACAATACAGAAGTGAGGATTTTACAACTACATCTATAAAGACATATGGGTTTCCCAGCTGTGTCTATTGATAAATGAGTTCTTACCAGAGAGAAAACTTTCAAACTAAATTTCCTTTTACATCTTTTAGGCTCTTCCCTTTCTCTGGAGGTGATAGATTGGATCACCTTCCTAACAGCCCCAGATTGCCTTATTTCAATGTGATTAGTTTGGAATGTGAGGATGTGACCATATGCTTCCCAGCTTATGGCTGCCTCTGCTGCTTAGCCAAAGGCATTGGCCTAAGAACAGGGCCTCAGACTGTCACAGTGAGAGAAGGCCCTTACACAGATTCTTTCTTTTATAGCTCTATAACTAGCTAAATGATAAACATAGACCTAAATTCTTAAAGTATAGGCCTTTACAGACATGCTTGAATATCTATATCCTAACAATGTAAATATATAATATCTCAAACCCATTATTTCTTTTTTTCCATGTAGATTCTAGTTCTTTTAGCTGAAGAGGTTAAATTTGTTAAATAAGTCTTGATACGTCTTGGTTTATTTTAAGAAACAAAATCTGTCTTTTTCATCTTTAAAAATGTTCATTAGGACGAGCTATGAGTGGGTGGTGCAAAGTATTGCTGCTTCATTGTGAAACCTTACATCATCTTACTATTATTAGCAGTAGTATTTGTCATTACTCTTAAACCAACTGCTGGATTTTGGAGGAGCACTTTCATTGATGGTATTTGAACATTTGAAATTGCAGATTTTGAAGGCAGGTGACAGCTTCATTCAGCATGGCACCACTGTGACGTTGCACCCCATAAGGCTTTATGGAAATATGCTTATGAATGTATATATGACATAACTGGAATATGTCTTATGCTACATATGCCATGTAACATATATCTGTAAAGGTTATGATCTACTGAATACATCCCTCCTATTTGTATGCATGTATTATTTTTGTACTTGAAGTTATGAATATTGGCTGTATACTTGCTTGATTTCTAAGTTGCCTTAGTAGAGCATTTGGTCAGCTTCTTGAGAAAGGAATGTGCAAATTAAGTGCCCAATCAAGAAACACTTAAAGGACAATGAATCCTGTAAGGGTCCAATCCACATAAGAAGTCTACCTGAGGATGTTCAAGGTAGCATGTAAGCAACGGCTTCTGACTGAAAAAAATGAGTCATGCATGGATATGTGACTTACCCATGTGACTCCAAAACTCCATCTTGGAGATGCACTTTGCATAGGAAAGAGGAGGGGGGTCTCCATCCACAAGAGAAAGTCTATTTAAGCCCGTGGGAGACCCCTCCATTTTGTTTTCAGCTGGCTCAAGTGATAGCCTCTCCACCCCCAGGGATACCTGAAAGAAACTGGAACAAAGGACAGTAACTACAGGGGGTGTGAGTGATTGCTGGACCCATACTACAAGGAGACTAGTCTGTAAAAGGAATCTTACTGGAACACCACTGAGGGTGAGATTTTGTCTGTATTCAGTTTTCTTACTGTATTGGACTCAGACTTGTGTGTTTTATTTTATTTTACCTGGTAATTTACTTTGTTATGTCTATCACTACTTGGAACCACTTAAATCCTACTTTCTGTATTTAATAAAATCACTTTTAACTTATTAATTAACTCAGAGTATGTATTAATACCTGGGGGGTGGAACATCTGTGCACATCTTTCTATCAGTGTTATAGAGGGCGAACAATTAATGAGTTTACCCTGTATAAGCTTTATAAAGGGTAAAACAGATTTATTTGGGGTTTGGACCCCACTGGGAGTTGGGCATCTGAGGCCTGGTCTACACTACGATTTTAGGTCTAATTTAGCAGTGTTACCTCTATTTAAGCCTGGACCCATACACACAACAAAGCCCTTTTTTTTACTTAAAGGGCTCTTTACATCGATTTCTTTACTTCATCTCTGATGAGGGGATTAGTGCTGAAATTGGCCTTGCTGGGTTGAATTTGGGGTAGTGTGGATGGAATTCGACGGTATTGGCCTCCAGGAGCTATCCCAGAGTGCTCCATTGTGACTGTTCTGGACAGCACTCTCAACTCAGATGCACTGGCCACGTAGACAGGAAAAGGCCCACGAACTTTTGAATCTTATTTCCTGTTTGGCCAGCATAGCAAGGTGCAGGTGAGTGCAGATCTCTTCAGCAGAGGTGACCATGATGGAGTCCCAGGATCTCAAAAGAGCTCCAGCATGGACTGAACAGGAGGTACGGGATCTTCTCGCCTATAGGGAGATGAATCCATGTTAGCTGAACTCTGTTGCAGTAAATGAAATGCCAAAACATTAGAAAAAGTCTCAAAGGGCATGAAGGACAGAGGCCATAACAGGGATGCACAGCAATGCCATGTGAAAATTAAGGAACTAAGGTAAGCCTACCACAAAACCAGAGAGGCAAATGGAAGGTCCGAGGCAGAGCCACAGACATGCCGCTTCTACGCTGAGCTGCCTGCCATGCCAGGGGGTGCAGCCACCACTACCCCAACCCTGTGCTTTGACTCTGTCACTGGAGAATCACACAACATGGAAGCTGGTTTTGGGGACGAGGAAGATGATGATGAAGAGATTGAAGATAGCTCACAGCAAAGAAGTGGAGAAACCGGTTTCCCCAACAGCCAAGATACTTTTTTCACCCTGGACCTGGAACCAGTAACCCCCGAACCCACCCAAGGCGTGCTCCCGGACCTTGACGGCGAACAAGGGACCTCTGGTGAGTGTACCTTTGTAAATATTACACATGGTTTAAAAGCAAGTGTGTTTAATGATTAATTTGCCCTGGCATTCGCGGCCAATACAGCTAATGGAAAATCTGTTAATGTGTATGGGGATGGAGTGGAAATCCTCCAGGGACATCTCCATAAAGCTCTCCTGGATGTATTCCCAAAGCCTTTTCAAAAGGTTTCTGGGGAGGGTGGCCTTATTCCGTCCTTCACGGTAGGACACTTTACCACACCAGGCCAGTAGCACGTAGTCTGGAATCATTGCATAACAGAGCATGGCAGCATATGGTCCCACTGTTTGCTGACATTCAAACAACATCTGTTTCTAATCTCTCTGTGTTATCCTCAGGGGAGTGATATCATTCATGGTCACCTGGTTGAAATAGGGTGCTTTTATTAAGGGGACATTCCTGCTTGGCTGTTTGGCTGTGGCTGAACAGAAATGTTCCCCGCTGTTAGCCACGCAGTGGGGAGAGGGGTGAAGTGATCATCTCAGAGAATTGCATGGGGGGGGGGGGTTATTTGGGTTTGTGCTGCATGCTAACCTGCAAACTGCAGCCCCTCCTTTTAAATTGCCAACCCATTTTAAATGGCCAACCCAACGGCCGCTTGGTATGGGAAATGAGGGCGTTGCTGTTTGAAACCATTCCCACATGTTATGAAGGTTAAAGAAGCCAAAAGACTGTGGCTTACCATGGCTGCCTGCAAGCTGAATTCTGTTGCCTGGCCCTGCATGAGTGACCTCTCACACCACACCAGTGTGTGTAACCAACAGGCCCTCAATATAAGAGGCAAAATGCGACCTTGTAACGAAAGCCCAGGTGCTGTGTAATGTGAGCAGCAAGGTTTAATGGGAAGGAGTGTACACATTGTTCTCTAAAATGTGTCTTTTTAACTACCACTCTCCCTTTTCCCCCACCAGCTGCAAATGTTTCTCCTTCGCAGAGGCTAGTGAAGATTAGAAGGCAAAAAAAAAAAAAAAAAAGCACTCGGGATGACATGTTCCCGGATCTCCTGCTCTCCTCCCACACTGACAGAGCACAGCAGAATGTGTGGAGGCAGACAATGTCAGAGTGCAGGAAAGCACAATATGAACACGAGGAGAGGTGGTAGGCTGAAGAGGGTAAGTGGAGGGCTGAAGAGGATAGGTGACGTCAGCTTGCTGACAGAAGGCAAGAGTTGATGCTTCAGCTGGTGGAGCATCAAACTGATATGCTCCAGCATATGGTTGAGCTGCAGGAAAGGCAGCAGGAGCACAGACCTCCACTACAGCTCCTGTGTAACCAACAGCCCTCTTCCCCAAGTTCCATAGCCTCCTCACCCAGACACCCAAGAACGCGGTGAGGGGCCTCCGGCCACCCGGCCACTCCACCCCAGAGGACTGCCCAAGCAACAGAAGGCTAGTATTCAATAAGTTTTGAAGTGCAGTGTGGCCTTGTCTTTCCCTCCTCCCCCACCCCACCTGGTGCTTCCCTACTCCCCCACCCCTCCCAGACTACCTTGGCAGTTAGCCCCTTATTTGTGTGATGAATTAATAAAGGATGCATGAATGTGAAGTAACAATGATTTTATTGCCTCTGCAAGCAGTGATCAAAGGGGGGAGGGGAGGGTGGCTAGCTTACAGGGAAGTAGAGTGAACCAAGGGGGTGGGGTTCATTAAGGAGAAACAAACAGAACTTTCACATAATGGCCTGGCCAGTCGTGAAATTAGAAAAAAATAATGGAAAAATATAGAACTGGAAGGGACCTTGAAGGTCATTGAGTCCAGTCCCCTGCCTTCACTAGCAGGACCAAGTATTGTCCCTGACAGTATTTTTTTTTGGTTTTCAAAGCTTCTCTGATGCACACCATGCCCTGCTGTGCTCTTCTAACTGCCCTGGTGTAGGGCTGCATGTAATCAGTGGCCAGGCAATTTGCCTCAACCTCCCACCCCACTATGAATGTCTCCCCCTTACTCTCACAGATATTGTGGAGCCCACAGCAAGCAGTAATAACAATGGGAATATTGGTTTAGCTGAGGACTATCCGAGTCAGTAAACTGCACCAGCACACTTTTAAACATCCAAGCGCACATTCTACCACCATTCTGCACTTGCTCAGCCTATAGTTGAACAGCTCCTGACTACTGTCCAGGCTGCCTGTGTATGGCTTCATGAGCCATGGCATTAAGGGGTAGGCTGGGTCCCCAAGGATAACTATAGTCATTTCTGTGGCACAGGACTCTTTGCTGCTATAAGGTGCCACAGGACTCTTTGCTGCTTTTACAGATCCAGACTAACACGGCTACCCCTCTGATATAGGCATTTCAACATCCCCAATGGTTATTTTCTGGTCTGGGAAGAAAGTCCCTTCCTGCAGCTTTTGAAACAGACCAGAGTCCCTGAAGACGTGAGCATCATGTACCTTTCCCGGCCATCCCACGTTGATGTTGGTAAAACGTCCCCTATGATCCACCAGTGCTTGCAGCAGCTTTGAAAAGTACCCCTTTTGGTTTATGTACTCATTGGCTTGGTGCTCCGGTGCCAAGATAGGGATATGGGTTCCGTCTATTGCCCCGCCACAGTTAGGGAATCCCATTACAGCAAAGCCATCCACTATGACCTGCAAATTTCCCAGAGTCACTACCCTTGATATCAGCAGCTTTTTGATTGCATTGGCTACTTGGATCACAGTAGATTTGCCCACTCCAAATTGATGCCCGACTGACTGGTAGCTGTCTGGCGTTGCAAGCTTCCAGAGGACTATCGCCACTTGCTTCTCAATTGTGAGGGCTGCTCTCATCTTGGTGCTTCAGGGCAGGGGAAAGCAAGTCACAAAGTTCCATGAAAGTGCCCTTATGCATGGGAAAGTTTTGCAGCCACTGGGAATCGTCCCAGACCTACAACACTATGCGGTCCCACCAGTCTGTGCTTGTTTCCAGGGCCCAGAATTGGCATTCCACAGCATGAACCTGCCCCATTAACACCATGATGTGCACATTGCCAGGGCCCGTACTTTGTGAGAAGTCTATGTCCATGTCTATTTCCTCATCACTCTCGTCACTGCGCTGCCATCACCTCCTCGCCTGGTTTTGCTTTGGCAGGTTCTGGTTCTGCATATACTCCAGGATAATGTGCATGGTGCTTATAGTGCTCATAATTGCTGCGGTGACCTGAGCGGGCTCCATAATCCCAGTGCTATGGCGCCTAGGCTGAAAAAAGGTGCGAAACAATTGTCTGCCGTTGCTTTCACAGGGGAGGGAGGAAGGGAGTGGGGGCCTGACGACATGTACCCAGAATCACCTGCAACACTGTTTTTTCCCTGTCAGGCATTGGGATCTCAACCCAGAATTCCAATGGGCAGTGGAGACTGCGGGAACTGTGGGATAGCTACCCACAGATACCCACAGAGCAATGGTCTGGAAATCTACGCTAGCCTCCATACTGTGTACTCAGTCTGCCGACTTAATGCACTTGGGGCATTTTGTGTGGGGACACTCACAATCGACTGTATAAAAATGATTTTAAAAAAATAACTTCTATAAATTCAGCCTAATTTCGTAGTGTAGACATACCCTGAGTGTTAAAGACAGGAATACTTCTTAAGTTGCTTTTAGTTAAGTCTGCAGCTTTGGGGCATGTGGTTCAGACCCGGTGTCTGTGTTGGAGCAGACTGGCATGTCTGGCTCAACAAGACAGGGTTCTGGAGTCCCAAGCTGGCAGGAAAAGCAGGAGCAGAAGTAGTTTTGGCACATCAGGTGGCAGTTCCCAAGGGGGTTTCTGTGATCTAAACCATCACAGTGGCTTAGTCAAGCAGCATCTGTGCACAGCTGATTGCTTTGAGGTACTGGTAGTGATTTTAAGTGAGTTTTAAGTGTGGTGGCTGGAGAACAGACAAAGTGGTTGCTGGTTTGTTATTTTCTGTTTGCTTATTTTGTGTAAGGGAAGAAGGGACAGAAAAGGAAGCAAAATAAGTAAGAGTGAAGATCAGAACAACCTAGAACTGCACAGGTTGCAAATTGCCCAGAAAGGCTGAACACTGGGCACTGTGAAAGTCTCTGTTAACTAAGAAGCCCCTGAGCTGAGTGCATCCCACTTTCAGTGAACTGCAGAAGGGGTGTGGCCCAGCACAAGAAAGCAGGAAAATGACTACAAGTGAAGCAGCTATTAAACTAGAGCTGGCTAGACTGGAAGCAAAAGAGAAAGAAAACAAACAAAAAAGACTGTTGGAATTAAGACAATTAGAAAGTAATGCAGAGGAGGCTGTCCACAAGAGAGCTATGGAGGCAGAAACAGCCAGGGAAGAGGCTGCCCACAAGACAGCTATGGAGGCCCAGAAGCATGACCTGTCTGTTATGGAGTTGAAGAGACAAAACCCTTCAGCTGCTGGCTCCACTTCCCCAAAAATCCATAACTGGGAGTGATATGTTCACAGTATAATGAATCCAGTGATATTGCTGAATATTACATCACCTTTGAGAGACTGTGTACCCTGCATGCAATCCCTGAAGATCAAAAGATGACCACATTGATAGCAAAATTGACTGGAAGAGCTCTGGACATATTCAATAAGATGCCTATTGATGATGCTTCAAACTATGATAAATTTAAGGAACTGGTTTTGAAACAGTTTCAGGTTACACCTGAAACCTACAGGGTTAAATTCAGGAGTCTTAAGAGGGGACCTGGGTTGAGTAATGTGGCTATGTAAATGAAATGAGAGGTTTGGTACATAAGTGGGTGACGGGGAAAGGTATTACAAGCTTTGTGTAATTTGATTACACAGGAACAATTCCTGAATATGTGCAATGATGATGTAAAACAGTATTTGTGGGAGAAAAAAGGTAAATGCAGTGGGTGAATTAGCTAGGTAAGCAGACTCTTATGAGCAAGCACAAGCTGCAATTAAACATAAACAACTGGCAGAGGAGTAAAGGATTGGAGGAAAGCAGAATCACTGTTTTACCCCTGAGAAAAAGGAGGCTGGGCGTTCACCTCCCCATTCCCCTGTTACTCGTCCGAAATTTCCTGTACAAAGCCAAGAGGAGCTATCATTGTAAGTCCACTGAGCACCAGAGGAATAAATGTCCCTTTGCTAAGTGGAAACAAGCAGCAAGTAATACATGAAGCTGCTGTTTCTCAGAGCCTGGCTGCTGCCTCTTTCCACACGGGATTTGTAAAGCTTGCTTCTTCACAACCAAGCAGTGAGCATATGCATGTTGTTAAACTGAACAGTAAATGACTCATTGGATTGAGAGATACGGGGGTTGAAATTTCTGTGGTCAGGAGGGACCTGATCCAGGAGAAGGATTTGTTGTCAGGGAAAGTGGCAGAATTAGACCTGGTGGTGGGTTACAAAGTCCTTGCACCTTTAGCTAAAGTACACATGCAAACTATGGGTTTGCAGGCTGAGCTGACTGTTGCAACAGTGGCACACAATTCTGCTCCATTTGTACTGGGGAATGATTTCTTTAATGTGGCAGAATCTGTCCCAGGGTTGGTTAGTAGTGAGCAGGAATCTTGTGCTAAAAGCCCCGAGCGGGGGATGAAGTCACAAGGACTGCTGGGGAAATAGGAGGGGGTCTCTTAGATTCCTCTGTAGCAGTAAAGAATTCAGCTCTGGGGCCAGGGATGGTTGTAGGCAGTTCCTGTAGCCCTGGGGCTCAAGGCAAGTTCCAGAGGGAGGGGCTGGACAAAGCCAGCTCCTGTCCCTTAATCATCTCCCCAGGTGAGGGGAATGTACCACCTTGTAGCAGGGGGGCCACTCCAGCTGCTGACAGGCAGGAAGTTGCAGGTCAGCAGGGGGCAGGGCCTGCCCTGGGGTGCACAGAGACATAGGTCCCAAAGGTGGAATTTGGGGTCCTGGTGACTGCTGCAGTGGGAACAGATGCCAAGGACTCTGTAGCTGGGTGCAAGTCCAACCTGAGCAAAAAGGGGGGAATTTTGCTGTCGAGTGAAGGGTCTGTCATAGCTGGTAGCTGTGAGCCCACAGCTGGAGCAGGGTCATCTTCCCTTTTGGGGGACACAGAAGTATCTGACCCAGAGAGGGAAGCCCAGATGGAAGGTGACGGGGGGCAGGAGAGTCCGTCCACCTTTTGTAAGGAGGATCTTTCCCAGGGGGAGGGTGAAAAATCTGCATTTAAAATGCCAGACCCCTCTTCTGTGGATCAGGGTTTAAGGTGAAACAAGACCAAGGTTGTACCATGGAGATGATGTGCATCCACAGTCTCCTCATCACTTTCTCCCTGCACACAATATTCAGGGCCATTGGTGGATAGTCAATGCACACAGGCCACATTACTAATATTCTACTCTGCACATATTGGGGTGACTGAGCATCTGCTGCTTACTACAATGCAATGGACAATTCTTCATTGAAGGCCCTATCCAATGCCTATTTAAATCAACGGGACTCCTTTCACTTGCTAATGCATTTTGGATTGGGCCCTAAAAGCAGTTCAGATGTACAGGCTCACATTTTAAATTCAAAGTCACTTCCAGTGTCTTAGGGCATGGCTACACTTGCAAATGTAGAGCACTTTGAGTTAAACCAGCCTTTGTAGAGCGCAGTAGGGAAAGCGCTTTTGTTTGTCCATACTGACAGCTGCAAGCGCACTGGCATGTCCACATTTGCGGCACTTGCAGCAGCATTGGGAGCGGTGCATTGTGGGCAGCTATCCCACAGAGCACCTCTTCCCATTCTGGCGTTGTGGCTTGTGGGAAGGGGGGGGCATTCTGGATCCTATCCCAACACCCTGTGATGCATCAGTTCGCATCCCAGCAATCCCTGTGCTTCCATCCACACTTGGCGCCATCTTTCAATGTTTTTTGTGTTGCGCACTCTCTCTTCCCTTTCAGTCTGTGGGAATGGAGTCCGAACTGCTGAGGAATATGCTGACGAGTCTCGCCAGCACATCATATTTGGCAGTTGAGCTATTCCTTAAGATCCAAAGTGACAGTGAGAACTCCAACGATGATATCGACTTGAGTAACGCATACAACACAAGATTGCTTGTGGCATTCAGGGACATGCTCACCACCGTGGAATGGCACTTTTGGGCTTGGGAAACAAGCACTGAGTGGTGGGATCACATCGTCATGCAAGTCTGGGAAAATGAGCAGTGGCTGCAGAACTTTTGGATGAGAAAAGCCACTTTCATGAGACTGTGTGAGGAGCTCACCCCCCACCCTGTGGTGCAAGGACATGAGATTGAGAGCTGCCTTGTCGGTGGAGAAGCGGGTGGCTATTGCAATCTGGAAGCTGGCAACTCTAGACATCTACCGATCGGTTGCTAACCAGTTTGGAGTGGAGAAGTTGACCGTTGGAATTGTGTTGATGCAAGTTTGCAGGGCCATTAATCACATCCTGCTCAAAAGAACTGTGACTGTGGGTAAGGTGCATGACATTGTGGCTGGCTTTGCACAAATGGGTTTCCCTAACTGTGGAGGGGCGATAGATGGCACACATATTTCAATTCTGGCACCAGCCCACCTAGCCTCCGAGTACATTAATTGGAGGGACTATTTCTTTATGGTTCTCCAGGTGCTTGTGGATCACCGTGGGCATTTCATTGAGATTAACGCAGGCTGGTCCAGAAAGGTGCATGACACACGCATCTTTTGGAACACTGGGCTGTTCAGGAAGGTGCAAGCCGGGACTTTTTTCCCAGACCAGAAGATCATCGTAGAGGAAATCAAAATGCCCATTGTGATCCTTGGAGACCCCGCTTACCCTTTAATGCCGTGGCTCATTAATGTCGAGGCAAATAAAAAGATCTGTCCAGTGACATCCATTATCAATCATTCAAACTTCATGTTGGTCAGTGCAGTATAACACCCATTACAAAGACATTTCACACTCATAAAATATTTGTATCATGTTGATAAGTCTAATTATAACAGATTGATTGTTTTCCCTGGCTTTGTCCTGAATGACATGCCACAAACTGAGCATAAAGCAGCAATACCTTGCATGCACCCACCCATTCACAGCTGGTCCTAATGAGAATTTTTAAAGATAAAAATGGCAGATTTATTTTGAAAGAAACCACTCTTGTTCGCTATTAAGACTTATTTAACAAATTTAAGCTCTTTAGCTAAAGGAACTAGAATTTACATGGAAAAAAATAATTGGTTTGAGGTATTATATATTTATATCATGTAAATAAAATGGAAACACCAAACTTGCCAAATAATGCATTATAATACTCTCCCCAACCCAAGCCCTTTAAATTTCCGCCGCAGAAGCCGATGCGGTCCGGCACGGTGTACTGGCTCTTGCCGGTAAGCTGTACTGGACCGTACTGGCTTACTTTCACCTCTGGTGTAGATCCCAAATGGTTCAGAAAGCAGTCACAAGCACTCAGAAAGCTCAACAACCACCCATCACTTGTATCAGGCCATCTCGTGTTGCTCAGGAAAGCTGCAGGGTACAATTGAGCAGCTTTCACTGGAAAAACAACATGCAATTGATTTGGGGCAAGAAAGGGCCTGGCTGCTCTGATGATGCACAATGACAAAAGTGTAGAGGGGCTAAGGTGCCATGAGCCTCTCTGTCGTGCCCCCCACTCTCTCTTCTGTGGAGCAAGCAAGGATCAGACACTGAAGTGCAAGTGTCCTTGTGGCTCTGAGGTGTAGGGGCCGTGAAGAGACAGGTCCATGACCCTGTTGTTTCCCCTTTACATCGGCCTGCAGAACAAGCCCAATACACAGCAGGTGAGGGAGCAGGGAAACAGAGTGTTCTGTGCCATCTGATGGGACATAGAAAAGGCTCATTCCCTCTGTCTAGCAGGAAGATCCGCACCATCCCCCCATGAATGGGAGTGCCCTGGAAGCACAGATCAACCTTATCAGTATTATTAGCAGTAACTTGAGTAAAGTCCACAGATACTGCACACTGTATATGATATGTATATGTATGCTGTATATGATTTACTGTGGGAAGGTGAAACATACCACTCTCCAGCAGAACTAATGCAGAGAGATGACATCTATTCCGGTAGGATTGCTGGCCTCTATTTCAGTATTTTCATGCTTGTTGTTTTTTCAATATTTGTTGCTTTATGAAATACTTGAGTCTGTGTAGCTTTTTGAGTCATCTATTATCCATGTTCTGAGGCAAGAGCTAATAATGGAACTGTCCTAGTTTAGGAGACAATAGGACAATCCTTGCTTGCTTTAATCAATCTACATTAATTTTATGTAAATAAGGAGATCAGGATATAGGGGAAAAATCTTGGTCTTGAAAGAATAAAATACAAACTTATTGTGAGAATTTTAGCCTGATTTCAGGTGTAGCCAGAAGGTAGGAGGGGAAAAAAGAGAGAGACAGCTTGCTGAATGTGTATAATACATTTTGTCAGCAATTACTGCCTCCTTAAGATAAAGAAGGACATTCTAGAACAAACTCCCAGTTTGAGACTTTAATCACTTTCTCTTTCCCCAAAATAATACATAGACAACATCACATGCAGACGGTTATTTAGTTTTCTGTTTTAAGCAGTATTTTTCCCATCCATGGGAAAGTTTGGACCTATGTATCCATTTCAAATGTGCATTCCTAACTATGCCGGGCACTGTGGGCTGGGGTACCAGGGATTCTATACAAAACAATAGAGTAATGAGTGCTCAGAGCATGCCGACCTGCTCACAGAATAGCAGTGTGAGGAGGGGGAGACCTCCCTTCTAACTTTTATCTCAGGTGTTAAGGTGCTCCCCTGGAATATAGGAGAACCCCAGTTCAGTTTATCCCTCTGTCTGATGAGGAGAAGGAACTTGAATAGGGTTTACCTACCTCTCTAGTGAATGGCACAACCACTGGGTCATGCGATATTTTGATGTGGGGTTTTCTATCCTTCTGAAGCTTTTCCATGTTGAATAAACAAATATTCACTGGACCAGCAAGAAAGTGAAAGTGACTCTACAGTGTAGTTCATGCAAGAAATGGTTTAGACATACAGTTTATGGCTGTGTATCCTGAGCAGAAATAGGCGGCTTCCTCCAGCATGCACTTAGATACTAAACTCTTTAATAGGGACAAGTAAATTTTACATTGAAATTCCTGGTTTGCAGATTATTTTTAAATACAAGGTTATGTTAAATATTGTCTTCCTGCTCACTCTGTTATTGATACATGTTTATAATATTAACTTTAGTTTAATAACATTTTGTTTTGTCTATTCCTCCTTAACATTTGGAATTCTTTGATTTTTGAATATTTAGTTTCTCATTCCTAATGCTGCATGAACACTAGGTTTTTCCAAGAAATATATGCTCACATATATTTTCAATGTGTTGACTTCAGAAGGTGGTGTTGATTGAGACAACAAAGTGGGAAACTAACTCAGTTGTGGAAAGCGGAAGAAATGGTAAGTGCTTTAATTATCCAGTAGAAAAATAAAATAACAACTAAGAAACAGTTGACATAAAGATTAATTTTCTTTTTAAACTCCAGAAATCATAGCTTTGTACATAAAGAACAGGAAAAAAAACAGTCAGGCAGATAAGACTATATCTGTTCATCTGCACACACACCTGTATCTCATTTTCTTCTTTCCTCACTCATCTCCTACCTCAGTCTGTCACCATTTACACTAAGGGCTAGTCTACACTTACGAGCTGGGTCGACCCGGTGAGTTCGACTTCTCGGAGTTCGAACTATCGCGTCTAATCGGGACGCGATAGTTCGAACTCCGGAAGCGATAGTTCGAACTCCGGTACTCCACCACTGCAAAAGGCGGTGGCAGAGTCGACCTTGGAGCCGCGGACTTCGATTCCGCGGTGTCTGGACGGGTGAGTAGTTCGAACTAGGGTACTTCGAATTCAGCTACGCTATTCACGTAGCTGAATTTGCGTACCCTAGTTCAACCCCGCTTCTTAGTGTGGACCAGCCCTTTGTTAACTACCTAATTCCCATTGCAAATTTCTCAAAATAAGAACTTTGTTCACTTGAATGTAAGTGATTTTTTGTGATTCCAAATTAACACAAACATACACTTTCAAATACACGTGTTCAGCAAGGGTGTGTCATTTCAGTGGATGCTTATGTTAGGGGGCTTATTCCTTCACCCTCTCACTTCCCTGGTCCTTTTTGCATGAACAGAGAGCAACAATACCCGAAGTCCAAAGGCGCAAACAATTCAATGTTTATTGGAGTGAACTTCCAGCAAGCATGATTCCAGTTTCCTTCCTTAGTGTCCCCCTTCCCAGTTCTGACACCACAGAGCCTTGCCTGTGTCCCTGTTCCTGTTCCCACCCCCTGTTCCCATTTCCCCCTTTAGCAAAACATGATTTTAATTCCCCCGTCCCCAGTCCCTGTTCCCATTTCCCTCCCACACACTTCCTGATTGACTGCAGACTATATAGTAAAACCTGAGTTTTGCTTAGCTATTCCTTAACCAATCATTTTACTGAAATTTAACTAACCAATCCTAACATATTGTAACATGGTTATTTAACCAATTATACCCCTTAATTGGTTTACACCCAATAAAATTAATTATACAGCAGATAGAAACAATTACAGAATCAGACAGAGACCATGCAAATAAACATACAAAACAATACAGAAGTGAGGATTTTACAACTACATTTATACAGACATAAGGGTTTTCCAGCTGTGTCTATTGATAAATGAGTTCTTGCCAGACAGGATGCTATCAAACTAAGTTTCCTTTTACATCTTCTAAGCTCTTCCCTTTCTCTGGAGGTGATAGATTGGATCACCTTCCTAACAGCCACAGATTGAGGCCCTGTTTAGTCATGTTGAAATAAGGCAGACTGTCACAGTGAGAGAAGGCCATTACACAGACAGACAGTGATTTTGATTCTTTCTTTTATACCTCTATAACTAGCTAAGTGATAAGAATGCACCTAAATTCTTAAAGTATAGGCCTTTGCAGACAGGTCTGAATATCTATATCCTAACAGCTTGTTTCAGTGCTGCTGAAGTGGCCTGCTTTTTCTAAATCTATATATTTACATTGTCCCTCTTTGTCACTAGAGTATGAGAATAGGAGAACTGAGAACTAATTATTCAGTCCCTATTACTGTAGTGTCTGAACACCTCCCCATCTTTACTGTATGATCCTCCCAAGACTCCTGGCATGCAGGGAAATGCTATTCCTCCTATTTTATAGATGAGGAAATGAGGCACAGAGGCTAAGTGGAATTTTAAAAGCAACTGAATTAGGTACCCAAAGTCCTATTAACTTTAAATAGAACTTGGGTGCCTAACTCACAATAGCATTTTAGAACAACTCACCTGGAATGACGAGTTCAAGATCACACAGGAAGTCTGGGGCAGAATAAGGACTTGAATCTGATTCTTCTAAGTTTTAGGCTGGTGTGACTAAATACAGACTTAACATGGGGAAAATATGCCTGCCAAAATCACCAGCTTCCTTTGTATCCCCTATGTGACTATCTAGAGTGATGGGCATTCTCCAAGCACTGTTTTCCCACAGAAGGAACTTTAATAGTGTGTTGGGACAGTGCATGAAATGCTAAAATCCCTAAATTAAATGCTTCAGATAAGAAAATTAGAGGCTGTATAGCCTTAAGAATTGGTTTTAGTTGGAGAGAAGGGAAGCCTTAAGGAGGGACCCTGAGTGACTATGTCCAGACTGAAGTGATAATCCATGAACATTTAACTCTGCTACGTGACCACATACCATGTTTTAACCTCTTCTGTACAGTAATAGCAACCCAGTAGAAGCAGCCTCCACTTCCTCAGTATCATAGCATAAAGAGATTTCTGATGTTATAAAGTTAAAAAATTACTGATCACAAGTGTGGAATCGATCAATTTAGAGATGTTGGAGAATTCCTATAATGGATTTGAAAGAAGCTAGTATGTCCACAAGCACCATGATAGCAAACCTAGAAGACTCCCAAGGCAGAAGCAAGAGTCTGCCAGTCTCCAAGAGCTTAATAGTGAAGCAAAACTTTTCCTTCCCAAACAGTAAAACTGTAATGCAGAGCTAAAGGTGGGCACTGAATGTAGTGAGCCTTTCCTAAAACAAGATATGGTGTTAGTTCTCTACCTTGTCATATGGCTGTTTCACAGAGGCAGAACTTTGACTGGGCAGCAGCATACAAGGTTAGGAAACAGAAGATGTGAAGATCCTGGGATGAGTGAGGACTAAGGACTTATTTCTCCTGTATAATATGGAGATATGGGATCTATGTGGTGGTCTCACTCTTAGCTCAAACACTGTGAACATGGCTTATTGTTGACTCTCCATGTTTATCTAAATTATTGCAACTGTCAACTGTGCTTCCTTACTCCACAGATCAGTTTTCATAAAGTTCTGAGACCCTTTCCCAATGGCAGACACACAACATTTTGTATAACATCTGCTTGCTTGCTTTAATACAGCATGGCTTTATTTTATAATCTCAGCCATATGCCAAAGACTTACTGTGCATTCATTCTTTTGTGATAAGGGCAAAATTATAGATTTTTATCTTGCTTATCTCATTTTTCATGAATGGGCCTCAATATCTGATTGCCAACCCTTTTAAAAGATGCATGAACAGAAAGGTAATTACAGTAGTTGTATTGTGTGTGGGTCAACATGTCTCTTCTCTGTTAAATATTTATACTGGTTTTCCAAATAAGTGCCAATAAAGAGAACTGGAAAAAAAAAAAAAAAAGAAAAACTCCAAAGCCGTGTGTTAATGTGCTCAGTTTACTTAAGGGACTTGTAAAAAGTTAAGGTGCCTATTCTAAGTTTTTGAGTTGGTGACCCACACAGTATGAAGCCATGAGAACTTTGCCTGTCTCTACATCACTTGTTTGTTTGTGGTTTTGTTTGCTCTCTGTGTAGCTTTATTACTTATTTTTACTGTTCTTTGTGTGTGAAATATTAAATTAAGAGTTGACATTCCAGAGAAATTGCATAAGCCTGGTAAATATCTTTTACTCTCCTTTCCAGTATCAGAAAATTAATATTTGCGATCAGGGCTGTCCCTAGCTGTTCTGGGGCCATACGCAGCCCAACCCCCGTGGGGGGGGGGCGGGCCTCCATTGGGGGCTGGCTTGGGGGTAGGGGAACCACATCCCAGCACTCACTAGTGGCGCGGCTGGGGCCAGGTCGCTGCACTTCCCACCGCCGGTGAGTGCAGGCCCGGACCAGGTGCAGAACTCAGGGGAGTGGAGGCAGGACTGGGGCAGAGCAGGGGCAGGAAGAGGTGGGGCTGGGGTGGAGCAGGGGCGGGGCCCTGGGGAAGGGGTGGGGCAGGGGCTGGAGCAGCACCCAGCTGCGCAGGGCACCAGGAAATTTGGTGCCCAAAATTTCCTGGTGCCCTACGCAGCTGTGTACTTTGTGTATGGATAAGGACGGCCTGTTTGCGATGAGCATGGCTATTTCTAGTTCACTCATAGATTTGTTTATCATCTTAAAGCTGAGCTATGTGTGCAGATAATATGCATGCAAGAAGGCTAGTTTTGTGACATGCAAAAGTCTGTAGCATGGCAGTGTTTTGGTTGCTCCATTTTTTGAGCAGCTTTCACTGAAGATTTAGTGGTCTATGGTCGGAGTAGGTTATTACATTGGGCCTCTGGTGCATATTTTTTTATGCTTTCACTTAATGGCCACGTCTTTGTTTTATTTCTATAGCTGTTTTCAGTATGCCACATCTTGGTGTGTTTACTAGCTTGAGTTGTTAGAAAGGATGGTAAAATACATGTACTCCAAGTGCAATGTTAATTTTCTTTTTATTTGATTTCATATTAAATAAACATCTTAAGCAGCACACCTTGTTAATTATCTCTTGTTTTCATATTCCTTCTTCTTCTTCTTCTTCTTCTTCTTCTGCTATATCTATATCTATATTTTGTAAAGATAGTGCTCAGCCTGGAACTGTTCCCTTGATGCTGGAGACATCAGTTCCTCCTTGGACTGTGCCTTGGGCTTGGTCCCTCTGGAAGCAAGGCAGGTGATGGGGTTGTTTCCGTTGACTGTGAACCACTCTCTGCTGGTGCACTATGTGGTATTTAAGGCTCTTGCTGAACCTCTTGGGTAGGATTATCTGCTGCTTCTGCCAGTTCAGGCTCGCTGGTGCCCTCTGGCATTGGAGTTGTAGACAGGGTTGCAAGCACTTCACTCAGTGCTGGCAACGGTTCTGGTGCTGGTTGCTTTGCCAGTTCCGGTTCTGGGACTGGCTTTGGTTGGGTCTCTGGGATTGGATCCATTACAGCTGTTGCAGTTGTTGGCAGGGGATCCGGTTCCACAGTCTCTGGTAACACAGACGGGGCTCTGGTGGACGGCTCAGGAACAGGGATGGGAGTGAAAGCTTGCTTAGCCTGGCTGTCAATAACCATTCCCACCCTCTTGGCTAGCTTCACATGGTTGGCCAAGTCTTCCCGCAGTAGCATGGGGATGGGATAATTGTCATAGACTGCAAAAGTCCACATTCCTGACCAGCCCTTGTACAGGACAGGCAACTTGGCTGTTGGCAAGGTTAAAGAGTGTGACATGAAGGGTCACCGGAACCTTTGGGTTGATGAGTTTGGGGTCCACTAGGAATTGGTGGATAGTCACACGTGCCCCAGTGTTCCTCCACGTGATAACTTTCTTGCCGCCCACTCTCAAGGTTTCCCTTCCCTCTGAGGGTATTTGAGAGGCATCTGGGCCTGGGAATCTTTGGTGTGATTGTGGTGTAATGAACTGTAATCGGTTGGGGTTCTTGGGGCAGTGGGCCTTTATATATCCCAGTTCATCACATTTAAAACATTGCCCTGCTAAGGTATCACCGAGGCGAGTTTGGTTGGTGGAGACTGGTGTGGTGGGGTGAGAAGGCATCTGGGATTTCCCTTGGGATGTAGGGTTGCCCCCGGTGGTAGGGTTTGGTTTCGGTTTGCCCTCTCTGATATTCGCTCCCCTTGCTAGTAGTTTTTTTCTTTTCTGCCACTTCTACCCATTTGGCCCCAATCTCCCGCGCCTCCGTTACGGTTTTGGGCTTCCCATCTAGGACATACCTTTCTATTTCCTCAGGAACACCCTCTAAGAACTGCTCCATTTGCATTAGGAAGGACAGATCTTCCAGAGATTTAACACTCGCTTCTGATATCCAGGCATCCCAATTCGGTAGGCATGTCGGGTAAATGACACATCTGGTTTCCACCTTAGGGCTCTGAACCGCCAACGGGCATGCTCGGGTGTTAGCCCCATTCTGATTCTGGTCTTGTTTTTAAAAAGTTCATAACTGTTCATGTGTTCCCTTGGCATTTCAGCTGCCACCTCTGCTAAGGGTCCCCTGAGCTGTGGCCTCAGCTCTACCATATATTGGTCTGTAGAGATGCTGTATCCAAAGCAGGCCCTTCTGAAATTTTCTAAGAAGGCCTCAGTATCATTGCCTGCCTTGTAGGTGGGAAATTTTCTGGGATGGGAAGCAGTACCTGGAGAGGGATTGCTAGGGTTGGCTGGTAAATCCTGCTTAGCCCTTGCTAACTCCAGTGCATGCTTCTGGGACTCCCTCTGGATCTCCATAGCCCTCTGGTGGTCAGCCTCTTTGGCTTTCTCTTCTCTTTCTCTCTCTTTTTCTTTCTCCTCCATAGCTCTTTTGTGGGCAACCTCATCTCTGGCCATCTGTCTGTTATGTTCCTTTTGGCTCTCCTCAGGCTGGAATTTGGCTAATTCTAGGTCTTGTTGCATAGGGTTTTTTTTTCCTTTGCCTGACATTTTTTCCCCGGTCTGCCTTAGCTATCTTTGTGTGAGAGGTAAAAACAAACAAACAAACAAAAAAAAACCAACTTGTAATTCCTTTGTGAATGTAACTTGAAGGAACAAGTAAAACCGGTTTTGTAACTTGTTTGGCAATGTTAGTTACCCTCCAACTATCACAGCTGGAAGCCTTTTCTAACAGAGCCCTGTTAGAAAACTTAACCTGTTTTACTCCAGGGAAGCTCTCCTTCACTGTTTCCCCAGCATTCAAAGGAGGGAAAAAAATCTAGCTTTGGGTTCCTTACAATCCCTCACCGCTGCTCACCATGTCATAGGTTTCACCCCAACTCTGGACTTTAGAGTATAGATGTGGGGACCTGCATTTGAAACCCTAAACTTAATTATCAGCTTAGATCTGGTTTTGCTGCCACCACTCCCAAGTACTAACTCCCTTCCCTGGGTAGTCTTGAGAGACTTCTTCACCAATTCCCTGGTGAACACTGATCCAAACCCCTTGGATCTTAAAACAAGGAAGAATTACTCATTCTCCCTCCCTTTCCCCTCCCCCACAAATCCTTGATGAGTCCAGATCCAATCCCCTTGGATCTAAAAACCAGGGGGAAAAATCAATCAGGTTCTTAAACAGAAGGCTTTTTATTAAAGAAAAGAAAAGTAAAATAAAATAAAAACCCGCTGGGAGATAGCATACAAGTTGATCTCACAGACAACAGATTTAAAACACAGGATGTTCCCCTGGGCAAAAACCTTAGTACACACAAGAATACCTAAATTTGATTATTCCCCTAATGCCAAGACAAGTTACAAAAAGAAAATAAACATAAACCTATTTATTCCTTTCTAAAACTTACTACTCTGATAAGAGGCTGGTTCCTTGATCTTTTCACTCCAACTGAAACTGAAACTGACTCTAAACAAAGGAAACTTCCCTCCTTGCTTTTGAAACATCTTGTTCCCCCATTGGTTCCTCTGGTCAGGTGTCAGCTAGGCTAGGTGAACTTCTTAACCCTTTACAGGTAAAAGAGGCATTAACCCTTAACTATCTGTTTATGACAGCCACATTCAGTGCCTGCTGCTCACTCTCATCAGTTTTCATCCTGGGTTCTGGGATCATCAGGTCATCACCCTAGCTGATCACATCATTGTGCATTACTGGTTGCTCAGTGCTCTCCCCTGCACCTTACCAAACTTGTAATGAAATGAGCATGCTGTAGGCAAACTGCCAGAGGTGCAGTTCTGGTACCTTTTTTTTTAGTGTTCAATCTTGAGCTTCTAAATCTGCTCCCCACGCTTTTTGTCACTCCACTAAATTACTAGCATCACCATCTTCTTCGCTATTTGCTGGTATGCATGGTCATTCCTGGTATGCTGACTGGCTGTACTAAAAAAAAGGGGGTTGCTTCTTTTTTTCCCTGGAGTCAATTGACAATTCTTGGGAGTGAGGAGACAGGAAGTGTCACTCATGATTGTAGGATATCTTTGGCGGACTTCCAGGTCCTGAATCCAGTGGGGTTCTGTTTATGTTCTAAAATGATAAGGCTTGAACCTGGGGTCCTGGCTTGACTCAAGTTTGGTCCCTCCACCTTTGTGGGATCCTAGGACCTGGGTTCAAGCCAGAGTTTGAGAGATGTGTTTGTGTAGTAGAAGGGTTAAGAACTTGAGCCTGAATCTGAGCCCAGGCTTACATTGTAGTACCAGGTGGGGGTGAGAGGAAAAAGGAGGCCATTAATTCTGAGGATACTCATCACTCACCTTGCAGAATTCCTTCTCTCCTCTTTCAGAGAAAGGAGAGATGAGACTCTGGGAAGTCAGTGGTGAATATTTGTAAAGGATCATGTCATCCTGCCGTCCTCTGCATCCAATAATACTTCATAGTGGTTCCAGTTCTGCTTTAACTGAATTCAAGGGCCAAATGCACCTTCATTCGGGACTGATTAGAGCCTCACATTACAGTAGGTGGTGTGCAGAGAACAGCTTTTTAAATAGAGCAATAGCCTGACATATAAAAGCTTGCAGCCTGCTGACAAAGGTACTGAGAAGCTGCAGCTCCCATTGATTTCAATGGGAACTATGTCAGGTAAACCAGTGTGAAAAGCAGGCCATTGTTCTCTTAGACTCAGTAATTGATACAGAGAATGAAAATTAAAAATGGAGTAAAGAGAATTCTTTTCTTTCATGTGAAGATAAACAACAGGATACAAATGTGGGCAAAGTCCAGGTTGCAGCACTGGTTGATCATTTTGAGAGCAAAGGTAAGTGTTGTGGGGCATATTTCCTTATGTTACATGTCCCGCTCCCTGTCCTCTTGGGTCAATGCTGAAGTATTTGTTCATGGGAGAGTGATAGGGTATTGCCCCTTCCCCTTTGGGTGACCCCAGTGTTGAGAGACACCAAGAAAGAGAAAAGGCCCTGGTAACTGCAGAGCTCTTCCAGAAGATGCTGTGAGAGGAGGGCCCCAATTAAGATAATCGGAAGGGCAGTGCTGGGTTCTTCCCACTATAGCATCCCCTTTGCTTAGTGCTAGAATATTTTCCCCCTATGTTTCAGTTGGGATGTCTCTCCTGGCCCCGCAAGGTAGGACATAGACTTCTTCCCTCCATCCCAGTGAGGGGGTATTCTTGCCCTTTGACCTCAGTAGTTATTGTTGGAATGTCTCCTTTTTATCCTCAGTGTTCAGCACTGGGGTGTTTCAGTGCCCTCCATCCCATGCAGCTGTGCTGAGGCATTTTCTTCTCCAACTTCAGGAGTCTGTGCTGAAGCATTTCCCCTTCCTCTCTCATTGACCAATAGCTGTATTTCCCCTTGCTAATCCTACTAGGACATATGGGATGTATGTTACCATATGAAATACCATTTGTTTAAAACTGCACTGTCCCTTCTCTGCACCTCAATCCCCATGGGTCAGCAAAGAGTCTTTTTACTTAACCTCACTTGTCCTCACTGAGATGAGCTTCTTGCATCTCCACAAATCATTGCTGCGGTGTTTATCCCAGCGAGCCCTGTGCGGATGGGGTAGGACACTTGCCCTCTTGCAGAGAGACGGTGATGTGTATCCTGTCTTTGATGGAAACCTGGGCTTACTCCCAGTGGGATTTGTACCCCAGGAATGATCACTTCTAAGTCCTTGTCATTTTAGCAGGGAGAAAAGAAGTGCAAGCAAGACCAGAAACTAGAAGAGAGGTATCTCAAATCTCTGGTAAGTGTTGGGGCTGTCAAGGGAGGGACCTTAGGCAATAACGGGGACAAGAGGAATGTGTCTCCCTGAGCCTGGGAGGGGAACCGTCTACATGAGATTTGGAGATGGGAGATAAGGTGTCAGAGGCCCTTCCTTCCCCTTTCCCAGTGGGTCAGTGGTTGTTCTCTTCCCATCTCTATCTCCATGGGAAGTTCTGGGCTTTTTGCATCTTCAAAACATACTGGCTGTTAGTGATGGTAATACAGTATGTAGGCCTTTTTATTTGCCTGAGATAGAATTTTGGGTTTTGTTTGCCCATTGAATTTTGAAGTCTTTAAATTACAATTGTTTGTGTCTTATATCCTTGTTGACATATGTGAACAAGGAACAAAGACACTGTGTGCTGCTGCTGCCTACAGCCAGATAAGGCATTTTAGTAAAGTGAGAAAGATAAGAAATAGAGTTCAAGTGTTGCTAGGTACGGTGGGGATTTGATATACCAGTGCAAAATTGATGGCTGCCAAACTCCTCTGCCAAGACAAGGTCAAACAATGAGTTGGGAGCGGCGAGGGAGATGGGTATAAAAACACTAAAAGCCAAAGAAAAGTTGACCCTGGTCGGTACATAACCTTACTCCCTACCCCTCCCGTGGTGTACAAAAGAGGTGTTACGGAAGCCCCCAGACCTAACACCTTACCAAATAAATTGTAAGGGGTGGTACCAGGATCATGCACTACAAGTATAATTAGGCCTACTGAGAAAGAGGAGAAGAAGGCAAGGAGAACCTCTACTGGTATACAGAGGTATGGTTATGCTTGCCTGTTAATCCCAATAAACATCACATTGCCTGCACTATGGACTCTAGCCTTCTGCTTTCTGTCTGCATGCCTCCCAACATCACTGTGAGCCATCAAAAGAGCTTCTCCCATATACTGTCTCATTGGTGCTGGGGTAGAATCCCAATTCTTGTGGGCCAGCACTGGAGCTTCTCTTCCACCATCTCAACTCATCAGTTATGTGATTCCTCTCCCTGTGTTATCATGGATTGTTGCTGCTCCCTGCTCCATCCCAGAGCATAGGACTGATGTGTCTACATCTTCTGCATGCCTGTGAGGCTCGTCCTGATTTTTTATTGCCCTGTTCCCAGAGGTCTCTGCAGATCTTCCCTTATTCCTTCCCCTTTCCCAGAGGGAGAGTGGTTGGCTTCATTCCATTCCATTCTCCATGGGAGATTATGAGCTGTTTGCATTTTCAATACATATTGGCCAGCACTAATGTGCCTCCCCACATCACTGTGAGCCAGAAAAAGTGCTCCTTCTGTATCATAGAATCATAGACTATCAGGGTTGGAAGGGACCTCAGGAGGTCATCTACTCCAATCCCCTGCTCAAAGCAGGACCAATTCCCAACTAAATCATCCCAGCCAGGGCTTTGTCAAGCCTGACCTTAAAAACCTCTAAGGAAGGAGATTCCACCACCTCCCTAGGGAATCCATTCCAGTGTTTCACCACCCTCTTGGTAAAAAAGTTTTATCCTAATATCCAACCTAAACCTCCTCCACTGCAACTTGAGACCATTACTCCTTAGTTTGTCATCTGCTACCACTGAGAACAGTCTAGATCCATCTTCTTGGAACCACATTTCAGGTAGTTGAAAGCAGCTATCAAATCCCCTCTCATTCTTCTCTTCTGCAGACTAAACAATCCCAGTTCCCTCAGCCTCTCCTCAGAAGTCATGTGCTCCAGCCCCCTAATCATTTTTGTTGCCCTCCGCTGGACTCTCTCCAATTTATCCACATCCTTCTTGTAGTGTGGGGCCCAAAACTGGACACACTACTCCAAATGAGGCCTCACCAGTGCTGAGTAGAGGGGAATGATCACATCCCTCGATCTGCTGGAAATGCCCCTACTTATACAACCCAAAATGCCATTAGCCTTCTTGGCAACAAGGGCACACTGTTGACTCATATTCAGCTTTTCGTCCACCGTAACCCCTAGGTCCTTTTCTGCAGAACTGCTGCCCAGCCATTCGGTCCCTAGTCTGTAGTAGTGCATGGGATTCTTCCATCCTAAGTGCAGGACTCTGCACTTGTCCTTGTTGAACCTCATCATATTTCTTTTGGCCCAAACCTCTAATTTGTCTAGGTCCCTCTGTATCCTATCCCTACCCTCCAGTGTATCAACCACTCCTCCCAGTTTAGTGTCATCTGCAAACTTGCTAAGGGTGCAGTCCACACCATCCTCCAGAGCGTTAATGAAGATATTGAACAAAACCGGCTCCAGCACCGACCCTTGGGGCACTCCACTTGATACTGGCTGCCAACTAGACATGGAACCATTGATCACTACCCATTGAGCCCGACCATCTAGCCAGTTTTCTATCCACCTTACCGTCCATTCATCCAGCCCATACTTCTTTAACTTGCTGGCAAGAATACTGTGGGAGACTGTATCAAAAGCTTTGCTAAAGTCCAGAAATAGTACATCCACTGCTTTCCCCTCATCCACAGAGCCGGTTATCTCGTCATAGAAGGCAATTAGGTTAGTCAGGCATGACTTGCCCTTGGTGAATCCATGCTGACTGTTCCTGATCACTTTCCCCTCCTTTAAGTGGTTCAGGATTGATTCCTTGAGGACCTGTTCCATGATTTTTCCAGGGACTGAGGTGAGACTGACTGGCCTGTAGTTCCCTGAATCTTCCTTCTTCCCTTTTTTAAAGATGGGCACTACATTAGCTTTTTTCCAGTCATCCGGGACCTCCCCCGATCACCATGATTTTTCAAAGATAATGGCCAATGGCTCTGCAATCTCATCGGCCAACTCCTTTAGCACCCTCGGATGCAGCGCATCCGGCCCCATGGACTTGTGCTCGTGGATGATAAGCTGGATATGAGTCAACAGTGCGCCCTTGTTGCCCTTGTTGCCCTTGTTGCCAAGAAGGCTAACAGCATTTTGGGCTGTATAAGTAGGGGCATTGCCAGCAGATCGAGGGATGTGATCATTCCCCTCTATTCGACATTGGTGAGGCCTCATATGGAGTACTGTGTCCAGCTTTGGGCCCCACGCTACAAATAGATGTGGAAAAATTGGAAAGAGTCCAGAGGACAACAACAAAACTGATGAGGGGGCTGGAGCACATGACTTCTGAGGAGAGGCTGAGGGAACTGGGATTGTTTAGTCTGCAGAAGAGAAGAATGAGGGAGGATTTGATAGCTGCTTTCAACTACCTGAAAGGGGGTTCCAAAGAGGATGGATCTAGACTGTTCTCAGTGGTAGCAGATGACAGAACAAAGAGTAATGGTCTCAAGTTGCAGTGGGGGTGGTTTAGGTTGGATATTAGGAAAACTTTTTCACTCAGAGAGTGGTGAAGCACTGGAATGGGTTACCTAGGGAGGTGGTGGAATCTCCTTCCTTAGAGGTTTTTAAGGTCAGGCTTGACAAAGTCCTGGCCGGGATGATTTAGTTGGGAATTGGTCCTGCTTTGAGCAGGGTGTTGGAGTAGATGACCTCCTGAGGTCCCTTCCAACCCTGATATTCCATGATTCTATGATTCTATGTCCCAATAATACTCTTTTACAAACTAAACTTCCTCCTAGTCTGTAAAACTCAGCCTTAGGCCATCATTTCCATGGACTTTATTGTGGAATTATCGCCTTCCCAAGGACACACTTCCATTTTAGTGGTGGACAGCCAGTTAACCAAGATGGTGCATTTTGTCCCATATTGAGCCCTTCCTCCCTCTCAGGAGACAGCTCGCCTGTTAGTGGTAACACCTTCTGCCTCCACGGATTGCCAATGGGGTTGTGTTGACCCAAGGATGCAATTTTTCTTCTTCTGGTGAAAATTTCTGTTGCCGGAATATTGAAACCCTGAACTCAATAGCACTGATGGTCAGGTGGATTGGATCAATCAGGTCCTTGAGCAATACATATATCTCTTCCTGAACTATCACCAAGATGATTGGCTGGCTGTCCCTGATCCCTCTGGCCAAGTTTGCATACAACAATGCTTTGCATGCCTCCACCTAGCACATTCTTTTCTTTGCTAAGTACAGCTTTCATCCTTTTGCTCATTCAGAGGTCCCTGCCAAATCATTTATGCCCACTCTTACTATGATTGCAACCCATTTCTAGTAGAGACACCAGAAACTCTGGAGGCAGTTAGAAATCACAAAGGCCGCCAACAAATAGTATCCTGAATGGTCCCGCTTGCCAACACTTGGTTTCAGGGTAGGGCATAAGGTGTGGTTGTCCACTCAGAACCTGTGATCCACTCACCTCTCTGCAAAGCCGGACCACATATACCTGGGTCCCTTTCAGATCACCAAACGAATTAGTCTGGTAACCTTGAAGCTACCAGATTCCCTCAAGATTCACCCTGTCTTCCATGCTTGCCTTTTAAAACCATTTGTCAAGAGGAATTTCCCACTCCATGCTGCTCCTCCTCCTTTGCCAGTATCCATTCAGGACCTAGAAGAATATGTGGTACAGCAGATTCTAGACTCTTGTTGGGTCTGGGGAAACTACAATATTTAATCATCTAGGATAGCTATGGCCCAGGAGAATGTTTGTGGGAATCCATAGACTACATCCATGCTCCAGACCTCGTATGTACCTTCCATAATGATTACTCTGAGAAGACGGGTCCCAAGGCCCCTACACAGCATCCTCAGGGGGGTGGGAGGAGGGAAGAAGTCAAGAATAAGGGCCTGCAGCAGAGCATGTTTCCAGGCAGCAAAGCATGTTTCCTCAATAGTACAGCTGGCCTGCAACAGTTGCCTGATTGTCCATGCAACCTGATTGGCTGCCGAGGCCAGGAGGCTGGCTCTTAAGCCAGCAACAGCAGCAGCTCACTGGATTCTCAGTGCTTATGACCACCATTGTGCCTGCTCCCCTGTTACCATGCTCCTGCTGTTCATGCCGTGCACAAAGCTTTGCCTCTGTCCCATCCATGACTTGAACCCTTCCTTGCCTCATATCCTACTCACCTCAGTTACTGACCTTTGGTTTTCACTCCTGCTTCTGGCTCCGGATTCCGGCTCAATCTCCTTAACTCAGGTATCCAGTTCCTAACCTCTGGTTTTGACCCTGGCTCTGGTAACTGATGACTGCCCTGAGTCCAGCCACTAGCTTTGGCTACTACGCTAGACTGCCCTCATCTCCATTGGCTGACACATGCAAACACAGAGAACTTTAGTGCCCAACCTCTTCTACCCTGACAAATTTCTTGACTTAATTCACCCCCCCAACACACACACACACAGTCATATTGGAGACAAAAGATTTAATCACCCATGGAATATGTAGACTATTTTCAACAGAAGTATCCATTCAGGACCTAGAAGAATATGTGGTACAGCAGATATTTGAAACTCTTCCTCTCCCCTGCTGCACAGTTCACTCTTCTCAAGTGGCTTGTTAACACCTCTGGTTTCGAAAGACAATGTACTAGCAAAAAATTGTGCCTTCCCAGTAAAAAAACATTTTTACATGTTAGTTTTACTGTTTGTGTTTCCTGGTCACCATTTAGAATTCTATCTGGTGCCGGTGGGAGGGAAGCATGGGTGGGGGGATGCCCAGGCTCTTGTATGCAATCTGCCATTAATGAGAACACACTGATAGCCACATTTGTAATATCTTTTGCATTGATTCATAGAGCGGAAATCATTCCTATAGTAAAAGACACAAAAATGGAGCCAGAAACTTACCAGGCCCTGTGGCAGCTTTTGCCTTTTCTGTTTCTGCTGATGCTGGTTTCCTAACAGGCACTTTGCTGGTGAGGGGCTTCAAACAGATCCTCTGAGAATAGACTCAGGATGTGCTGCTTCTGTGTCAAAGCTTCCTGTGACACCATTTTTATCAGCAAAGTCACTTCATGTTTCCCATTCAGTGGCTGCTGCTGGCTCCTGTCAGTTTCCATTCTGGTTTATGGGGCCATTGGATCACTGCCTTTGCTGACCAGGCCTGTGTGCACTGATGGTGGCTCAGTGCAGTGCCCAGCTCCTGGCCAAACTCATCATAAAATGAGCACAATGTGGGTGAGTTGCCCAAGGTGTGGTTCTGGTTCCTGACTTTCCACTATTGTCTTGAGCTTCTTCATCCACTCCCTCCAATGACTTTCAGTACCATACATTTCCAGTGCCACCAGTTTCTTTTCTATTTGCTGGTATGCATGGTCATTCCTGGTACTCTTAATAAAACCAGCTGTTTTGCTGGCCTTGTGCCAGAGTTTAACCAAAGTCTGGCTCTGGGCCATGACCATACTGCAGCATGCTTGTTTAAAGGACTTCTGCTCAGTATCCATTGTAAATGCAGAAAGTTCTCTGAAGGTATGTTAGCAACTTGGTGGTCAAAATAAAATGGAAGGGTTAAACACTAAGCTGCTGTGCTAGAACAGGGGGGTTGCTTCTGTATTTCCTGCAGTTATATGGCTATTCTTGGAAGTGAGGAGAAAGGAAGTAGGCCCATTGGATTGTGGGATAGCTTCAATGGACTTCCAGGACATGAGTCCAAGTGGTTTGTGTCTGCAGTGCAAAACAATAGGGCTTAAACCCTGTCTTCTGGCTTGGCTTAGGGTTGGCCCTCCACCCTTGTGGGATCCTGGCTCCTTGGGTCCAAGACAGAATCTGAGAGATTTGTGTGTAGGCAGAATGGGAGTTAGAACTTGAGTGTGAGACTGAGCCCAGGCTTACATTATAGTATAGACATACCCATTGTAGCTGAGAGGAAAAAGGAGGCCATTAATTCTGAGGATACTCATCATTCACTATGCAGAATTCCTTCTTTCCTCTTGTAGTGAAATAAGGAGAAATGGGATTCTGGGAGGTCAATGGTGAATATTTGTAAAAGGTCATGTCATCCTGCAGTTCTCCACATCTAATAATATTTCATAAAGGTACCAGTACTTCTCTCACTGAATTCAAAGGCCAAATGCACCTTCATTAAGGACAGAATAGAGCCTCATGTTACTCTGGGTGGTGTGCAAGGAAAAGATTCTCAAACAGAGCAATAGCTTGACATGTAAAAACTTACAACCTGATGCCAAAGTTACTGAGAAGCTGCAGCTCCCATTAATTTCAGTGGGAACTATGGAATCCAATCCAATCTGAAAAAAACAGATTACTGTTCTGTTAAGCTCACTGATTCATACAGACAATGAAGATTAATCATGGAGTAAAGAGATTTTTTTTCTTTCACATGAAGAAAAATATCATGAGATAATTGTGTGCAAAGACCTAATCCCAAAGTTGATTGATCATTTTGAAAGTCTAGGTAAGTGTCCTGGAGCACATTTCTTTATGTTACATGTCCCACTCTGTGTTCCCCTGGCTCAGTGCTGAAGTATTTGCTCATGAGAGAGTGATGGGGTATTGACCATTCCCCTTTGGGAGACCAGTTTTGTTACCCTTCTGGACAATAGTGGAGGTTCCTGGCCCAGAGTTGACTGATAGCAGGAGAGATTAAAGGGCTGAGCTCTTCCACAGAATTCTGGGAAAGGAGGGCCCCATTTAAGATAGTTGGAAGTGCAGTGCTGCACCATGTCCCTTGCTCAGCATCAGAGTATTCCCCCATGTGACGTTGCACTCCATATGCTTTGTGAAAATATGCTTATGAATGTGAATATAATGTAACTGGAGTATATTTTATGCAAAAGGTCCCTTGGAAGGTATCATTAGAAAGCTTATAATCTACTGAGTGTGTTCATCCTATTTTTATTCATTGTATAATTCTTGTATCTGAAGCTAGAAATATGAAGTACAAATCTGAGGTCCTATTGTAATTGTGCAAATAGTAGTTTAGAATCTTGATTGCTCCCATTGACTAGGACAATTGGCTGTAAATGGCTCTGTTTACTTGCAAACCTTCCAGTGTATGTGTGGGCCAGGCCAGGAAGAATGGAGTCTGGGGTCTCACAGGACATGTGAATATGTCACTTGATACTGGAATCCATCTTAAATCTGGTACTTTTCCATTTAGAAGGAGGAATGGTGATCCAGAGAGACAAAAGATTCACGCCTTGTGCCAAAGCTATTAAAAGGAGTGGAGCAGGACAGAGAGGGCTGCCAATCATGAGAACACCCCTGTTTTCCACTGTGATGGGTTCGGTCACAGAGACCCCCTTGAGATTGCCACCTGATGTGCTGAAATTACCTCTGAGCCTGTTTTCCCTGCCAGCTTGGGACTCCATAACCCTGTCTTGTTGAGCCAGACACACTAGCCTGCTGCAACGAAGACCCAGGTCTGGTCAACACCTCCAAAGCTGCAGACTTTAACCAAAAACTGCTCAGTAGGTCACCTGTCTCCACCACCCACACACTCAGTTCCCAATGGGATCCAAACCCTAAATAAATTTATTTTACTCAGTATAAAGCTTATACAGGGTAAACTCATAAATTGTCTGCCCTCTATAACACTGATAGAGAGATTTTATATATATATGGAGCTAGACTGATCTCTTAGAAATGGAAGGGACCCTGAAAGGTCATTGAGTCTAGCCCCCTGCCTTCACTAGGCAGGCCCAAGTACTGATTTTGACCTTGATCCCTAAATGGCTCCCTTAAGGGCTGAACTCACAAGCCTGGGTTTAAGCAGGCCAATACTCAAACCACTGAGCTATCCCTCCTCCTGGGCTATAGACACCTGTTTGCTCCCCCAGGTATTAATCACTTACTCTGGGTTAATTAATAAACACCAGTGATTTTATTAAGTATAAAAGTAGGATTTAAGCGGTTTCAAGTAATAACAGACAGAACAAGAGTGATGTCGTGGTAGGCATGTGCTATAGACCACCAGATCAGAAGGATGAAGTAGGCAAGGCTTTCTCCAGACAACTAACTGAAGTTTCCAGATCACAGGCCCTGGTACTAATGGGGGACGTCAATCAACCTGACATCTGCTGAGAGAGCAATACTGTAATGCACAGACAATTCAGGAAGTTTTTGGAGAGTGTTGGAGACAACTTCAAGGTACAAGTGCTGTAGCGACTGACTAGGAGCCATGCTTCTCTTCACCTGCTGCTTACAAACAGGGAAGAATTGGTAGAGGAAGTAAAAGTGGGTGGCAACCTAGGCAGAGGGAAACCTTCCCATTGTTGGGACCCTCCTTCCAGATGGTGCTGGGGTTGCCTCTCGCACTGAGGTTACCTCCCCGGGGGAGGGAACACCAGTTGCTAGGAAAAGGCAGGTCTTAGTAATGGAAGATTTGATCATTAGAAATGTAGATAACTGGGTTTGTGATGACCGGGAGAACCGTAGGGTGACTTGCCTGCCTGGTGCGAAGGTTGCGGATCTCTCGAGGCATCTAGGCAGACTTATGTGTAGTGCTGGGGAGGAGCTGGTGGTCGTGGTACATGTAGGTACCAATGACATAGGGATGGGTAGGAGAGATGTCCTGGAGGCCAAATTTAGTCTGCTAGGGAAGAGACTGAAATCCAGGTCCTCTATGGTAGCATTCTCAGAAATGCTCCCAGTTCCACACGCAGGGCCAGGTAGGCAGGCAGAGCTCCAGAGTCTGAATGCGTGGATGAGACGATGGTGTAGAGAGGAGGGGTTTATGTTCATTAGGAACTGAGGAAACTTTTGGGATGGGGAGAGCCTATACAGGAGAGATGGGCTCCACCTAAACCAAAGTGGAACCAGACTGCTGGCACTAAACATTAAAAAGGTCGTAGAGAAGTTTTTAAACTAGGAGATGGGGGAAAGCCGACTGCTGCAGAGGAACATGTGGATCAGACACAGACTTCTCTTAGGGGAGAGTCTGATGATAGAGAATCTGCAGGTTATAGTCAGGAGCAGAGGACGGAAGAGGATAATGTAAGGGCCAGATCAGATGATAAACAGTCACATAAAAAAGAATTTGGCACATCAGAAAAGGGCAGACAAATAAACAGGGACAAATTTTTAAAGTGCTTGTACACAAATGCTAGAAGTCTAAATAATAAGATGGGTGAACTAGAGTGCCTTGTGATAAAAGAGGATATTGATATAATAGGCATCACAGAAACCTGGTGGACTGAGAGCAATCAATGGAACACTATCATTCCGGGGTACAAAATATATCGGAAGGACAGAACAGGTCGTGCAGCGGAGGAGTGGCACTATACGTGAAAGAAAATGTAGATTCAAATGAAGTACAAATCTTAAGCATATCCACATGTTCCATTTAATCTCTATGGATAGAAATATAACAGTAGGGATCTATTATCGACCACCTGACCAGGGCAGTAATAGTGATGATGAAATGCTAAGGGAAATTAGAGAGGCTATCAAAATTAAGAACCCAATAATAGTGGGGGATTTCAATTATCCCCATATTGTCTGGGAACATTTCACTTCAGGATGAAATGCAGAGATAAAATTTCTCAATACTTTAAATGACTGCTTCATGGAGCAGCTGGTATGGAAACCCACAAGGGGAGAGGCAACTCTAGATTTAATCCTGAGTGGAGCGCAGGAGCTGGTCCAAGAGGTAACTATAGCAGGACCGCTTGGAAATAGTGACCATAATATAATTACATTTAACATCCCTGTGGTGGGAAGAACACCTCAACTGCCCAACACTGTGGCATTTAATTTCAAAAGGGGGAACTATGCAAAAATGAGGGGGTTAGTTAAACAAAAGTTAAAAGGTACAATGACTAAAGTGAAATCCCAGCAAGCTGCATGGGCGCTTTTTAAAGACACCATAATAGAGGCCCAACTTCAATGTATATCCCAAATTAAGAAACACAGTAAAAGAACTAAAAAAGAGCCACCGTGGCTTAACAATCATGTAAAAGAAGCAGTGAGAGATAAAAAGACTTCCTTTAAAAAGTGGAAGTCAAATCCTAGTGAGGCAAATAGAAAGGAGCATAAACCCTGCCAAATTAAGTGCAAGAGTGTAATAAGAAAAGCCAAAGAGGAGTTTGAAGAACGGCTAGCCAAAAACTCCAAAGGTAATAACAAAATGTTTTTTAAGTACGTCAGAAGCAGGAAGCCTGCTAAACATCCAGTGGGTCCCTTGACGATCGAAATACAAAAGGAGCGCTTAAAGACAATAAAGTCATTGCGGAGAAACTAAATGGATTCTTTGCTTCAGTCTTGATGGCTGAGGATGTTAGGGAGATTCCCAAACCTGAGCTGGCTTTTGTAGGTGAAAAATCTGAGGAACTGTCACAGATTGAAGTGTCTCTAGAGGAATTTTTGGAATTAATTGATAAACTCAACATTAACAAGTCACCAGGACCAGATGGCATTCACTCAAGAGTTCTGAAAGAACTCAAATGTGAAGTTGCGGAACTATTAACTAAGGTTTGTAACCTGTCCTTTAAATCAGCTTCGGTACTCAATGACTGGAAGTTAGCTAATATAACGCCAATATTTAAAAAGGGCTCTAGAGGTGATCCCGGCAAATACAGACCGGTAAGTCTAACGTCGGTACCAGGCAAATTAGTTGAAACAATAGTTAAGAATAAAATTGTCAGACACATCGAAAAACATAAACTGTTGAGCAATAGTCAACATGGTTTCTGTAAAGGGAAATTGTGTCTTACTAATCTATTAGAGTTCTTTGAAGGGGTCAACAAACATGTGGACAAGGGGGATCCGGTGGACATAGTGTACTTAGATTTCCAGAAAGCCTTTGACAAAGCCCTCACCAAAGGCTCTTACGTAAATTAAGCTGTTAGGTTCCAGGGGAGCTGTAGGCCCTCCCAGGGTGCTCTGTAAGAACGAGGCCCACACACACTGTGAGTTATTGTCTTTAATGAGGGTAAAGTGACACATCCGCAATGGGGACTCCAAGCATTGCTGTCACAGAGGTGGGGAACCCAGCGCCCTGGAGCTCGGCCTAGTACGGAGTCCAAAAGCAAACACAAAGCATGCTCATATTTATATAAACAGCAGCAAACCAGCTCATACATAATGCAATAGGGACTCTCCACCCTCCGGGGCCACCCCCTTGGCCAACAGCCTAGGGGCTTGCCACGCAGCAATTCCAGCCAGTTACGGCAGGTTAAAACTAGCATGCCGTGTCCTACAATAATCGGAGGCTGAGAAAGCGGAACTGCCTAAGCTAGGCCGTAACAAAATCTTCCGTGGTTCCCTATCCTCCTACATTCCTCCCCTTGCTTTCTCAAGCGCTCCGTTGCAACAACAGCAGCATAATCCTGAGCTAATTTATAGCAATACAAGCACTAGCATTCCCATAGCAATAATATGATGGGGTTTAGTCACAAAGCTCAATACAGCACACGTAGTACATAAAATGGTGGTTTTAACATACACACAGCTATCATTAACTTGAAAAAAGTATCAGAGGGGTAGCCGTGTTAGTCTGGAAAAAGGTAGGTGCTCTGTCAGGATAGTTCCCTGTCCTCTACCCTTCCAGCAAACGTTATCATGAACAGTGACAACTTCCCCTGGCTTCAGTGTATAAATACACTGAGGCTGTAGGGATTCTAACAGCCAAAATGTTCGTTGACTCCCTATTTCTATCCAAAATGTCAGGTTTTATTCTAGGGGCACTGACCATGACTTAGTCCCACATTCATCCTCCCCATGGACCCGGCAGGATTTGGTATGTGGGAGCCCACACCCCCCTAACCGGTCCACATGCTGGGGAGGAGCACTGTGAATGTTCACCCCTCCACCAAGACAGTGTCCAAGTATGTCTCCATGACCACAGATCAGATGGTACTCCTGATGTGTCTGTAAGGGCAGTGGGCCATCCTGGTGCTCAAGATCATTCCGAATGACCATCAGCTGGTCATTCAGAAAATCCTGAATTTCTAAACATACTAGATCCCACTGCAATGCCTTCCCAGCCTCAGTGAAATTCAATATCATCTCTGTTGGTAACTTCTGGGTCATAGAACTAAGGGTGGAAATGACATGTAACTCACCAACTCCAGCCTGCACTTGGGTTAGCGGAGCTCCAGAAATAAGAAACTGGATATGGGCAATATCATTTAAAATCCAATTAGGGAGGGCAATACATGCTGAAGGATTTCCCCAGAACACAGGGCGCAGCCTGTAGAATAAACCCCAAAATCCAATCAATACCACATTCCCCAGCAGGAGTCCCACAAATTCCTTCCTGCCAGTGGACAATTCTTTGTTTCTTCACCAGAGTCGGTTCTTAATGTCCTTTCTGGTCAGGAATTCCTGGACTTTGGCAATGTCAGTGGAGTGAGTGTTTCTTCTTCTTTCCCGACACAGTCGTGGTTCAGCTCCTACAGGGGAAAGGTCACCAGCACATCACCCTGTAATGGTTTCGCTTCTTCCAGAAAAATCCAAAGACACAGTAGGGCTACCAGTGGACAAGGGAGAGGTTAACTAGCACTTCACCTTGCCCCTTTTTTCTCTGCTGTCCAGAATGCACAGTGGAGCTAGAAGGAGAAATAGGCCAATCATCAGTAGGAGAATTCTCCTGAGGTGGAGGGGTCTTTTTGCAGTGAGAATCATGGGTCCAGGCAGTCAGTCTTTGGCACTTCGCAGCAGTGTTGGTAGTCAGCAGGACTTAATAAGGGCCTTTCCAGCATGGAGCCAAAGCAGTCTTTCGTTGGTGGACTTTTACATTGATCCAGTCTCCTGGTTCCAAGGAGCGGCAGGGCTGCTAGGGTCTTTGGGTAGCGCTTCTTTACCTGTGAGAAAAGAAATCTAACACATTCCGTTAGTGCCTGGCTGAGTTTTGCAGCTCTCATAGCTGCTTGGGCACAATCAAGCCCCCCTTTTTCTTGGTTGTCCGCCAAGTCTTAGCAGTCAGCGGTGTCCTTGACTGTGGCCAGTGTCTTAGCTTTAGCTTTCTTCAGTTAACTCATTCTGTTCTTTTTCCTTCCCTTCTTGGCTTCTTTTAACCTGCACATTCTGTGTCAGGACACCCAGCTGTTGCAGCTCATACCGGAGAAGCATAACGGTGTTCCCGGCATTGTCCCAGACTCGGACCAGCCAGCGTAGGACGCCTTCTCCAGGTTCCTGCCAAAACAACTCACTCGCTTGTAGGTCCGAACGACCTCTGGGGCCACGGCACGGGCCTCTGCCTGCGCCGTGCACTCCAACGTCTTCCCGTCCAGGGCCCGCTGCCAGCGGAGCACTTCCTCATCCTGGGCCCGAAGGGTGGTTAGGAGGAGCCACCCTAGCTCCCCCATCGCCCGCCGCTCCGTCCCAGACCGCCGGTTCGCCTGCAACCGCTGTAAGCCCTCAAGCAGCTGCCCGGGAGTGATTACGGCCACCTGCTGGAACTCCGGACAGTCGACTGGGGCAGCCCATCTGGCTAGAACCCGGGCTACCAGCCCCCAGTGTTCTGTCTGGGGCCACCCTGGTATGCGCTGTAGGGACAGCGAAAGACTGCTTTGGCTCCATGCTGGAAAGGCCCTTATTAAGTCCTGCTGACTACCAACACTGCTGCGAAGTGCCAAAGACTGACTGCCTGGACCCATGATTCTCACTGCAAAAAGACCCCTCCACCTCAGGAGAATTCTCCTACTGATGATTGGCCTATTTCTCCTTCTAGCTCCACTGTGCATTCTGGACAGCAGAGAAAAAAGGGGCAAGGTGAAGTGCTAGTTAACCTCTCCCTTGTCGACTGGTAGCCCTACTGTGTCTTTGGATTTTTCTGGAAGAAGCGAAACCATTACAGGGTGATGTGCTGGTGACCTTCCCTACCTTCGGCCAAAACGGCATCGTCTCCCAGAGCACTCTGCTCGCTGCGCCACTTGTTAGGTTCCAGGGGAGCTGTAGGCCCTCCCAGGGTGCTCTGTAAGAACGAGGCCCACACACACTGTGAGTTATTGGCTTTAATGAGGGTAAAGTGACACATCTGCAACGGGGACTCCAAGCGTTGCTGTCACAGAGGTGGGGAACCCAGCGCCCTGGAGCTCGGCCTGGTACGGAGTCCAAAAGCAAACACAAAGCATGCTCATATTTATATAAACAGCAGCAAACCAGCTCATACATAATGCAATAATACATAATGGCCCCGGAGGGTGGAGAGTCCTCTCCACCCTCCGGGGCCACCCCCTTGGCCAACAGCCTAGGGGCTTGCCATGCAGCAATTCCAGCTGGTTACGGCAGGTTAAAACTAGCATGCCGTGTCCTACAATAACCGGAGGCTGAGAAAGCGGAACTGCCTAAGCTAGGCCATAACAAAATCTTCCGTGGTTCCCTATCTTCCTACATAAGCTGTCATGGGATAAAAGGGAAGGTCCTTTCATGGACTGAGAACTGGTTAAAAGACAGGGAACAAAGGGTAGGAATTAATGGTAAATTCTCAAAATGGAGAGGGGTAACTAGTGGTGTTCCCCAAGGGTCAGTCCTAGGACCAATCCTATTCAATTTATTCCTAAATGATCTGGAGAAAGGGGTAAACAGTGAGGTGGCAAAGTTTGTAGATGATATTAAACTACTCAAGATAGTTAAGACCAAAGCAGATTGTGAAGAACTTCAAAAAGATCTCACAAAACTAAGTGATTGGGCAACAAAATGGCAAATGAAATTTAATGTGGATAAATGTAAAGTAATGCACATTGGAAAGAATAACCCCAACTATACATACAATATGATGGGGGCTAATTTAGCTACAACGAGTCAGGAAAAAGATCTTGGAGTCATAGTGGATAGTTCTCTGAAGATGTCCACGCAGTATGCAGAGGCAGTCATAAAAGCAAACAGGATGTTAGGAATCATTAAAAAGGGGATAGAGAATAAGACTGAGAGTATATTATTGCCATTATATAAATCCATGGTACGCCCACATCTTGAATACTGTGTACAGATGTGGTCTCCTCACCTCAAAAAAGATATTCTAGCACTAGAAAAGGGCAACTAAAATGATTACGGGTTTGGAGAGGGTCCCATATGAGGAAAGATTAAAGAGGCTAGGTCTCTTCAGCTTGGAAAAGAGGAGACTAAGGGGTGATATGATAGAGGCATATAAAATCATGAGTGATGTTGAGAAAGTGGATAAGGAAAAGTTTTTTACTTATTCCCATAATACAAGAACTAGGGGTCACCAAATGAAATTAATAGGCAGCAGGTTTAAAACAAATAAAAGGAAGTTCTTCTTCACGCAGCGCACAGTCAACTTGTGGAATTCCTTACCTGAGGAGGTTGTGAAGGCTAGGACTATAACAGTGTTTAAAAGAGAACTGGATAAATTCATGGTGGTGAAGTCCATAAATGGCTATTAGCCAAGATGGGTAAAGAATGGTGTCCCTAGCCTCTGTTCGTCAGAGGATGGAGATGGATGACAGGAGAGAGATCACTTGATCATTGCCTGTTAGGTTCACTTCCTCCGGGGCACCTGGCATTGGCCACTGTCGATAGACAGATACTGGGCTAGATGGGCCTTTGGTCTGACCCGGTACGGCCGTTCTTATGTTCTTAGGCAGCAGTGACCAAGAAATGGTTGAGTTCAGGATCCTCACAGAAGAAATAAAGGAGAGTAGCAAAATATGGACCCTGGACTTCAGAAAAGCAGACTTAGACTCCTTTAGTGAACTGATGGTCAGGATCCTCTGGGCAGCTAATATGAAGGGGCAAGGAGACCGGGAGAGCTGGCTGTATTTTAAAGAAGCCTTATTGAGGGTGCAGGAACAAACCATCCCAAAGTTCAGAAAGAATAGCAAATATGGCAGGCAACCAGCTTGGCTTAACAGTGAAATCTTTGGTGAGCTTAAACTCAAAAAGGAAGCTTACAAGAAGCGGAAATTTGGACAGATGACTAGGGAGGAATATAAAAATATTGCTAGATCATGCAGGGGTGTAATCAGGAAGGCCAAGGCACAATTGGAGTTGCAGCTAGCAAGGGATGTGAAGGGTAACAAAAAGGGTTCCTACAGGTATATTAGCAATAAGAAGAAGGTCAGGGGAAGTGTGGGACCCTTAATGAATGGGGGAGGCAACATAGTGACAGATGATGTGAAAAAAGCTGAAGTACTCAGTGCTTTTTTTTGCCTCGGTCTTCACAGAGAAGGTCAGCTCCCAGACTGCTGCACTGGGCAACATAGTATGGGGAGGAGGTGACCAGCCCTCTGTGGAGAAAGAATATGTTAATTACTATTTAGAAAAGCTAGACGTTCACAAGTCCATGCGTCCAGATCTAATGCATCCAAGGATGCTGAGGGAGTTGGCTGTTGTGATTGCAGAGCCATTGGTCATTAACTCTGAACATTTGTGATGATCGGGGGAGGTCCTGAACAATTGGAAAATGGCAAATATAGTGCCCATCTTTTAAAAGGGGAAGAAGGAGAACCCGGGGAACTACAGCCTCACTTCAGTCCCCAGCAAAATCATGGAGCAGGTCCTCAAGGAATCCAATTTAAAGCACTTGGAGGAGAGGAAGATGATCAGGAACAGTCAACATGGATTCACCAAGGGCAAGTCATGCCTAGTCAACCTGATTGCCTTCTATGATGAGATAAGTGGATCTGTGGATATGAGGAAAATGGTGGACGTGATATATCTTGACTTTAGCAAAGCATAGAGGTAAATGGCAATTGGGATAAAATACAATATGGTTTTACAAAAGGTACGTTGTCCAATACAAACCTGATCTACCTGAGATTTTCAGAAGATAACTGATATTTTAGACAAAGGAAATCATAGAATCATAGAATATCAGGGTTGGAAGGGACCTCAGGAGGTCATCTAGTCAAACCCCCTGCTCAAAGCAGGACCAATCCCCAACTAAATCATCCCAGCCAGGGCTTTGTTAAGCCTGACCTTAAAAACCTCGAAGGAAGGAGATTCCACCACCTCCCGAGGTAACCCATTCCAGTTCTTCACCACCCTCCTAGTGAAAATGTTTTTCCTAATATACAAGCTAAACCTCCCTCGCTGCAACTTGAGACCATTACTCCTTGTTCTGTCATCTGCTACCATTGAGAACAGTCTAGATCTATCCTCTTTGGAACCCCCTTTCAGGTAATTGAAAGCAGCTAGCAAATCCCCCCTCATTCTCCTCTTCTGCAGACTAAATCATCCTTGTTCCCTCAGTCTCTCCTCATAAGTCATGTGCTCCAGCCACCTAATCATTTTTGTTGCCCTCTGCTGGACTCTTTCCATTTTTTCCACATCCTTCTTGTAGTGTGGGGCCCAAAACTGGACACAGTATTCCAAATGAGGCCTCACTAATGCTGAATAGAGGGGAATGATCACATCTCTCGATCTGCTGGCAATGCCCCTACTTATACAGTCCAAAATGCTGTTAGCCTTCCTGGCAACAAGGGCACATTGTTGACTCATATCCAGCTTCTCATCCACTTAACCCCTAGGTCCTTTTATGCAGAACTGCTACCTAGCTGCTCCCAAGTCTGTAGCAGTGCATGGGATTCTTCCATCCTAAGTGCAGGACTCTGCACTTGTCCTTGTTAAACCTCATCAGGTTTCTTCTGGCCCAATACTCTAATTTGTCTAGGTGCCTCTGTATCTGATCTGTACCTTTCAGTGTATCTACCACTCCCCCCAGTTTAGTGTCATCTGCAAACTTACTGAGGGTTCAATCCATGCCATCCTCCAGATCATTAATGAAGATATTGAACAAAACCAGCCCCAGGACCGACTACTGGGACACTCCACTTGATACCGGCTGCCAACTAGACATGGAGCCATTGATCACTACCTGTTGAGCCCAATGATCTAGCCAGCTTTCTGTCCACTTTATTGTCCATTCATCCAGCCCATACTTCTTTAACTTGCTGGCAAGAATACTGTGGGAGACCATAACAAAAGCTTTGCTAAAGTCAAGGAATAATACGTTCACTGCTTTCCCCTCATCCACAGAGCCAGTTATCTTCTCACAGAAGCCAATTAGGCTAGTCAGGCATAATAATTGGAGATATACCAATCTCCTAGAACTGGAAGAGACCTTGAAAGGAACCAGCCCCCTGCCTTCACTAGCAAGACCAATATTTGCCCCAGATCCCTAAGTGGCCCTCTGAAGGATTGAACTCACAATCTTGGGCTTAGCAAACCAATGCTCAAACCACTGAGCTATCCCTCACCCCCTGCTTGCCCTTGGTGAATCCCTGCTGACTGTTCCTGATCACTTTCCTCTCCTCTAAGTGCTTCAGAATTGATTCCTTGAGGACCTGGTCCATGATTTTTCCAGGGACTGAGGTGAGGCTGACTGACCTGTAGTTCTCTGGATCCTCCTTCTTCTCCTTTTTAAACATGGGCACTACATTAGCCTTTTTCCAGCCATCTGGGACCTCCCCCGTTCGCCCTGAGTTTTCAAAGATAATGGCCAATGGCTCTGCAATCCCATCGGCCAACTCCTTTAGCACCCTTGGATGCAGTGCATCCGGCCCCATGGACTTGTGCTCATCCAGCTTTTCTAAATAGTCCCAAACTACTTCTTTCTCCACAGAGAGCTGGTCACCTCCTCCCCATACCGTGCTGCAGAGTGCAGCTGTCTGGGAGCTGACCTTGTCCGTGAAGACAGAGGCAAAAAAAGCATTAAGTACACTAGCTTTCTCCACATCCTGTGTCACTAGGTTCCCTCCCTCATTCAGCAAGGGGCCCACACTTTCCTTGACTTTCTTCTTGTTGCTAACATACCTGAATAAACCCTTCTTGTTACTCTTATCATTTCCTGCTAGCTGCAACTCCAAGTGTGATTTGGCCTTTCTGATTTCACTTCTGCATGCCTGAGCAATATTTTTATATTCCTCACTGGTCATTTGTCCAATCTTCCACTTCTTGTAAGCTTCTTTTTGGAGTTTAATATCAGCGAGGATTTCACTGTTAAGCCAAGCTTGTTGGCAGCCATATTTGGCATTCTTTCTGCACTTTGGGATGGTTTCTTCCTGAAACTTCAGTAAGGATTCTCTAAACTACAGCCAGTTCTCTTGGACTCCTTTCCCTGTGATGTTATTCTCCCATGGATCCTGCCCATCAGTTCTCTGAGGGAGTTAAAGTTTGCTTTTCTGAAGTACAGGGTCTATATTCTGCTTCTCTCCTTTCTTCCTTGTGTCAGAATCCTGAACTCGACCATCTCATGGTCACTGCCTCCCAGGTTCCCATCCACTTTTGATTCTCCTACTAATTCTTCTCTGTTTGTGAGCAGCAGGTCAAGAAGAGCTCTGCCCCTAGTTGGTTCCTCCAGCACTTGCACCAGGAAATTGTCCCCTACACTTTCCAAAAACCTCCTGGATTGTCGTGCACCTCTGTATTGCTCTCCCAGCAGATATCAGGGTGATTAAAGTCTCCCATGAGAACCAGGGCCTGCAATCTAGTAACTTGGTCTATAGCAGACTCCCACCACGACATCACCCTGTTGCTCACACATCTAAATTTAATCCAGAGACTCTCAGGTTTTTCTGCAGTTTCATACTGGAGCTCTGAGCAGTCATACTGCTCTCTCCGCATACAATGCAACTCCCCCACCTTTTCTGTCCTGCCTGTCCTTCCTGAACAGTTTATATCCATCCGTGACAGTCCTCCAGTCATGTGAGTTATCCCACCAAGTCTCTGTTATTCCAATCACATCATAATTCCTTGACTGTGCCAAGAATTCCAGTTCTCCCTGCTTATTTCCCAGGCTCCTTGCTTTTGTGTATAGCCAATTAAGATAACTCGCTGATCATCTTCCTTTCTCAGTATGAGGCAGGAGTCCTCCCCTCTTGCACTTTCCTGCTTGTGCTTTCTCCTGGTATCCCACTTCCCCACTTACCTCAGGGCTTTGATCTCCTTTCATCAGTGAACCTAGTTTAAAGCCCTCCTCACTAGGTAAGCCAGCTTGCCTGTGAAGATGCTCTTCCCTCTCTTCATTAGGTGGAGCCTGTCTCTGCCTAGCACTCCTACTTCTTGGAACACCATCCCGTGGTCAAAAAATCCAAATCCTTCCTTCTAACACCACTTGTGTAGCCATTCGTTGACTTCCACGATTTGACGGTCTCTATCCGGGCCTTCTTCCACAGGGAGGATGGACGAGAACACTACTTGTGCCTCAAACTCCTTTTTCCTTCTTCCCAGAGCCACATAGTCTGCAGTGATCCACTCAAGGTCATTCTCAGATGTATCATTAGTGCCCACATGGAGAAGCAGGAAGGGGTAGTGATCCGAGGGCTTGATGCATCTCAGCAGTCTCTCCATCACATCGTAAATCCTAGCTCCTGGCGAGCAGCACACTTCTTGTTTTTCCCGATTGGGACAGCAGATAGATAGAAGACTCAGTCCCCCTCAGTTCCCGACCACCACCACCCACTTCCTTCTCTTGGGAGCGGTGATCATGGAACCCCCATCCCTAGGACAGTGCATCTCATGCCTTCCTATCAGTGGAGTCTCCTTCTGCCCCCTTCCCTCAGATGCATCATCTAGTCCACTCTCCGCATTATTACCTGTGGAGAGAGCATGAAAATGGTTGCTCACCTGTATCTGTATTGCTGGTACATGGATGCTCCTCTTTCTTCTTCTGGAGGTAACACTTGTCCTCCAATACATAGCTCAGAAATTAAAGTCTCCCATAATCACACATTTCCTGGTAGTATTTATTTTATTAAAAAAGTTAAAGAAGTCTCTAGCCATCTCCAAACAGGATCCTGGAGATCTATAGCAGACCCCAAGCACTATCCCAGTAGAACCTCTTTTACTTTCTTCCCCAAAGTGGTTTTCACCCAAATAGATTATTTTTTATCCATTCCATCACTTCTAATTTCTGTACAGTCTACCTCATCGTTAATATATAATGCAACTCCACCACCTTTACCTTCATCTTTCCTGAATAACACATTGTGATGGGATCCCTGGAGTGCAGACTGGGACTGTGGAACCATTGTACCTCTATACCCTCTCTCTCCAGCCTGGGCTGTCTCTCACAATGCCTTGCTAGTGACCAGCAGCAAACCCCTCCAGGTGCTATCACTCAGCACAACCACATGTGGAGACCCAACACCCAGCTTGATTGCATGAATGCTCCCAGAGCCACTCATGAATCACACAGAAAAAGGCACCAGAGCCAAATCCCCCCAGATCCCAGCACTGTACCTCAGGAATATACTGTCTTGCGCTGCTCAAGAGGAGCAGTGCAAATTTATTAATTGGTTCACCACTTCATCAATGGAAAGTGGATATTGCCTTTGCAAAACCTGAGCAGATATGCCACACACTTTATACAAACTCATTAAACAAATGTATTGACTACAAAAGATAGATTTTAAGTTATAATAAGTGATAGGCAAAAAGTCAGAGTTAGTTACCAAAATAAAACAAAATATAAGCACACAGTCTAAACTCTCAACTGTATTAGACTGGGCAACATCTAGATTAAGCAGTTTTTTCTCACCCCACTGGATATTACATTTCTTAGTACATAGATTTCACCCTCGAAATCTGGGCCAGTCCCCTCAATTGGAGTCTTCAGAGTGTCCTTGTTGCTTGCAGTAAGGTGGGTGAAGAGAAAGGCCAAGCATGTCTGGTTTTATATCTTCAATCCATGTGCTTGCAAAACACAAGTCCAGGCATGTCTGGGTGGGCATTGCTGAGTCTCCAGGCAAAGTTTAGCAATTCCCCTGGAGTGGCCTCATGCAGGTGAGTTATTGAATTGTAGCTCCCTTGCTGGACAATAGTTGTTGATGGGTTGTTTGACACCCCAAACTTACTGTTGCCTCTGGGGAGCTAATATCTGGCTGATTCCTCACCTTGCAGCATGTTTTAGTGACAATCATACAACACAATTCTCATAACTTCATATGCATTAATGATATACATATATGGATAGAGAAATGAATTTTAGCAGATCATAAACTTTCCCCTGATATCTTACAAGGTATGCTTTATATGTAAGATTGCGATCATATAAAATAAGGAATATGTGCATTCCAGGATGCTTCCACAAGGTTCAGAATGTCACACACATACTCTTCAATACCTGTACTCCAGTCATGACTAGTATTCTATCATGTTTCTGTTATCCCTATAATATATGTCTTTGATTCCTATTTCCTCCATTTTGTTACCCAGATGTCTTGCATTGGTGTAGAGACATCTTAGTTGTTTCTGCTTGGCTTTGCCCTAATAGGTAGTCATTCTTCTGCCAGTATTGCCTACCTATCAGAGGTGTGGCCATGTTAGTCTGGATCTGTAAAAGCAGCAAAGAATCCTGTGGCACCTTATAGACTAACAGACGTTTTGGAGCATGAGCTTTTGTGGGTGCCTTGCATCCGACGAAGTGGGTATTCACCCACGAAAGCTCATGCTCCAAAATGTCTGTTAGTCTATAAGGTGCCACAGGATTCTTTGCTGCTTTTATTGCCTACCTTTTACTGCCAATAACCACTTTTCTCTTGATGTCCATTCTCTCCACTCCTCTGTTGTTCTTTTCTCCATTGCTGTATCCTCTCTTACTTGATTTTCTTTCCACTCAAAGTTAGAATCAGGCATGGAGATTATATGAGTTCCTAGTTTAAAGCTCTTTTAATCAGTTATGCCAACCTCTATCCCATAGGACAATTTCCTTCCCTAATCAGGTAAAGTCCATCTCATGAGAACAGTCCTTTGTCTGTGAATGCCTCCCAGTGGTCAAATATACCAAAGACCTCCTTTATAGCAACACTGCCTGAGTAATCTGTTGATCATTTTAGCATAAGCTTTTGTGGGCTAACACCCATTGTTTCATGTTCTCTGTGTGTGTGTATATATATATCTATATATATATATATCTATATATATATCTTCCTACTGTATTTTCCACTACATGCATCCGATGTAGCCCACAAAATCTTATGCTCAGATAAATGTGTTAGTCTCTAAGGTGCCACCAGTACTCTTGTTCTTTTTGCGGATACAGACTAACACAGCTGCTACTCTGAAACCTGTTGATCATTGTAATGTTGTCTTGCCTTCACTCTCCTCCTCTAGGGGCAGGTAGAATCTCACTGAAGATCTCATGAGCCTCCATTTCTTTAAATGTTTTCCCCAGTCTGGAAAAGTCTCTCTTGAGGCATTCCAGTAATCATCTAGTTCTATCATTGTCCTTCACTTGGGAACAAATCCGTGGATTCTTTTCTGCTTGCATTACAATTCTCTTCAGCCTCAGGTTCACGTCCCCGAGCTCAGCCCACTTAGCTCCTGTCAGACAGCACAGCACTTTTGTTCTCTAGATAAGCTTTGATGACAGGACCATCTCTGCTTAGTAGGGAATCACCAGTCATGTAGACCTACCTCTTCATAATATCTGTGTGATTTTCTGGCCTTCCTCCTCCCATTCTTTCGGACTGAAAGGTCTCGTGTCTTTTTTTCTCCTTTGCAGTCCTCTGTGCATCATCCTCTATCCTTCTGGGGCTCTGAATTTTGTCTGTATCTTCCTCTCTTCTTGTCAGACTACCTGCTTTTGTCTTCTTCCTTTCCCTCCGACCATCTGTTACTACCTGCTATTCCCCTTCTTAATTTTCCAACTCAGCAAATCTGTTCCTGAACTCTATTTCTCCTTCACTAGACAATATTTTCCTCTGATTGGTTTTTGTAGTCACACACTTGCACTGGCCACTTCCCAGATCTAACAATACATCCTCACAGTTCTTCAGTACACCTTCACTCTGCTAGTCTTGAGTTTTCCCTTCAGCCTTCTCTCACCTTCCCTCCATCATTGGCTCAAATCCCCTTCGAAACTTAACCATAGTTTCTACCTCAGTCACTTCTCAGTCTTCTAACCTCAGATCTTCTCTTCCATCAGCTCTATCAAGTGTCACTTCAAACAAAAGGAAGATCTTTTCAGTACCCCCTCCAGCTTCCACATCCAGTCATCTTCACTGTCTCTTCCATTCCCTCGGTTACTACCACTGCTGCCTCTGTAGCTTCCATAGATTTCCCACCTAAACTTCTTTCAGTAAAGGGGAGGGGGAAGGAAGAACACAATACACCCTCTCCCCCAAACTCCCATTCAAATGCCACTCTTTTTAGCTCTGATTCCTGGCTCCTGCTGGAATAGGACAATACAGAGACGGTTAATTGTGTTGAGTAGCTCTATTCAGGGCACACAAAATCATTTTGGGGTTTCAAGGACAGAAAACGTTATTTTTGTAATTGAACTTCAATACATTGTGAGAGATATGCTTCAAACCACAGAAACTGACTTCACACAGCTAGGTTAATCAGAATGAAAGAAGTTGAGAGAATGGTAGGTTAAAAATAACAACTTTTTTTTTTGTTAACAAACAAATGGAATTTGGGGGGAAATCAGTGGCTGTGCCATACTATATCAGCCTTCTCTATCATGTAAGACATTCCACATTTTGATGTACTTAGCAGTTCTTGTGGTGCCTGAGATATTTTATTCTAAGTAGCCTGTGGGAAACCAACCATGTATGCCACCATATATACAAGTGGAGTAGGCAACTGATGTGGCACTGAAAAATATGCCCTTCCTTGAAATGTGACTACCTATCTGGAGTTCCTGTTACAGGAAAAAAAATGCAGCTTTCAGCATCTAAGAGTGGGACAGAATTCATGAATAAGGTTAAGATATTGTCAAGGTTAATTTTAATAAAAGTCATGGACTGGTCACAGGGAATAAACAAAAAATCATCTAATGATCTCTTCGGGCCTTAAACTCTATAAGCAATGGATTAGTGGTAAATAGATGAAATTATTAATTTTCATTCCATTTCAGGACCTGCAGATGGATCCCAGCCTGAAGGGCAGGGGCAACTTCAGTTGGAGGCAGGTGAGTTTCTGTGTTTTCATACACGCAGATGTGTGTATCTCTCCATCTTCAATACTAGTTAGGTTTGCCCTTTGCACACACTTAAGAGGATAAAGTACTACCTTGGTATCTGATATTGGACACTTTATGAAACCTATAAAGTCTATAGCTAAATTTTCTTTGACTTCAGTTGGGAGCTTGATTGAGCCTCAGAAATAATTGTTGTTTCGCTCTGTAATGTCTTGTCTGACATGCACTCACATGCCTCTGAAAGTATCTAAAAATGTGGACATGGACAGACTATCTGACCAGCATCTCCCATCAATTTCCCTGGCATCGGTGGAAATGAGGCAATGCTGAAAAACAGAGATTATTTTTTATCAGTAATTCATAGAGAATAAACATAGAAGATCGAGTTAACTACATTCTTTTCATGTGAGCAGCAAACTACAAGAATCAGAGGAATCCTGCTGGCCAAACTCCTGTCAAAGATCTGGTGGTAGTTTTTGATAAGAAAAGTCAGTTCTCTAGAACAGATGTTACCATCTATTAACAGTTGCTATTCCCAAACTGTCCATATGGGCCAGCACTGAGGTGTGTCCTGTATCTCCATGGGACAGTGATGGAGTATTTCAGCCAATGCTGTGGGACACCAGTTTTTGTAAGCCACATGATCCCCTAGAGGGTGCTTTTGCTCAAAATATCAACCAGTATGAGGAGAGAGAAAAAGGTCATCTTCCAGGTATGGCAAGTGTTGGGAATCTTCCTGACAAAACGGAGAAGGAAGGGATGCATGGGGGCTGTGTCCCTTCACTCTCATTTAAAATTAGTTGCAGTGGCATCGCTGGGTTCGCCCAACAACTCTGTCCTCAGTGCTCAACAGTAGAGCTTTTTTTTCCAGTAGCCACTTCTTGTCTATGTCACAGAGCAAAACTGTTTTTTTTTTCATTCCATGCCAATGGCTCACCCAAAGATTATTTCCCTAGGTGACCTCAAGGTTGATTGCTGTAATTTCACTCTTCATACATTCAGGGTATAACAGTGGCAGGTTTCAATCCTCATGGGCCTATACTGAGACCTGTCCTCCTCTAACCCTATGGTCTCTGCCAGGACATCATTTCAATGATGAGATGAGAAGTAAAAAAATGGGGTTTTACCCTTTCTTTATGAAATATGAGGAACGCCTGAAAATTTTCCCTCCTTGCATTGTTTTTATATGAGAAATTCAGATCCTGTGTAGATAAAATATACTAGGAGGATGGGAAAACTGAAACTAGTGCAATGGGGACACTGCCAGAGTCAAGGGAGTGAAAGACATCTTTGGAGAGGGGGAGGAAATTCTCTACTGTTCTTCTTTGCCCTCCCACCTTCTATTCCTGCCTACTGTGCCTCTTCTTCATTGTCTAACTCAGCAAACCTGATCCTCAATTCTATTTCTCTTTCATATTTCCACTGCCCACTTTCCTCACCCAGCAGTCTGCCCTCAGAGTTCTCCTGTCCACCTTGCTTCTGCGACTCTTGACTTTTCTCCTTCAGCCGCCTCTTGCCTTCCCTCCATCTGCTCGAATCATCTTCAAAAGGCAACCATAGTTTCCACCTGGATTGTCTCTTTCATCAGCTCTATTAGGCAGCACTTCATACTTTTCAGGTATCTGCTCCAGCATATTGTACATGCTGCAGCTTTCAAAATGAGTCATCTTCATTGTCTCTTCTCTTCCTTTGGTCACTACCCCTCCTCATTCTGTAGCTATCATAGCCTTCCAACCTAAGCTCCTGTCACTAAAGAAAAAGGAAAACAATAACTAAAACCAGAACACCACACACTCTTCCCCGAAACTGCCCTGTAATTCATCTCTGTTTCTTGGCTCCTGTGCCACTGCCCCTCTTGTTGCAAGTCTCTTAGCCTTTGGTACTCAAACTGCTTGTTGGCCTGGCCCAGAACTTCAACCACAAACTAATCACAAACATTCTTGCACTTTGAACTTTCTGCAGAAGTGAAGAGTCTCAGGCTTCTGCTGCACTTAAGACAGAAGAATCTCATGCACTGCTACAGGCTGGGGACTGACTGGCTAAGCAGCAGTTCTGCAGAAAAGGACCTGGAGATTACAGTGAACAAGAAGGTGGATATGAGTCAGCCGTGTGCCCTCGTTGCCAAGAAGGCCAGTGGCATATTGGGCTGTATTAGTAGGAGCATTGCCAGCAAATTGAGGGCAGTGATTATTCCCCTCTATTCAGCACTGGTGAGGCCACACCTGGAGTATTGCGTCCAGTTTTGGTCTCCCCACTACAGAAGGGATGTGAACGAATTGGAGAGAGTCTAGAGGAGGGCAACAACAATGATTAGGGGGCTGGGGCACAAGACTTATGAGGAGAGGCTGAGGGAACTGGAGTTATTTAGTCTTCAGAAGAGAAGAGTGTGGGGGATTTGATAGCAGCCTTCAACTACCTGAAGGGAGTTCCAAAGAGGATGGATCTAGTCTGTTCTCAGTGGAGGCAAATGACAGAACAAGAAGCAATGGTCTCAAATTGCAGTGGGAAAGGTCTAGGTTGGATATTAGGAAACACTATTTCACTAGGAGGGTGGTGAAACACTGGAATGGGTTACCTAGGGAGGTGGTGGAATCTCCATCCTTAGAGGTTTTTAAGTCCCAGTTTGACAAAGCCTTGGCTGTGATGATTTAGTTGGTGTTGGTCCTGTTTTGTGTGGGGGATTGGACAAGATGTCCTACTGAGTTCTCTTCTAACCCTAATCTTCTATGATTCTATATCAAGCAGTAGAAGGAAGTAATTGTCTGTATGAAATTTCAGTTTGTACTGACTTCGCTGGTGCTTTTTATGTAGCCTATTGTAAAACCAGGCAAATATCTAGCTGAGTTGAGATACACCCTGGAAGACCTCTGCATACCCCCAGGTGTATGTGTATCCTGGTTGAGAAGCACTACTCCAGAGGTTGTGAGGCCTGCAATAGGAGAAGACCACAAGGGTTACTGTCTTGAGTAGCTCTGTGTATGGCACAGAAAAAATAATTTTGGATTTTCAAGAACAGAAAATGGTATTTTTGTAACTGAACTTTCACCATTAAAATGTATGCATTGGTTGAACAGTGGCAGCAATTATGCAAAATTATGCCTCTTTACGAAAGTGTCTTATGCTTGTATGGCCCTACTCTCCCTCACAGATACCACCATATGTAAGGAGGTAGAGTACCTTTCTGCCTTTCACAAGCATATGTGTGTCAATTTCTCTCCTTTGGATGCAGGCTTCCCTGTCCTGGTAAAGGGAGTTTGTCCTTCAACCAAATTGTAAGTCTGCCCCTTCTAGAGCAAAACAAGAATTCAAACAAACAACAACAAAAACCACCATAAATCCTTTCCTCACACTCTGGCAGGGCTAAGGGTCTTTTGGCTTCCTCAAGCTGAACAAGTCCTTCACCTCTCAAAGCAGGGCTTCCCTTCTCCACTTGCATCAGGGGCTAATTACAGACCCTATTTCAGGACTCTATATTCCTTTACTCTCACTGCAAAGGTTTCTATGGAACCTCTTGAAGTGAAATCATTGGTGTTGTTGTGCCCTTCCTTGGCAACATTTATCAGCCCTGGGACCCAAACTGTGAGGCAGCAGTGTGGCCTAAGCTCAAGGCTGCTCTGATTCACTATTTTCTAGGGCCACCTCCTAGAATGCCTTTCTCTGTTCAGGTCTCCTGCCTTTCCCTGTACTCTGCCTAGCTTTGCCCAGACATTTTCTCTGGCTCTCTCATTACTAGGAACCATACAGAGGACCAACACCAATCCTAGGTGCCTCCTGTTTCAGAAGACCACCAGCAGGTTGGTGTTCTCCCTGGCGCTGCTTCATGTTAAGCATTTGTCTTGCACAACTCCATAGCTGCTCTCAGATTTTTAGTTTGAGTAATGAGGTAGAGCTCTGTTTTATCACATGTCCATGTCTCCCCCAGATGGGAGGGATGAAGCCCTAAGCAATAAGCTCATTGCCTTTTCAGGATCTCCAATAGCCATTTTTTTATTGAGCCTTTGGATAAGGTCATGGCTAAAATCAACCATCCAAGAAGTTTCTCACTTTTGTCAAGAGGTACAGGAAGGGCCCATAGGAAGTCCAGTTGCTGCTTTCATGTCTCCCTGTAGAGTAAATAGAAGAGCTTCCCAGTGTTTCTGGGAAAGGTTGAACAAATCTAGTGGTGTTAATTTGACAGGAGAGTCCCGTGGCCCTCACTACTCCTTCAAAGTAAGCAGCATGACTATCTCTTTAACTGGTCCAAGGGGCACACCAAGACTGGGATCAGCTTCTATTGCTTACTCCTTAGTGACTCCTGACCACTTTGCACAGATGGATCCTAAACTGCATCAGAAGGAGCTACACTTTAGAATTTCCCACTCCTCTAAACACAGATTTCTCCCTTCCCCAACCTTCTTCAATCAGCTGACTCTGAGGTATATGGTAGGGGCTGCCTGGCACCTTTTGCAGATGAGGGCAACAGAACTGCTCCCTTATTTGTAGAAGGATCACTAATTGATTCTCTTCCTTTTGTTCTAACCCTTAAAAGTGAATGCAGTGGAATTGGACTAAAAAAAAAACAAAAAAAACCAAACAAACAAACAAAAAAAACCTCTGTAGAAATGGACCCAAAACATGCTATTTGGGATTCAGAAAATTTCCTTTCATTACTGTGAGCTCTTTGCATCAGTGACAAGACCAGATGCAATGGAATTTCCACCCAGAGGAGTTCTGTGAGCTGATGTCTCCATTTGGTACTCCCCTGATAAGCACGAATGCTAAGCATCCCCATTCCTTTTCCAGGAGCAGGGATCTGGAAGCAGAAGCCACAAACACAGTCCCTCAGCCTTAGCTATCTGGTTTATGGTACACCTTTCTGTCACTTCTAATTATGCATAAGCCTATACAAAAATTGAAGAGGTAGAATGCTTCTGATCTTATTGACATAGATTTAAATAAGACCAAAATGAATCCTAACTATATTATTTGCCAATTACTAGATGCAAATGGAAGAACTGTCAATAATAATGCAGAAGGGCAGATATGGTCAAACAATATTTCTGTTCTGTTTCTGGGAAAAGGCAGGATGTGTTCATGATGAAACACTGCCCATTCCATTAGTACATCAGGATGATGTTCAACAACAGATATAGGAGAAAGAGAGAGCCTACTGTACGGGCTAACTGGCCAGAGCCAGAGCATCATGCAGAGAGAACACACACATAGAGCTGTCGGAGAAAAACTCAGTTCTCGCTTTTTCTTTGGGTACAGCAAAATCAAATACTTTATTATTTCTCCAGTAATTACAATGGAGGGAGAGAGTGCCCTAGGACACAGGGTCACCCCAGTCCTGGACAGGTCTCTCAACAGGTAAACAATTACAGCAAGCATTTATACCTTTGTTACAGACAATAACAAGCAATAATACAGACAATAATGAGCAACAACTGCATTTTGTTTACACATAAGCCATCCTGCTATCTTATTTTTCTCACTTCTAGGAGACGCCAGTCTACATATTTGGTTATCAGTTGCAAGGTCGTAATAACTTTTTACACAGTTCTTTCCCTCTCGCCTCACACCATCCTCGCTTCTACAAGTCTCACCTCATTAGGGTTACAGTGTGGCCTAACTCTTGCTAACTACTAGCCTGACTCTTGCTAACTGACTGACATGCATTAAAATCCCCTTCAAATCCTTGTAAATTCTTTCCCTACTTCCACACAGCCAACCTCTGATGATACTCATACTGCCCAATAAACATAATTCTGTTTCAGTAGTGAAGGCACCTGTCCAGGTTTATTATCGACAAAACATGGTACTAGTATCCTGCAGACTCTACTGGATCACTAATGCATGTAACATTGGAGCAGCTCAGTTAGTGGCAGAACTTTCCACTGCCCTGAGGCCAGCCAAAGACAGTCCATCTGAGACCCCTTTTTATATACCAGTACAAACAAGTTATGTATTGCCCCTCTGACACACTAGTTACCTCCCTTTACCTTGTACATGTTGGTTCGATCAAAACATCTCTATGCATCTTGCTGTCATGTGACCTTATCTTTAAGAGGGGGTCAGTGTGTCCTTATATCATCTTTGGGAAGTGAGTTTACCCCATAATCCTATGTTAGGGTGTTCTGGTGCCACCCTTGTAGAATGGGTTTGAATGAGTGACCTGTGCCTAGTACGTCTCAGGAATGTGTGTGGTTTTCTATACCTGTCCTGTTCTTGCCAGGTTCTGTGAACTGCAAGCAGGCACATTTTATAACAGGGACTGGCATCTGCTCACAGCCTCTCTTGCTAAATTTGTTTTATATTAGAAAGGCTTGACCATTACTTTAGTTCAGGCCTCAGGCCTCACACCGGGCCTATGATACAAGGCCTCATTTCTCAGGCTCTCTGTTTCTACTACAGCAGATACGAAAGTTAGACATTTAAAAATCAGCAGGTCCTGATAACCAGCATCCAAGAGTTTTTAAAGAGCTTGCTGAGGAGCTTGATCAACCATTCATGTTGATTTTCAACAAGCCTTGGAACACTAGGGAAGTTCCAGAAGACTGGAAGAAAGCCAGTGTTGTGCTAATATTTAGAAAGGGTAAATGAGATGACCCAAGTAATTATAAACCTGTCTATTTGAGATTGAGCATGGCAAAATAATGGAACAGCTTCTACAAGACTCAGTTAGTAAAGAATTAAAGGATGGTAATATAATTAAAGGCAATCTACAGTGGTGTCTGGAAAATAAATCCTGTGAAACTTGATATCTTTTTTATGAGATTACCAATTTAATTGATGAAGGTAATTGTGTTGATGTTATATACTTAGACTTCTGTAAGGCAGTTGACCTGGGCCTGCATAACGCTTTGATTGAGAAACTAGAACGACACAGTTAACATAGCACACATTAAATGATTAATAACTGGCTAAATGATAGGTCTCAAATGTAATTGTAAATAGGAAATTATCATTTGGTAGATGTGATTCTAATATGGTCAGAGAAGGATTGATCCTTGGCCCCACACTATTTAACTTTTTTTTTTTTAATCAGTGACCTGGCAGAAGACATTAAAAACATCACTGATAATGTTTTCAGAGTACACAAAAATTGAGGGAATTGTAAATAGCAAAGGGGCGAGGTCATTAACCATAAAGCAATCTGGATCACTTGGTATGTTCAGCAAACACAAACTGTATGTGTTTTAATATGGCTAAATGTAAATGCATACATCTAGGACAAAGAGTGTGGGCCATCCTTATATGATGAGGGAGTCTGAAAAATATTTTGGGGTCATGGTGGATAATCAAGGGAACATGAGCCTCTATTGTGAGGCTGTTGCCAAAATGGCTAATGTGATCTTTTGATGCATAAACAGGGCATCTCGAATAGGAGTATAGAGGTTATTTTACCTCTGAATGTGACAATTGTGTGACAATCTTCTGCCCACAATTCAAGAAGGCTGTTGATAAATTGGAGAGGGTTCAGAGAAGAGCCATGAGAATGATCAAAGAATTAGAAAATATGCCTTCTAATGCTAGAGCTTATTGAAGCTATACATTTAGATGAACAAAAAGAAGGTTAAGGGGTGACTTAATCACAGTCTATAAGTCCCTACATGGGAAACAAATATTTGATGATGGACTCTTGAGGCTAGCAGACAAAGGTATACGTAGATGCAGTGCCTGGAAGATCAAGCTAGAGATATTCATAATGGAAATAAGGCTCACATTTTTAACGGTGAGGGTAATTAACCACTAGAACAATCTACCCAGGATCATAGTGGATTCTTCATCACTGACCATTTTAAAATCAAGATTGGATTTTTTTGGTTTTGTTTTGTTTTTAAAATATCTGCTTCAGTTCAAGCAGGAACTATTTTTGGACCCTCTATGGCCTGTGTTAGACAGGAGATCAGTCTAGGTGACCACAATGGTTCCTTCTGGCCTTATACTCTACTAAGTATTTTGGAAATGCTAAGATGAACTGTTTTCACCAAATTTGTCATGAATTTTCAAATGCTTTTGGCTGCCCTGAAACTGTTTTTTTCTGTAAAATAAATTATTTGGAAATCAAAATTTCACCCATCTCTGAAAATTCATCTTTTGAAAGAGGGAGAGAATTATAGTCAGATTCTTTCTAAATCTTCATTTTTGGTTGTTCACTTGTGTTTGTTAAGATCTACTCAATTTCACAGACTAAATAATGTTATGGAGAAAGATAGACTTTAAGAATTCAACTATGCCTTTAGTTAAGAGGAAAGCTGATAAAATCCACTTTTTGGAAGATCCTATCCATTTCCCCCACATATCCAGTAAACAATTTGGAATATTGCATGAATTGTTTTCTCTTTCCAGTTCACATGGGCAGGAGATGTGATGAGCTACATTATTTACAAATGAAAGATACTGCCTTAAATATTGTGCTGTTCATAAAAGTGCCAGGTTATTCTCCTTCCCGTTGCAATACAAAAAATTAACCTCTAAGAGACACCTGTAAATAATTGAAAGAAACTATTTTTTTAAATTATTATTCTCCCTTCTTATTAGAAAAGAAGATGGAAAAGCAGTTGAAGGCAGAGATCAAAAGCAGTCTGGGGGCAATTGAGAAGTTATTGGATGAGAAATTAGGAAGTGTCCAAACACAATCCAAAGCCCAGCTACAAAATCCCCTCTCAGGTCTGGAAACACAGATTAAACAGCTGACTAATCAGCTGTCCTCCGTTGATCAAAAAGTTTCCCAGGAAATAGAAAAAAAGCTCAAATCTATAGACAGCATGCAGTTCGCCACCAGAGATGAGCTGCAGCAATGGAAAGATCTCCTAGAGAAGAAACTCTCAACTTCACAGCCCACTCTGGAAATCAGTCATTTGGAGAAGAAATTGGAACAACTAGAGAACTCGGGTAAGAAAAGACAATTATCTATCTATCTATCTGGCTGATGTGTTTGGCTCCTCTGATGTCACTAGAATAGATATGAAGACAGAGCAGGCAGTGAGGTTTGTTACAGGGATTGGTTCCTAGATTAGTGATGTAGTGTGTTGTTGCTGGTGAGTACTTGCTTCAATTTGGGGAGCTGTATGTGATGGCCAGTGGTGTTCTGTTATTTTCCTTGTTGGGCCTGTCTTTATACTTTTGAAGTATAAAGACAACCTTAATGTCCCTTCCTCCCTTTGTGTATTACTCAATGGCACAAAAACTATGTTATCGAAGAGGTATGGTTGCTTAGTGGTATGCCATTCTCTTGCAGAATGTAGGAAAGCAAAACTAAGGTAGCCCTTGCAAACTTCCCTCTGTCCTCTTTCAGCAATGACCCAATATGCCTATGTGTTTATGGCTAAATGTTTGAGAATACACCAGGATCTGGCATCTCCTGCATCTTATAATGCTGACAGTCAGGCTATGCCTACACTGGCAATTGAACGACAAAAGTTTTGTCGTTCAGAGATGTTAAACCCCTTTCCAGAATGACAAGTTTTGCTGCGGCAAGTGATTATGTAAACAGCGCCTTGTGGGCAGGAGTGCTCTCCTGTAAATATTGTGATCGCTACTCTTTGGGCGTTTGCACTGCCCAACTTTTAGCGACAGGGCTGTGTTGAAATGGCCCCCTGGCTAAAAGCTGTGTAGTGTATACAAAGCCTCAGTATAAATATTTTGAGGTATTGTTTGAAGACGGTAGAAGGCAGGTGACATGAGAAACCCTTCCCCACCCTTTCTGTCCTTTAACAGTATTAGAGGAAATCATATGGGTGAGAGGGAATGGGTTGTAAAAAGAGGTGAAGAGCTTTTATGTTTCAGCAGCTGTGGGTCTGGCAGACTAAAGGTATCTATTTATGTATGTATAACAGAGCATATTGGGGTATTGCTAAAAGAGATAAGAGTCACAGTTGTATGTGTAACTTCAATTGTGCATTTGTGGTTTTCAGAAGCTTGAGTTTTGCTCAACTCAAATGTTCTGCAAGGGGACAACATGCCACCAAGCAACCTTAATTCTGTGTAACATAGTTTTGTGTTATTCAATCCCCCAGTTTTTCGAACCAGAATAGAGATGTTGGTAGGAATTGTTAGTCATTTATGCACTTGTAAATACAATGTACAGCTATTTGCATACTCAGCCACTCAGTCCCTTCCCCATTCCCAGCCCACCACAGAGGTGAGGCCCACCAGTCCTTCTTGGGCACACCTCTTCAGCCATGCCCCTGACCTATTCACACCATCTTCCCATCCCCACTCCATCCTGGACCACTAGTGTTCCAAGCCCTCCTCCTCCCCTCCCCACCCTGAAAGCAGGGAACACACTTCCCTGCAGTTCTCACTCCTTGGTATACAAATGTTGCCTGGCAGAAGTTACTGCTGATTTTAGATTGTCAAATAACAGACTCAGTTAGAATTGTTTAATCAAAGATTATCAGTCAGAGATTAGTACAGCACTATAGAGAATACAGACAGAAGAGCTACATTACTACTTTTGGTGTAAGGTAAAGAGCTGGCTATGTGTCTCTTCTTCGCTGTAGCTGGTGGGATGCACACTTTCATGTCACAACTATGCTACAAAACTTCTGTCGTTATACAGACAAAGACACCCATCTTTGCCAAGAATATTCTCAGAGAAGCATATGTTCTGATGTGATTTCTGTTAATATACGTACATTCTCAGTTTAACTGATTGATCGATGAAGTCATGATTGTTTACAGCTCAGAGCACCAACAATTTCTCAAGATAATATCATTCTGTGGGTCCTTCTCCCCCCCACAATCATTCTTTCCTGTTGATTCTCCAGTAGGAAACATCTGCCATGATATACATCCTTCATCAATCTCCCAGTTTCATATATGCTTATGTAAGGGGGTGGTTTCCATGAATACCTGGAGTTCTATAGACATGGAGGTGCCATGGATTAGTAGATACATCTTAATGCACAGAATTCCTGAATGGGTGACACTTACAGGCTGAGGGCCAGTATTGTGATAGACCCAGGCCAGCTGGGTACAGCAGAGTAGTAGAAGGCAGATATACTAGCCACTGGATTAGCAGTTTTCTGTTCCCTGAGTGACCAGAGCAGGGACTGCTCCAGGCTAATGAGAACACCTGACTCCAATTAACCTGCAAAGAGTCAGGTGAGGCCATTAAGGTAATGTGAACACCTGACTCTAATTAAGGCCCTTTTTGATACTATGAAAGGGTTCACTCCAGTCAGGCTGAGAAGAGTTAGGGAACCAGAGGAGAGGAAGTGCAGTGAAGGGCTGGTTAATGAAGACACCCTCAAGTTATTGGTAAGGGAGCGCTAAGGTAAGGGTGAAGAAGGGAGAAGCAGGAGAGTTGTGGGGAAGTGACCCAGGGAAATGTAGCAACTCTGGCGGTGAAAGTTTGGCTGCCAACAGCTGCTACCATTAGAGTCCCTGAGCCAGAACCCGGAGTAGAGGGCGGGCCCGGGTTCCCCCCACCCCACCACTACAGGAACACCTCCTGGGAGGGGAAGACAGGCCCCTGTCAGGACAGGAGGCTAAACTGTTTTGGTATGAGGCCCTAGGAGCAACAGAGACTGTGGGAGTTCTCTCCCCAACCTCCTTGCTGGCTTATGTTGAAAAGGGCTCAGTAGACTGTATCCCTGGCCCTAGAGAGAGAAGGGCTACACGGAGGGTTGCAGTGAGCCTCTGAAGCTAGCATAAACTGCCTGGAAGCACAGGACCCATGGGGACAAAGTTGGAGCTCTGCCACAACAGGTGTCAGGGGTGGGATCATGATTGTTCACAGCATGGCTGAACAAAGAGGCTTTTATAAAAAAAAGTGCACTGGAGTTTTGGGTTTTTGTTGGTACCATCATGGAGGCAGTGGTGAGAGAGCTGGAGCAAGCCACAGTGGCCCAGCAGGAGGCAACCCGGGTTCAGGCGATGGCGCAACAAGAATCCGTGAGGTTACAGCAGGAAACCAACCAATTATTAATGAGCCAGGTGACCCACAATCGAGCCCTCCTGTACGAGGTTGTGGACCAGCTGAAGATCCTCACCACCCAGGCCCAGAAGTCTGATGGGACGCGAACCCTGAGGGCCAACAATTGTCTGCCAAAGATGACAGCAGACGATGATGTAGAGACATATCTCCTCTCATTCGAAAGGACTGCTCAGCGTGAGGTTGGCCCCAGGAGCAGTGGGCCAGCATTCTTGCCCTTTTTTGTGCGGAGAGGCCCAGAAGGCCTCCTTTGATCTGCCCACTGGGGATGGCACTGACTATTCCCAGCTGAGGGCAGAGATCGTAGCACGATCGGGGTGACGGCAGCAGTACAGGCCCAGAGGTTCCAGGAGTGGAAACACAGGGAGAACAAACCTCTGAGGTTCCAACTATTTGACCTCATACACTTCACTCGGAAGTGGTTATGACCCGAGGTGGGCCCAGGTCCCTCCCTCTCCACTCCTCTCCTCAAAGACACTAGTGGGGCAAGTAATATTCCAATTCAGGGGCAAGAAATGGTGCCCTGAACCCCAACCGCCGAAGAAGAGAAAGCACGAGACCCATCATAATAGTGCTGGCAATTTGCCACAAGTGCAACCTGGGGAACGGGGCAGACCCATGCAGCCTACTCAATATTGCAGGGGTCGCAGTCACCCCACATAAATATACAAGACAGGTAAAGTTGAATGGGAAACCATGGCACTCATAGACTCGGGGAGTGCTATCACCCTAATTTCAGGTAAATTAGTGAAGCATAGCCAGTTAATGCAGGCTAAGCATACGGGGTAACCTGTGTCCATGGGACTGTTAGCTACTACCCCATAATACCAGTGAAAATTGTAACTCAGGGAAACATCACCGGGGTGAAAGCCTGGGTAGTCCCAAACCTCCCATACCTCATGCTCATAGGTAGAGATTTCCCTGGGTTTGGAAACTTGCTCCCACCGGAGGGATTGGAGGGAAGGGAGCTCCTCGAACTTCAGGAGGCTTCCATGGCATAAGGTCACCTCTCATTTTTCATGAAAATGTCTCAGGAACTATTCCCTGTCTGGGGGAAAGGTAGGAAGACCAAAAGAGAAAGAAGGGCAGCCAAGGCTTTGGGTACCCGAATCCTGATACAAGGACAGAGGGCCACCTGTTTAGGCAGACATACACGGGCAACTGAAGGGGAGGGCCTCAAGATGGAGAAAGGGTCAGAGACCGGTTCCAACCCCAACCTCACAGAGCTGACCAGGAAGGCAGTGTTTTGGGCCTTAGAATACACCATACTATTTGTTAATATCATAAAGATTCTAAATAATAGTTAATATATATGTAAATGAATCAAATATACAAAAAGATAAGGACTAAAAGGGTTAATACTAATGCAAATGTTCTCCTCCAAGGTGCTCTGCCTATTGTAATGGTCTCAAGTTGCAGTGGGGAAGGTTTAGGTTGGATATTAGGAAAAACTTTTTCACTAAGAGGGTGGTGAAGCACTGGATTGGGTTACCTAGGGAGGTGGTGGAATCTCCTTCCTTAGCGGTTTTTAAGGTCAATCTTGACAAAGCCTTGGCTAGGATGATTTAATTGGGGATTGGTCCTGCTCTGAGCAGGGAGATGGACTAGATGACCTCCCGAGGTCCCTTCCAACCCTGATATTCTATTATTCTATGATTTTATGAGTCCCACATGGGGTTACTATGCTGCCTGGTGGTGCTTTATGGTAGAACCTTCTCCAAATTTTGGCTGCTGGAGCTCATGTGCGTCCTGTCCAAATGTCCCCTTAGTGTCTCTAACTGGTCAAAGGACAGAGCCACCTGCAGAGGAGGATAGAGGAAGAATTGGGAGAGCTGGTTCATCTTGGGTTATGCCAACCAATGCATTCACCGCTTACGATCCTGGATGCCACCTAGTGGAAAGACTGGCAGCCTTTGACTTTTTGGGCTCTACGAGGCCCAACCACAATCGTTTTTTGATTATCCTTCTTATAGATGGCGGGGAGGGGGTTTGTGATGTTTCTTCTGATCAGGATCCAGTGGTTAACAAGTCTTCATATCCGTGTCCTCCCGATCCGATGGTGCCGACAGTGGTAGAGGATACCCTCTTTGAGGAAGAGTATGAAGAACCGTCTCCTGCTTTTGAACAGGAGCAACTGGACACAGATGTCAATTCTGACTTGTCACTTGATGAGCAAATGGGTGTGGTTTCAGCCTCCTTCTCTTCTGAGGATGCATTACAGTTCCATGTCCTTGAAGATCATTTAGTAGCCACAAATAATTTATTTTGGTTGCTGTGGAGAACCACTCCTATTCCCCCCCATCCTCCACACTATGTATTTGACATTTTGGGAGCTATCTCCAGAAATAGGAGGTTGCTTCCTATTTTGATGGAGTTTTGCAGTCTGCAAAGACTATTTAATCATCTCCTGCTTCCTATTACCCTGTCTCAAAGAAAGCAAACAAACTTTATTGGGTGCCACACGAAGGATTTTCTATATTTTCATACCCATCCTCTAACAAATTTGCTACTCATGGCTGCTGTTAGTAAGAAGTTTCGATCTGGCCAGGCTCCCTCTACCCTGATGATTAGAGAGGGAAGGGAGATTTATGCACCAAGGAGAAAGGTGTTCTGTTGCTGATGATAAATTATCAGGCAGTAATGGCCTGTTATCATTTCCACCTGAGGGAAAAGATGACTGTATTTGTCCAGCACTTGCCAGAGGACAAATGAAGATTGGCTAATGCTCTTCTCACAAAAGTACAGAAAGTGACCAAGCATGTACTTTGGGCATCATTCAAAGCCTCAGACCCTTCTGCCAGAGTTTTGTCATCTGCAGTTTCCTGGAGGAGGCATATTTGTCTCTGGTCATCTCCACTGGCTTCAGATATGAGATTTCATGTGGAGGACCAAGCAGTCTGAGGTATTTTTAGTTCCAAGATGGATGAGCTCTTGAAAAACTTAAAGGTGACTAGATCTACTGCTTGAGTCACTGGGTTTTCCAAGGAAATAGCTCACAGTGCAAATTGTTGGAATTAGGAGTCATCTGGCTCTGAGATAGTTCCTCTCCCATGTACAAGGGAACTTTGTGCCATTGGTAATGGACAGTATAACCCTTATAAATAACATGAATATTCAAGTATCGGGGGGTAGCCATGTTAGTCTGGATCTGTAAGAAGCAACAAAGAGTTCTGTGGCACCATATAGACTAACAGATGTATTGGAGCATAAACTTCATACAAGAGGAAGCTCACTCACTCCACTTATATTCCAAAGGGGTCAGAGTAGGGGATTGGGATGAGAAGGGATAGCTCTGTAGTTTGAGCATTAGCTTGCTAAACCCAGCATTGTGAATTCAATGCTTAAGGGGGCCATTTAGGGAATTGGGGTAAAAATCTGTTTGGGGATTGGTCCTGCTTTGAGCAGGAGTTTTGACTAGATGACCTCCTGAGGTCCCTTCCAAATGTATGGTTGGTGTGTTCTTCATTATATCTATCTTGTGGCCCCTATTGATTTCCCCCACATATCCAGCAAGTAATTTGGAATGTATTGCATGAGTTGTTTTCTCTTTCCAGCTCACATGGGCAGGAGATATGATGAGCTACGTTATTTACAAGTGGAAAGATACTGCCTTCAGAATTATACTGTTCATAAAAACGCTGGGTTATTCTCCTCCTCATCGCAACAACAAAAAAAAAACCTCTAACAGGCATCTGTAATTAATTGAAAGAAACTAATTTTTAAAATTATTTTCTTCCTTAGTATTACAAAAGAAGATGGAAGAGCAGTTGAAGGCAGAGATCAAAACCAGTCTGGGGGCAATTGAGAAGTTATTGGATGAGAAATTAGGAAGTGTACAAACACAATCAGAAGCCCAGCTACAAAATCCCCTCTCGGGTTTGGAAGCACAGATTAAACAGCTGACTAATCAGTTGTCCTCCATTGATCAAAAAGTTTCTCAGGAAATAGAAAAAAAGCTCAAATCTATAGACAGCATGCAGTTTGCCACCAGAGATGAGCAGCAGCAATGGAAAGATCGCACAGAAAAGGAACTTTCAACTTCAAAGCCCACTCTGGAAATCAGTGATTTGGAGAAGAAATTAGAACAGCTACAGAATCCAGGTAAGAGAAGACAAATTTTATATACATTGTGATAAACTCAGGACAGACAGCTGCAAGGGAGGTGGGGGTAGAATTCAGTCCAAGAGGGATAAAAGGCCCTCCTCCCTATCAACTGGGGGGTAACTACAGGTCAATCAGATTCAGCTGAGAAGGGCTTACCAGAGTATCAGTTAGAATCAGCTGAGGGGGAGCCACCTGAGGTTAATTAGGATCAGCTGATTTCAACTTAGGGCTGTGTCATAGGTCTCACCCCCACTTAGAGCTGTTGGGTTCCAAAATGGGGACCTGCATTGGTTTCCCTCTAAACTAAAATCCTAGTTTAGATCTGGTAAAAGCTGCCACCATCCAATCAGGTATGTGGATTGGGTCACAGTCCTTCCCCAAAATCCTTGGGGATCCCAAGAGCCCCAAATCCATGGAGTTCTTACACCCAGGAGAAATAAACCATTCCCCCCTGCTTCCTCCCCCCTCCCTTTTCCTAGGAGAGATACCGGGATCCACTACAGAGGGATGCCTCCCCCTCCCCTTTCCCTGAGAATCCACCCAAGGAAAGATCAACCAAGTCCTTAATAGAAAAGAATTTATTAAAGAATAAAAAGAAAGTCACTGTTTGTGTAACCAAGATGGAACAATATACAGGGTCTAAACTTATCAATCTCTGGAGAGAATTCCCTCTCCCTTCTTTCTCAGTAAAAGCAATAACAGTACAGACTTAAAGAAATTCTATAGCAAAACACAGAATTGCAAATACAGAAATAAAAGTATAAGAATACTAGTTCCTTGCTAATACTCACTAGCTTGAATAGAAGAATTTATTGCAGAAACCAGGGAGGACTTGATTAAGATGTCTGGACTCTCTTAATTCCCAAGAGAGACTCTCTCAGAAAAACAAAGAACAGGAAAAAAAACTTCCCTCCACAGGGATTTGAAAATATCTTGTCCCTCATTGGTCCTCTGGTCAGGTGTCCACAGGTACTGCTTGTTAACCCTTTACAGGTAGAAAAAAACCCTTAACCCTTAACTAACTGTTTATGACAGGCTGCCTGCAACCTTTTAAAACCCTTTCCTGGGAGGAAGGAGGTGGGGGCAGGGGTGAGCAGAGAGAGAGAGAGAGAGAGAGAGAGAGGGAATACCTTAAACAATCTATACTGTAAAACATACAATGTATATAGCCAATCATAATCAATTATATTGCACAGTACTCATGGTACAACATATATAAAATATAGTTTGCTTTTTGGGGGTGGAAGTATTTTGTTGACAAAAGGACTAACAAACAGCATTTGCACTACCCGACTTTTAGCGACAGGGCTGTGTTGAAATGGCCCCGTGGCTAAAAGCTGTGTAGTGTAGACAAAGCCTCAGTATAAATATTTTGAGGTATTGTTTGAAGACAGTAGAAGGTAGGTGACATGAGAAACCCTTCCCCCCTCCCTTTCTGTCCTTTAACAGTATTAGATGGAATCATATGGGTGAGAGGGAATGGGTTGTAAAAAGAGGTGAAGAGCTTTTATGTTTCATCAACTGTGGGTTTGGCAGACTAAAGGTATGTATGATGTATGTATGTAAAGCAGAGCATATTGGGGCATTGCTAAAAGAGATCAGCATCACAGCTGTATGTGTAACTTCAATTGTGCATTTCTGGTTTACAGAAGTTTGCATTTTGCTCAACTCAAATGTTCTGCAAGGGGACAACATGCCACCAAGGAACCTTAATTCTGCATTAACATAGTTTTGTGTTATTCAATCCCCCAGTTTTTCGAACCAGAATAGAGATGTTGGTAGGAATTGTTAGTCATTTATGCACTTGTAAATACAATGTACAGCTATTTGCATACTCAGCCACTCAGTCCCTTCCCCACTCCCAGCCCACCCACAGCGATGGAAAAGAGGAGACTAAGGGGGGATATGATAGAGGTATATAAAATCATGAGTGATGTGGAGAAAGTGGATAAGGAAAAGTTATTTACTTATTCCCATAATACAAGAACTAGGGGTCACCAAATGAAATTAATAGGCAGTGATGCATAATCTTCCCTGGATCCATTCTTATAGCTGCTTTCCGTGGAAAGCAATCTAGCAAGTGTTTTCATCACAGCATGGGTTTTCCTTTGTTGACTAAATGCAGACTGATACCAAGGATTTCCATTGTCTAACACAATGGGAGTTATGATAGAGGTGTATAAAATCATGAGTGGTGTGGAGAAAGTGAATATGGAAAAATTGTTTACTTGTTCCCATAATATAAGAACTAGGGGTCATCAAATGAAATTAATGGGCAGCAGGTTTAAAACAAATAAAAGGAAGGTTTCTTGGTTTTTTTTCACACAGCACACAGTCAACCTGTGGAACACCTTGCCTGAGGAGATTGTGAAGGCTAGGATTATAACAGGATTTTAAAAAGAACTAGATACTGTCATGGAGGTTAAGTCCATTAATGGCTATTAACCAGGCTGGGTAAGGAATGGTGTCCTTAGCCTCTGTTTGTCAGAGGTTGGAGATGGATGGCAGGAGAGAGATCATTTGATCATTACCTGTTAGGTTCACTCCGTCTGGGGCACTTGGCATTGGCCACTTTCGGTAGACAGGATACTGGGCTGGATGGACTTTTGGTCTGACCCAGTATGGCCATTTTTATGTTCTTATGTTCAGTCTCAACAGACGAAGAGATCTTTCACGTCTAGTCCTAGGATGAAGCAACCGGCTCACTGTTCTTCCTCTTCAGCAGACACCAGGCCGCAGATTTGATCTAATCTCAAGAGTTAGGGACCAATCAGTGAGGTTCAGTCTCCTTTGTTATTTGGAGATAGGCTGGCCCAATTTTTCAACCTGTGGAGGCTAATTAAATCAGACACCTGGATAGAGGAAATTATAGAAAAGGTTTATGCCATTCAATGTGAAAACTCCCCCTATCCAATTCCCCTATTGGAATTTGCTATTTACTTTTCAGGGACCTTTCTAAGAAGATGATTTTACAAATGTAAGTTCTTAAGCTGCTCCATAGAAGAGCTGTTGAGGAGGTATCCAAACAACTGTTGGGTCAGGGTTCTATTCAACATATTTTCTGATACAGAAAAAAGATTGGGGTTTACATCTGATCTTAGACTTAAGATATTTTTAAAAAGAACAGGAGTACTTGTGGCACCTTAGAGACCAGCAAATTTATTTGAGCATGCTGAAATAGTCTCTAAGGTGCCACAAGTACTCCTGTTCTTTTTGTGAATACAGACTAACACTGCTGCCACTCTGTAACCTGTCATTACGCAAGGCACTGAATTTAGCCATATGAAGTGGAAATCCATCAACTTCATGAAAAAAGTCATAAAAAAAAAGAAAAGAAAAAATGCTAAAATAAATTTGTTAGTCTCTAAGGTGCCACAGGTACTCCTGTTCTTTTTGCGGATAGAGACTAACACGGCTTCTACTCTGAAAGATATTTAAAAAGTACCCATCAGCAAATTCCAGTTTCAAAAGTTAACATTGCCCTCCATAATTTCCTCACACACAATTATAGATTGGGTTACCACTCTCAACTTAAAGAATGGGAGTTTTCATATTGCTATCCTGTGTAATCATCAAAAATACCTGACGTTCTTGGTTGTGAGATGCCATTTCTGGTACAACGTATTCTGATTTGGGCTGGAACAGCTGTGAGAGGGGTTTGTGTGTGTGTGTGTGTGTGTGTGTGTGTGTGTGTGTGTGTGTTCTCCCCCCAAGTTCCTTTCTGTGGAAATGTCACTGCTGAGAAAGCAAAGTATTTTTGTTTTCCCAGATTTGGGCAACTGCATGTAGCCACTTTCAGCAGCAAAAGTTCCCTTGTGTCACAGTGAATTTACAATCTCCCTCTTCTCAGATCTGTGGCCGCTTTTCAGTATCAAAAAGTCCAATCTCTGCCCAAGTCAGTGGATTCCTTTTATACATTCCATATTGGATTCAGTGGAAGGGAGAGCCTTTCTTCTGGAAAACAGGATTTTAAGCCCTGGTCTACACTATGAGTTTAGGTCGAATTTAGCAGCGTTAGGTCAATTTAACCCTGCATCCATCCACACGGCCAAGCCTGTTTTGTTGACTTAAAGGGCTCTTAAAATCCATTTCTGTACTCCTCCCTGGTGAGGGGTTTTGCACTAAAATCAAACTTTCTGGGTCGAATATGGGGTAATGCAGACACAATTCCACAGTATTGGCCTCTGGGAGCTATCCCAGAGTGCTCCATTGTGATGGCTCTGGACAGCGCTCTCAATTCAGATGCACTGGCCAGGTAGACAGCAAAATTCCCCCGAACTTTCGAATTTCATTTCCTGTTTGGCCAGCATGGCAAGTTGATTGGCATTGGTGACCATGCAGAGCTCATCAGTACAGGTGACCATGGAGTCCCAGAATCACAAAAGAGTTCCAGCATGGACCAAATGGGAGGTACTGGATCTGATCGTGGTATGAGGAGAAGAATCTGTGCAAACAGAACTCCGTTCCAAAAGATGAAGTGCCAATATATTTGCCAAAATCTCTAAGGGCATGATGGACAGAGGCTACAATAGGGACACACAGCAGTGCTGCATGAAGCCTGTCGAAAAATAAAGGAGGCAAACAGTCACTCCGGGTCAGAGCCCCATACACGCTGCTTCTATGATGAGCTGCATGCCATTCTAGGGAGGGATGCTACCACTATCCCTCCACTGTCCATGGACACTTGTAAGGAGGGACTCTCACGCAAGAGGCAGGAAGATTTTGTGGATGAGGAAGAGAAGGAGGAGAATTCGCAGCAGGCAAACAGTGAATCTGTTCTCCCCAGCAGCCAGGACCTTTTCATCACCCTGGAGCCAATACCCTCCTAAGTCGGGATCCCTGACCCTGAAGCCGGATCAGGGACCTCTGGTGAGTGCACATTGGTAACTACAATACGGGGTTTAAAAGCAATAGTGTTAAATGTTTGATTTGCCCTGAAGAATTGGGATACATTCACAGCCAGTACAGCTACTGGAAAAGTCTGTTAATGTGTCTGGGGATGGAGATGTCCCTGGAGGATTTCCGCTCCATGTAGCTCTTCTGGAGTTACTCTAAAAGCCTTTGCCACGCAGTGTGGGGAGGCCTGTTCATGCTGAGCTGTTCGCATTTGGCTGAGCAGGATCTTCCCTGGTACTAGCCACGTGGTGGGGGGTGGGGTGAGTGAAGCACGTGTGCTATGTAATGTGAATTGCTTGATTCCATGTGAAATAGTCTTCCCTTTGTTCTCTAAAATGTATCTTTTTAAATACTACTCTCTCTTTTTTTTCCTCCTGCAGCTGCAAGTGTTTCTACGCTCTCCCTATCATCTCCGTCCCAGAGGCTAGCACAGATTAGAAGGCAAAAAAAAATGCATTTGCAATGACATGTTCCCAGAGCTCATGCAGTTCTCCCTTATTGAAAGAGCTCAGCAGAATGCACGGAGGCAAACAATGGCAGAATCCAGGAAAGCGTTAAATGAACGTGATGAGAGGAGGGAGGAGCATGCTGAGAGGGGGCAGGATACAATGCTGAGGCTAATGGGGGAGCAAACTGACATGCTCAGGTGTCTGGTGGAGCTGCAGGAAAGGCAGCAGGATCACAGATTGCCACTGCAGCCCCTGTATAACTGCCTGCCCTCCTCTCCAAGTTCCATATCCTCCTCACCAGATGCCCAAGAACGCAGGGGTGGGAGTGGGAGAGGCTATGGGCACCCAAACACTCCACCCCAGGGGATTGCCCAAGCAACAGAAGGCTGGCATTCAATAAGTTTTGAACTGTAGTGTGGCCTTATCCTTCCCTCCTCCCCTCATCCACCACCCCACCCAGTGCTTCCCTCCTCATCCACCCCTCCTGAGCTACCTTGAGAGTTTTCCCTCTATTTGTGTGATGAATTAATAAAGAATGGATGATTTTGAAACATTAATGACTTCATTGCTTCTAAAAGCGGTGATCGAAGGTGGGAGGTTGGTTGGCTTACAGAGAAGAAACAAACAGAACTGTCACACCGTAGCCTGGACAGTCAAGAAACTGATTTTCAAAGCTTCTCTGATGCACAGGGCATCCAGCTGTGCTCTTCTAACCGTCCTGGAGTCTGGTTGCATGTAATCGTCTGCCAGGCGATTTGCCTCAACCTTCCACCCCGCCATAAACATCTCCTGCTTACTCCCACAGATATTGTGGTGCACACAGCAAGCAGTAATAACAATTGGAATATTGGTTTTGCTGAGGTCTAACCTAGTCAGTAATGTGCACCAGCGCACTTTTAAACATCCAAATGCACATTCTACCACCATTCTGCACTCGCTCAGCCTATAGTTGAACAGCTCCTTACTGCTGTCCAAGGTGCCAGTGTCTGGCTTCATGAGCCATAGCATTAAAGGGTAGGCTGGGTCCCCAAGGATAACTATTGGCATTTCAACATCCCCAACAGTAATTTTGTGGTCTGGGAAATAAGCTCCTTCCTGCAGCTGTTCAAACAGACCAGAGTTCCTGAAGATGAGAGCGTCATGCACCTTTCCCGGCCATCCCACATTGATGCTGGTGAAACGTCCCTTGTGATCCACCAGTGCTTGCAGCACCACTGAAAAGTACCCCTTGCGGTTTACGTACTGGCTGCCAAGGTGGTCCGGTCCCAAGATAAGGATATGTGTTCCGTCTATCGCCCACCACAGTTAGGAAACCCCATTGCAGCAAAGCCATCCACTATGACCTGCACATTTCCCAGAGTCCCTACACTTGATAGCAGCAGCTCAGTGATTGCGTTGGCTGCTTGGATCACAGCAGCCCCCACAGTAGATTTACCCACTCCAAATTGATTCCTGACTGACTGGCATTGCTTGTGAACTGTGAGGGCTGCTTTCATCTTGGTATTCTCGCACTTCAGGGCAGGGGAAAGCAAGTCACAAATTTCCATGAAAGTGTCCTTACGCATGTGAAAGTTTTGCAGCCACTGAGAATCATCCCAGACCTGCAGCACTATGCAGTCTCACCAGTCTGTGCTTGTTTCCCAGGCCCAGAATCAGCGTTCCACAGCATGAACCTGCCCCATTACCACCATGATGTCCAAATTGCCAGGGCCCGTGCTTTGAGAGAAGTCTGTGTCCATGTCCTCATCATTATCATGATTACGCTTTCATCACCTCCTCGCCTGCTTTTGCAGGTTCTGCACATACTACAGGATAATGCGTGAGGTGTTTACAATGCTCACAACAGCAGCAGTGAGCTGAGTGGGCTCCATGCTTGCCGTGGTATGGCGTCTGCAGGAGAGCAGAGTTGCAGCGGAATCGGTGGATGACGACACATGCCACGAGAAAAGATATTTATAAAGAACGAGGAGAGGGCCTGCAAGGTGTACTCATGGCACCAGGAGAGCAGAGTTCTGCAGAAATGGAGGAGGACAACGGTTAGAAACGCGCACATTTCCTGAGGAAGAACACACATACCCAGGCACCCACGACAGACAACATGGAGAAATTCACTACTGAGACAAGAGCCACAGAACAGAGTTGCAGCGCAAGCAGTATATGATGATGGTTTGCAGTCCTACTGCACCGTCTGCTGACAGCAGCACTCAGGACACCATAGTGTCAGTGTCGGTGAGCTGAACTGAGCGGGCTGCACACTTGCCGTGGTATGGTGTCTGCATGGAAAAAAAGGCACAAAATGATTGTCTGATGTTGCTTTCACGGAAGGAGGGGTAAATGACGACATGTACCCAAAACCACCCGCAACAATGTTTTTGTCCCATCAGGCATTGGGAGCTTAGCCCAGAATTCCAATGGGCGGCAGAGACTGCGGGAACTGTGGGATAGCTACCCATAGTTTACTACTCCATAAGTCGATGCTAGCCATGGTAGTGAGGATGCACTCCACCGACTTAATCCACTTAGTGTGAACATATGCAATCGACTCTATACAATCGATTTCTAAAAATCGACTTCTATAAAATAGATGAAATTTTGTAGTGTAGACTTCAACAAGTGAATTCCCAAATTCAAGCCTCTCAATACTAGAAGATCATTGTCTCTTTGGGACTCAGGAGGTTGATAGGAACTACCATCTATGTAACGCTTTCAGCTCTTCTCAGAATGTGAACAATGCAGAATTGTATGTTGCCAGTTTACACACCCAGTTGAGACAATCTTCATTTGTTTATCACCATGCCCCAGGACATTCTGCATTCACTGAGGTGGTGGATGAACAGATTGAATGTTCTCCAAGGTGTACTATTTATTCCCCCTGGAATTAGGAGACATCTGGCTCTGAGATCATCCCTCCCTTATCTACAAGGGAACATTGCCCAGGTGGAAATGGACAACATGAATCAACAAGGGGATGCTCACTCATTTGACTTATGTGCCAAAGGCAGACTACGAGATTTGTGTATTCTTCATGATATCTATTTGGTGAGCTTGCATTTAGCAGGGGAAAGAATTGTGCTTATAGACCATCTCATTAGTTAGAGTTCTCAAATTCACAGGTGGGCCTTGAAGCATGAAATATTTCAAGACATCTTTTCCCTTTGGTGTCAACCCAAGGTAGACGTGTTTGCAAGGGATTTTTTTTTAAGTGTCCTATCTTCTATTCAAGTGTTGGGAGGGACCCTCAGTCTCTTTCTGATACCTTCTTTCTACATTGGGAAAGGGAGAACTGTATGCTTTCACTCTTTCCGCTAATTCAGAAAGTGGTGATGATTCAGTAGGAAAGGGCAAAAAATCTTAATTGCTCCAGTTTGGTTGAGACAGCAATGGTACAGATGCTTCTTGCAGTTGTCAGATGGATGATATATGCATCTTCCACTGTCTCCAGATATTTTGTCACAGTAACAAGGTAGGATTCTTCATCTAGATTCACAATCTCTTCATAAGAAAATAAGAACTGCTATACTGGTTCAGACCAATGATCCATATAGCTCAGTATCCTGTCTTCCTTTAGTGGGCAAAGTGATGCATAATCTTCCCTGGATCCATTCTTAATTATCAAGTGATCCATCGTCTGTCGCCCTTTCCCAGCTTCAGAGATAAAGAGATACCATCCCTGCGCATCCTGACCAGTAGCCATTGATGGATCTAATCTCCATTAATTAATTAATTTATTTTTTGAACCCTGTTAGTTTTGGCATTCATAACATCCTGTAGCAAAGAGTTCCATAGGTTGACAATGTGTTGTATGAAGAAATACTTCCTTTTGTTGCCTTTAAACCTGATGCATATTAATTTCATTTGGTGACCCCTAGTTCTTGTGTTATGAGGAGTAAATAACACCTCCTTATTTACTTTCTCCATATCGGTCATGATTTTATAGACCTCTATTATATCCCCCCTTAAACGTCTCCTTTCCAAGCTGAAAAGTTCCAGTCTTATTAATCTCTCCTCCTATAGAAGCTCTTTCATACCCCTAATAATTTTTGTTGCCCTTTCCTGTACCGTACTGTTTCCAATTCCAATATATCTTTTTTGCGATGGGGTGACCACGTCTGCATGCAGTATTCAAGATGTGGCTTTACCATGGATTTAGATAGAGGCAATATGATATTTTCTGTCTTATTATCTATCCCTTTCTTAATGATTCCCAGCATTCTGTTAGCTTTGTTGACTGTTGTTGCACATTGAGTGGATGTTTTCAGAGAACGATCTACAATGACTCCAAGATTTCTTTTTTGATTGGTAACAGTTAATTTCTGCACCATCATTTCATGTGTATAGTTTGGATTATGTTTTCCAGTGTGCATTGCTTTCATAGAATCACAGAATCATAGAATATCAGGGTTAGAAGGGACCTCAGGAGGTATATAGTCCAATCCCCTGCTCAAAGCAGGACCAATTCCCAACTAAATCATCCCAGCCAGGGCTTTGTCAAGCCTGACCTTAAAAACCTCTAAGGAAGGAGATTCCACCACCTCCCTAGGTAACCCATTCCAGTGTTTCAACACACTCCTAGTGAAAAAGTTTTTCCTAATATCCAACCTAAACCTTCCCCACTGCTACTTGAGACCATTACTACTTGTTCTGTCTTCTGGTACCAGTGAGAACAGGCTAGATCCATCCTCTTTGGAACTCTCTTTCATGTAGTTTAAAGCAGCTATCAAATCTCCCCTCATTCTTCTCTTCTATAGACTAAACAATCCCAGTTCCCTCAACCTCTCCTCATAAGTCATGTGCTCCAGCCCCCTAATCAGTTTTGTTGTCCTCCACTGGACTCTTTCCAATTTTTCCACATCCTCCTTATAGTGTGGGGCCCAAACCTGGACACAGTACTCCAGATGAGGCCTCACCAATGTCGAATAGAGGGAAATGATCACATCCTTTGATCTGCTGGCAATGCCCTTACTTATACAGCCCACAATGCCGTTAGCCTTCTTGGCAACAAGAGCACATTGTCAACTCATATCCAGTTTCTTGTCCACTGTAACCTCTACGTCCTTTTCTGCAGAACTGCTGCCCAGCCATTTGGTCCCTAGTCTGTAGCAGTGCATGGGATTCTTCTGTCCTAAATGCAGGACTCTGCACATGTTCTTGTTGAACCTCATCAAGTTTCTTTTGGGCCAATCCTCTAATTTGTCTAGTTCCCTCTGTATCCGATCCCTACCCTCCAGCGTATCTACCACTCATCCCAGTTTAGTGTCATCTGCAAACTTGCTGAGAGTGCAGTCCATGCCATCCTCCAGATCTTTAATGAAGATATTAAACAAAACCAGCCTCAGGACCGACTCCTGAGGCACTCCGCTTGAAACTAGCTGCCAACTAGACTTTGCATTTATCAACACTGAATTTCATCTACCATTTTGTTGCCCATTCAAACAGATTTGTGAGATCCCTTTGTAACTCTTAGCAGTCTGCTTTGGACTTAACTTGAGTTGTTTTGTATTATCTGCAAATTTTCCCTCCTCACTGTTTACCCTTTTTCCAGATAATTTATGAATATGGTAAACAGGACTGAGAACAGTACAGACCCTAGTTACCGCTTTCCATTCTGAAAACTCTGAATTTATTCCTACCCTTTGTTTCCTATCTTTTAACCAGTTACTGATGAATGAGAGGACCTTACCTCTTATTCACTGACAGGTTACTTTGCTTAAGAGCCTTTGGTGGGGGACCTTGTCAAAGGCATTCTGAAAATATAAGTACATTATATCCACTATATTCCCCTTGTACACATGCTTGTTGACTCCCCTCAAAAATTCAAATAGATTAGTGAGGCATGATTTCCCCTCAAAATTTTTTAATAGATTGGTGAGGCATGATTTCCTTTTACAAAAAAGCATTTGACTCTTCCTCCATAATTCATGTTCATCTATGTATCTCATCATTCTGTTGTTTACTATAGTTTCAACCAATCTTCCTCCATAATTCATGTTCATCTTACAAACCTTAATTCATCTTAGCCTGTAATTATCAGAGGAGTACCCATGTTAGTCTGGATCTATAAAAGCAGCAAAGAGTCCTGTGGCACCTTATAGACTAACACCCACTAAAGCTCATGCTCCAAAATGTCTGTTAGTCTATAAGGTGCCACAGGACTCTTTGCTGCTAGCCTGTAATTGCTGGGATTGCCTTTGGAGCTTTTTAAAAAAAATTGGCATGAAAATAGCTAGCTTCTAGTCATCTGGTACAGAAGCTGATTTTAATTATTTTAATAACTACTACAGTTAGTAGTTGTGCAATTTCACATTTGATTGCCTTCAGAACTCTTGGGTGAATGCCATCTGGTCCTGGTTACTTATTATTGTTTAATTTATCAATCTGTTGCAAAACCTCCTCTAATGACACCTAAATTTGGGATAGTTCCTCACATTTCTCACCTAAAAAGAATGGCTCAGGTTTAGGAATTTCCCCCATATCCTCAGCCATGAAGACTGATTCAAAGAATTCATTTATTTTCTCTACAATGGCTCGATAGTCCTTTAGTGCTCCTTTAGCATCTTGATTGATATTTAGCAGGATTCCTGCTTCTGAGGTACTTAGTAATTTTTTTGCTCTTATTTTTAGACTCTTTGGCTAGCTGTTCTTGAAAATGTTTCTTAGGCTTCTTAATAATATTTTTACACTTCACTTGCTAGAGGTTATGCTCCTAGTTTCCTCAATAGAATTTAACTTCCATTTTTTAAAGGATGCCTTTTTGCCTCTAACTGCTTCTTTTACTTTGTTGTTTAGCCACAGTGGCACTTTTTTGGTTCTCTTACTATAGTTTGAGGTATACATTTAAATTTAACATCTAGAAAGGTGTCTTTTAAAAAGTTTTCATGCAGCTTGCAGGAATTTCACTTTTGGCACTGTACCTTTTAATTTCTGTTTAACTAACTCCCTCAGGAATGTGACAGCTGAAGACTAGTCAAAGTCCAATGGCCCACGCTGTCATTATTTTTATTTGATACTGAACATATTGCTCAGTTCTAGACAAATACTGACAAGAAATTGTTTCCAATTAAAATGGGCTGGATTTGCTGCTTGGATGGAAGGAAAATCTGAATCTCCAGTAGCAGTTTCTCAACCCAGTAATTTGGAGTTTTTAATGTACTTGAAATCTGAAAGATTGTCTAATTCTTCTTTAGGAGTTCACCTGGCTACTATTTCAGTTTATCAAAAAATTGGTTAAGGATAGATCTTTAGTTGTACACAATTCTGTCAGAAGGCTTATGAATGGGTTATCCAACATGTATCCTCTTTTTGGGGATATCTAGTCCTATCTTTGGATCTTAATTTCCTATTATCTATATGTGACACTCTATACCTTGGGAGATCACCCTGTAACCCCCATATTCATCCTTTGTATATAATTGTAATAGTTCAAGTAAAACATGCCATGTAGGGTATCATGGGAAAGGTTATCATCTGCTGAAACCCATTGTTCTATCTAAATATGTATGTCATTAGTGCATACAAAGTTATGAGATTGTGTTGTGTTTTTGTCAATAAAATATGCTGTGAGTTTGGGAATCACCCAGATATTAACTCCCAGAGACAACAATAAGGGCATCAACCATGGTCAGCCTTTGTCCAGCAAGGGCATTACAATTCAATGACTCACTTGCACAAGGCCACACCAGGGGAATTGCTCAACCTTGCCTGGTGACTCAGCAATGCCCACCAGCCATGCCTGGACTTGTGTTCTCCAAGCACATGGACTGAGGGTATGAGCCAGAGGCCGCATGGTTTGTTCTTTCTCCTCCTGCACCCATGCTGAAGGCAATGAGTACGCTGGAGCTGAGGAGACTGGTCCCCAGGCTAATAGGGAGAGCCTGTGTATGAAAGATTGTAACTAACTTGCGGTATCCTGTAGGGTGAGAAAAACTGCTTAGTCTAGATATTGGCCAGTTTAATGAGGTTAAGAATTTAGACTGCATGTTTATCTTTTATTTTCTTTTTTAATTACTCTGACTTTTTCCCTGTCACTTATAATCAATTAAAGTCTATCTTTTGTAATCAATACTCTTATTGTAATGTTTATCCTTACCAGTGAGTTTGACTGAGTAAATCTGCTCACATTGCAAAGGGTGGTGTGTGTCCACTTTCCATTGGTGAAACGGTGAATCAATTAATAAACTTGCATTTCTCAAGAAAGAGTCTTGAGCTGGTGGGATTTAGCTGGTGCCTTTCTCTGTGTGATTCATGAGTGTCTCTGGGAGCATTCATGCAATCAGGCTGTGCATGGTGTTGTATATGTGCTTATACTGAGTGGTAACAGCACCTGCAGGGTTTGCGACTTGTAACCAGTAAGGCATTGTGAGAGACAATCCAGAATAGTGAGTTAAGGGGGAACAGCAGCCCCAGAGTCTCAGGTTGCACCCTGGGGATCCCATTATGCTATGTGTGTGAGATAACCCTTTGAACCCAGGGTGAAGTGTTCAATATTTTATTTAATTGTTAAGGTTGCCTTCATCACTGCTTTTACATCATACAGAATTGCACATTCTGATGACTGACCTGCCATTTACTAATTTTAACAAAGATAAAATTGTTCTTAGGCCTGATCTCAGGTTTCTACCAAAAATAGTATCTGAGTTTAGCATCAATCAGACTATTAAAGTACAGGATTTTTTTTGCCAAACTTTGTGCTAATAAAGTGTAGTCTGTGTTACATACTTTAGATGTTAAGATAGCTCTAGCTTATGACTTACACAGAACTGAGAGTGTTAGATGGTTTGTTTCTTATGCTAAGAATAATATGGGTCATAATGTGTCTGCTTCAATTGCTTCCAGATGAGTTAAATAATGCATTGTGTAATATTACAGGTTAGTTCAATTTCCTGAAACTCCTGTTGTATGGTCTTATTCTGTTAGAACTGAAGGAGCATCTCTTGCTTCATTTCAACATGATTGTATTTAAGGAAATTTGCAAAGCTGCTAGCTGGAAGTCAGTGCACAAATTCACTAAACATTATGTACTGGATCTTGCTTCTGGAGTGGATGTCACATTTGGCCAAGCAGTGTTATAATCATTTTTCATTAGGACTTTGTTCCCACTTCTGGGATTTTTAGCACTGCTTGTCAAACTAAACTCCACCAGAGACGTCCTTTGGGGCCATCTGCCTGTCCCAAGTCAGGGTAAAGGAGGAGGGTTGGGTGTGGGGCTAGCAACTCCACCCTGTAAAAAATCAACTTCCTACAGAAATTCCAAAAATAGAGATAACAGAGACTTTTAGCCTGGAAAAAGAAGGGTCTTCAACTCGAAGACGCATGACGCTGGGTGGTGAAAGCCGCGAGGAAGCCACTAAGCCGATTACCCTTCTTGCAACAGGAGGATTACCATTGGCACATGGAATGTGAAGACCATGTACGAGTCAGGAAAGATGGCGCAGGTTGCAGCAGAGATGAGGAGCAACAACCTGACCCTACTAGGCATTAGTGAGACAAAATGGACGCAAGCTGGACAGAGATGACTGTTGACAGGAGAGCTGTTGACCCGTCAACTCCCAGCAGAGGAAGAAATCAGAAGGAGAAGGTGGGGCTGGATAGGACATACACTACGCAAGCAGCCAACTAACATCACCAGACAGGCACTGCGGTGGAACCCCCAGGCAAGTGGAAAAGAGGCCGTCCAAGAAACACCTGGCAACGTGATCTTCAGGCTGATAGCAAAAAAATGGGCTATACCTGGAACCAGCTAGAGCACTCAATCTCCCAAGATTCTTTTCACAGAGGGGGACTGGAAGAGTCCTCAAAACCACTCAGAGGGCAAGCCCCCTTGGAATCCACCACATATTGGAGATGGCAGGGGCAACCCCTTAAGATGGGTATGCCTACCCCAGATCCTGGCACACACATGGGGCAATGAGAAGGACTTAGACAGCACCAGAGGAGCAATACCCCCTCCATATGTGGGCACACCCAAGGGGAGGATGACAATGTGGGGCTGATATATGCCCTTGCCCCTATTCTCCCCCAAGTCTCCTGACATTCATCTCTCTTCCCAGTGTCCCACTCCTTCATCCCTAATGCCCCTCCCCTCCCAGGAAGCTTTCTAATTTGCTTCCCAAATATTGTATAATGTCTAATTTGTTTCCCAAATATTTTATTACCATCACCACCCCCAAAATGAAATTGCTATGCATGACTCACACATTGTAGCAACCTACATCCACTCAGTTCAAGAACTCCTTTTGTTTTAGCTGGGACCTTGTGATAATTTATCCTTAGTTATGTTAATTGAGGATGTGTTTACAGCCATCAATCTCAATGATATCTGTGATTCATTCAGTCATTAGTACCTCTCAGTTTAACAGTACAAAGCAACAAAAAGAAACAGATTGGGATCTTTTTTTGGGGGGTGGGGAAATGTAATTTGGGAATACCATGGTCAAATGACCTGAATTTGGACCACTAATTTGACCCCAGACCTTCTTCAGACACACCCATTTTCAAAATAAGCTGAGTAACTGTTCAGATTTTAGAGTACTTACAAGCCTATGTGAGCGGGGAAACACATCCCTCTTTCATGCTGTAGACATAGCCTTCTGTCTCTGAGAATGAAGATGCTGCTTTACTCTGTGCACCCAGATGCCTGTCTCATGTCTAAAGATCCAGTGTGATCCTCAGACCAGGTGAAGATAGGTGGTCTGCAGTCCATGGGGCTGCAGTCCACTCTGCTAGGAATGCCCAGGCCCTGAGGCATGGAGGAGGCAGCTTCCCATTTAACCTTTACCTCACTAGGGAGAGAAACAACTCAGGCTGTGGGAGGCCCTGGTTCAGTTCCCCCCTTGCCCTGATGGGAAAGGATTTGAACAGGAGTTTCTCATCTCTCAGGCGAATCCCCAACCAATGGGATAGTCTCTCCTGTTGAAGCCATTGCACATTAATATTTGCATTGAGCCATGGAGAGAGAACTGAATGACTAACTCTATAGTCCCAGGTTTCGGGAACTCATTGGGTGAGGAATTAAACCAGGGTCTCTACCATTCTGTGTGGGTTCCTTAGCCACTGTACTAAAGGTTATAAGGAACGCTGTCTCCTCCTTCCCCTCTCCCCGCCATTTTGTGTGGGTTTAGGTAGGTTCCTAAGCCATTCATGCAAAAAATGGCCTAGGCACCTAAGCTACCTGACTGCAGGAGAAGGTTTCTGGTTGTAGGTAACCACTAGAGACAGAGGCCTCCTTGCCCCCTAAATTCGATACCAAACACAATGAGAAGGGCACCCCTTCTTGTCACCATCTCACATTGGCTTGCCTAGATAGTTCCCTGCCTAGTGTCCTGGCTTTTGTGGATGCCATTCTCAGGCATCTCTCTCTCTCCCCATTAGTTGTATAGGTGGTATCTACTGCTGATGAAGCACAGTCCACATTGGCACTTTTCATCAGTAAAACTTTTGTCTGCCAGGGGGTAGTTTCTTCACACCTCTGGATTACAAAAGTTTTACCAACAAAAGTGCAGTGTAGACATAGTCCTAATGTCTAGACTACAGCCTTCCTCCTCCCCATATAAGTGCCCTGTTACTCTGACATCATAACTGCATCTCCACGAGAAGTGTAGAGCTTATGTTGGGGTAGTTAGGGCAACACCTTGCCTGTGTAGACACTGCATTACTTACATTGGGCTGTTGGCTGCCTTGTAAATTTCATGGCAGGAGCTTTGAAATTAACAAACAAGCCAGCAGCTAGAGCCCGCCTGCCCCCTGTTGCCCTGGAGAGTTGGGTGGCTGGATCCCACTCCCAGCTGGAAGCCAGGGTGAGAAGCCCAGCAGGCTTCTCCCCCGACCCCTGCTCCCAGCTGGGAACCTTGGCTGTCTTGTCAATTTCATGTTTCAGCGATGGAGCTTCGCAATTGACAACGTGGAGTGAGTGGCTGGGGAGGGGAGAGGGAGACAACCCGGGGCAGTTGGACTCAATTCCCAAGGGGCGAGAAGCCCCAGGCAGTTTCCCCCCCACCACACTCCTGGTGGGGAACAGGGAGGCAAGAACCCCCGGGCAGTTACCCCGATTCCCAGCAGGGGCTATTTTGAAACAGATAAGATTTCCTATATCTCCACCAAAGTACCAATAAGGGTCAAGTCTCTCACTGCATAGTGACAGAAAACAGATGAGAAGTCACATGACTGCAGGGGACGAAGCAGCTTTAAATGTGGTGGTGGTGTTTGATGTTTTGTTTTGGATATTTTTGTTTGTTTTGCAGAAACCATGTCAATCCTAAGAAAATAGAAATTGTATCTGTGTTGCGAGTTTTCAAATGGCAGTAAAATGAGTTATTATTAATTGTAAAAAAGTGATTAATGCACACACATGCACACACACACACTGATTAGATAGCTTTGTCAGCATTACTAAACATGTTACTGACATGGGTGCTACAGGACAGCATGCAACTTGCAGTATCATTAAATCCTCTATGGAAATTCCAGTTTGTGTCAGGAGTCCCCAGTGTGGGAGAAGGTTCCTCTTGGGTTCTATGATCCTGCAGTTCCTTGGGCCTCAATAATGGCTCTGAGGGCTTGTCTACATGGGGGAACTGACCTACAAAGCTATAGTGCAATAACCATTCTGCTATAGCTGTTCCAGAATAACTCCCGCTATGGATGCTCTGTTCCAAAACACAAATGTCTTTATTCCAGCATAATTACTCTGCTATGGAAGTTGAATAATTATTCTAGAATGAAATAATTTTTGTTTTGGAATAGAGTGACCACGTGTAGGTGTTATTCTGGAATAGCTAAATGTTACTGGAATAGCTATTATGGAATTGTTATTTTAATATAGCTATGTTGGGAATTTTCCCCTGTGTAGACAAGGCCTTACTGTTTCCATTGACTTAACTGTGAACCAGAAAACTCATGTATCAGTTCAGTTTTTCTGATCTTTTCACTCTCTCTCTTTCAGAAATGGAAAAACTAAGAATTGAATTAGGTAAGAAAAATGCATTTTCAGTAAATAAAATAAACCATGCTCTACTAATTGTGTATTAGATCATAGTCAATACAGCAGTGAACAGTGCAGGGAAAGATGGAAAATGTACCTTCCTCTGAAGCAGCTGGTACTAGCTACTATTGGTGACAGGATACAAGATTAGATGGACCACCCAGTCTGATCCATTCTGGCAATTCCTGTGTTCTTAATGTGCATTCATATTGGTTGTGGGGTGTGTGTGAACATGTAAATGTCATTTTTGAGAGTTTTAATTTCTGCAGTTTTCATGTTGCACCAGTAAATTGCCCAATGCTTTGTCTGACATCCTCCTTTACCCTCAGTCTGAAAGAGTCCTTCAGCTAGAATGAGAAAAATATGTTGTACGTGCATCTTCTCAGTCAATGTTTGTTTCTTATTTTGATTTCAGATTGGAGAAGGGCTTGCAACAATGCAGGTAACAGAATCCACATAGAACACACCCAGTTACTGCACTGACAAGTGCAGTGTAATACCCTGAAGAGAATAAGGAATGAAGATAATATTACTGTAAACTTAGGTTCAGATCCTCTAGTGCAATCAGACTTCCTTGGATTGTTTTAATGACTCAAAGCAGCCTTAAAGCCAGCTTGGCCCCTGCATGATTCACCCAGTACATGGTAATCCACACCAATTCTTTGCCACCTCCCTTCTGGTTTCAGATACAGCCTGTGGCTGGTACAGTTGATAAAAAGGGTCCTCCTGTGTCATAGTGATCCCCAGCTGCAGGGCAGCCACCTGGATCTTGCACAGCTGTTGTAGTTTAGACAAACCTAGAGGCTGCTCTAACATGTGGGCCAATGACAGATATCCCAAGAATTCGGAAAGGTTAGACACACAGGTGGCTCTTTACCTGCAGTTCAGCATCTGGGTCACAAACTGTTGTCATCCTAAACATCCTAGCCAAATCCTGAGGCCACCACTTGCTTTGTCCCTCACTTCAGAAAATCTTCCATTTATTTTAGGGCCTGACTCTGATCTCTCAGCAGCTTCACACTGGTGTAATTCCAGTGAATTCTGAGTCCCCCTGTGACCTAGATTTTCAGCCTGAGGTACTCTGAGGTCTCTATGCCCCCTATGCACACGTAAGCACAGCCCTCCAGCCTCCTTCCTTGGAGAGGTCCCAACAAGTCCTTGCTCTCCTAAGAGAAGCAGCCACATCTGGAACAGCACCAGGGTGGGAACTGGGGTTAGACCGTGAGAGGCTCAGGACCATTTAGAACCAGGAAACGCCAGCAGACGTTTAAAATGGAACAATTAGTGAAAGTGTGATGGGCAGTGGGCTTGGAGCAGTTTAGGATTTAAATGATTTTGGCAAAAAATGCAGGGAAAAGTGGGGATAACCAGCTATAATGGGAAGTGTGTGTTAGTAATAATTAAAATACTGTTGGGCTGAACAGAAAAGGGGTACAGTTGGTCAGTAAGGGTGTAATCCTTCCTAGCCAACTGTGAAGATCTGGGCTGATGAGGGGAGGCTTATGTGGCACAAGAACTGAATTTCTCACCCTTTGCTTGACATTATCTGTCTCTTTCAGTCTGTCTTCCTTGTCTATTCAGCTTGTGAGCTCTTTTATCAGGGACTGTGTCCACCTTTGCCCGTGCAGCGCTCAGCACAATGTGCACGGATCTGTTCTGAGGCCTTTGGGCACAACTACTGATAATACAGGGATCATGACAGTAATACATAAGTAACAATAGTAAGTTTTGAGGGAGTTTGCAACAATGTGTCCTTTGAATTCATTTAAATAATCAGCTCTTCTGTTTTAAATGAACGTCACATCCTAGTTCTGAGTTATGGGTCAAATACTCTACGTAAACTTCAAACAAATTTCTGAAATGTTTTAACTCGACACTAAATTGTCCATTGTACAAAATGAAAGGACTAAGTCCTGCAAACCTACTTTAGGGGAAAATGCTATTGAAACTGCAGGATTAGGCCCAATATTTCCCCTTCTCCCAGCTCAAGCTGCCATGATACCAGTGAGTCTCAGAATTAAAACTCTCTTTTTGCAGATGACATCACTATTGATGCAGACACAGCCCACCCCAACCTCTGCATTTCTGGGGATAAGAAGAATTTGAAACATGAAGCCCAACCTCAACAAGTTCCATCAAACCCAGGGAGGTTCGATTCAACTGTCTGTGTGTTGGGCTCTGAAGGATTCTCCTCTGGAAAGCACTACTGGGAGGTGGATATTGGGAGCAGCACTGACTGGGACCTGGGGGTGGCCAGAAAATCCATACAGAGAAAAGGAAAACTTTCCTTGTTCCCTAAAGAGGGATTCTGGGCTCTGAGTCAGAGTGGGAGAGATTATTGGGCAAAAACAGATCCATGGACCCGGGTCCTGGTGCAGAAAAAGCCCAAGAAAATTGGAGTTTACCTTAGTTACCAAGAGGGGCAGGTGACCTTTTTCAATGTAACTGACATGTCTGTGTTGTTCACATTTAACGATTGTTTATTCTCCGAAGAGGTTTATCCATTCTTTAAAAATTCCCACAAAGAAACAACAATGAGAATTTGTTCTATAAAAGAAGATTAATCATTTTAAAATGTGGTGAGAACTACAGAAGAGAAGGATAAAGTCCATGAACCACTAGTTAACAACCACCAGGAAATCTCATTAATAATTTTGTTCTTTGAATATTTGAACTACTCAGTTTTCCATTTTTATATAATGTATTAACTAAATTAAGTATTGAGGGAAAGGGAAGAGAAACTAATAAAAAAAGATACAAATATAGCTTAAATAAAAAGAGTTCAAACAAAATTATTTGATCAATCCAATTATCAGGTTAATCAATTGAAAACTATATCAAATAATTCCTCTATATACCCTAACAAGCTGAGGTGATGGCAGCCAAAACTATTTGGACTTTGTCCCAGTTAGGTCGAAGCTTGTACTCCAGCCAAAGGCAAAGGGGAGCAAACCAGACCAAAAGCTAAAACTGATGTTTGAAACACAGATTAAGTGTTGACAATGAGCCGCCTCCAAGATTTCAGTGGATACATTATATTAATCCTATATTAATCCGTAATCCATATGGTATCTTCCAAATAATCCAGGGTAATGGTCCTTGTTATATTTAATGAGCACACAATAATAAGTAAAGATGACAATTTTTTAGATTTTCAGCAGGAAAACAATCACTCATAATCATTTAGCCATACACAGAAAGAAAGTTCCTCAATATTAAAACTAAAAAAAAATGTATCTATATTTTGTGGGCAGATGTTTCAATTTATTGATTGGTACTGTTAACTGCCTAACTTTAAGCAGTTGCTTTAACATCAAACTCTGAGTGAAAGCTTAGACTTTAACACTATCAGGATAAAAGGTCTTTTACATTAAAAATCATAATTTTAGGTCCACTTTTCATATATACGCCTCTGTCTCACAATGGTATCACTACTCTTGTTATACTGATGTATCTTTGAAATTTTCTTAGCAATAAAAATTGATGTAAAGAAGGGGAATAACATGCTTTATTTATTTATTTTACTGAGTATTGACTGCAGTCATATCTCATACTTAAAGTTCTTTGAAGGATAGTGGACTACAGTCCCTTTGCATCCTGTTATGGAACAAAGGGGCTGCAGGAGGAAATTCCTGTGGTGAAATCTCTGTCTGGTGAAGAGCCAACATCAGCAATGCCATGTCATCTCCTAGTGTAGGGAGTGTACAGAGATGTGCCCAGAGGGAGGGGAATATGGCTAGAGTACTGCTGCACTCCAGCTTTCCTTTGTTCCCTATAGGGCAGCTACCAATAGGTGTCAACTAAAGAAGTCATGGGGCTGTTTCATGTATGCTTGGGACCAGAGGACCCCCACACAGTTCCAAGGAATAGGGTAGATCAAAGGTGGTGTTCAGCCATGTTTGTGACACACCTTCCCCAAGACCTCAACTCAGCAAAACACTTAAGCATGTGCTTAACCCTGCAGATGCCCGAAATGCCATGGACACCTAGATTTTTCCTGCAAATGTCCCCTAGATGCTTAAATTTCTGCCTGTGAACCATGCACACTGCACCTCAGGCAGGTTCCTGGACACCTAAGCCCCAGCAAGATTCTCAAAAGAGCTGAAATTTGAAGTTTCCCTGCTCTCTTGCCTGTGGGACCTATTTCAGTAGAGCTGCTCACTTATAACCATAAGCCCAGTGATGAAGGCGATTGCTTGGGGTGGGAGAGTCCCTAGTTCAGTTCCTTCCTCTGCCTGCTATGGAGAAGGGGTTTCCCACCTCTCATGTAAGTGCCCTGGCCACTGGGCTATACGGTCACTCTCACATTCTCTTTGGCCCATTACACACTGAATTATGCCTATACAATGGAACAGCCTTCACAGGAGAGTTGGAGAGAGCTCTGCCTCAGAATATGCCATACCCCAGTGATTAGGGCCCTCACAAGAGATCCTTGTTTAAATCCCTTTTCCCGGAGAGGAGAAGTGAACTGGAACCACTGGCCTAAAGGTTGTAATGGGGCCTCTGCCTTTTCTACTTCACCTCTCCCTGTTATTTTCTAAAAAAAAATGGCTTGGGCACCTTACCCCAGGAACGGGTTCATGGCGGTGGATCCCAAGCAGAGATAGATGTTCCCTTTATCTTGGATTAAGGTGCCTAAATCACAGATTGGGGTGGGGATTAGGACACTCCCCTCTCATTGGCATTTGCTATTGGCTACTTTAAGAGGCTCACTGTGCAGCGTTCTGGCTTTTGAAAATCCTGTTCTTAGTCTTTCACGGAACCTTTAAACACAATACATGGGGAAGGACAAAAGCCTAACACTGAAAAATGACTGCCCAGCTGGGTTCTCTCCAAAACAGCAACCTTCAGAGGACTCAGCTGGCGAGAGAAGCGGCTCCCTCCGACTCTCTTCAGCTCCCTGCCTGGGCCCAGCTGATGGGGGGAGGGGCTGAGTGAGCTGGAAGTGCCAGGGGAGAGGCACAGCAGGAGAAGGAGAGAGCCGCTTTCCCCCAATGGCAGGCCGAACAGAGCAAGCACTTCAAGGGAAGCTTGGGACTTGTCAAAATCTGGGGGTGCACTTTACCCCGCATGTGTCCCCAAAGCAGCGCCTACAGTATAACCTATGGCTCTGGGATCACCTGGTACCTCTGGCAAGGTACAGCTGAACTTTTTGGGAAAAGAGAAGGAAATTGTGGTGACGTGTGTGTGTGTGTGTGTGTGTGTGTACATAGCATTCGATGTGTGCAGTTACTCAGGTCCTGCTGCTACATATCTGCCATCTGGAGTGTTATGTTTTGTTCAGTCTGTGGCTGATTTAGGCTGACCGGAGAGCAAATGTGAAAAATCGGGACAGGGGATGGGGGGTAATAGGAGTCTATATAAGAAAAAGACTCAAAAATCGGGACTGTCCCTATAAAATCAGGACATCTGGTCACCCTAGGCAGACTTAACTGGTTCGTGGTTATTACATGTTTTGCTTGACCATCTATCTGTGTGTCTTGCTTTGATTTCCTTGTGTTTTGGGCTTGCTGTTCTGGAGTTCATCAAAGTGTAACACTCCTGCTCCAAGAGTTGCAACCTGGGATGCAGGGCTGTAGTGTAGCTCAGGTTTGACCTGCCCAACCCTCCATCATGAAGACAGAGGGTCAAGTAGGCTAAACCTGAGAGGTGCTGTGACTTTGTGCGACCGGTCGCAAAGCCCAAAGCAGGGATGCAAGTCCAGAGCCATGGGACACAGGAGCAGTGCCCCCCAAACTATGACTATGGGGGATGACAGCCAGAGTCCCACCAGCCCAGCACCACCCCCAACACTGCTTTTCCTCCAGCATTTAAAATAGTGTTAAATATATATTAAAATAGTGGTTTTAATTCATACGGCATGGGGGTGGGCGTGGGGGGAGAGGTTGCACTCAGAGGCTTGCTGTGTGAAAGGGGTCGTCAATAGAAAAATTTTGAGAAGCACTGATTTAAAACCAGGCACCGCCAGTAGAACTTGAAGCTGAAATGATTAGTGAAAAATGTGATGGGGAGTGGGATTGGGCTACGCGCTATTTAGGATTAAAATGACATTAGGCAGAAAATACAGTGAAAAGTGGGGGATAACCAGCTATAATAAGAAGAGGTGATTACAAACAATTAAAATACTATTGGGTTTTTGGAGTAGAAAAGGTGCATATGAGGTCAGCAGTGGGTGTGAGGCTTTGGTGGAAACCTGGACTTACGAGGAGGAGGTTTTGAACCACAAGAATTGAACTTCTAACTTTCGTTTGATGTCATCAATTTCTTTCAGTTTGTTTTCTTTCTCTATTCAGGTTTAAGTAGGGATTTTGTTCACCTCTGCTTATACAGCTCTCAGCTCAATGGGCTGTTTTGAGACCTCTAGGCACAACCTCTAATAATGTAGGGATCATGAAAGTAATACAATAATGACTAAAGTGTTTGATAGAATCCAGGACAATATGCCTTTGAGTTCATCTTAATAATTAGCTCCTGTGTTTTTATATGAACGAGTTTTCAGCTATGGGCCAAATACTTCATTTCAACTTCAACCATATTTCTTAAATATTGTCACACTGCAGTAAATTGTCTGATAGACATGGTGAAAGTACCAAGTCCAGCAAGCAAATCTACTACTAGTGAAACTACAGGCTTGGACCAAATATTTCCTCCTGTCCCAGATCATACCATCATATGACCAGCAATTCTCAGAACCAAAACTCTCTTTGCAGCTGACATCGCTCTTGATGCAAACATAGCCAAGCCCATATTCTCTCCATTTCCAGCGATAAGAAGAGTTTAAGACGTGAAGCCCAACCTCAAAGTTCCACCAAATCCAGAGAATTTGATTTGTCTATCTGTGTGTTTGGCTCTGAAGGACTCTCCTCTGAAAAACACTACTGGGAGGTTAAGGTTGGGAGCAGCACTGACTGGGACCTGGGAATGCCCAGAAAATCCATACAGAGAAAAAAATAAATATTTCCCTGTCCCCTAAATTGGAATTTGGGGCTTTGGATTTGAGTGGGAGAGATTATTGAGCAAGAACAGATTGATGGACCCAGGTCATGCTTCAGAAAAAAAGAATTGAGTTCACCTTAGTTATTCAGAGTGGCAGGTGACTTTTTTCAGTGCAACTGACATGTCTGTAAAAAGAACAAGAGTACTTGTGGCACTTTAGAGACTAACAAATTTATTTGAGCATAAGCTGTCGTGGGCTACAGCCCACTTCTTTGGATGCATAGAATGGAACATATATTGAGGAGATATATATATATACACATACAGAGAGCATGAAAAGGTGGGAGTTGTCTTACCAACTTTGAGAGGCCAATTAAGTAAGGAAAAAAAACTTTTGAAGTGATAATCAAGATAGCCCAGTACAGACAGTTTGATAAGAAGTGTGAGAATACTTACAAGGGGAGATAGATTCAATGTTTGTAATGGCTCAGCCATTCCCAGTCCCTATTTAAATCTAAGTTGATTGTATCTAGTTTGCATATCAATTCCAGCTCAGCAGTTTCTCATTGGAGTCTGTTTTTGAAGCTTTTCTGTTGCAAAATTGCCACCTGCAGGTCTGTTATTGAATGACCAGACAGGTTAAAGTGTTCTCCTACTGGTTTTTGAGTGTTATGATTCTTGATGTCAGACTTGTATCCATTGATTCTTTTGCATAGAGACTGTCCGGTTTGGCCAATGTACATGGCAGAGGGGCATTGCTGGCACATGATGGCATATATCACATCGTGTCAAGTATCAGAGGGGTAGCCATGTTAGTCTGGTTCTGTAGAAGCAGCAAAGAATCCTGTGGCACCTTATAGACTAACAGATGTTTTGCAGCATGAGCTTTCGTGGGTGAATACCCACTTCTTCGGATGCAAGCAGTGGAAATTTCCAGGGGCAGGTGTGTATATATAAGCAAGCAAGAAGCAAGCTAGAGATAACGAGGTTAGATCAATCAGGGAGGATGGGGCCCTGTTCCAGCAGCTGAGGTGTGAAAATCAAGGGAGGAGAAACTGGTTCTGTAATTGGCAAGCCATTCACAGTCTTTGTTTAGTCCTAAACTGATGGTGTTAAATTTGCAGATGAACTGGAGCTCAGCAGTTTCTCTTTGGAGTCTGGTCCTAAAGTTTTTTTGCTGTAGGATGGCCACCTTAAGATCTGCTATTGTGTGGCCAGGGAGGTTGAAGTGTTCTCCTACAGGTTTTTGTATATTGCCATTCCTAATGTCTGATTTGTGTCCATTTATCCTTTTCCTTAGAGACTGTCCAGTTTGGCCGATGTACATAGCAGAGGGGCATTGCTGGCATATGATGGCATATATTACATTGGTGGACATGCAGGTGAATGAACCGGTGATGGTGTGGCTGATCTGGTTAGGTCCTGTGATGGTGTTGCTGGTGTAGATATGTGGGCAGAGTTGGCATCGAGGTTTGTTGCATGGGTTGGTTCCTGAGCTAGAGTTACTATGGTGCGGTGTGCAGTTGTTGGTGAGAATATGCTTCAGGTTGGCAGGTTGTCTGTGGGTGAGGACTGGCCTGCCACCCAAGGCCTGTGAAAGTGTGGGATCATTGTCCAGGATGGGTTGTAGATCCCTGATGATGCATTGGAGGGGTTTGAGCTGGGGACTGTATGTGATGGCCAGTGGAGTCCTGTTGGTTTCTTTCTTGGGTTTGTCTTGCAGTAGGAGGCTTCTGGGTACACATCTGGCTCTGTTGATCTGTTTCCTTATTTCCTCGTGTGGGTACTGTAGTCTTGAGAATGCTTGGTGGAGATTTTCTAGGTGTTGGTCTCTGTCTGCGGGGTTAGAGCAGATACGGTTGTACCTCAGTGCTTGGCTGTAGACAATGGATCTTGTGGTGTGCCCGAGATGGAAGCTGGAGGCATGAAGGTAGGCATAGCGGTCGGTAGGTTTTCGGTATAGGGTGGTGTTAATGTGACCACCACTTATTTGCACCGTGGTGTCTAGGAAGTGGACCTCCCGTGTAGATAGGTCCAGGCTGAGGTTGATGAAGGGGTGGAAGCTGTTGAAATCATGGTGGAATTTTTCCAGAGTCTCCTTCCCATGGGTCCAGATGATGAAGATGTCATCAATGCAGCGTAGGTAGAGAAGGGGTGTGAGTGGACGGGAGCTGAGGAAGCGTTGTTCCAGGTCGGCCATAAAAATATTGGCATATTGTGGGGCCATGCGGGTGCCCATAGCGGTGCCACTGATCTGGAGATATATATTGTCATTAAATTTGAAATAGTTGTCTGTGAGAATAAAGGCACAGAGCTCAGCAACCAGTTGTGCTGTGGCATCATCAGGGATACTGTTCCTGACAGCTTGTATTCCATCAGTGTGTGGGATGTTTGTGTAGAGAGCCTCTACATCCATGGTGGCTAGGATGGTGTTTTCTGGAAGGTCACCAATGCATTGTAGTTTCCTCAGGAAATCAGTGGTGTCCCGGAGATAGCTGGGAGTGCTGGTAACATAGGGTCTGAGTGGAGAGTCCACATATCCAGACAGTCCTTCAGTGAGAGTTCCAATGCCAGAGATGATGGGGCGTCCAGGATTTCTGGGTTTGTGGATCTTGGGTAGTAAGATCTTGGGTAGTAGAAATCCTGGACGCCCCATGACCCTATGTTACCATGAGACGTCAAGTCCAGCCCCTTGGGCTGTGGCAGAACCAAATAAACCTAGATCATCCCTGACAGATGTTTATCCAACTTGTTTTTAAAAGCTTCCAATAATGGGACTCTATATCCTCCCTTGGAAGGTTGGACAAATTGGAGAAAGTCCAGAGAAGAGCAACAAAAATGATTAAAAAGGTCTAGAAAACATGACATATGAGAGAATATTGAAAAAGTTGGGTTTGTTGAGTCTGGAGAAGAGAAGACTGAGAGGAGAAATGGTAACAGTTTTCAAGTACATAAAAGGAGGAGGGAGAAAAATTATTCTTCCTAACCTCTGATGATATGACAAGAACTAATGGGCTTAATTTACACCAAGGGCAATTTAGGTTGGACATTAGGAAAAATCTCCTGTCAGAGGGGTTAAGCACTGGAATAAATTGCCGAGGGAGGTGGTGGAATCTCCATCATTGGGGATTTTTCACAGCAAGTTGGACAAACACCTGTCAGAAATGATCTACATAATACTTAGTCTTGCTTTGAGTTTAGGGGACTGGACTAGATGACCTCTCGAGGTCCCTTCCAGTTCTATGATTCTGATTCTATGATTCTATTATTCTTTTTCCTAATATCTAACCTAAATCTCCTTTTCCACCAAATGAGCCCATTACTTCTTGTCCTACCTTCACCATCCTCTTTGTAACAGCCTTTAACATATTGGAAGACTGTTGTCAGGTCTCTCCTCAATTTTCTTTTCTCAAGACTAAACATGCCCAGTTTTTTTTAACCTTTCCTCATACATCAGGTTTTCTAAACCTTTGATAATTTTTTCTGCTCTCTTCTGGACTCGCTTCAATTTGTCCACAGCTTTCCTAAAGTGTGACACCCAGAACTAGACACAACTGAGGCCTCACCAGTGCTGAGAAGAGTGGGACAGTTACCCCCCGTGTCTTACATACAACAGTCTTGTTAATACAAAACAGAATCATATTAGCCTTTTTTGCAGCTGCATCACATTGTTGACATATTAAATTTGTGGGCCACTATAACCCCCAGAACCTTTTCAACACTATTACCACTTAGCCAGTTATTCCACATTTTGTAATTGTGCATTTGATTTTTCCTTCGTAATAGATGTATTTTGCACTTGTCTTTATTGAATTTTATCCTGCTAAATTCAGACCATTTCTCCTATTTGTCATGGTCACTTTGAATTTTAAACCTGTCCTCTAAAATGCTTCCAACCACTCCCTGCTTGGTGTCATCTGTAAATTTTATAAGCATACTCTCCACCCCATTATCCAAACCATTAAGGAAAATATTTAATAATACCTGACTCGGGACTGACCTTTGCGGGACTCCATTAGATACATCCTCCCAATTTGACAGTAAACCATTAATAACTACTCTTTGAGTACAGTGTTTCAACCAGTTGTGCACCCACCTTACAGGAGTTTCATCTTGATCACATTTTCCTAGTTTACTTCCGAGTATGTCATGTGGAATTTTGTCAAAAGGCTTACTAAAATCACGGTTTATCATGTCTAGTGCTTCCCTACATCCACTTAAGGTATGTCTACACTACAAAATTAGGTTGAATTTATAGAAGTAAATTTTTTAGGAAGCGATTTTATACAGTCGATTGTGTGTGTCCCCACTAAGCGCATTAAGTCGGAGGAGTGAGTCCACTGTACGGCGGCTAGCATTGACTTTCGGAGCGTTGCACTGTGGGTAGCTATACCACAGTTCCCGCAGTCTCTGCTGCCCACTGGAATTCTGGGTTAAGCTCCCAATGTCTGATGGGGCAATAACATTGTCGTGGTTGGTTTTGGGTACATGTTGTCAGTTGCCCCTCCTTCCATGAAAGCAACGTCAGACAATCGTTTATCATCTTTTTTCCGTGTGGATGCCATACTGCTTTCAGCATACGGTGAAGTAGGACTGCTAACCATCATCATCAAACAACCGCTTCTGCTGCAGCTCTGCTCTCCTGCTCTCCTGGTGCCATAAATCCACCTCGCAGGTCCTCTATATGACCATCGTCATCCACCGCTTTCACTGCAACTCTGCTCTCCTGCTCTTGTCTCGCCATATCACAGCAAGCATGCAGCCCGCTCAGATCTTTAGAAAAAAATCCAATCTTTATTTAAAAATTGTTAGAGATGGAGAATCCACCATGACTCTTGGAAAGATGTTCCAATGGTTAATTACCATCACCATTAAAAATGTACTCCTTATTTCCAATCTGAGTTTGTCTATCTTCAACTTCCAGGAATTGGATCTTGTTAGTCCTTTGTCTGCCAGACTGAAAAGCCCACTATCAAATATTTGTTCCCTATGTAGGTTCTTAGGTGGGATCCACAAAGATACTTAGATACCTAAACCCCAGGCCCAGGCAGCTAAATCTTGGGTTTGAGTGCTTAAATCCCATTTTTAGGTTCTATTGCAATCCACAAAACTCTCGCTGAATGCTGTAGGTGCCTAAACTCACTCAGTGCCTAAGTTTTTAGGGTAAAAGTTCTGCTGTCTCGCGCTAGGTGTCTGTCTCCTATCTAAGCTACAGAGTGATTCACAACAGAGGGAAAGACAAGCATTCATCTGCCTAAATCCCATGTGGGGCTCAATCCAGTAGGCAGCCTCTGCAAACAACTACTGGATCAGGTCCCATTCAAAATCCCACTGCTGTTAGAGAACATGGAAGTGGTGCTGAGCTTATAGCCTATTGGTTCGAATGCTCGCTTGGGAGGTGGATAACCCAGGTTCAGTTTCTCTCTCTACCCTGAAGGAAGAAAGGATTTGAGCAGAGATCTCTGGTGTCTCAGAAGAGTGCACCAGCTAGTGGGTCACAGGCTGTTCTGATGGGGTGGTGGTTCCATCAATGACTGTTGATGAAGCTCTTTCACTGTGTATAAATATATAGCTGCTGAGCAAGACAGTGGACATTAGTGTATAGCTTGCCAGTTAGGGCACAACCCCGCCTTCTCCCCCCGCTGAAATCTGGGAATCTCCTTGCTCTAATCATTCTTTTGTTATTTATACACTATGGAACAGCTCAACAGGAGAGAGTGAAAGGGAGCCCCACATTAGAATATCCCATAGGCCAGTGTTTTCAGCACTCACTGTAGTGACGGGAGACACCTGTGAAAATCCTTCCTCTCCTTGAACTCTGACATAACCCTATTGGAGTCAATGGGCCAGATCATCAATTGGTGTAAATCAGAGCAGAACATGAGTGTCAATGCGACCAGATTGTCAACTGGTATAAATCTGTACAAACTCCTTAGGAGTCGATGGGCCAGATTCCCAGCTGGTGTAAATTCATATACTTCATTGGAGTCTAAGAAGCCATCCATGGTCAGATTAAGGCACAGAGGCCTCTGTGAAATGGACATAGTCCTCCTTATGGCAACCCAAACAATTGGCACTTGCTGTGCTCTTGCGGGTGCTACCATTATATAAGAACATAAGAACAGCCATATTGGGTCAGACCAATGGTCCATCTAGCCCAGTATCCTGTCTTTCAACAGTGGCCAATGGCAGGTGCTTCAGAAGGAATGACCAGAACAGGGCAATTATTGAATGATCCATTCCCTGTAATCCAGCCTCAGCTTCTGGGAGTCAGAGGCTAGGGATTCCCACAGCATAGGGTTGCATCTCTGACCATCTTGGCTGATAGCCATTGATGGACCTATCCTCCATGAACTTATCTAAAACTTTTTTTGAACCGCATTATAATTTTGGCCTTCACAACATTCCGTGGCAACGACTTTCATAGATTGACTGTGTATTGTATGAAGAAGTACTTTCTTTAGTTTGTTTTAAACCGGCTGCCTATTAATTTCATTGGGTGATCCCTAGTTCTTGTGTTATGCAAAAGAGTAAATAACACTTCCTTATTCACTTTCTCCACACCATTCACAAACCACCACTGCCACACCCAAGTTTAATCTAAATGTTAATATTGTCTTTCGATCTCTCAATCAATAGAATATTGTGACAGACAGGAACCGTCTGGTTACATTAACATCTCACAAGATATACGTAAACATAAACACATACAATCATTATCTTCTTCTAATTCTCTAACAGTACAAGTCTACATTTCAAAGTTCTAGTCCATCTAACAGATATGTATTAGCTATTTATCAGGAATGGCCCTAATTACCATTCATATACTTTTCTAATATGTCTAATATGCTCAGTGTGAGAGTATGTTACATATGGACTTCTATTCAAAGAAGAAAAGTGAATCCAAAAATATGTCAAGGGTAAGAATCCAATGCCAGTCTTTTCTCAGAAAATTAATCAAAGGCCAGAACCTACCCAGGGTGGGAGAGAGAGAGAAAATAGACCATATAAGTGAATGTTCACAGTAATCGAACTGCATATTCAGAAATTCATCTACTCAGAAGAACTTTATTAAAACCTAGAAGTGGTTGGAAAATGGAATTTCCATCCTCTTGGAAATTCTGATTTTTTTCCCCTAGCAGTTGTTTTGGTCCCAAATATTAACTTTTTTTTGTAATGTAAAAATGAATTTTAAACACTTATCAAAATTAAATATTTCATTTTGAAATGTTGATTCAAAATGAAAAAAATTAAAATGTGATCTAAATGTCATTTTAAGTATAAATATTTGAAATACAATATTTCATTTTGAATTGACATTTTCACTTAAAATGACACTTTACATCAAAATATCAATTTGAAATTAATTTTTTGTATTGAATTAACATTTCTAAATTAATAAAGGAAAAATCATTTAAATTTTCCTGACCAAGAATTTAAAAAAATAATAAAAAGAAGACATTTTTCTCATGAGAAATTTTGATTTTGACAAAACCACATTTTTCAAGTGAAAATGTTTCATGCAATTTTTTTTAACTAGCTCTGTCAAAAAACATATCTTCATAGAAGACTCGTTGCAACAATTTAAATGATAATTACATATATAGTTTTTAAGCATTAGTGTCTTAATCACCTACAGATTGTTAAATGTTATATTGACAATGAAGGGAGAGCTCCACAAAGAGGACCTAGCATTGCAACATCCAATTTTAGGTGCCCAGCTGCCCAGTGGAATCCACAGCTGTGATGTAGGTACCTAGGCTCCCTGTGGAATGAATGAGGGGAAACAAGCACCAAGAAACTGGGTTCACAAAACCCAGGATGTTGGCCAGGAAGTTGCCTAAACTAAACCACCAAACATTTAGTTTTCAAAAGCTGATTTATTAAAAAAAAAAATGAAAACCATCAGTCTTCAATTTCTAGTTTCTCACTGAAAAATTGGAAGATTCAATTACCTAATCAAAATGAATTGTTTCTCTAAACATTTTAATTTTGGTGAAAAAGCCATTTATATATATGTAAAAGTTTGAAGAGAAAATTTTGACCATCTCTAATCAGACCTATCTCCATAATGGCGTGTAAATGAGAGCTAAATTCCCCATACTTTGGAGTAGTTCAGATTAAAATTTGGGCCTATGACTATCCTACAGAACATATGCTGGCAAACAAGGCTTTAGGGACCTAATTGCCACTTTAGGCACCAACATCCCAGAATCAGGCACCATTAGGTTTCGTAAAGCCCCTGTTCAACTACCACCAAACCCTGTAGTTGCCTAAACTCACACGGCACCTAAATTTTTGCAGAAGCAGTTGCCGAGGTGCCTATGTTTCTGCCTCTGAAAAGGTGCACTACAGCCCCATGCCTGGCATTGGATGCTCAAACCCTATAGATTTTCATGGACCTGGGGAAAATAAGTATTCCTCTCCCAATCCACGTACAGGGCCTGATGCAATAGGCATATTAAATGGCCACTTACTGAATATAGCCATGCAAGAGAGCTCATGCAAAGCAGCCGGTGGTGTGCGGGGAGAAAGAGGCCCTTCCTCCTAACTTTTAGCACAGTGGTTAGGGCTCTCACCTAAGATGTGGAAGACCCTCCCCTCCTCCCCAACTCATAGGGAGAATATATTTGAATAGGAGTCTCCCACCCCTCAGGAGAGTGCCCCAAGCACTGGCCTATGGAGCACTCTCACAGGGGGGCCTCCCTCAGTGTCTCCTGTTGAAGCTGTTCCACTCTGGTGAAATAAGCTTCATCAGAGCAGGTAGACTGGATCTTGGGTTGCCCAGGTCTTGAGTGAGTGATCTGACCACCAAATTACAGTCATTCTTGCGTGTGGATGCACTCTCATTCTCGCTCACCCAATAACTCATTAGCTATGCACAGTGGAAGAGCTTCAGCAGGCAAGAATGAGAGAGCCCCACTCTGGAATATCTCATAGTGTAGAGGTTAGAGCACTCATGTGAGAAGTGGTCTAGGTCTGCTCCTCTCCCTTCTTGCCCTCAAGCACAGGGTTGAACATGAACTGGGGTCTCCCGCATCCCAGGCGAGTACCCTAAAGTTATGAGGGAGGTCCCACTCCTCCACCTTCTTGTTGAAAAGGTGGAGGTGCCAAACCCCAAGAGAGGATTCACAACTGGGAATCCCAAGCACAGGGTGGTGCTGGATTTAGGCAACTATCTCCCTGAAAGGGGCAGGGGTTAGCACACACCCCTCAGGATAGCACCTCCCATTGGCTAGTTTAAGTGAGGAGCTGCCTAGCATGCTGGCTTTGTTGGATCCTATTCATTCTGTAAGAATGGCCATCGTGGGTCAGACCATGGTTCCTCTAGCCCCGTAGCCTGTCTCCAACAATGACCAGTACCAGAGCTTCAGGGGGAATAAATAGAACAGGACAATTATGGAGACATTCAACCTTGTCTTCCCTTCCCAGCTTCTGGTAGTCAGAGGTTTAGTGTGGCCCCAAGCATGGGGTTAAATCCCTGACCATCTTCACTAATAGTCATTCATGGACTTCTCCCCCATGAACTTATCTAGTTCTTTATTGAACCCAGTTACACTTTTGGTCATCACAACATCCCATGGCAATGAGTTCCACAGGATACTTGTATGTTGTGTGAAAAAAGTGCTTCCTCTTTTTGTATTAATCCTGCTGCCTATTGATTCATTTGGGTGAGCCCTGGTTTTTGTATTGTGGGAAAGGGTATATAAAACTGTATTCACTTTCTCCACATTGTTCATGATTTTATAGCCCTCTATCATATCCCCCCTAAATCATCTCTTTTTCTAAGTTGAAAAGAATATGGGGAACCTGGGCACCAAACACAGGCTCTATGAATCCCAGGGTATGTACAGGGAGTTCTTGGACTTACGATGCCCGACTTACGTCGGACACCACTTATGATGCTTTTTCAATCGCCTGCTTGTTTCACCCCATGACACTTGTTTTGCCCTTATGATGTGCTATTTGCATAAAGTTTGCTTGAATTCCCTTCCTGGGCGCGTTATACAGTACTGGTATGGAGCTGAAAGGGGTTGCTTCTGATTGGCTTCAAGGCAGCCGGGTAGGGTTGCCGCTTGTTTTTGATTGGCTCCCGGTCCCAGCCAGTCAGAAAGCTTGAACAGTCATTGTCTGAGGCTCAGCATATGTGCCATTCTCCCTGGCTTGCTGAGCCTCTGTTGCCAGCATTCTGAGTCAAAGTATATGTGAGTTTATATGTTTATTTCAATGCTGTTTACAAAATGCAGGGTACAGTAAATACATTGATGTTGCAACGTTAGTCATCTATAATTCATTTAGTGCAAAAATCTGGGTTAATGTGGTGAAAATAGTGTATCAGGCCTTGGTTCAGGAACCAATACCCCCTTTATATCATTGATTATTACGGGAAAAGCTGTTTCGACTTACAACTTTTCGACTTACAATGCAATTCTGAGGAACGAATTGTGTCGTAAGTCCGAGGGCTGTATGCACCAGAAATACTACAGTGGCACTGCTGCAGCTGGGCTGCTGAAGACTAGACACTTACGACAGTGACAGGAGGAGTTCTTTCATTGCTCTAGTAAATCCACCTCCGGGGCTTAGGTTGGCTTAATTACATTGCACAAGGAAGGAAATTTTTCAAAGCCCCGAGTGATGTAATTAAGTCAATCTACCTCTGCAGTGTAGACCAGCCCCCAGTGATTTTCTAGATACCTAAAAGTTAGGCATGGTGACACAGAGCATCTCCAAGCCTAAGTTAATTTGTGAATCTGGCCCATAGCGTAGATGAAGCGTACACCAATAGAAGGTATTTTTCTTCTGGTATAGGAACATCGCCTCCCTGAATGACATTTAGCTATGATAGAAGCACTCTTGCAACACCATAGCTCCCCTGACCAACATAGCTATGATGGTAAACATTTTAATTGTAGATCAGGTCTTATTCATCCTCTATTCATGGGAAGATATCAATATTTAACTGATGGAGTAGGATGTGCTTACCAGTCTCAGAGAGATGAAAGAAAGGCTGTTCTGTTTATGAATCTGGAGGATCAACCACTCCCTGCCTTGGTTTGAAAGTCAACAGTGCATAGATCACAGACTCTTCTCTTCTGATTGGAAAACTCTTTAAAACAATAAGCACAGGTATCAATCATCTGTAAAATGCATTTATACAAAGTCTACAGAGAAAAAAATAAGCCATATTTTTTAAAAGCAGAATGAGTTAATACAGCAAAAAATATTAAGGAAAATAATTATATTTATTAATTTATCAAGAGGAAAACAACTAGGGAGAAAGGTCAGAATATACATTAATAAATAAAGAAGGGGACAAAATTAGTGATGACTCAAAATAATTTGTGATTTCTTTCTTAATTCGTCTTTAAAAAGAAAGAAAAATACCCTCTAGAATCTAGAACAAATTGAACCATAAACAATAAGCAGCATAGGTTTAAAAAGGAATAGAAATTGTCAGCCAAATGAGAATTTTTATTGATAGAATTTAAAAGTCATTGGAAAGTTTCTTTGAGGAGTGACACTACCTAGCTCTCTCTTACTTAATGCTGAAATAGGATTCACATTTTACACCCAGTTTTGTGGGTTTAAGTTTTAAGGGTTACATTTTCACTTGTGGGGTTTGGACCTTCACTGACAAGGCAATCTCTTATGTAAGCTGCCTGTTCTCTCACCCTGATCTACTGACACCTAATTCTGGACACACTACAGCAGCCTGATAAAGCTCAAGGACCTCTTGTTTATTGGCCTATTTCACATCCTTTGTCCTGCCTGACGTGTGCCCTTAACTGCCCTGCTGAGGATATTCCCAACATGGGGGAGTTCCCAGCTCTGGACTGTCCCTAGCGCTACGTCTACACTGAAGCCGGGAGCAAGCCTTCCAGCCTGGGTACACAGATTCATACAAGTGGGGCTTGAAGTAGTGTGCAGAAAATATCTGTGTGGACATTGCGGCTCAGGCTGGAGTTCAGGCTCTGAAGCCCACCTGACTCCCTTGGCTTAAGAGCCCAAGCTGCAGCCTGGGTCACAATTTTTAGTGTGCTAGCTTGAGCCCTCCTAGTGCAAGTCTGTCTACATGGACTGGGATGCTCACTCTCAGCTGCAGTATAGAGAGTCATACCCTTAGAGCCCATAGCTGGCTGATGCAAATTAGAGCAGACCCATGGCTGCTCTAACCTGGCCTGCACTTGGGAAGAGAATTAAGGAATTGTAACTGGCTCCCTGACAGTGCTGCAGTACTCAGTGAAACCTGGTTCCAAGAGACTTTAGCCCTTAAACTTGAGAAACTTGGATCCCAGAACAACTTCATGCATCCAGCCTGTAAAGAATTTCATGCCAGATAGAGTTTAACTTTCAGGGCACCTCATTTAATTTGTAAAAATCTGGGAAATTCCTACACATAAAAACTTAATTAAGATAGCTTGAATGTAGATTAAAATGTATTGCATTAAACTCAAATAGATATTTTTAAACCTCGCAAACATATACTTCTAAAGAAACAATTACATCTTAGAAAGCCTAAAATGTACATTTAAGACATAGTCCCATAACCATGGAATAAGTGAACGTTAATTATAGCAGCCCCATGAATTTCCTGCTCTTCAGAAACAGCTATAATAAATAACTTAGAAGGGACAAACACAGAACAGAATACCAGGAAACAAACAAACAAACCCCCCGCCCCCAAACCAAACTAAAAAAACAACAGGAACACAGTAGCAGAAAAAAAAAACAGAGGGAGACTTTGTTCATCCAGCTAAAGCAAATATTCCAGATTCTATCCAATTGTCATTTATTTGGCCTTGTTTAAAATTCAAACTCCAGGATATCTCAGACAGCACAGAAAAATGAGTCACAATTATTTTTGCTAGGGAGAAGGATTAAGATTGTTGAAGGTTTGTGTTTGCTGTTGGGATGAACCCCCCCCCCCAAATAATAGTAGCTAAAGGTATTTTAAATATTTAAAAGTTTAACAGTTTCTGGTCAAATTTAAAAGCCAAAATCCAGACTCCAATTTGGATTCAGATCTGCAATTTTCTGGTGGCATGTGCTATAGAAAGATTTATATAAATAACTATGATAGTCTCACTTACTGTACCACTTCCATGTCCCACAATCGAGGCATCTGGGGAAAGAATTACATTTAGTCCATTCCTATCAGTTTCCAGTGAAAAGCCAGAGAACTTGTGTCAGTTCTCACACAAGGATGTATTCCAATTCTTGCTCCCAACACAATAGGACATAAAGTCACACTGGAGAGATCCAAAGATCTGTCTTCACAAAGTCAGCGTCACAGAGCAGAGTGGCTCATTAAAGTCCCCTCCAATGCCCTTGGATACAGTTATGGGACAGAATGAGCCACAGTTCTTTTTCTAGCTCTCATTTTAAGACATTGTTGCATTCATGTAACATTTAAAAATCATCTCATTCTATACTTTGTGTTATAAAGCAGGTCTTGGAGGAACCACACATTTTTCCTGAGTTCTGAGCACTTAAATTCTCAGCTATAAAGATGCATTAATCTAGTGATATTGGATATGACTCCTTTAATCACTTAGTGAAATAACAACACCTGGGCTGCAATTTATCATGCTTATTTCATCCCGTATAGGGGAATGTTTCTGGAAAGCTTGAGAAAAATTTACTCAGCTATTTGTGAGGATCTGACGTTATGAAGACAGAATTTTGTAAACCGAATATTAAAACTACATTTTCTCTTTTTTAAAGAAGTGTCTTTCAAAAAACAACCTAAAGAAATAAAGTCAGAAATCTCCAAATTTATTGATAGTGATTAAAGTAACATTTATATCATGATCTGGTTAGGGTGACCATATTTATCAAAGTGAAATCATGATATGGCGTGGGGCTGGCCTGAGCCACCTGGCATGACTGTTTGCCTGAGACTCCCCACCCCCATACACGGGGCTGCCCCAAGCCACCTGGCATTGCTGCTTGCCCAAGCCCCACGCCACCTGGAACTGGGGCTGACCGCTTGAGCCCGACACCACCCTGGGTTGACTGCACGAGCCCCACCACCCAGTGCCTTGTGTTGCCACTAGCCTCCCAAACATACCTCCATGCTCCCTTCAAGGGGCACAACCCACTTTTTTGGCAAAACTGGGCATATGTTCCAATTGCTCTTGCCAACTGATCAGAGCAACTTGCAACTGGCAAGAGAAAATGGGACAAGTGCCCATTTTTGCCAGAAAACTCAGGACACCTGGGATAGCACTTAAAAAAGGGAGACTATCCTGGCCAAAACAGGATGTATGATCACCCTAGCTCTGGCCCATCAATGGCTATTAGCCAGGATGGTTAGGGATGCAACCCTATGCTCTGGGAGTCCCTAGCCTCTGATTGCCAGAAGCTGGGACTAGACAACATGGGATGGATCACTTGATAATTGCTCTTTTCTGTTATGTCCCTCTGAAATACCTGGCATTGGCACTGTTGGAAGACAGGATACTGGGCTAGGAGGATCATTGGTCTGACCCAGTATGGCTGTTCTTACTTTTTTCATGTTCTTATGGAAAATGAGAGTTAAAGTCTCCCTAGCAGTTGAACAAGTTCTCTACCTTTAGATCCCCTCTCCTCTGCACTGTTCTCCTTTACTTCCCTCTCTCACAGTTGTAGTCATGCCCTCATTTCTCAGCTCTGGCTCACTCCTCAAACCCCTTTCTTTGCTCCACCCCCTGAGCTCTTTTGTAGAATATCTGGGGGCCACATTTCCATCAGTTCTACCATCTTCTTGTGGTTTCTACCTCCTCCTCGTGATTGAATTATGCACCTCTCTCATGGTCTGGTTAAAGTCCCACCAGTTTCTTTAAAAAAAATCTTTACACTCTCCAGTGGAAGCTTCCGCAATGTCTGTCCCATCATTTCTACCCTATTCAGTGTCCTTCCTTTCTTCACACCAGTCTCCAGCTGAGTTATTTCAGCCTGTAATTCATTTGACTGCCCATGCGACACCATCCCTTCCTGACTGCTGGAGTTCCTTGCTTTCACTCATCCTTTTATCTACCTTCTTCTCACTTTCTCCCTTCATTATAGCTTCTTTCCATTGACTTTTAAACATATTGTTCTATCTCTGATCCCCACACAGAGGTTCCTTAACCCCATACAAATGGTACTGTATCTACTACTACGGCTCAGAGAAGCCATACTACCCCAGTGGATTCTCTTACTACATTCACTGTTACCCCAGTAAAGGAGAAGGTGGTATACATGATGAGAAAAGATTTAATGGGGAAGGAAGGGTGAGGAGAAAGAATGGGGGAAGCAGCAAGAGGCCAGTGGTAAGTGGAGAAGAAAGAAGGAGGCAGAGGAAAAAAAACTGGAAGGATGGAGGATGGGCATAGTTCAGGAGTGCGAGAACCAAATAAAGAGAGAGTAAAATGGGGGAGAAAAACATGGGAAAGAAAATGGGGTGTGGAGGAGGGACAGAGAAATAAATAGAAGAAGAAAATCTTCAATGGGGACACAGGGAAATTGTATGGTCACAAGAATTATACAGGGTTGAGTGGGCAGGGCCACAGGGCAGCATTGCTCCTTCTTGTCTGGGGGTCTAGTTAACCTCTTCAGGAGATCCCCAACTCTGGGCCTTCTACATACCTAGTTCCACTGATACCAGTCAGCTCTGTGTTCTTGGGGAATCAGGGCGCAGTATCCAGGCTGTCTGACTCATGAAGGACACCTCCCACCCCCAGCCTCTGCTTGAACCAAAACCGATCAGAGAAAAGACTTGCAGAGAGCAGTGAAGGGCAGTGGGAGACACACCTAGACCACTCCTGACAAGGGTGATAGGATTAAGGCTACTCCCTGTGTCTCATCTGCATCAAAGATGGGACAGGGAGGCATCTCCATTACCATACAGAATGGAGAACAGAGATTGCAAGGCAAGAACCACACTGAGCTCTGGGACCAGAAAAGTAGGGAAGCACTGCATCCTGGGGGGTCTCTGCTCCAGATGTTAATGAACCTACCCTGCACACACCCAGCTCAGCAGTTATCAGACCAATTCTAGTAATGAATCCTTGATTGATATCCAAAATACTGAAGCAGCTTAATTGCATTGTGAGCTCCCTGAAAGAAACACCCCCCATAGCCAAAAGTGATCAGCTCCTATTGTCTAGTCTAAAGAAAACCCTTGAGTCATCAGTTTACCCACAAACAAACGTAGTGTTCTCCCTTGAACCATTGTATTTTCCCTACAAAAAACCCTACCCCACACTCCAGTAAGTGTTCTGATGCATGGATCTAAATTCTGCATCAGTTCCACTGGGATTTCATCTTCTCCTGACTGATCGTGTTGGGGGCTCTGCCTGTCTCCAGCACTCAGGACCCTGAGCTACCACCATCACCTGGGAACCCTGCCCAGTTCATGTTTCATGGATTGGTGAGATCCCAGTTCTCTCTCTCTCTCTCTCTCTCTCTCTCTCTCTCTCTGTTTTCTTTTCTACCTCAGGCAAGTATAGTTTTCTATATTTGACTTTTTAAACTTTTAATAATGTAACTGTTATGTCTGTTTAGGCTCCTTGTGTGGTTATCACTATTATTGAATAAATAACTTTTATGGTTAAGCTGGTTGTTTCTCTCTCTCTCGCTCTCTGAACTTTACTCGTTTGTGTTTTTAGCTTCCCCATTTACTATGCAGCAACACTTCTTTCACCTAAGCTAAAGATCCCTGTAGCACCCAAAAATACTGTGGGGTTTGCTCATCAACTGGGTTACTACCAGAATAAGTGTGACGTGAAAGTGGGGATAGGGACGTGCTGAACCTGTGACATATGAGGGTGGCAGCTTGAAGGTGCTGATTGACCCAGTCCACTCAGACTTGCTCTGTTAGTGTATGTGTGTGCACGCTCGCTCATCTGATTCTGGGGCTGGAGGAATCCAGCCCTGGGGAACCATAGCTCCATTGGAAAGGGACGTGCAGAAGGGAGAAGTAGAGCGCCATATGAACACACAAGTGACACAGGCAGTACATTAATAGAATTACAGAACCCCCTCCCCAGAAGAGTAACCCTAATAAATGAGCATATCGCAAAGTAACGGGCAAATCTGGTAACACCACCCCAGCATAACGTGCCCCCGTAGACTGGTCAGACAAGTGCAGAGCCCCTATAATGTAAAAAGGCCAGTACACCATATCCTCCTGAATAAGAGTGTTAAAACATGTCCACGGAAGAATAACATAATAGTGAACACTGACAGGACTCTGGCTTGCAAAACTGTATTCCAGATTATTTGATTTGCATGGTAAAGAGAGAACATGAAAAGTATATTTTAAATGGGATAACATTAAAAAATAATTTAAGAAAATCAGAATTCATCTAACAAAGTAACATTTGTTCATTTTGAAGAGTGATCTATGTAATCTCAAATTGAGAGCACTGCAAATAAATTTTAGAAAATACACAAAAAATAATTAATTTGGTCTTCTATTTTGGAAATATGGGAATGAATGTATAACTGAAGAGTTATAATTTCTTTGTTTTGCTGTATCTATTATAGATTTCCTTTGGCAATTTCTAGCTTTCCTGTTACCTCATTCTCTTTCTTATTTGCCCTTGTGTAAATATAGAGAAAAATCTTAAAACTGGGGTGGAGACAGTACATAGCTGTTTCTTACAGTGAAGCTGATCCTCGGTGATCGTGGCATCGGTGTATCTTGGACTTTGCTTCCTGTAGAAAACAGAAATCCATTAAAATCAATGAGACCTGATGCTGCCCTCAGTTGTGATTTCCATCCTGATGTCAGGGAGTGGTACTACAGAATAGCTGGTACAAGGGGTGAAGCTCCTTAGGGCCTCTTGGTGCTGGATGCTGTGAAGCACCTCCTGAGAGGTGGTAACTGCTTTCAATGGGCATTCAGGCCTGACCCTGTCCACACAGCCTGATCCTGCAAACCCCTACTGCAGGTGAAATGCTAACATGATCTGTGGCAGGGCATTCTCACCTTCAAGGCCTTCCCCTCAGAATGCTGTCCTGCTGTTATACATCACATGAGTCAGAAGCTGTTTATGTTTAGAATAAGATACAAGACCTGCCCTGTTGTTTATGTTTTCAACTGAAAAAAAAAAAGAAAAAGCCCTTGGACACTGAGGCCCCAGATATTTCTCTGCAGCTGAGGAGAACTCAGTGCAGCTGAGATGGAAGGGGTTGCAAAGATGGCTTTAAGCCAACTCTGTGATTCCCCTACCCAAATCTGTTCTGGTCCAATCTCTGGTGTAATTTAGAGCAACCCTGAAGGTGAAAGATTGCATACCTGACAACCCTGGTAACCAACCAAACAAAAAAATTAATTCTATTTTACATGTATTTGCATAAATTTGCCTACATAGGCATGGATTCACAGATACATGGCCTCTTTGTCCTTTCCATGCCTATTCCATGCATTTGTTCCCTACCTCTCAGCTAGCATTAATTCCACATCCACTTCCATTCCATTCCATTGCACCTGCTTACTAGTTATTCACATACGGCCCATACACAGCTTACATCACAACTTGCCCCGATTCAAACAAAATTGACCTAACCACTCAGTCTGCTCACATTCACACTGAATAATTATAGACACTTGTCTGCACACCTGATCCAACACTCTACACCCCCCAATTTAACATGCACCCATGACTAGTCCATGCCCACATTATTTTTCCACCCACCCGTTCAGTCCACATGCCAACCCCCAACACTTCACACTCACTCATTCCCTGCACATATCCCATCACCCGCCGGAGCAGTTCACCAATTGCCTACATGAAGCCAAACTACCCCTATGGGGGAAAGCACAGCAAGGGCCCTTGCCTTTCTAATGATAACAATAGTACCTAGCTACTCTGGGGCACTTTTCATCAGCAGAGCTCAGAGGGAGATACAGACAAAGCCCAGGAGAAGGATGGTGTTTACATTTGTTCAGTATAAATCCCACCCTTCCGAGGAAGCATCCCAACAGTGCCTTCCTGCTCCTATCTGGTTTCCCTTTATCTGGGCAAGAAACTGCGATAGCCCCCGTGTGCATCCCACGGGCTCTCCCAAATCTGGTCTCTCCGTTCTAATGCCTGGCTCATATTTCCCTGTACAGAAAATCCCCCCTTAAACTCCAGCTCCCCACTTTACCCCCTAGCCATAGGGGTCAGCTCAGCTTGGGTCCCCAAATATTCTCAGCAGCCCCACCCCTCTCCACCCAAACTCCTCACTCCTCCAGACCCCTGCTCTTCTACTCCAACCCCACTGGAAGGGCCTGGGCTCTGTCAAAGAGGCACACAGCAGGAGGTGAGGACCCCAGAGTCCTCAAACTCCCCCTGACCCTTACAAGGTGACTGGCCCTGAGAAACCCCTAATACCCTTATCAGTGCCTGCATGTGCTTCTATCCTCAGAGACCCACCAGTGTACCTCTATTGCACCTCATACTCCTCTCACCCCTCAATCCCTGCTATGTATCTCTGGTCCTGTCCTGTTCATCTGTACCAGATATGGAACAGTCACAGAGCTTGCTTATTATCCACACCAAGTTTCTTCATCATAAGATTATTTAACGCTCTGGCTGGTATGGCTGAACTTGGCTTAAATTAGGTATTTTACACACAGTGCCACCTAAAGGCTGAATGATATTCTCCAGTTTAGCATTCCATTATGTCTTCTCCTTTAAGTTCTATTTACAGTATTTACACTTGATCATTTAAGTTCAGTACAGGTTAGTCTGTTAAGTGTCTCTGAATCATACAGGTTTTCTAATTCCATGACCCACACACAGAACAACTTGGCCACCTGGCTGTCTATTAGTTGCAACAGCTGGCTGTGGTCAGTTTGGAATCCTTGAGCCTTCTTCTTCCGCATCTGCCATCTGTACAATTTGGTCTGTTGACTGTTCTTTCTAAGGAACAAACTGTAGATGTTGATGGCTTCTGTCGAATTTTCCATTGTTGGTCTTGATCACATACAATCTGCGCTCTGCCGAGACTCATCAAGCCCTCGGATCGCTACCCCTTCCTGCTTCTCCACGTGGGCACAAATGATACTGCCAAGAATGACATTGAGCGTATCACTGCAGACTACGTGGCTCTGGGAAGAAGGATAAAGGAGTTTGAGGCACAAGTGGTGTTCTCATCTATCCTCCCTGTGGCAGGAAAAGGCCAGGGTAGAGACCGTCGAATCGTGGAAATCAACGAATGGCTACGCAGATGGTGTCGGAGAGAAGGGTTTGGATTCTTTGACAATGGGATGGTCTTCCAAGAAGAAGGATTGCTAGGCAGAGATGGGCTCCACCTCACGAAGAGAGGGAAGAGCATCTTTGCAAGCAGGCTGGCTAACCTAGTGAGGAGGGCTTTAAACTAGGTTCACCGGGGGAAGGAGACCAAAGCCCCGAGGTAAATGGGGATGTGGGATACCAGGAGGAAGCACAAGCAGGAGATTACAAGAGGGGAGGACTCCTCTCTCAGACCGAGACAAGCGGGACAATCAGCGGGTTATCTTAAGTGCCTATACACTAATGCAAGAAGCCTGGGGAACAAGCAGGGAGAACTAGAAGTCCTGGCACAGTCAGGGAATTATGATGTAATTGGAATAACAGAGACTTGGTGGGATAAGTCACATGATTGGAGTACTGTCATGGATGGATATAAACTGTTCAGGAAGGACAGGCAGGGCAGAAAAGGTGGGGGAGTTGCGTTGTACGTAAGAGAGCAGTATGACTGCTCAGAGCTCCAGTATGAAACTGCAGAAAAACCTGAGTGTCTCTGGATTAAATTTAGAAGTATGAACAACAAGGGTAATGTCGTGGTGGGAGTCTGCTACAGACCACCGGACCAGGGGGATGAGGTGGACGAGGCTTTCTTCCAGCAACTAACAGAAGTTGCTAGATCACAGGCCCTGGTTCTCATGGGTGACTTTAATCACCCCGATATCTGCTGGGAGAGCAATACAGCAGTGCACAGACAATCTAGGAAGTTTCTGGAAAATGTAGGGGACAATTTCCTGGTGCAAGTGCTGGAGGAACCAACTAGGGGAAAAGCTCTTCTTGACCTGCTGCTCACAAACAGGGAAGAAATAGTAGAGGAAGCAATAGTGGATGGGAACCTGGGAGGCAGTGACCATGAGATGGTCGAGTTCAGGATCCTGACACAAGGAAAAAGGGAAAGCAGTAGAACAGAGACTCTGGACTTCAGAAAAGCAGACTTCGACTCCCTCAGGGAACTGATGGGCAAGGTCCCCTGGGAGAATAACATGATGGGGAAAGGAGTCGAGGAAAGCTGGCTGTATTTCAAAGAAACCTTATTGAGGTTGCAGGAACAAACCATCCCGATGTGTAGGAAGAAAAGTAAATATGGCAGGTGACCAGCTTGGCTTAACAGTGAAATCCTTGCTCGTCTTAAACACAAAAGAACAGCTCACAAGAAGTGGAAGATTGAACAAATAACCAGGGAGGAGTATAAAAGTATTGTTCAGGCATGCAGGTGTGAAATCAGGAAGGCCAAATCACACTTGGAGTTGCAGCTAGCCGGAGATGTTAGGAGTAACAAGAAGGGTTTCTTTAGGTATGTTAGCAACAGGAAGTCAAGGAAAGTGTGGGCCCCTTGCTCAATGAGGGAGGGAACCTAGTGACAGAGGATGTGGAGAAAGCTAGTGTACTCAATGCTTTTTTTGCCTCTGTCTTCACAGAGAAGGTCAGCTCCCAGACAGCTGCACTCTGCAGCACGGTATGGGGAGGAGGTGACCAGCTCTCTGTGGAGAAAGAAGTAGTTCGGGGCTATTTAGGAAAGCTGGACGAGCACAAGTCCATGGGGCCGGATGCGCTGCATCCGAGGGTGCTAAAGGAGTTGGCCGATGAGATTGCAGAGCCATTGGCCATTATCTTAGAAAAATCATGGCGATCGGGCGAGGGCCCGGATGACTGGAAAAAAGCTAATGTAGTGCCCATCTTTAAAAAAGGGAAGAAGGAAGATCCAGGGAACTACAGGCCAGTCAGTCTCACCTCAGTCCCTGGAAAATCATGGAACAGGTCCTCAAGGAATCAATCCTGAACCACTTAAAGGAGGGGAAAGTGATCAGGAACAGTCAGCATGGATTCACCAAGGGCAAGTCATGCCTGACTAACCTAATTGCCTTCTATGACGAGATAACCGGCTCTGTGGATGAGGGGAAAGCAGTGGATGTACTATTTCTGGATTTTAGCAAAGCTTTTGATACAGTCTCCCACAGTATTCTTGCCAGCAAGTTAAAGAAGTCTGGGCTGGATGAATGGACGGTAAGGTGGATAGAAAACTGGCTAGATGGTCGGGCTCAACGGGTAGTGATCAATGGTTCCATGTCTAGTTGGCAGCCGGTATCAAGTGGAGTGCCCCAAGGGTCGGTGCTGGGGCCGGTTTTATTCAACATCTTCATTAACGATCTGGAGGATGGTGTGGACTGCACCCTTAGCAAGTTTGCAGATGACATTAAACTGGGAGGAGTGGTTGATACGCTGGAGGGTAGGGATAGGATACAGAGGGACCTAGACAAATTAGAGGATTGGGCCAAAAGAAATATGACGAGGTTCAACAAGGACAAGTGCAGAGTCCTGCACTTAGGACGGAAGAATCCCATGCACTGCTACAGACTAGGGACCGAATGGCTGGGTAGAAGTTCTGCAGAAAAGGACCTAGGGGTTACGGTGGACGAAAAGCTGAATATGAGTCAACAGTGTGCCCTTGTTGCCAAGAAGGCTAATGGCATTTTGGGTTGTATAAATAGGGGCATTTCCAGCAGATCAAGGGATGTGATCATTCCCCTCTACTCAGCACTGGTGAGGCCTCACCAGTTTTGGGCCCCACACTACAAGAAGGATGTGGATAAATTGGAGAGAGTCCAGCGGAGGGCAACAAAAATGATTAGGGGTCTGGAGCACATGACTTATGAGGAGAGGCTGAGGGAACTGGGATTGTTTAGTCTGCAGAAGAGAAGAATGAGGGGGGATTTGATAGCTGCTTTCAACTACCTGAAAGGGGGTTCCAAAGAGGATGGATCTAGAGTGTTCTCATTGGTAGAAGATGACAGAACAAGGAGTAATGATCTCATGTTGCAGAGGGGGAGGTTTAGGTTGGATATTAGGAAAAACTTTTTCACTAGTAGGGTGGTGAAGAACTGGAATGGGTTACCTATGGAGGTGGTGGAATCTCCTTCCTTAGAGGTTTTTAAGATCAGGCTTGACAAAGCCCTGTCTGGGATTATTTAGTTGGGTTTGGTCCTGCTTTGAGCAGGGGGTTGGACTAGATGACCTCCTGAGGTCCCTTCCAACTCTGAGATTCTATGATTCTATGAATTCTTTTTCTTTATGAGAACTGGAGTTATCCATCCTTTTTTCCCCATCCAATTTAACATGAACATGGGCCTTAGGTTCTAGACCCATCCGTTCACTAACTGTAGGACATCGGTTCTAAAAGTGTTTGTAAACTCTTTTTGCCTTTTTATTTGAATTGGCTACTCTCTTCATTTTTGGCCACTTTGGAGACAGATTTTTTTTTTACAAAGTTGGAACAGTAGTTCCCAGTTGTTTTGCCATCAGGAGTTGTGCTGTATTATGCCCAGTAGCTGCTATTAGTGTCGATTTGTGATTCAGAAGAGCAAAGACTGGATCTTCCCACCTTAGGATTTTCTAAACTGTCTGTACAATTGTCTCAATCTCTCTATTCACTTGTGGGTAATGCAGACTTCTACAAATATGACAAAAACATATTCTTTTTGGAATGACTCAAATTCTTCTGCAGTGAATTATGGTCCATTCTCCATCACTAATTGTTTTTTAATACCGAAGTGAGCAAAAGTGAACTTCAGTTTCTCAATTACACTGCAATATGTTATGTCTTTCAAGTACATTATTTATATCTACCTTGAAAAATAGTCTGCAGTTACCATGTAATGATGCCTGTTAGAATATAGATATTCAGGCCTGTCTATAAAGGCCTGTACTATAGGAGCGTTGGTGTATTTTTATCACTTAGCTAGTTACAGGGATATAAAAACAAAGAATCAAAATCACAGTCCACCAGTGTATGGACCTTCTCTCATAGAATCATAGAATCATAGAACTTAAGATCAGAAGGGACCATTATGATCATCTAGTCTGACGTCCCGCAAGTTGCAGGTCACAAAAGCTGACCCACCCACTGCTGAAATAATTCTCTCTCTTGACTCAGCTGTTGAAGTCCCCAAATCCTGATTTAAAGACTTCAAGTATCAGATAATCCTCCAGCAAGCGACCCCTGCCCCATGCTGCGGAGGAAGGCGAAAAACTCTCACTATGATAGTCTGAGGCCTTGTTCTTAGGCTAAGGCCTTTGGCTAAGCAGCAGGGGCAGCCAAAAGCTGGGAAGCCTATGGTCACGTCCTCACATCCCAGACCAGTCACACTGAAATAAGGTGCTATTGGGCTGATAGTGCACATCACCACCAGATAAAGAAACGGATCTTAAGATGGTTAAAGAAAATTTATTTTGATAGTATCCTGTCTGGCAAAAAATCACTTATCAATGGTTGTGGTTGTGATACCCTCATTTCTGTATTGTTTTATGTTTATGGCCATAACTTTTCTATTGTTAATCTGTCTGGTTCGCTAATTGTTTCTGCCTGCTCTATAAATAGCTTTGCTATGTGTAAGTTAATTAGGGTAGTGGGATATAATTGGTTAGAGAATTATGTTACAATATGTTAGGATTGGTTAGTTAAATTTCAGTAGAATGATAGGTTAAGGTATAGCTGAGAATATTACTATATAAACTGGGGTCAAACAGGAGGTGTGTGTGGTTGACTTGGAATCATGTTTGCTAAGGAGGGAATAGGGAACGGGGAACAGGGACACAGGCAAGGCTCTGCGGCCTCAAAGCTGGGAAGGAGGACATGGGTAAATTCTCTGCAGCATCAGAGCTGAGAAGGGGAACACGGGGTAAACGCTCTGTGATGTCACAGCTTGGAAGGGAACACTGGGGAACAGACTCTGTCAGCATATAGAGATAAGCCCAACTGGTGTGAAGGGCTTCAGAATATGCTTGCTTGGAACTAACCCCAATAAACATCGCATTGCCTGCATTTCGGAGTTCTGGTCTTCTGCTTTCTGTCTACATGACAAGAACCAGGGGAGAAGGTAAAGGAAAAGCCCTCTAACAATGCTCTCTGAATCTGCATAACTCTGCAGATAGGGTCTTCCAAGGTCTCTCTGGCAGGGGTGTTTGTAAGCGGTATAGTTCAGCATTGTCTCTTAGGTTGATTTGAACTGGATCTCTTTTCATAGGTCCAATATCACTAAGTCCTCCATCAAGTTCTTCTACCTTTCTCATGAGGCCCATCCTGGCTGCCATGCTGCAGCTGAGAAGGTTGTTGATCTTTGATCCTTTGATCACATGCATTCTGAATGCAAAGTTTTGGCTTTGCAAGTTGTTTCTGTGGTGAACAGGCCCATGGAGTTCAGATACCTCCAGGGTTAGTCACACATGTGTAAGCGGATTTCAGCTCTCAGGAGGAGTTGAAGAGGATTGTAAGTCCCTTCTGAGATGACAGTGACTTCAGCTCCTGCATCAATTTTAAAAGTCAATAGTCTTGCCATGAACATTTCATTATCCAGGTAGGTTCTGTGTCATCACAAGTGATAGATCTCAGAAACAATGGTTCTTGATCGTCAGTAATATCAGTCAACTCCCTGATTGCTTTGGTATGGCAATCAGCTGCAAAATGTCCATATTTCATGCATGTATTACACTGTGTTCCTGTGGCTTGACATGCATTGTCTCTTGGGGTATGTTTTTTTTCCACACCTTGTACATGTAGGCTGAAATTTGTCCCTCTTAGCCTTAGAATTCTCTCTTCTTGCCTCAGGGGTCTTATGGTAATGAATTGTGGCACTCATGCTGCATCTGTTAGCAGCGTCTATGACAGTTTGTTTTTCAAGTTTGATAATTTGCTCTTCCTTTTGCTGTCTCACCAGCTCAGACTGCTTTGCTTTCTGTATAGTTCTGGCTAGGGTTAAATCACTGTAGCTGCTGTGAAAGAATTTTATTTGTTAACCAAATAACCAGACTGTCTCTGATATTTTCATGTTTTGCATTCCCAAAATCACAGTTTTCAGCAAATGTATGCAGAACTCTTATGAAGCATTCAGCATTATCCTCTGGTGAAAACAAGCTCTTTAAAAAAAACACATTTCTCTGAGGTAGAAAGTATGTCTCATAGTTAGAGCCCTTTCATAGTCATCTTTGTACCCATCATCAGCAATGTCAAAAGATTTAAAGATATGATCTGCCTTCTTCCCCATAACATAGATTAAAGAAGATACCTACATACCTTCCGTTTCTTTGTGCACCTTAGTAGCAATGTGAAATCTTGCAAAATATTGCTTCCAGTCTGTCCATTGTGAACGTTTATCAAAGCTGAAGGTCTCTAGGGCATTGAAAGTGGTATGTTGATGAGATCCTGCAACCTTTGTTGCTTTGTTCCTTCTGTTTGCAATCTTTGATGCTGTTTTCTTCTTAGATTACTCCAGACACTATGTCATGTTTCTCTGTCTCAGATATGGACTGGTCACAGAAATTGCTTATACACCTTAGATGGGTTCACCATAAGATCCTTTAATGCTCTGCCAGGTATGGCTGACGGTCATTTCAATAAGGTATTTTACATACAAAGCTACCTCGTGGCTGAACAGTAGCATTCCATGTACATCTCGTGCTTTTGCTGCCCCACATATCTCTGGTGTTTTGAACCCCATGTGCCTCTATTGCCCCATAATGCCCCTATGTGCTTTTGATATCACCCCCATTCCCTATGTGCTCTATGAACCCCCCTCTCCCTCCCTCATGTGTATTTGGCCACTCCATCTCCACCACTGAGCGTCTAGGTCTTGGCTCCCCCTTCTACCTCAGAGTCTTCTGAGAGGAGCCCTGATAGCTTCCCCTTCTGTCTCCAGGGGTGTCCATCTGCCTCCCATCCATTGAATAAGAGACAAAACATGCCAGGATCTCCAGAGACAGGGACTCAGCCTCTGCTAACAAGAAGGACACAACCCTGCTCACACACTAACCCAAGTCAGCTTCAGTGCCACCAACCTGCTGGAACTCTCTGCATTCTCTTTCTCTCTGCCATCAGATTCCCAAGACTGGGAGCCAGAGACATGAGGTGGAAACCACAGGGGTCAGAAGACACTGTGGGAGGTCAGAGGTGCATGGAACAGTGTGTGTGTTTGTGTGTGTGGGGGGGGGGGAGTGTCAGATGCTCATGGGGGCTCACAGACATGGAGAAGTGTGGGGGAAAGTCAGAGGCTCATGGGGGCTGAGACACATGAAAGGATCAGAGCTCAACCCTCCTTGATCATTTCAGATGGCTGGGGATAGGGTGATCTCTGGTCCTTACAAGGAATGTGACTAGGGAGAGGTGTTCATCCTCTGAGTGGCAGATGAGAAGGGTGCATGGGATCTATGTCTACTACTTCCTACCATCGCAGAATTGGTGAAGGTAGGAAGAATATCTGATTATATATGATGGGAGTGAGGATTAGGGGCAGAAGGCAGAGTTAAGGCTGGTGTATTCTGCACATCAACATAGTGTTAAATGAAGCTTTAATAAGTGGAATAACATAAGGAATAATCACTTCCTACCTTATAGGTCTCTTTTTAGATTGACCTAAACAAAAACAAAAGGAAAGGTTATCAAAAAAACCTCTTCACATCATCATGAGAGTAAAAAAATGAACAGGCACACATTGCAATCAGCTCTCCGTGTAGCACTTTGCTCCATGCTGCCTCTGTTCCCATTGAAATCAATGGCAAAGATCACATTAATATCAATGGAAACAGGGTGAGATTGTAATTTCCAACCATAGTTTGGCTTTTTTTAAATCTATATAGTACACATTTCAATCCCTACTTGTTATCTGGATTAGTCTATAGGAGAGAGATTTTTCCAAAGCAGAAATGGGATTTGGGCTCCCATTGACTTTCATGGGGTGCCTAACTTTCATTTGTGCCTTTGAAAAATCTCCCCTCTGGCATTCTTACATCCTGAGATGTTGCCTGGAAAACAGTTTCAGTGTTATTCGTTGTAGCACCAATCTGGCAGAACAAAAATAATATATTAGAATAGTTGTGTTCAGCAGATTTCCCATTTTAGATAAGTTATACATTCACTAGAATTGGTTAAACAATGCTTAGTTACATATCTAGTCACTTTTTTTATTGTTACCAAATTGTCTGTGGACTGACTCTATTTCTTTGAATATTCTATTTGTAAGCATTCATCAAAGAGTTGGTTGCATAATTTTCAATCTATGTTTCTTTTAGCTAATTATTTGCAGTATGTGGTTGGTCTACTAAATCATATACTATTGTATATGCTCTCTGGTTAGATGTCGGGAACAGTTAACTGAATGTTCATGTAAATAATCGTTTGTGCTAAATCAAATACAGCTTTCAGGATTTACAAACATTTTCAGGAATACCCAGATGTTTCTGGAATTCACCCAATATTTTTTTTAAGACCCATAAATCTAAGTGAACCAAACATGGCTCTCTTACTCATAAATCTGATTTGTCTACTATTCAGCCATACTGGAGCCCATATCACAAGGCCTTTACTGCTCATGTTATTCATGCTAGCTAGATTGAAGCTGGCACAGGTATGCCTATCCAATGACACATTAATTTGCTGAATAGACATACCCTAAAGGGTTAGTATGTGGCAAGCTAGGGTTAAATCTACTGCGCTCTAGCCTGCTGTGCACTCACTGCCAAGTGAACCCTGCTGTCAGGCATTAAAAGTCCCCCAGTGCACTTTGATTTATTTCCATTTCAATGTAGGACAGATCAGAGTGCACTCCAGAACTTTTAGTGAATGAAAGCAGGGCCCACAAGGACAGTGAGTGCACAGCAGGCTAGTGTGAGGTATCCATCCCAGCTTGTCATGCAGTAAGTGTTCATAAAGACAAGCCCTGAGAGATGCACTTACATATAAAAGGCAAGTTGTTCAACTGGGATGACCTGGCATAGCTTCACTGTCTTTAAAGGAGCTGGCTGATATATCCCAGCTGGGGATCTGACCTAACTCCAATGGCCAGGGCTGATACACACCTGCTGTGGATCTGGCCCATTGACTCCAATGGAGCGATACAAAATTACACCAGCTGAAGCTCTGTCCCATTAGGTATAAAAACTTCAGAGTCACATATGGCTTTTTAGTGACTGTTTCTGAGCCTCTGTCTGTGCAGTTGTGAGCACTGATGAATGTTACTATTACCTTTTTTCACCATAAGAGAGCACACCACAACTAGAACCAGGAGCAAAGGAACTGAGATTCCCAATATTGCTGGAAGGGACAATCCTAGAAAAGAAATTGTTCATAAATCAGACTCATAGTAGGCAACAGAAAGACAAATAAATAAAGGAGAAGTAATTACAAAGGGAGCTGGGAGTGATCCCTATATTTAGCTTGAATAGCACTTTCCAATGCAAAGGATTTGTGCAGCCTTTTCTTTGAGAGGTTCCCACTATTTACAATAGGCCTTTGACATTCAGCAAGGGGAATCCCTTTAGGCTACAGAAGGGACTTTTCTTTGTCCCATGAAATTCCATTTTGATGTGACTGTTAATTGTTAAAATTGTCATTTCCCTTCTCTGCTTCCATTCTGAAGGAATCTGTTGTCAATGCCAAAAATCACTGAGCACTCTAAGGCTGGCACAGGCACAGGAAACTCCAGGGATACTGCTGGAGCAGCAGAGAGATCTGGCCAGGCCCAGTAACCCACGGTGCAAATGCCTGAACCCAACACATGGCCCCAGTGGCCCATATATTCCCCACTCCTGGAGCATCATGTGGTACAGGATCTCCACCAGCTCCTGGGCATGGAGAGAGAAAGACATACTAAGCTCCCCTAACTACTCCCTAGACCTATACAGAGTCCCAGTGATCAATCCCCACCTTCTCAGTGCAACACAGGGGGCAAGACCTCCCCAAACTGCAAGGGTGGAAGAGAGAGAGAGAGAGATGGAATCATCTTCTCCCCAACCACTCCCTGGAGTCAGTACCTGGACCCACAGCCCATCCATCAGACCCTCTGGAAAAGCAGCTTTCTGTAGCTGCCAATAAAGTTATTAACTTAGTCTCATAGCACAAGCAGAAGGATCTTATGCTGCGGTGCTGAAGGATCAATGCTCCAACCCTGCTATGATACATGGGGAGGGAGAGATTTACAGCTGAATAATAATCAAATTGGTTTTTACTTTAAAAAGAAAAGGCCTTATGAAATTACACACGCACACATGCGCATGTGCACGAATACACACATACACACACACACACATTTCCCCTTTCACATACACACACACACACATAAACTCCCCTCTGCCCACACACACACACACAAACTCCCTCCACCCCTCCACACACACTATGTAAAAAGAATGTTATTTAGGTTGTAAAGTCAAGCACTCAAAAGTTAGGTCTAGTGGGCACCATAACATAATTGAATTTCATGTGTCTCCTAGTAGAAGTTGTTGCAAACTCGAAGGGACCACACAGCCAAACACCCCACCTCAGAACATTCCTTCCATTGATCTGGGAGCAGAGGACCTGAAGACTGTGAGCTTCACAGTTTTGGGGATGGGGGGACAAAGCACCAATTTTACTTCATAACTAATACACTGAGGGGCCAAAAGGTGAGGTTAAAGTAGGCATCGGTCTAAGCAGCTCTAAATGCTGAAGGAGAACATAGATAATAAAACTCATTACCTTTAGCCGATTGCTGCTCTTTACAAGTACTGTGGCTGCAACCAGTTGCTTTTGCTGTGGAAGAGATGGAAATTGTTGCAATAATCTGAAATCCTTTCGTAAATCTGCTTTATAGCAATAGTGCTTAAAAAGGAAATACCTCTGGCCCACCTCTGAAATCATGAATGGGATAGAAATCTTCATTTAAATAGAAGCACCCAGAATTCTAGCCCTTAATGACTCTATATCTTAGTTCAGAGTCACTCCATATCTTGGAGACTTTGGGTAAAAATTCCAAAAGTGAAAAAGTGACTCTTTGACTTTCAGTGGGACTTGACCCCCAAGACCTGGATCCACAAAGGGACTTAGGTATCTAGAAAATCAGAGGAAGAACAATGGGATCCCTCAGCTGGAAGTTATTGGACTTGCTGAAGGAATTAATGAGTGAGATTGTCTGCCCTGTGTGATGACAGCAGGTCAGATTAGATCATATGCCCCTTCTAGCCTTACATTCTATTAATCTCTTGACTAAATCCCTGATTCCCTTTATAACTCTTCCAGACTTCAGTAAAACTCCACACAGATGGTAGGGTCTGCCAGAACAAATTGCTGGATAGGTGTGTAAGTGGGTGCTGGTATTATGTTGTCACTTTTCAGAGGAGGACTAAACATTAAGAAAAGCTTTTATATATAAAAATGATAGTTTTAAAAATGACACTTCTAAACAAAGTTAATGTTGTGGAAACAATTATTTTTCTTGTTTGTATTATACCTAATAATAGAGAATGTTCCAATAAATAGGATATGTTAGTGTCTCACCTGTCACATTCAGGTACTGGGGAGCACTTAGAAAAGAACGGTACTCCTGGTTATGGGTGTCCTTATGCTCATACAAACAGGTAAATCTTCCTGAACTGCTAGTGGATACTTCATAGTGTAGGTCATATGCAAATTTGTTCTCCTGCATTGGTAGGACTGCAAGATCCGTTATGTCCTTACAGAAAATAACACGGGTGATATGAGAGAAAACTGGTACTTTGCATTTAACCACAACTGTTTCCCCTTCATGACTGGTTTTCTTGTCCAGAAATATCTGAGGAGCAGAGAGAGAGCCTGAGGGAAGAAAATAAATACATCAAACACATTGAGCCAGTTGCATTCCTCATGTGGCTATTGACTTAACTGGAGTTCCTCAGATACGGTATGTATTTTTCCCAATATATCACTCTGAGCTCAGTGCAAATGGATGCAAATTTCAGTGGTTGAGCAGAAAAGGAGACTGAAATAATGGTAGCATAAACTGAAGGAAACCTTGAGGACTAAAGCTTCTAATTAGAGCTGGCAGAACCAAAAAAATAGGAAAAAAAATGTTTCAGATTGACTCAAAACAAAGAAATTTCAACTTTTCAGCAAACGGAAAAATTGTGTTTAAAAAAAAATCTGGGTCACAGTAAATGTTTTGTTTACCTCAAATATTTCATTTAGTTTTTAAGTTTTTTGAAACTCTTTTAATTATTTAAAATAAAACTAAAGTAAATTTCAAAATGAAGTCATTTCAAATCAAATTATTTTGTGTTCAAAATATCGAAACAAAATGTCTTTATAGAGTCCATAAGTTTTTTTTTTAATTGAAACAATTCCATGACTTTGACATAAATTCACAGAATGTTTTGGTTCACCCAAATCTGCTTTTTCTGGCATAAAAATATGTCTAAAAAATTGTACCCAGCTACACTTCTAATTTTCCATACAGGCAATTGGAGCAGCCTTTTGCAAAAGTCACCCATCCAACTAGTTCCCTCCCTTCTTTACACTTGCCTCTTAATGTAATGGTTGAGAGATGCAGATGGCAATCAGGGCTGGCTTCAGTGTTTTTGCCGCCCCAAGCGGCGAAAAAAAAAAAGCCGTGATCGGCGGCACTTCGATGGCAGCTCTACCACCACCGCTTCGTTCTTCGGTGGCAATTCGGTGGCAGGTCCTTCCCTCCGAGAGGTATTGAGCGATCTGCTGCCAAATTGCTGCCAAAGAGCTGGACGTGCCGCCCCTTGGCCTGGAACTGTTGTTGTTAAAACCAGACTTTCATTAAACAGAAGGTAAAAAGAGAGTGATAGGAAGAGAAGAAATAAGGTGGGAAAGGAAAAGGACACACAAAGGAGTGGTTGACAGCAGATACCCAAAAGTTACATCACAAGTGATGTTTGGAATTTAGTCAAAATAAGTAGAGGTGATGTCATCAGCTCACTTACTGGCCTGGTCTGGTCCGGACATCTTTCAGGATCAGCACAGTGAGGGCCCAATAGTGTCATGAGATAGTGTAGGGGGAGCTGCCATAATAGTGAAGCTCTTTTCCTCCGGTCCACCAGTCTCCCAGCAATCCTTTTTTTTTCACTCCAAAGTCTCTTTTTAAGGCCCCGCTCAAAGAGATTTCTACACTGTCCTTGAGCTATGTCAGTAGGCCTTTTTGTTTGAATGAATGGAGTTTTTCTGTCTCCCTTTTGGACGTTTCTTCATCAACATTGGTTGTCATAGGTGATTGGACTTTTACCCACTTTCCCACAGTTGAGCTCACAGTTGGAGTAGGCCTGTCAGGCTTAATTATTACAACAGCCCTGGATATACCTCAACCCCCATTAAAATCAATGGGAGATGAAGACAACCACATAAAAAAGGTGTGATCCAATACCCACTGAGATCAGTGGAGAGACTTCCCTTGACCTCAGTAATCATTAGATCAGGCTCCAAATGAATTAATAATAAGAGTACGGTTCTACTTCTTTTTAAACCAGTGTCAAATGGTTATAAACCAGCCATCAACAAGTTTAGGCTTGAAATTAGGTGAAGATTTCTAACCATCAGAAGAGTGAAGTTCTGGAACAACCTTCACAGGTAGTGGGGGCAAAAAAATCTAACTGGCTTGAAGACTGAGCTTGATAAGTTTATGGAGGGGATGATATGATGGAGGGAGGGAGGGATAGTTCAGTGGTTTGAGCATTGGCCTGCTAAACCCAGAGTTGTGAATTCAATCCTTGAGGGGCCATTTAGGGATCTGGGGCAAAAATCTGTGGGGATTGGTCCTGCTTTGAGCAGGGGGTTGGACTAGATGATCTCCTGAGGTCCCTTCCCAACCTGATAGTCTATGACTGCTTATAATGGCATGTAGCTCATCTGCAGCCACTAGCAGTAGATATCTCCAACAGCCACTGATGAGACACTAGTTAATGAGGGTTCTGATTTACTACAGAGAATTCTTTCCCAGGTGCCTGGCTGGTGGATCTTTTCCACTTGCTCAGGGTACAATTGATCACCATATTTGGGATCAGGAAGTAATTTTTCTCCAGGTTAGACTGGCAGAGACCCTGAGGGTTTTTTTGCCTTCCTCTGCAGAATGGGGCATGGACCACTTGTAAACTAGTGTAAATGATGGATTCTCTGTAACTTGAAGTCTTTAAATCATGATTTGAGGACTTCAGTAATGCAGCCAGAGGCTATGGTGTCATAAACAGATAGTTAAGGGTTAATGCCTCTTTTACCTGTAAAGGGTTAAAAAGTTCACCTAGCCTAGCTGACACCTGACCAGAGGAACCAATGGGGGAACAAGATGTTTCAAAAGGAAGGAGGGAAGTTTTCCTTTGTTCAGATTCTCAGTTTCAGCCAGAGTGGAAAAGATCAAGGAACCAGCCTCTTATCAGAGTAGTAAGTTTAGAAAGGAATAAATAGGTTTATGTTTATTTCTTTGTAACCTGTCTTGTGCAATTAGAGGTAGAATCAAATTGGGTATTGGGGTATTTTCATTGGTGTACTAAGTTTTTTCCCAGGGGAACATCCTCTGTGTTTTGAATCTGTTGTCTGTGAGAGTAGCTGGTATGCTAATCTCTCCCAGAGGGTTTTCTTTTAACTTTCTTTTCTTTAATTAAAAGCCTTTTTCTTAATACCTGATTGATTTTTCCTTGTTTTTTAGATCCAAGGGGGTTGGATCTGGATCCACCAGGAGTTGGTGGGAGAAAGGAGGGGGGATGGTTAATTTCTCCTTGTTTTAAGATCCAAGGGGTTTGGATCTGTGTTTACCAGGAAGTTGGTGGGGGAGTCTCTCAAGGCTACCCAGGGAGGGGAAGGTTTTTTTGGGGGAAAGGGAGTGATTCAGATACTCAGAAATTCTGAATGGTGGCAGCGATACCAGATCTAAGCTGGTAATTAAGCTTAGAAGTGTCCATGCAGGTCCCCACATCTGTACCCTAAAGTTCAGAGTGGGGAAGGAACCTTGACAGGCCACTTGTAAACTAGTGTAAATGATGGATTCTCTGTAACTTGCAGTCTTTAAATCATGATTTGAGGACTTCAGTAATGCAGCCAGAGGCTATGGGTCTATTGCAGGAGTGGTTGGGTGAGGTTCAGTGGCCTGCAATGTGCGGAAGGACAGACTAGATGATCATGATGGTCCCTTCTGGCCGTAAGTCTATGAGTCTATGAGATGGAACAAAATCAAGCCTGATTTTAATAGCAGATTTGTCTTAGAAATGTTACAAAAAGATAATTCTCCACTTAACCTGGCTCATTATTTAGTTATATTTTCAAAACTGTATTGAACTTGAGAAAGCTTCTCTCTCTTACTGACAGCAGTTGGTCCAATAAAAGATATTACCACACCCGCCCTATCACTTGAAGTTGAGAATGATTTAAGGAGTTAATTATATATATATATAATTTGCATGCAAGCACATGTCATAGTCTATCACTGTTTTGAAACCTTTGAGATCTAAAATGGTCGTCCATCTGAGTCTATCTACGTGCAGTTAGCATTTCCCTACTGTACTGAAGCAAAGAATGCAGTTGGGAAAAATAGCCACCGCAGAAGTGTAACCACAGCAATAGTTTCTGAGGTAAGTTGTTCATTTAAAACTTAAATATTTCAGTCATTTAAAACTGTGAGTAATTTTCCTAAGTGAAAACTCATATATAATCTCATTTTAAAAATCAGAGTCAATAAAAGCATGTCTGATTCCTGCTCTATACAAATCCTGAAAGGCTGCTAGTGAAAGCTTCCATGATGCAGAACTGGGATAGAGTCTTGTAATTAAATATTACTAAATAAAAATAATTAATGTCTCCAAAATCTATTAAACTCTTTCAAATGTTCTATGTAGGATTAAATCCAAGACAAAGATCATAGTTTTTCCTTTTAATTTTTTTAATTAACCCTTTTTTTAGCTGCTTCTGATTGTAATTTATATGTCACTAGTGCTGGGTAAATAACATTCAGTGATATGCTACTTTACAAATTTGACCCCTTTTTCCTCAAATTAATTATTCACCAGGTACATTTTTACATTATTCAAAAGTTCTACATCTGATCAAAAGCTCTTCAGCAATTATATTATTCAGTGAATATCAACAAATCAGTTGAATCCTTTCTTCTGCCGTTCAACTATTTCTACATAATTCCATGTTTCTTTTTCCTTTATATTTTCCAGAGCTAATTTCCAGCCTTTCAGAGAATCCAGTAAAGATTCTCCTCTCACATGGATTTTTCACTGGTGTATCTCTGTTGACTTGAGTGTATTTACAGCACAGTAAACAAAAGCAGAACCTGTATGTATATTTTTCCTGCCTTGTCTGTACATTTCTTTTCTGGTTATGTTTAGCTAAACACCCACCTGGAGAGTTGCAGATTTCTTGGCATGTAAGATGAACACCTTTTAAAATAAACATACAATAAATACATTTTAGTACAAAGAAATGCAAAAGGCCAGATTCTGGTCTTGGTAACACCAGTGTAAATCTAACACCCTCCAGGGATTTTGATCAACTCTCTTTAGATTAACATAAATGTAGATGAAAGCAGAATTTGGCACAGTTTGTACAGAAGTAATTTACTAATAGTCAGGGCACTGTCAGAACACTAGCTAAATGCACACTTGAATTTACACTTTGTTAAGAAATAACAACCTGAAAATCATGAGAGTTCATTTGGTACATTAAAACTTTTGGCCCGAAGAATGTAATTGGATGATGTAGGTTGACACTTCTGCCCACATGGGTCCCACTGAAGTAAATGGACTGCTCAGGTGCAGAGGTTTGCCCACCTGGACAAGTTTGCAGAATTTTTGCTTGCAGTGCAACTGCACAGTAAATAAGGTCAGGTAGCAATTCTCATTGGAGACTCTTTCTTAGTTGCTTGTAATTTCTCAGAAAAGTGGATCAGATCCCCAGGAGTTGTAAATCAGCATAGCTCCAATAACTTCAATGGAGTTACACCATTTTATATAAGCTGGTGATCTGGCCTTTCAAATTTAACATGTTTAGAGTTACCACCTGAAAAAGTAAACCAAGTCTAATTTGAAGGAAAGGCTTAGGATTTTAGAACTCTGAAGGTTCTATAATTATCTGTGAATATGTACAGTAGAAAGAATTTTGTTCAGTATTAAATGATCCTGAAACCTGTTGGTATTTGTGAACATTGCAAATCCATGGCTTCTCATATCTGAATACATGTACTTAAAATAACACCCCTAAGTACTGTGACAGTTACAGTCACCAGATCTACTTGTATGGAGCCCATTTGTTGAGGAGTTGCCTGCAGAGCTTTCTCCATAATGTCCCCACAGTTCTGGTATTAACTTCCCCAACAACTCAACCTTTCATGCTCCATGATTACAAGGTTTTTAAACCTCCTGAACATGGTAGGACAAGAACAAATGGGTATAAACTGTAGAAGGTTTGTAACCATCAGAGGGGCGAGGTTCTGGAACAGCCTCCCAATTCTGGTAGTGGGGAGAAACAAACTTAATTAGTTTTAAGAGAGAGGTGGACACATTTATAAATCTGATTGTATGCTGGGGTTGCTTGTGATGGTGTGGGACAGGGCTCAGCAGCCCTGGAGCTCACCTCTTATTTACATCGTATGTTAAAAAGCTCATGCTTCATGGTTTCAGCTGGGTTTAGTGTGTGGGTGCTGAGTGGTGTGGGTGGGCCAAAGGATTGGATGATCTCGTTGTCCCTTCTGGCCTTAAATTTCATAGTTCTTGTGTTACAATGTTTATTACTTTTCTTGGTCATGTGGGGACACTGTATTCAATGTGAGTGTTTCCAGTGACTTCAGAGAGTTTAGATTAGGACTATAGAGAGGAGTGGACCGAGGGATAGATTTGGGATAGTTATTTTACCTTGGCAGTTAGAGTGCATGTGTGTGTGAGACATACATTCACACAGAGAATGTAGACTACAATGACAAGGGGACAAGTTCAGCATTGCAATTCCTAACATTTAGGTGATTCTACTACCTAGTAGAATTCACAACCCCAAATTAAGCACCAAGGTTTCATATATAACGCATGGGGAGAGAGACAGATTGTGAGATCTGCCCCATAATACCCCTTATCCCATGATTAGGGAATTCCCCTTGAAGATGGCAGACCTGGGTTTAGGCTTCTGCTCTCCATTTGAGGTGGAGTGGGCATTTTAGTGTGTCTCCCACATCTTGGGTGAGTGCTCTGGCTAGTGGGCATAGGAGCATTCCATCAGCACCATCTCCTCCAGCTGTGGTTTGTGCAGAGCCTGAACCTGTAGGCATGCGCTTAGGGGGCCTCTGAGAACGCCTGTCAGATAAGCTAGGCATTTCCCACCCTACAAATTGCACTGGGGCTTAAGCACCATCAGGACTTAGGAGGATTTGTCCATATACTCTGCAGAAATGTAGATACCTAGGGGACTTCACTGGAAGACATGTGGGTGCTTGGTGACTTTCAGCACCTGCAGGGTTAGGTGGCATGTAAGCAGCAATTTTATGAATGTCAGTGCCACCTAAATGTTACTGAAAGGAGCAATTAGGCATCTAAGACCCCTTTGTGAATCTTGCTTTATACAGTTTGTCCACAAATTAATTTTGCAATCAATCAAAAATGCTATTGGAGTAATACAATAGTTTAATTGTGAAATTTCAGTTGCAAACAGTTAGAAAATTCAGATTTATTCTCCCCCGTTACACTCCTGGGTGAGCTTCTCAAAAACACTTAAGTGATTTTGGAGTTCAAGTCCCATTGACTTTCACTGGGTGCTATGCTCCTAAATCACTTGGGGATTTTAAGAATCCCACTCTCCTTCAGTAGAAGAGACACAATACTGGGCAATCACATACTACTTGGTAAATAATGAAATGGAATATAATAGAAAGGAATAGCACTCCCCCACTTCTCATCTTTTACTCTATTTTTAATTATAAGATTAATTATTTAGGCCTCTGTTGAAGTCAGTAGGGCTCTGTGCAGGTGTGGTTATCCTCTCACGCACAGTGAATTGAAAGACTGAATTTAAATTAGGGCCCAGTCCTGCAACTGTCAGGTGCAGGAGTCCACCTGCACAGAACTAGTTGCAGGATACAATGCAAAGCCTCCCATACTGTGTTATTTTTTACAAGCTATGGTCCCAAACTTATAATGGGGCAGGTGCATGGTTCCTACTGCATGGAGTTTACTGCAGAACTGGGGTAAACAATATGCTAAACTTACTCATGTGTCTACACACCCAAAAAATTGCAATTTCCAACCTTCCACTGCAGTTTAATTAGTGATGTTCAAAATAAGCAGTTATATTTGTTGCATGGATAGAGGTTTATTTTTCCACCACCAAATAAGTAAAGGGATCTTGCTAAAACTATCAAATAAAAGCTTTTCCTATAGCCTAAGCCCAAACATAGAACATGTCAGTTCAGAAGGAGTATTTTTATAAGAAATGCTGTATAAAGCATGTAAAAAAACCCACAAGTATTTTGTTTTTCACTGAATAATGAATATAATCTTAACTACTGTAAATTTTGCTAACATTAAAGTTCTTAGTCCTAATCCAATTAAACTGAATGGCTAAACTCATAATGACTGATAACAACATCACTAATTTTCCTAAAGAAAAAGAACCATAGTCAGTAGGCAACTTTGTGTAGCTATTATAATTAGGCAAAAAAAAATTTAACTAACTAACTAGCATTTATTTCTCTTACTTGACAACCAGTCCTCATCTAACTATTCATTGGAAATAATGTACCTGATCAATGTAGTCATTTTCTTCAAATCATTATACACATTTTTCCTCTTATTTCTGCACCTTTCAGTCATGATCCCAGTAAATCTGACCCGTCAGTTATTTATTCCCTAATAATGTTGGATAATCAAGAGATCACTTCTGTATTACAAATGAAGTTAGGCTATCAAACATTGTGAAAATATTAAATGAATAGGATTTTTAAAGTCAAGTTTTATAACTGCCAAAATATGCTCCCATTTCATAAACACAATGGACTAACATAGTCAAATTGTATTTAATATTTGTCAAATTGGTTTTATAAACAAAGGAAAGATCTAATTTACCACTCAGATTCATGGAAATAAGTGGAACTGCACCAGAATAAACCTGCTATAATAGAATGGAGGATTCAGTCCTAAATGTCTAAAGTAGAATTGTCATTAAAATGTTTCAGATTGAGTTAAGAAATACCTTCTAGGCTGTTTTGTCTCAAAACCAGACTATCCTTAAAATACTCACAGCAAAGCCAGAGTCCCAGTGACAGAATCATTAGAAGAATCCACGGTAACTGCTCGGTCTTGAAATTTTGCAGAGTCTTATGCTTCTGAGAGCGTAGACTAGAAAAGTCTGCTCTAAACTCAGTGGGCTTCATAGAACAGCAAACACGGCCATTCTGAACTGAGCTCCACGGTGCTCTTGGGCTTGCGCTGAGGTTTTTGCTCCTCAGGAGTCAGACAGCAGTCAGGTTGGTGTCACTCTGTCCTGCAGCTTGTCCTCTTTTACTGTGGGACAGCTGCTCTATGTCGCTGCTCTTCCTACAACGTGTTTATTCCACTCTCTGTACCAAACCTCCATCAAAAAATTATGTTATAAATTAAATGCAAAGGCTATATAAAAAAGTAAACTTGATCTGTATCATAAACAATTTTAATGAGTGATCTAATGATAGTTTAACATGCTGGATGGCCAAATAAATAGGAAAGGACGAATATCAGGAGATAAATATCTTTAATAGATGTTTCTCTTGGAGATCTCTGCTGTGTCAGACTCCCAAGCATGTTCCAGCAATGTCTGTCTGTTGAGACTGGAGTTGGCTCTTAGATAAGGTTGGACCTATTTTTCATCAATATTTTAATGAAAGTTTCTACAATCTTTTGTGTATCGCTGTATATAAACTGGGCCAGATCCCCAGCTACTGTAAATCAGCTTAAGTCCATTGAAGTCAACAGCCATAGGTTGATTTACACCAGATGGCATTTTGACCGATTTTATACAGTCTATAGCACTGAAAGCATGAAAAGACTATGGACTAGATTAACCACATTCAGAATGGGTGTCCAATGCAAGAAACTCAAGGATTTTAAGTCACAAACAAAGATTCTTTAAAGTTGGGTCTTTATTCGATGAAAGAATCACATCACACAGTTGTTATATCAGGTGTCACCATGCAGAGACTGTGAGGAGAAGGTCCCTTCCTTCCAGGCTGGAGTTACCTTTGTCATCTCCCGGGCAGCTGTCATACATTCTACCTGGCATTCCCACACTCCTTGTGGTGGGTGCCATAGTCATAGACTGGGCAGAGCATTGCAGCTGTCTCAGACAAAGGCAAACCTTTGGCTAGAGACACTGCCACCACCAGGCTCTGAAATGCCTGAGTCTCTGCAGAGGGTAGGGAAAGATCAAGGCTCTAGGACCTAGAAAATTGCCCTTCAGGTCAGCGGCTCTTGTCCTCCCCCTCTCCTCAGGTATTTGTTTACTGGAAATTGAAGTGAGATGAACAGTCTTATTGGGAAAATTATCATAGGACTTGCCGAAATGTGAACTTGCCTGGTGACTACAGTAGAACCTCAGAATTACCAACACCAATGTTACGAACTGACTGGTAGACCACACACCTAATTTGGAACCAGAAGTATGCAATCAGGCAGCAGCAAACATTTTTTTAAAAAGAGAAGCAAATAGAATACAGTACTAATCATAAACTACTAAAAAAAATAAAGAAAAGCTTTAACCAAAAAAAAAAAATGGACAAGCTAAGGAAACTTTCTGGGCTTGTTTCATTTAAATTAATATGCTTAAAAGCAGCATTTTTCTTCTGCATAGTAAAGTTTCAAAGCTGTATTATGTCAATGGTCCATTGTAAAGTTTTGAAAGAACAACCATAACATTTCCAAGGTGTTCATAACGCTGAGCTTCTACTATATGTTTCAAACTCTTAAAACACTGGAAAATATGGTTTGAAATAAAGTACTAGAAAATAGCCTCAGTATTTGTGGATATAGAGATAGAGCAAACATGTTTGTGTCCAGCTTGATTAAAAGTTCTTGTATATGAAAAAAAAATAATCAAAATCACTGGTTCAGAAATACAGGTGGGTTGATAGTTTTGTTAGGGAAGCATTGGTTCTGATGTACAATCATGCAGCTGGCACAAGGGGTCGTCAAGTGATTAAAGGTAGGTAGGTGCCTAATGATGTAGATGGGCAGCTGATGGGATTTTCAAAATTGTTTGGTGCCTAAATTCCACTGAAATTGATAGGCGTTATGCACCTAACCTGCTTAGGAATTTTTGAAAATCCCACTAGGTGCATATGTGCATCTTTAGGTGCCTAAAAACCTTTGAAAATCTAGCCCAAGATACTTGAAGAATAAAATACATGTTGACAACTTGGTTTAATGCAAATATTTAAGCCTTGTAGACAATTTCTAGCTTTCAGCATCTGTTTTCTTTGCTATTGTGGATCCAGGGCCTACCTCTTTAGCTTGCAGCTTTGATTCCAAGTTAGGGTTTGATTATCACAGGGGGTCACTTATTTACAATTATGATTTGTATTTGTAGGAGCTAGAGGAAGAAGAGGGAGCTGGTGTCACTGGGGAAGGGGGATGCATCGGGCAGAAGTCAACTCTAAGTGGGGGAGCAGGAGGTAGTGATAGTTGTGAAGTTTCTTCCTATATAGCCTCAATCCATCAATGAGCTTGATGCAGATGGATTCCAGCATCCACGCAGAACTCACTGTAAGATAAGGGCCTAAATGGAGACTGTGGAATGATTCTTTCAACTGGTACCAGAAACCCAGTATGGACTATGATTGCTAGCACTTTGAAGATGCAGACTTTCGGCAATGATCCCTATGCAAGTACACCAGATATTACCTCAAAGTGTACTTGACCGGAGGGTGCAGAAAAGAGAATTTTTCATGTAAAACTGTTTAAAAAAACTGAACTACCATCCAACAAGAGATTCTGATGTTTTGACATATGTTTTCTTCACAAAAAGGGATAAAAGTCAAATACTGATAATTCTTGTGGAATGAAAGTTTTGAAAAGCTTTTATTTGGAAATACTAAAACAAAAAATGTAAACATTTTTATTAAAATGTTTCATTTCAGAATGTTGGCACATTAGAAGCTTGATTTTAAAAAGTGTTTTGTTTATAATTTTCCTGCTGAAATACTGGGAAATGTTGTCAAAAATCAACATTTTGCCATGAAAAAATTAATGTTGATGAAACCCCCACACTTCATCAGGAATTTTTTTCACTCAACAAATTTCAACAGGCTCTAGTTTTAGATTTATAAGACATAAGAAAGTCTTTTGTCCTTAACCTGAAGGAGATCAGCTCTGTGGTAATCACATGGGAATAGTCAATGAGTAGTAAAAATGTGTAGTTTTTGTATCGAAAATCAAACTAGAACCTACCAAATAAAGTCTTTCTTCTTCTTCTTGAATACTGCATCCTTGTTTTTTCAGGTGGGAGACAAGGTGGGTGAGGTAATATCTTTTATTGAACCAACTTCTGTTGGAGAGAGAGACAAGCTTTCAAGCCCCACAGAGCTCTTTTTTCAGATGTCTTTAAGTGGGGACAGGTGGGACAAATATTTCAACCTAACAATTTGGGGAAAACTCTGTGGAATCTCGTATAGTGCACACTATCTAGCTCATACTTTTTCACACACTCCTCTCTCTCCTGCAGCAAGGAGTGACCAGTTCCAGTGTTTCCACCTGGTTTTCAAATGTGTTAATAAAGTTGCAATTCACAGGCATGTGAGAAAGAACCTGACATTTTTAGTCCTAGCCCCAGTCGCCTGATGTGGGCCATGGATACAAAGGTCACATGTCAAGCATCAATAGCCACCACACCAAATCATTTGCTGCTTTGGTGGGGGCCTTCCACTAGTCCTACTGTTCGGGCAGGTTGGGGCCTCCCTAGAGCACAGTTCTCCCTTAATTTGGGTCGGGATCTGTCCCAGAGGAGGAAACACGCAGATACCACCCAATCTGAATGCCAGATTGTGTGTGTGGAGTCCAACACTACCCCAGCAGAACCATAGAGGTGTGGCTACAAGCCCCATCCCCTTGGTGCTTACTTTTGGATCACACTTTCAAGATATTTTTCCCTCACACATCAGGCCTAGAAACTTGTTTTTCTTAAAATGAATGATTGTTATTTTTATTTGTAGGAGCCCCAGTCATGGCCCAGGACTCCATTGTGCTTGTGACATTCTGTGGTTCAACCCAGACCAGTAAGGGCTGTCTCACTGCCTACCGTGTAACTCTGGATGCCTCTGTGCTGTCTAGCTTTGGTTCAGAGCCCTGGCACCAGCAGCCTGCTCACAGCACAATAGTCTCACCTGGCTTCCACCAGCCTGGTTAGTCCTGGCAGAGTAATTCCAACATCCCTTCCAGTCCCAAGTTCTCCCCCAAAACATCTTTCTCTGCAGTGCACAGCAGCTCTTATTATAGCACCCACAAAACATTTCCCAGAGTGAAAGACCTGGGGTTTTGGGGGTGGGCCTTCAGTTCATCAGACAGGGTGAGCATTCGTGGGCCGAGGTCAGACCTTGTGGCCCTCATGGGCAGAGGTCCCCACCATTCTGTACCCTCTGTCTCTCTCATGGGGTGGAGGGTGCTCAGACTCAGAACAAGCTAGTCTGGGAGGGGTAGGCTGAGGATTCTCGCTAGATTCTCGCTAGAGAGGATCAAGGGAGACTATGCCAGGTTGGGTAAGACGCTCAAGGAAATCGAGGCTCAGGTGATTTTCAGTGGGATTCTACCTGTCCCTAGGGAAGGGCGCCAAAGGGGTGACAAGATCGTGACCATAAATAGTTGGCTGAGGGAGTGGTGTTACAAGGAGGGCTTTGGGATGTATGGGCACTGGGAGGCTTTCGGGGACAGAGAACTGTTCTCACGGGATGGGCTCCACCTGAGTAGGGAAGGAAGTAGAATTCTAGGAGGGAGGCTGGCTCATCTGATTAAACAAGCTTTAACCTAGACACTGGGGGGAGACGGTTGGGAGAGGTCCAGGGAGGGAAAACAACAGGATAACAACAGATATAACCAGAGGGGGAGGGTTAGGTATAAGGAAGAGGGGGGGACGGATACTAGACCGACAAGTCATACTGGTAGTACTGTGTCCCTACCAAGTTGGGTGAAAAGGGTGAGAGGAGCCAAACAGCAAAAATTAGGATGTTTGTTCACCAATGCGAGAAGCCTAGGTAACAAAATGGAGGAACTGGAGCTCCTGGTCCGAGAATTGAAACCGGATATCGTAGGAATAACTGAAACATGGTGGAACGGTAGCCATGACTGGAGTACAGGTATGGAAGGGTATGTGCTGTTTAGGAAAGACCGAAACAAAGGTAAAGGTGGGGGAGTAGCATTGTATGTCAATAATGAGGTGAAATGTAACGAAATAACTAGCAATGCAAATGATAATACGGAGTTTGTTTGGGCAATGGTGACATTGGGGAAGAAAACTACTAGAGCATCCCCTGGGATAGTGATTGGGGTGTGCTATAGACCGCCTGGATCTAGCCTGGATATGGATAGAGAGCTCTTTAATGTTTTTAAGGAGGTAAATACTAATAGGAACTGTGTGATCATGGGAGACTTTAACTTCCCGGATATAGATTGGGAAACAAATGCTAGTAATAATAATAGGGCTCAGCTTTTCCTAGACGTGATAGCTGATGAATTCCTTCATCAAGTAGTTGCTGAACCGACGAGGGGGGATGCCATTTTAGATCTGATTTTGGTGAGTAACGAGGACCTTGTTGAGGAAATAATTGTAGGGGACAACCTTGGCTTGAGTGACCATGAGCTAATTCGGTTCAAAATAAATGGAAGGATAAACAAAATTGCATCTGAGACTAAGGTTTACGATTTAAAAAGGGCTAACTTTATTAAATTAAGGCGACTAGTTAGGGAAGTGGACTGGACTAACATATTTAGGGATCTAAAGGCGGAAGACGCCTGGGGTTACTTCAGGTTGAAGTTGCAGGAGCTGTCAGAGGCCTGTATCCCGAGAAAGGGAAAACGGTTCGTAGGTAGCAGTTTTAGACCGAGCTGGATGAGCAAGCATCTCAGAGGGGTGATTAAGAAAAAACAGAAAGCGTACAAGGACTGGAAAATGGGAGGGATCAGCAAAGAAACCTACCTTATTGAGGTCAGAGGGTGTAGGGAAGCAGTGAGAAGGGAATTAAAACCAATAGCAAAAGGTTTTTTAGCCATATAAATAGGAAGAAAACCAAGAAGGAAGAAGTGGGACCGCTTAAAACTTTAGACGGAGTGGAGATTAGGGATAATCTTGGCATGGCACAATATCTAAACGAATATTTTGCCTCGGTCTTTAATGAGGCTAATGAAGGGCTAAGGAATAGTGGTAGAGGGACTGATGGGAATGAAGATATGGGGGTACACATTACGGTATCTGAGGTAGAAGCCAAACTGGAACAGCTTAACGGAAGTAAATCGGGGGGCCCGGATAATCTTCATCCTAGAATATTAAGGGAATTGGTGAGTGAAATTGCAAGCCCGTTAGCGATGATTTTTAATAAATCTCTAAACTTGGGGATTGTACCATTCGACTGGAGATTAGCTAATATAGTTCCTATATTCAAGAAGGGGAAAAAAAGTGACCCAGGTAACTACAGGCCTGTTAGTTTAACATCTGTAGTATGCAAAGTCATGGAAAAAATTATAAAGGAGAGAGTGGTTACGGACCTTGAGGCTGATGGCAACTGGGACAAATTACAGCAAGGTTTTACGAAAGGTAGATCGTGTCAAACCAACCTGATCTCCTTCTTTGAGAAAGTAACAGATTTTTTAGACAAGGGAAATGCGGTGGACCTAATATATCTTGATTTCAGTAAGGCGTTTGATACGGTACCGCATGAGGAATTACTGGTTAAATTGGAAAAGATGGGGATCGAAATGAAAATCCAGAGGTGGATAAGGAGCTGGTTAAAGGGGAGACTGCAGAGGGTCGTATTGAAGGGTGATCTGTCGGGTTGGAGGGGGGTTACCAGTGGAGTTCCTCAAGGTTCGGTTTTGGGTCCGATTTTATTTAATCTATTTATCGCTGACCTCGGAACCAAAAGTAGGAGTGGGCTGATAAAGTTTGCGGATGACACCAAGTTGGGAGGTATTGCCAATTCGGAAAAGGATCGGGATATCCTCCAGGGAGATTTGGATGACCTTGTAAACTGGAGTATTAGTAACAAGATGAAATTCAGTAATGAGAAGTGTAAGGTTATGCATTTAGGGATGACTAATAAGAATTTTAGTTATAAGCTGGGGACGCACCAGTTGGAAGTAACGGAGGAGGAGAAGGACCTAGGAGTCCTGGTTGATTGTAGGATGACTATGAGTAAGCAATGTGATGTGGCCGTTAAAAAAGCTAATGCGGTCTTGGGATGCATTAGGCGAGGTATTTCTAGTAGAGATAAGGAGGTGCTAGTCCCGTTATATAAGGCATTGGTAAGACCTCATTTGGAGTATTGTGTGCAGTTTTGGTCTCCCATGTTTAAGAAGGATGAATTCAAACTGGAACGAGTACAAAGAAGGGCCACTAGAATGATCCGAGGAATGGAAGGCCTGTCGTATGAAAGGAGACTTGAGGAGCTCGGTTTGTTTTCCTTAACCAAAAGAAGGACAAGAGGAGATATGATTGCACTCTTTAAATATATCAGAGGGATAAATACCAGGGAAGGAGAGGAATTATTTCAGCTCAGTGCTAATGTGGACACGAGGACAAACAGATATAAATTGTCAGTTAGGAAATTTAGGCTTGAAATTAGACGAAGGTTTCTAACCATGAGAGGAGTGCAATTCTGGAACAGCCTACTGAGGGAAACAGTGGGGGCGAAGGACCTCCATGACTTTAAGATTAAGCTAGATAAGTTTATGGAGGGGATGGTATGATAGGATAACGGGTTTAGTCAATAGGTCAATAACATGCCACACTGGTAATTAGTACAAAGGGTCAATGTTGGGATATTGTTAGCCCTTTCCAGAGGGTCTGGCTGGAGAGTCTTGCCCGCATGCTCGGGGTTCAGCTGATCGCCATATTTGGGGTTGTGAAGGAATTTTCCTCCAGGGTAGATTGGCAGTGGCCCTGAAGGTTTTTCGCCTTCCTCCGAAGCATGGGGCAGGGGTCGCTTGCTGGTGGATTATCTGCTACTTGAAGTCTCTAAATCACGATTTGGAGCATTCAACAGCAGAGTCAAGGGAGAGAATTAGTTCAGGAGTGGGTGGATCGGCTTATGTGGCCTGCATCTTGCAGGAGGTCAGACTAGATGATCATAATGGTCCCTTCTGATCTTGATTTCTATGATTCTATGATTCTATGATACTCCGAGTTACCAGTTATATAATAGGCAACAAAAAGTCCTGTGGCACCTTATAGACTAACAGATGTATTGAAGCATGAGCTTTCGTGGGTGAATACCCACTTCATCAGATGCATATAATGGAAATTTTCAGAGGCAGGTATAAATATGCAGGTTATATAATAGGATACCTGTAACTCCCACACAATTAAATGTCCGGTATAGGAGAATGTGGGTGATGGCCGGGTCGCATCCCTCCTCGTGCTAAAGGTGAATAAAAGTCACAGCAGTTGCTTGAAATCCACTCATGTGTTTGTCTTTATTTCACTGCTGTGTCTGCATCAATGTTTGTTTGGAGCTGCACTGGATGATTCCAGTTCAGAAAGTTTGTATTTGTTTATCTGATTTTTGTTAAGGCTTGTATACAATCCCTTCGGCTGTTCTTACATTCCATGACAGTGAAAAAATATTTTTGTCCATTGTAAGGAAACAAGGAAACATGTGTCCAGCCTTTTATTTTCTTCATTCACAAATCAAAATTGGCTGAACTCGCAAAACTAGGTATGTCCATAATCCTTATAGAGGAAAATGCCCAGAAGTTAATTTGAAAAACACTCCCCAGCCTCCGTGCTGGCTAAATCACTGACTGAAATATCATTTGTGAGTATGCCCAACAGCCCCTGATAAGAGATCATATCAGGTATTACGCTGATAAGAACAGATATTGAATGAATATTTAAGGCCATTGGGTCTTGCTCTCATCTTCTCATTTCTCCTTTGAGCCTGGGGAAACTGCACTGGCCAGGAGGGCAGAATTTACGTTTCATTATTATTTTATTTGGTTGCATTATACATTTTTTTGCAAAGCAAACTGGTGTGATGTTGGACAACACTTGCCTGTCACAATCTGCAAATACTGCACAGAAATGTAATAACTAATATTAGCTATTAGCTGTGCAATGGTTTTAAAATGATGCAATCCTGACTAACTGCATGGACACCATTTGATTTTATAGTCATACACATTCAGAGATGTGGGCTCAGAAAGCACAGGATGTGGCTAGAGTAAAATAAAAGGTGTATGAGAACAATGAAGAAACATGTTTCTCCCACGTCCACGTTTCCACAGACCCTCATGCTCTCGTGCTAACAACAGAGGAGATTATTTGATGTGCTGTACTGTCTTTATTTATTCTCTGAGAAACATCTATTTTCTTGTGGTCACTTTTTGAATTCACTTCCTAAAACATGTCTTGCCCTATATCTGTAAAACTTAGTTCCATTCCCTACACACAGATGTAGTAACATAATAGTCAATAAAAATAGATTAAAAAAAAAAAGTAACCATAAATTGTGGAACAAGCAAAAACACTAAAGTTCACTGCTCTCATCACTCTGGAGTTATTGTACCCCATTTCCCGTTGTTGTCTGTCAAAAGCTAATAGTAGCAGGTCCTGATTAAGCAAAGCACTTAATCCCTTGCTTAACTTTAACCCTGGGAGACATCACCTTGAATTGGAACCTAGAGAAAGAGTGTTCATACCATTTGTAAAGCTCTCAGAATAAATAGATTATTAAAGTGAGATTTTCAAAGGGGCCTATGGGAGTTAGGTACCCAGCTCCCACGGACTTTCAATAGGATTTAGGTACCTTAGAAAATCCCAGCAATAATATGTAATCTATGGTTTTCCTAAATACACTTTTGTGCTCTCACCCAGTATATTTTTTGTGGCTGTGCCTGAAATGTGGTTGGTTGGTTGGTTGGTTGGTTTGTGTCTCTAACCTGAATTGTAGAGTGGCTTGGGAAATGGAATTTTTTTACACTGATTTTTGTCTCCAATCAGGACAAAAAGTTGAAATATGTTAAAAAATTACAAAATTAAAAGTTGCTAATTTTTTTGTTCAAATTACATTTTCAAACCAAGTGTTTTTGCATGTAAAACTGAAAGGAAACATAAAAATGGGTCAGACCAATGGTCTGTCTAGCCCAGCATCCTGTCTTCCAACAGTGGCCAGTGCCAGGTGTTTCAGAGGAAATGAACAGAAGAGGGCAATTATCGAGTGATCCATCCCCTGTCAACCATGCCCAGCTTTTGACAGTCAGAGGCTAGGGACACACAGAGCATGAGGTTGCATCCCTGACATCTTAACTAATAGCCCTTGATGGACCTATCCTCCATACATTTATCCTAGTCTTGTTTTGAACCCCATTATAATTTTGGCCTTCACAACATCCCTTGGCAACAAGTTTCACAGGTTGACTGTGCACTGTATGAAGAAGTACTGCCTTTTGTTTATTGTAAACTTGTTGCCTATTAATTACTTTGGTTCTTGTGTTATTTGAATGTGCAAATAACACTTCTTTAGTCACTTTCTCTACACCAGTTATAGGCCCCTATCTTATTCCCCCTTAGTCATCTCTTTTATCTCTCCCAATATGCATGTTTTCCACACCCTTAATACTTTTTATTGCCCGTCTCTGTACCTTTCCTAAGTCTAATATATCTTTTTTGAGATGGGGCGACCAGAACTGCATGCATAATCACTTGAGTGTTGTAGCACTGCAGAGGAAATTAGATCTGAATGGTAAGGTCCCGAGTGAACTTCGTGTAGGTTTGTACTCACTTCCCTTCCTGGCCTAGAGGAGGTATCCTGGAGTGACGGAGAAGAAGCAAGAGGAGGAGTCACACACACCTTTAAAACATTCGGATTATGATGGGGAAACTTGATCTAAGAGGAAGAGAATTTTACAATGTACCCTACACATGCTCAGACTCAGGATTAGCCTTATCACTCCTGTGTTTGGGACCTGAGCTTTGTAAACTGCATCGTCCCAGAGGAGTGCTGCTGTCTTGTTGATGGACAGAGATGCAGTCTCTGGGTCTTGATTCACTGTTCTTTTTAAAGATCAGGACCAAGGTCTTGAACGGCCTATGGAAGTGAATCAGATAACAAGTTGAAAGTAAAAAAAAAAAGTTTTTTTTCCCTTGATGGTACCTGTTCATCTAGGCTTAGTGAAGATTGAAGTAAAATCCTAGGCTTTGAATTAGAAAGTAGTGGTGCTCAGAACAGTCATATGCACCCATACAACATAATCTTTCCCACACTTCTCCAATAAAATTGACTTACAGAAGTTATTAAAGGGTCATCACGGCCCTGCACCATTTTCTTGTGTTTCCTGGCAGAGGAGCTCTGTGGACAGAAATTGTCTTTCTGTGGTATTGATGGGCAGAGAATTTCATTGTCTTTAATGGGCCTGTGACTTCTTCATAGTGTTTCCCCTTTATGATCAGCGAAACTTTAGTCTTGGTCTAGTTACATTTATACCCGAAAAAGCCAGTATAATTTAGAAGTAAACCCATCCAAGTATACTATACTATGATGTGCTATACACTGTGTGTTCAGTTTTTAATTTGATGTTTTATGTATTTTTTAATAAGCTGGATCCAAATGCACACATTTGTAGACACAAATTATTTTGATTTTATACAAACTTTCATTGATGGAAGGAGTCATGGTATTCAAAAATGCACATTTTATTTAGTATTTGTAATACTACAACATGCCCAGTCCATGTAGACCAAATGTATATATAATTTGTCATTTCTGCAACTCTTTCCAAATTACAAGAAACTTTTCCAACATCCTCTACCTCCTTATTTAATGATGTGTGGATACCATAGAAAAGCTACCAACCCGCTGCATTTAGCTTCTCAATGTGATGCCTTTATAGAATTTCCCAGGCAGTTTTAATAAGTCCTAAACAAAACACATCAGTCGCTTTAAATTAAGGCTAGTAAGTAAGGCAAGACTTGTGCAAACTGCATTCCAAAGACAATTACATTTGAAGCTTGAGAATTATCATTTAAGAGTGTGAACAGAGATTCCTATTATACTGCAGCAGATATATTAAACAAAACAATGCATGTCTACCAATTTACAGAATCATTTTAGTTCAGAGCAGAAGAACAAAGCACATGAGCTGGAGCTGGAAAAGTGATTAGCAGCTCTAATGAGAAATTCTTTGGGGCCCAAATGTGCACTATCTTACATGGAGTTGCGTTGAGTGTAAATCAACCAATGTTGGCCAGAAAGAACAGTTCTACTCTGAAAAGTGACTAAGCAGACTGAGTGCCTACTTATTCCATAGATCTTTTCTACTGTGTGAATCTGAGCCCGATTTACTGGTTTTATGACAATAAGTTTTACTGCTGTTTGTGCCTATTAATACTCTAGAGCTAAAACAGCTTGGACAGAAAACTGGAGTTAACTTGGCATCACACCTCAACAACAGAATGATAACAGAGCAGCAGGGCCAAATTCTGTCCTTATTTTTCACTTGTACAACCCCACTGAACTCAAAGGAGTTGCATAGGTGAAAAACTGTAAAGAGTGAGGCAAAAGTGGGAAAAGCCAAAAAATACAGATAGGAATATTTATGATGACATCAAATAATAGGATTAGTCTGATGATTCTTGTAAAAACAGGAAGTAACATGCTAAACTGTGTTTCAGATAGAGCTGGTTGAAGTTTTTCAATTGAAAGATTCTCACTGAAAAGTAAAATTTCATCACATCTGAACATTTAGTTTAGTTGTATATTCAAAACATTTTGCCAGGTGGATGAAGAGTGGGGGCAGGAAAAGCAGTATCTGTTACATGGGAAAAATAAAACTGTAAGAAAAAAAAATTGTAACTTCCATAGAAGGTTATTTTTTTTAAACATAAAAATATCCATTGTTCAGAAATAAGTTTTTTGATCATTTATCTTCATTTACAGCCCTACTAAAATACACATAGATAAGTTCATTCCATACGGTGTCCCAGTGATGAGTACAAATGATAGCAATGCTTTCCCCACAGTGGTATCTTGTGTGAAGCCACAGGGCGTTTTCCCAGCTGACAAATAGAGAGGCAGATCCGTCTAAAGAAAACTAGTTGCAATTAATGCTTGATATGCTCAGTGATGAGGAACGTAATTCATCTTCTCCCTAGGGAGGAAACAAACAGCTGAGTAGGACACAAAGTGATTGGTAAACTGCAGAATATAACATGATGCAGGGGGGAAATGCACAAGAGATTGCTTTAGTGTTCTGAGGCTGCCCCCCTCCCCCATTGTCCTATGGTTTGTTAAGTATGAATGAACCTCACCCGATCATACATCACAGCTGGGAAATGGAAAATGAAAATCCCTCAGGTCTCAAGGCAGCAGAGGCCCTTGGCTCACTTCTGATTTTCAGTGCCAGGAGATAGCCATAGAGTTTCTTGTAGTTCACCAGTATTATGTTCACCTATCAATATTTGCCCAGTAGCTGACCACTGATAGCAAAAAATATGTACTCAAATTTCAGAGGAGGGAGGGCTATGTCAACTCTACAAAATGTTCTGGTCCCATAAGCAAAACACTAAGGTTTTGCAATTTTGCTTTAGCAATTGATATTTTATATTATATTTTTATGTGCATGTAACAGTGATGAGTCATGCAGCTTTAATAGCTATAGGGACAATTCTCCATCTAACCCCATAAGAAGTTTAGCTGCAAAGCAATGTGTCTTACAGATAGAAAACATATCTTCCATGTACACTTATATGCTATACATACACTTCTGGATTTGAGAATGCAGCAAATATATTCAGTCTCTCCACAGTTGGGAGAAAAACTTTGAGAGTAAGAATAGGCATGGGAGTGAGAGCGAGCTGTTTTTCTCTAATGTCATCCTGATTTCCATCCCCAAGCCAATCCAGGCAAACCTCATGTCAGACTCCCACAAAAAGCAGTCTACTCAAGCTTTCTGCAGAGGTGGGGATTTCACCCCAATTCCTCTAGAGAGAAAGCTCTGCAATCAGTGTGCGTATAAAGTAAAGGCACAGTCAAGCGAGAAGAGGATCACTTAAAAGCTAATATCATGGGAAGGCAGGCTCACCTTCTCTTTTGTGTGGAGTGTTGAATAAGACTCACCCTCCTGTGCAGTGGAATCTAAATTTGCATAGATTGTACGCACCATTTCTTTGCCTTCTTGTTCCTTTAATTAAAACATGCACATATTCACCATAAGCAAAGTGGCTATTTTCTTCCTCATAAACTCTTTTGAAGCCAGGAATAAAGACAAGAAGCCCATTAGAGAATAATACACAAAATAGCTGCAGTAAGTGATTGATTTGTCACTCGCATGGGGGTTGGATTGATGACTTCCTGAAGTCCCTTCCAACCCTCATATTCTGTGATATTCTATGACTTTCATCAGAAATCATAGCTAGTTAAGTATCACTGCACCTGTCACTGTTCTACACAATTTAAAAATAAGTAAACTGAGGCAAAAAGGTTACTGGCATGTGAAAACATTAATTAAAACCAAAATAGCAGAACAATGGCAGGACGTTAGTAATACAATGTTATTTACAAGAAATTTCATCAGGGAAAAACACTTCAATAGGGAAATCATCATTGCAGTTTACAGTTATGATTTTAAAAAGCACTTACTGGGTTGTGGAAATATCCGACAGATGGGCCATCTGAAATATATGTATATATATATGTTGCATTCAATACCATTTCTGTTAGGAATGGTGAAGATCAGACTTTCATAGGCACTTTCAAAGCCTGGCTCGATCATTGTCAGGCAATGCAGAATGCAGAGCCGGAGTTTATCAGTCTATTTTGCTCAGAATACTATGAACCCAAGACAATTTCTATTTTTTCATCAATAAACGTGACTTTTTCCAGTTTTTGGAATAATAACCAACCATTAACGGGCCTAATCCTGCAAAAACTACCAAGCATGGTAATTGTCAAAGGCACCAACCATGTAGTCACTGTGTGTCTACTGAGCTCTGCTGTGTCCCTCGAATAGTCATGGGATCCAATTCACCATTATCCTATACTTTTGTATGACTCATCTCTGCTATGGCTGCTTTATGCCAATTATGTTTATGTAAAAACAGGGCTGCAGGTCAGGCATCAATTCCACCACCTCCACCAGCCCAAAGAGACTGTTGGATGGAAGAAGCAAGATGGAGTGTCTTGTGGCTGGAGTTGGTGCTAGGAAGAAGCTCTACAATGAAGCCAAGAGGAAGGCAGGGGAACTTTAGGGAGAGTACTGTTCCCCTGAAACTGACAAGGTGCCTTGTTTAGCTTTAGAATCACAGAATAACTTTCTTCTTCTCCTCTCATTGCCATGTGGTAATGCACTCCTCAACAACGAGCTAGCAATCCTCAGGACAGCCAGATCACCTGCATGAAGAAGACTACATATTGATTTGTGTCTCATCTCTCATTTTTTTAGGGAAGTTCTGGTAGGTTCTTAATTCTGAATTCCTTAAACTTCTTTGACCTCAGTCATTCTGGGTACAGGCCTGGGCATGGGGTAGAACCTGTACAGGTTGTATTGCTCGATTATCTTCTAGCAATAGATGAGGGTAAAGGGCTGACTTGTTTGGATATATCACCAAACTTTGATACCACTGACCAGGATATTTTGTTGGCTCTTTTGTGGATACTAGTTGGGTGGATGAAGCCACTCAAGAGCCTCCTGCTGTGCAAGAAGCAGCTGGAACTTATATTGCTCAACATCAGAGGTAGTGTGACTTCCAAAATGTACAACACAGATGTGTCACTTGGCGCGCTGTTTAATTCTGGGCTTCTCTAGGAAGCCTTTTTACTGGCTGAGGTCAAAAGTGCTTTCTTCTGTCTGAGCCTGACAAGAAGTAAATGACTTTGTCTCTTCAGTATAGACCTGGCCTCCATGTCTTTGTCACCTTGGGATTAGATTGCTGCAGCATGTTCAAGACGGAATCATGGGACCAGTCAGAAGCTGAAGCTAGTGCAGAACTAAGTGGAGTTTCATCTGGGAGCACATGATCCTGGTCTCCTGAAATCTGCACTGGCTGCAGGGGCATTCCTCGGGAGAGTTAAAGGTGTTGGTGTTTAACTTATAAAGCCTGAAATGGTGTGGGACCCAGTTACATGAACAATGCCTCTCTCCCCTGCCCATACTGCCATGGCTGAGACCAGCAAATGGAGCTGAGCTGGAGCCCCCTCAATAAAAACAAGATGGATCTGCGGCCATGGCATTGTCTGGCGGGAATTTGTTCCCCTATTTTTCTGCTCAAGGCAGGATAACTTTCTAGTTATGCAACAAAGCTCTTTTCATGGCTATTGAGGAGGGGCAGGACTGAGGGTTGGGTGGGCATTTATGGGCGATCTTTTATATTATATTGCATTTTAATTTATGGGATAGGTATTCAGAGCAAAGGATGGTGGCATCTAGAAAGATTTTTATAAACAAAAGTGTGTGGTGATGAATTACATTTGAGTGAGATGTCGGAGCTAGAGTCTAGAGGAGGATGGACTTGAGATGTTTACCTGTCATCAGTCTGAGCCCATTACTTGAATGGCTTATTGCTTTCCTCCACTCATCATCTGTTTTGGTTTTTAAATTGTAAGTCTGCAGGGCAGGGATCATTTCTCCTTCTGTGTTTGCACAACACCTGCCATAAGAAGTCCCAAAGTCCTTCGGCGTTTCCACAACACACAGAATAATAAGACCCTCATTCTGAGATCAGGTATCACAGCTCTATGGCACACAGCTCTCCATCCTCCAAAGTCCATGTCCAAAGTCTGTGCACTTTGCTGTTCCCTACTGGTATCTGCCCCTGCCCCACCAGATTTCTGCCCCTCCCCCTCCCATCTCCTGTACCTATGCTCAGTATTGGATAAATTTCAGCACCACTGTAGCAAGGAAGCTGCTTGGCTGAGATAGACCCTCTGATTTGCTCTGTGCCTGCTATTAGTAACATATGCATTTATTGTTAGGCATATTTTAAATTAATATTATACCTTGATCTCTGTACATGTGAAAGCCATTCTGTGTGAGTATGGCCCAGGATGTAGTGGCAAATGACAGGAAATGCTCCATGCCTGCTGTCAGTAGCAAAATACATTTATATTTAGGAACATTAACAAAATTATACCAGACTCTGTATAAATATTAAAATATCTTTGTACTGATGTAACCCAAACTTCAGCTAACAGAAAAAGAGGGGCGGTTGTGGGTGAATTTTACCATCCTGATGTTTTTTCCTTTTTTCAGGATCCTCTGGCATGGCTGAGTCAGGCCCCCTTCCTTGGCATTCATATAGCCCCTTTTTATAACCTGTTTTCATTAACGCTTGGTTAAACCCTTCCCTATCTACTTTAGCATGGGTGTCACAAGCTTATTTTATGTTTATTACACATATTTGTAATTTCCCCCCTTATCCACATAAAACATCTAAAAAGCCACTTTTCTTCAGCAAGGCCAACAAACCAAAACAATACTGGAGTTTCTAGGCTAAACCGTTTTGGAGATGGGATGACTCAAAATTAAAAAGTTTTAGAAAACTTTTCTAGTTACCTTCAGGAAAAATGTTCAGAACCCCGTCACTTTAAAGCATTTGTCCTGCTTTTTAACCAAATCATCCAAAACCACTTTACTATGCTTTGAGAAGTGGCATAGAAAATGTCTGGAGAGCCATTTTTATCAATTGATTTCAATGAGAGTTCGGTACCTCTAGGTGCTTTTGAAAATTCCACTAAATACCTTTAAAAATAACTTGCACCATGAAAAATGGAGAGTTTAAAATGAAGTTGTGGCAGAGTCCATGCTTGGAGGTAACAGATGTTGGTAAGAAGGGCATTTGGTCAGTCTATTGTCTGATTGTTTGTTCTCTCAGTAAGGGATGGTTGAAGGGAACAGAGAGATATATGGGACAGATCTGTGAATGGCAGCTTGACCCAATCCATAAGAAAATTAAGCTTGTCCACACAGAGATCTCCAGTCAGCCAAGGAAGACAAACAATCCTTGATGGGGATTCTATACTAAGAAGAATAGAAAGAACATTCTGCAAGGGACAAGTGGACAACAGGAAAGTGTACTGTCTCCTTGGAGCCAAGAAGACATTCTTCTATGGCTGGATAGCCTTCTGAAGTCAATCAAAGAATATCAGGGTTGGAAGGGACCTCAGAAGGTAATCCAGTCCAACCCCTGCTCAAAGCAAGACCAATCCCCAACTAAATGGCCAAGTGTCCACTCATGATGGTTCATATCAGTACCAAAAACACTGCATCAAGGGATATCTCTCCAATTATAGATGACTACTGGGAACTCAGAAGGGTGCTGAATGAGAAGAATGTCCAAATGGTCTTCTCAGATATTCTGGACCATTAATGTTGATTTTCAGTTACTCTTGGAGCACTGTGGAAGTTGCAGAGAACTGGAAAAAAGCTAATGTTGTAGCAATATTTTTAAAAGGTAAACGGGATGACCCCGATAATTATAGACTTGTCAGTCTGACATCAATCCTGGGCAAGATAATAGAGCAATTGATATGGGACTTGATTACTAAAAAATCAAAGAATGAAAGGTGGGTAATATAATTAATGCTGATCAACATGGGTTTGATGTATGTTTGGTTGATAAAGGTACTAGTGTAGATGTAATATACGTAGACTTCTGTACGGGAGAGGACTTGGTACTGTGCAACATTTTAATTAAAAAATTGCAACACCACAAAATTAACATGGCACACATTAAATGAATTAAAAATCAGATAACTGATAGGTCTCAAAATGTAATTGCAAACAGGGAATCATCATTAAACAGATGTATTTTTAGTGGGGGATCAGTTATTGGCCCTACACAATTTAACATTTTTATTAATGGTCTGGAAGAAAGCATAAAAAAATCATAGATAAAGTTTGCAGATGACACAAAGATTGGGGAAGTGGTAAATAGCGAAGGGGACAGATCATGGATGATCTGGATCACTTGGTAAGCTGGGTACAAGCAAACAGTACACATTTTAATATGGGCAAATGTAAATGGATACATCTAGGAACAAAAAATGTAGGCCATACCTACAGGATGGGAGAATATTTGTTGAAGCAGTGATGCTGAGAAAGACCTGGGAGTCATGATGGATAATCAGCTGAACATGAGCTTCCAGTGTGAGACTGTGGCTAAAAGGACTAATGTGATTTTAGTATGCATTAACAGGGGAATCATGAGTAGGAGTAGAGTGGTTATTTTAATCTGTATTTGGCACTGGTGCAACTGCTGTTGGAATACTGTTTCACACAATTGAAGAAGGATGTTGATAAATTGGAGAGGGTTCAGAGAAGAGCCACAAGAATGATTAAGGGATTGGAAAACATGCCTGATAGTGATAGACCCAAGGATCTCAATATGTTTAGTTTAACAATGGGAAGCTTAAGGCGTGATTTGATCCCTGTTTATAAGTAACTACATGGGGAACATCTATTTGATCATGGGTTCTTCAATCTAGTACACAAAGATCTAACACAATTCATTGGCTGGAAGTTGAAGCTAGACAAATATAGCCTGGAAATAAAACATCATAGGAGTAATTAAGTATTGGAACAATTTATCGATGCTTGTGGTGGATTCTCCCTCACTGGATGTTTTTATAAAATATCTGTTATAGTTCAAACAAGAATTATTTTGGGGAAGTTCCCTGGACACTGTTATACAGGAGGGCAGACTAGATGATCACAGTTGTCATTTTGGCCTTAGAATCAATGACTCTTTAGGTGCCTAAATACTGTTAATAATCTGTCCCTCTCTATCTTAGTTCCCATCTGTAAGATGGAGATACTACTACTTCCTTGTCTCACAGGGTGTTAGGAAGATGAATACATTAAATATGCAAAAAGAACAGGAGTACTTGTGGCACCTTAGAGACTAACAAATTTATTTGAGCATAAGCTTTCATGGGCTACAGCCCACTTCTTTGGATGCATAGACTGGAACATATATTGAGGAGATATATATACACATACAGAGATCAGAAAGGTGGGAGTTGTCTTACCAACTCTGAGAGGCCAATTAAGTAAGAGGAAAAACTTTTGAAGTGATAATCAAGATAGCCCAGTACAGACAGTTTGATAAGAAGTGTGAGAATACTTACAAGGGAGATAGATTCAAAGTTTGTAATGGCTCAGCCATTCCCAGTCCCTATTTAAGCCTAAATTGATTGTATCTAGTTTGCATATCAATTCCAGCTCAGCAGTTTCTCATTGGAGTCTGTTTTGAAGCTTTTCTGTTGCAAAATTGCCAGCCAGGTCTGTCATTGAATGACCAGACAGGTTAAAGTGTTCTCCTACTGGTTTTTGAGTGTTATGATTCCTGATGTCAGATTTGTGTCCATTAATTCTTTTGCGTAGAGACTGTCCGGTTTGGCATATATATGATGGCATATATCACATTGGTAGATAGACCTTCACAGACAAGGTCAGCTCCCAGACAGCTGCACTCTGCAGCACGGTACGGGGAGGAGGTGACCAGCTCTCTGTGGAGAAAGAAGTAGTTCGGGACTATTTAGAAAAGCTGGACGAGCACAAGTCCATGGGGCCGGATGCGCTGCATCCGAGGGTGCTAAAGGAGTTGGCCGATGAGATTGCAGAGCCATTGGCCATTATCTTTGAAAAATCATGGCAATCGGGGGAGGTCCCGGATGACTGGAAAAAAGCTAATGTAGTGCCCATCTTTAAAAAAGGGAAGAAGGAAGATCCAGGGAACTACAGGCCAGTCAGTCTCACCTAAGTCCCTGGAAAAATCATGCAGCAGGTCCTCAAAGAATCAATTTTGAACCACTTAAAGGAGGGGAAAGTGATCAGGAACAGTCAGCATGGATTCACCAAGGGCAAGTCATGCCTGACTAACCTAATTGCCTTCTATGATGAGATAACCGGCTCTGTGGATGAGGGGAAAGCAGTGGATGTGCTGTTTCTGGACTTTAGCAAAGCTTTTGATACAGTCTCCCACAGTATTCTTGCCAGCAAGTTAAAGAAGTATGGGCTGGATGAATGGACAGTAAGGTGGATAGAAAACTGGCTAGATGGTCGGGCTCAACGGGTAGTGATAAATGGTTCCATGTCTAGTTGGCAGCCGGTATCAAGTGGAGTGCCCCAAGGGTCGGTGCTGGGGCCGGTTTTATTCAATATCTTCATTAACGATCTGGAGGATGGTGTGGACTGCATCCTCAGCAAGTTTGCAGATGACACTAAACTGGGAGGAGTGGTTGATACACTGGAGGGTAGGGATAGGATACAGAGGGACCTAGACAAATTAGAGGATTGGGCCAAAAGAAATATGATGAGGTTCAACAAGGACAAGTGCAGAGTCCTGCACTTGGGACGGCAGAATCCCATGCACTGCTACAGTCTAGGGACCGAATGGCTGGGCAGCAGTTCTGCAGAAAAGGACCTAGGGGTTACGGTGGATGAAAAGCTGAATATGAGTCAGCAGTGTGCCCTTGTTGCCAAGAAGGCTAATGGCATTTTGAGTTGTATAAGTAGGGGCATTTCCAGCAGATCGAGGGATGTGATCATTCCCCTCTACTCAGCACTGGTGAGGCCTCATTTGGAGTACTGTGTCCAGTTTGGGGCCCCACACTACAAGAAGGATGTGGATAAATTGGAGAGAGTCCAGCAGAGGGCAACAAAAATGATTAGGGGGCTGGAGCACATGCCTTATGAGGAGAGGCTGAGGGAACTGGGATTGTTTAGCCTGCAGAAGAGAAGAATGAGGGGGGATTTGATAGCTGCTTTCAACTACCTGAAAGGGGTTTCCAGGAGGATGGATCTAGACTGTTCTCAGTGGTAGAAGATGACAGAACAAGGAGTAATGGTCTCAAATTGCAGAGGGGGAGGTTTAGGTTGGACATTAGGAAAAACTTTTTCACTAGTAGGGTGGTGAGGAACTGGAATGCGTTACCTAGGGAGGTGGTGGAATCTCCTTCCTTAGAGGTCTTTAAGGTCAGGCTTGACAAAGCCCTGGCTGGGATGATTTAGTTGGGTTTGGTCCTGCTTTGAGCAGGGGGTTGGACTAGATGACCTCCTGAGGTCCCTTCCAACCCTGAGATTCTATGATTCTATATGCAGGTGAATGAGCCCTTGCTACTCTGAAACCTGACATTAAATATGGTGAGGTGCTCAGATATTATGGTAATTTGGACCAAATAGGTACCTAAGTCATCTAGATGTCTTTTTTATTGTCTTAGATTAATAATGAATACAATTTGTTTCTTGTAATTGAAAAACTGTATTTAGATCAGGGGTAGGCAACCTATGGCACGTGTGCCAAAGGCGGTACGTGAGCTGAATTTCAGTGGCACTCACACTGCCCGGTCCTGGCCACTGCTCTGGGGGGCTCTGCATTTTAATTTAATTTTAAATGACTCTTCTTAAACATTTATTCACTTTACATACAACAATAGTTTAGTTATATATTATAGACTTATAGAAAGAGACCTTCTAAAATGTTAAAATGTATTACTGGCACATGAAACCTTAAATCAGAGTGAATAAATGAAGACTCAGCACAGCACTTCTGAAAGGTTGCCGACCCCTGATTTAGATGTTGGAATACCTGATAACACCTGGCTTCCTGAATATCAAAATCTGGACAAACTTTTTCTTTAACATTTTTTTAGGTTTATTTTTTTTTATTTACATGTCCAGAATTTCCGATTTATATTTTATTTATACAGTAGCTAAAAGCTTGATCTAAATTTTGCAAAGCTCAATCAGAACATTTTAAAAGATGTATTTATTATATTTATATTATATTATATTTATTCATGAGGTATCCTATTAAAATAAGTATGTTTATTACTTTTTGGCTGTTGTATTCTCTCTTCTTCCATTTACCTACTACTATGAATAACTATGGGAGAAGTGACAATAAATTTCTTCTTACAGTTAGGCTGATAGTCAGCATCCCAGTATATGTCCTCTGGATCTTGTTCCTGTAAAGAATGAAAGCACATGAGCAATGAAGTCTGGTAGCTGCCCAATTTTTTATTTCCAACACGATGAAAATGACTGGCACAGAAATTTAGGACCAGTGATTGCTATAGCGAAGCACCCGGAAGAGAGCATATGCTCCATTTTATAAAAGGTAAAGCAGTGCACTCCTGCAGTACCTTTGAGTCACTCTCCAATAAACAGATACAATCTCGCTTTAGTATCTATTCCTTCTCCTCACATTCCAGTTACTCTGTGTTATTCCTTGGCACCAAGCTTTTGTTATGCTTATTTAATACATGGGTGGAAAAATACATGTTAGAAAACAAGGAAATTCCTACAGCAGGAATATTAGCAATATCCAGTTAGGTTTACAGATGTATTCCTCACACCCAAGACTTCCTTGACAAATGTTAAAGTTCAAAATGTCTACATGAGCATATTAGTTCTCTCTCATTTCAAGTGTAGTTCTGTACTCTTAAAAGTGACTGTCAAACCGTTATTGTGCAGTTTAATGATTCTCTCAAAGCTTTCAGATTGAATTGACTTGATTCATGAGAATAGAGCCCCCCCCACAAGTGTTAGACCTGCAAACTCACTATGAAATCAAAATCAAGCTCATGCACAATCTTCAGTAACCCTGACACAAATGACACGTTATAGATGTGGTTAAAGTACACACCTCTACACCCATGATTGTGCAAGTAGAACTGAGTTAACAATTCTGTTGAAGATACCCAAGAATGCAATCTTGGTATCTTCTTTAAAAACAAACAAACTGAAAAACGGCATAACTATGCAGGGGTAGCAGGAATGGAAAAACATGAATACATTGAAGGAACTGAACTGCTAAATAAGGCATTGAAGATATCACAGTCTCTTTTCTGAACATTTTAAGGTTTCAGTTGACAATTTGGGGACAATTTTGAAAAGCATCTAATTTATGTGAACTTAAGTTGTATTGACTTTCAATAGGACATAGGAACCTAAAGCTACTTATGTCCTTTTGCTATCCTCACTCCCATTCTCACTATTGGAGCCAGTGAAACACATATCTATCTCCTAAATCAGGGGTGGGCAAACTTTTTGGCCCAAGGGCCACATCTGGGTATGGAAATTGTATGGCGGGCCATGAATGCTCATGGAATTGGGGGTGGTGGGGGGTGAGGGCTCTGGCTAGGGGTGTGGACTCTGGGGTGGGGCTGGGGATGAGGGGTTGGAGGTACAGGAATCATAGAATATCAGGGTTGGAAGGAACCTCAGGAGGTTATCTAGTCCAACCCGCTGCTCAAAGCAGGACCAATTCCCAACTAAATCATCCCAGCCAGGGCTTTGTCAAGCCTGACCTTAAAAACCTCTAAGGAAGGAGATTCCACCACCTCCCAAGGTAACCCTTCCAGTGCTTCACCACCTTCCTAGTGAAACTGTGTTTCCTAACATTCAACCTAAACCTCCCCCACTGCAACTTGAGACCATTACTCCTTGTTCTGTCATCTGCTACCACTGAGAACAGCCTAGATCAGGGGTGGGCAAACTTTTGGCCCAACAGCCACATCTGGTTGGGGAAATTGCTTGCAGGGATGGGGTTGGGGTTGGGGTTCCGGGGGCAGTGGGGGGGTTGGGGGTGGGGGGGTGGTGTGCTGGACGGGGCTCTGGGCAAGGGGTTGGGGCAGAGGAGGGGTGTGCGGTGTATGAGGGGACTCAGAGAAGGGGGTTAGGGTGAAGGAGGGGTGTGGAGTGCAGGAGGGGCTCAGGTCAGGGGTTGAGGTGCAGGAGGGGTGCAGGAGGGGTGCGGCGGAGGCTCAGGGCAGGGAGGCACCGCTTACCTAGAGCGGCTCCGGGATGGCAGCGGTACGCACTGGAGCCAGAGCCGGGGCAGACTGCCTGCCTGCCTGCCCCATCCCCAGCCACTCCCCTGTGCCATGCCATCCCTGGCTGTCCCTATGCGTACAAGCTGCTGGGGGTACATGCCACTGCTTCCGGGAGCCACACAGAGCAGGAGTTCAAGGATTAAAACGTCTGGAGGGCCGGATGCATCCCCCATGCCATAGTTTGCCCATTCCTGTCCTAAATGCATCATTCTTCACTCTGCCACTTAACACATCTATTTAGAATCCCTGATATATGACAATTTATGCTAAAGAATTCTCTTCTCTTACCTTGTATTTCTGCATTTAATTATACCTGAAAAGAGAAATAATATTACTGAAAATCCTGCAAAGGAAGGGGAATTTCCCCCCACCCCCAATCACATATGGTGTTTCTTCCCTTTGATCTGTTTCTGCTCACACTAACCCAAAACTCCCATTGACTACAGTGGGGATTACTTTAGCTGATTTCTCATATTAGCTAGTCAATGTACTTGATAGAGCAGGTGAAATGACTCATTATTAATAACAATCATTATGGACTAGAGTCACAAAGGGACTTAGTCACCTAATTGCCACATTAGGTGCCTAAATCCCAGAAACCACTGGGATTCACAAAGTCCCTGCTCAGCTACCACAGAACCCTGTATGTGCCATAAACTCACTAGGTGCCCAAGTTTTTCCAGTAAAAATTCCCTAGAGGCCCATGTTTCTGTCTCTGGGCACATGAACTGCTTATTCACTCTAGGTATCTGGGTAGCTAACTACTGGAGTGATACAAAAATGGAGGGAAGACAGGAATTCCTCTGCCTGACTTGGCTGCAGGGTCCAAGCCAGTAAGTGTGCTCAGTGCTCACCTACTGCATCAGACACCTTTAGGCAAGCTCAAACAAAGCAGACAGACAGGGCCTTCCTTCATAATGTTTAGTTCAGTGGTTGATGGCGAGTGCTGGCTCCAGGGCTGCCCAGAGGGGGGGGCAAGTGGGGCAATTTGCTCTACCCCAGCCCCGCAGGGGCCCCCACGAGAGTTTTTCAGGGCCCCTGGAGCGGGGTCCTTCACTCGCTCCGGGAGCCCTGGAAAACTCTCACAGGGCCTGGGCCCCCAGAGCTTCTTCCGCTCCAGGTCTTTGGCGGTGGGGGAGTCCTTCCGCCCCGCCGCCGAATTACTGCCGAAGTGGGACCCGCCGCCAAAGTGCCCAGTCTTTGGCGGTAATTTGGCAGCGGGGGGCACCTGCTGTAAGTCTTCAGGGCACTTCGGTGGTGGGTCCCAGAGCGGAAGGACCCCCCGCCGCCAAAGACCCCAGACCCCCAGAATCCTCTAGGTGGCCCTGGCTGGCTCAAGACCTCACTTTGTTTAAGGGAGAAAACAGATTTGAACTGGGCTCCGCCTCTTCTCAGGTGAGGGTGCTAACTAACTATTGAGCTGCAGGATATTCTGATATGGACCCTTCTCAGTCTCTCCTACTGAAGCTGTTCCAGTGTGTCTAACTAATGAGAGAATGACAGGGTCAGGTGGACTGGATCCTGGGGCTCCTGCAGCCTGAGGGAGTGCTCTAACCAACAGGGTACAAAGGCATTTTTAGCTTTATTTACTCTCGCTCTCTCTCTGCCCCAGTTACTCTTTGTTTATCCACAGTGGAACAGATTAAACAGGGGAGATTGTGAGCCCTCAACAGCAGAATACCCTATAGCCCAGTGGTTAGGGCACTCACCTCACAGGTGGCAGATCTCTGTGCCTTTCTCTTCTGACTACGATGTAGAGTAGAGATTGAACAAAGGGTTTCCCAGATCCCTGATGAGCACCTAACCACTGGGCTAATGGTTACAAGGGAGGTCCCCTTGGCTTCTTGTAAAAATGGCATCGATGCCAAACACCAAGAGTGGATTTGCAGCTAAGAATCCCAAGCAGAGAGGGATGCTTATCACACACCCCTCAGCTTCATATATCTCATTGGCTAGCTTAGGTAGGGAGCTGTTGAGCATGCTGGCTTTCATGGAGCCCATTCCTATGCACCTCTCACCCACCTTGATTCATTGCATGGGGAGCCTGGGCCCCACACTCAGACTTAGTTAATCTCAGTGATTTTCCAGGCACCTAAAAGTTAGGTGCTGTGACAGCATCACCACACCTCCACTTTTTTGTGAATCTAGCCCTCTTGAGTTTTGCCTCTTTTTTGACCAATGACTAGTTTATGGTCTGATTCCAATTTCTTACATTTTTGAAAGAGTATTTGCCAAATAATTTGGATGAGTAATTTTCAGCGTATTGGCTATTTGTTAATTGTTTACTTTAACTATTCACTATTTGTTTTGTGATGCAAGCTAGAGGACAGGACACAGATCCACAAAAGGACTTGGAAGCCTGACTGCCACTTTTGGTGAGTAAGTCCAACCTTTTGTGCCACTCAGACTGACGAATGCTTTTTTCAGCTTCTGCCTAACCCTGCAGGCACCTAGAAAACCCAAGTGCCTGAGTTTCCATTATGAAAGCTCACCAGACCTGTTGACTTCTGTGGGACTACTCATGGGATTAAGGTTAATCACATGCATGAGTGTTTTACTAGTTTGGGACCTTTGCCACTATTGTGCAATCACTACCTGGTAGGGTTGGTGTCTGAAATCATTATTTGCTTACATTTGTATTGCTTCATTTGTGAGATGTCCATCACTATGCCATACTTTTATTTGTACACATTGTAAATCACTCTCTCTGTCCCCATATGCAGTGAGCTGAAAATACCATTCAGGTTCTATTATTCCAAGAGAGGCTCTTCACTTTGCAAGATGTAAAGCATTTAAAGATTTCAAAGCACATGCAATTTTAATGAAGGTTTTGAACAACTGCCTGTACAGACAAAAACACTGATCAGTATTAACATCACCTATTGTTACCTGTTTTTTCCAAAATGTAACCGACCAAAAGTAGGACCAGGACAGAAAGAATTGTAATTCCAAATACTAATATAACCACAAACCCTAAAAAAGAAATTGTACATGTATCAGCTCCCAAAAGACAATAGAATGACAAAGAATAAATCACAAAAGAGAAAAATTGGAAAAGGATACTATTAATAGTGGGTAAAATTTCAATAGTACCTAATAGACTTTGGAGCATAAGTGAATGGGAAATATGGTTTCTAAGTTACATAAGATTATTTTGCAAATGTTACCCAATGTTATCATTACTAGCTTGAATCTTGTGGAAGCAGTGAATATTTGGGACAAGTATGAATGCACAGTGGGTGGAAAATTGGCAAGGACGTTAACTTTAGCAGCCACATTTTGGGCAGAATGGATGGAGGAAATATGGAAAACAAGGAGGCCAGAGAAGAGGAAGTTTCTCTACCTATTTAGCTGTTTGCAAACATGTCTGCTACAGACAATTGGCTTATCAGTTCTTCTGTTAAAGTCATGGTTGATCCAGTGCACAATTAGACTGAGCAAGGATTGGGTTGTGTTACTGAGTCCATATAACAGCAGTGAAGGACATAATACAGTTTATAATTATTAATATTTGATGGGGTATGTCAGGACTTAATGTTTATATGACAAACTTTTCTGGTGGGATTATCTATTACCTTTAGCTTCAACATAATAAGGACCTTTTTGAAGCAGCTCAGACATTTCAGTTCAATGACATTATCTGTATTTCTGAGGCGTTCTTTCAATCAAAAGCCAGTGTTTGGTGTTGTGGACACCAGAACATGTAATTTGTACATTTCTCATTTGTCTCATGACAAAAGTCATATGGGCCCAGAGGTGTTAAACATTCTGCTATGCCTCCTACCCCAGGCCTCACCACTGAATGTCTCTGCCACGTCTTAACCCCATAGGATTGGTAGACTATGTTCCTCCCCTCCCATTATTCTCATGCAAGGATACTTTGAAAATGCAGCCAGAGTTTGGACCTGTGTTTTTCAACTTATGCACTCAGCCTTTGTGCATTTTAAGGAGAAGACTTCTATATGTTCGGGGTTAGGGGGAAGGGATTTGTCTGTACATTTTAGAGATGGGATTTGTATACTCTGAGGGCCACATCTGGAGACAATGGGTGAAGTGATGTATGTGAGCCTAACAAAGTCTTACTGGGCCAGATGTAAGACAGCAGAATTACTCTACATTTACAGAGGTTGTGAGTGGGAAGAAAACATGGCCCATATTTTGCTATAAAGGAAATGTGCCAACTACATTTAATAATCTACTCCCCCTTCCCTTTGGACTAAGTTACAGGATAAAATTCAGCACTCTGACCATGGCTAGCCAGGTCCTTGTCACAGTCTACTTTCTAACTAATAAAAGTTGCTTTTAGGACCAGGGACAGAGGGGAGGCATCTCATGTGTCCATTATTCAGGGTTGCAAGGCCTGGTCCAGCTCCTGGTGCAGGTTAGAGAACCTCAAGCTGTGCCCCTAGTATAAAGGCCTCTGTGGGACTTTGCAGGAACAGAGAGAGGCTGGGGTACAGATCCACCCATACCACACCCCCTCACATCTTCAATCTTCCTCTTCTGGCCTAGGCCCTGCCCACACTGAAGCACCAAGGTATTTTAATTCCTCTTTACTTGAATAAAGATCCCCAAATATTGTAAAATCGTAGAAGAAGAACTATAATCACTTACCATAGGAAGCAGAAAAGCCTTTGAAATCTGTGGAAAGGATGCAAAACATCTGAAAAATTACTATCATAATCTGAAATCCTTACAGAAACAGGATTGGAACCCACCATGTCATGTGAGTAAGCATGTGCCCGAGTCTTTTGTGCTTGAGGCAGATCATACAGTAGGAGCACAGTTAGACTATCTACATTACACACAATGCCTGGGTCTGTGGGACCCAGGCTTGTGGACTCAGTATTTCCAAGCTCGGTGCTTTAGCATCCACACTGCATTGTAAACCAGGGTTTACAATTGCTGGACCCAAGTCTCACGGCTGTGCTAAAATGTCCATCTTGCACTACGCAGACCTTCTGACTCAAGCTGTGAGCTGCGGCCACAATGGAAAATAACAAGACTTGGACCTGAGTCACTGTGGCACTTGGGCTCTGACCTGCCACAGTAGCAGGGTCCTAGGACCCAGGTCCTGAACGCTTGATGTCCCAAGTTAGCCTGATTTGTGTCTAGTCAGGATAAAGGCTTGGGCTCAAACCTGAGTCAGAGCCTGGGTTTAGTGTGCAGTGTAGACACACCCTTACAGGCAATTTTACTTTGAGGAATGAGGAGAGGCACAGAAAATTGTCTTGTGAGGAGAATTTCAATGGCACAAAGGGGAGTTAGGTATCCAACTTCGGTTAAAAGTCCCATGTTTCCCTATTTACTTTCAGTAAGTTGCTTTTATGATCATGCCTCAGAACTAATGTGTGTGAGCTACGGTCATAAGCTGTGCTTAGCAGATTAAGATCATATAGGCCACTTATTGAAAATAAATAACCTCCACAATTCCCCAAAGGCTGAGGCCGCTTTTGCTATTGTCGCTCAGCCCGAATCAGAACCTGAGTTCTGTTGGACCTCGCTCCTCAGGGATCCCACAGAAACATTCCACTTCTGTATGCAGCTCAAATCCCTTTATAATCCTGCTTCCTTCCTTGTAGTTGGCAATAGCCCACTTGTGCCTTTCCCAATTACTCCCAGCTGGGTCTGCCTCTCCCCAAGCACAGTCATTCTCAGGAAGTGGCCATTTTCACTCACACTGGAATTTTCAAAAAGAAATTAAAGGATATGGGTGCTGAAATCCACTGAAAGTCAATCGGATTTGGGAGCCTTTAGGCTCCTTTGGAATCCCAGCCTCATGTTGGTGTAGTGTCTAGCATGGTGGGTTCACAATACAAATAATAAATCAACTCACCCACCCCCAAATAGTTTCCAAAAATGCAAATGGACCCACCAAAAGGAAAATGGAGTAAGTGGAAAACAAAAATCCAAATGGAAAGACCTGCTCTCCTTTCTACTCTGGGGCAGAAAATAGAACATGGATTCCTGCGGCAATCTGGAAAGAACCCATATAACATTCATACCAGCAAGGTTCACAAAACCCTCCTGGCAGCATAACCCAGTGGTCCCCACCTCCATTCTTTTAGAGAAGATCCCAGAAGGAGTCACACTGAATAATTAGGGGTGGGGACTGATGCTAAGACCCCTTGCCCAGAATCTGGCTGCAGTAAGTGTTCTGCACACCACTTTGCAGGGTTCTGCCCATCAGACTCTGCAGGGCAGGACTGGTTATGGCAGCTTTGGAGACTTCTGGGTACTTTGTAACAGCAGGCACCTTGTAATTGGCTGATTTTGTTTTTACAATGTGCAATTCTGCACCATGCAAACACTTGCCTGTATGCTTAATTTGAAGTCAATGAGACAACTGAATGCATAAAATTAAGCATGTGAGTAAGTGTGTGCAGGAATGGGGTCTTACACCATAAATTCCTCAGTGCAGGTTTTTACAGCACCAAGATGAATTGGGCCTGCATCTGACTGTAGCCTTTGAAAGGTAACACAACATAGGTGTTAAGCAACAGTAGGGGAGCCTACAATTAAAGGGGAATATTGCCCCAGCATCTAGGAGAGAAGGAATGAAAACCGGCTTAGCCCCCAGCTAAACAAAGTGAAGACATCTGGTCAGTCAGGTTCCTCCTGTGATAAAATACAAAACACAAGTACAAAATATTCCATACAAAAGGCATCTTCTATCTTCAGTTGAGTCCTTAGTTAAAATGGTTCAACAAGAAGGAGAAAATGATTGTTTTGAAATGTGGATTTGAAACAAAAATACTCTGTTTCAATCCTTTTGTTTTGGCATTTCTGAATTAAAATCTTTCATTTCAGGAATTTTTGATATTTCAACTTTTCATCCCTGACAGGATGAAAATAAATGTGAAAATATCAGAATTTTTCACGGGATGAACATTTCATTTTCCTGTCAGCTCTAGTCTCAAGGTCTGACCAATATTGCCATCTATTCCCAGGCACATATGGAGTATTCACTTTTTGTAGACCAGTGATAGACTTAGGAGAGTGCAGAGTAACGTTATACACCAAAGACTTCTTTCCTGAAATTCCAAAGCTGAGATTTTCTCATGAGCCAAAGGGAGTTTGATGTCAATTCCCAGTGAACTGGATTTGAACATTTATGATCCTTCTCATAAAATCATAGAAGATTAGGGTTGCAAGAGTCCTCAGGAATTCATCCAGTCAAACTCCTGCTCAAAGAATGAGCAACCCCAAATAAATCATCCCAGCCAGGGCTTTGTCAAGCCAGGCCTTAAAAACCTCTAGGATGGAGATTCCACCACCTCCCTAGGTAACCCATTCCAGTGCTTCACCACCTGCCTAATGAAATAATGTTTCCTAATATCCAACCACACTGGAACTTGAGATTATTGCTTCTTGTTCTGTCATCTGCCACCACTAAGAACAGCCTAGCTCCATCCTCTATGGAACCCCCCTTCAGGTAGTTGAAGGCTGCTATCAAATCCCCCTTCACTCTTCTCTTCTGCAGACTAAGTAAGCGCAGTTCCCTGAGTCTCTCCTCGTAAGTCATGTGCCCCAGCCCACTAATCATTTTCGTTGCCCTCTGCTGGACTCTCTCAAATTTGTCCACATCCTTTCTATAGTGGGGGCCCCAAACTGGACACAATACTCCAGGTATGGCCTCACCAATGCTGAATAGAGGGGAATAATCACTTCCCTCGATGTGCTGGCAATACTCCTACTAATGCAACTCAATATTGCCGTTAGCCTTCTCGGCAACAATTCATATCCAGCTTGGCAACAATTCATATCCAGCTTCTCGTCCCAAGGTCCTTTTCTGCAGAACTGCTCCTTAGCCAGTCAGTCCCCAGCCTGTAGCAGTGCACGGATTCTTCTGTCCTAAGTGCAGGAATTCCCAGCATAAAAACAGTACATATGAAAATAAACAACTTCAGAAGACCTTGTATATAAAGATGTGCTATTTCTTAAATTATTATTTCTAAATAATGTTAACATGAAGAAAACAGAAATGTACTCACTTGGATTACATGAGATCATTAATAACTTTCTATAAATATTGTGATTTTAGTGTCTTACCTGTTAAGTACTGAGGGGCACTTAGACGTGAGTTATTAACTTGATTATTTTCATTCTTGTACTGATACATACAGGACAATTCTTCCGAGCTGTCTGTGGATACTTTATAATTAAAGTCATATGCATATTGCTTTTCCTGCATTGGTAGGACTGCAATTTCTACCCCATCTTTACAAAAAATAACACGGGTGAAACGAAACAATGAAGGTATGTTACATTTAATGACAACTGTGTCCCCTTCCTGCCTGGACAACTTGCGCAGAAATATCTCAGGAGCAGGAGATCTCTAAGAGGAAAATTACAATACATTACATTAGAAACACTTCAGGTCAAATTCTTTCCTGGTAGATAGTTGGCTCATTATATTTCTGTAAGCAGAAAGTCTGAAGACTTAAAAACATTCCAAGTGCAAATGGACAACTATTTCTGTTGGCTGATGTTGTTTTAGTGGTTGATTAGACAGAGAGGATAATGGAATAATAATGGTGGAATAAACTCAGGGAAAAGGATTGAATCTTCTAATTTTCCATAGAGACAACTGAAGCCATACAACCCCATACAAGGTGAGGAGGACAAGAGATGATTAAGGCAACTTGCTGAAGCTGTAAGCACCTCCAGAGAGGTATTGTTCCCTAGGGTGGTTTGCATACACTAGCACAAACTGGGCTTTGGGTACAAGAAGGCTGACTTTTAAACTGACACGGGATCTTCTTTTTGATCCAGCAAATGGACATGAACTTTTTTCCAAGGAGGAGACGGAGGCAATCCTGTAAAGGATTGGAAGGACTTTGGCTTACTAGGGCCACCTAAGAAGGATGAGTGATGCCTGGTATGTTCAGTGTGTGTTTAAATAGGTTTATTATATTTGTTGTTTTTTCTGCAATGCTTTCATGTTAAGAATACATGTGCTTGCTTAGAAGGAGCTGTGTGGTACCTTGTAACTGCAGGCAAGACACTGTCATAGGCCTTGGAGAAAAAGCAAAGCATATTGACTGGTCAGTCGGCCGACTGGCTTGCTGGGGATATAAAGCAGAGAGCTGTGCAGCCTTAACCCCCCCTGGTCAGAATGCAGTAGGACAAGGTCCTCACCCAGACAGAGGTGATGGCACCTACAATCTTACTCCTTCCCCTCCCTTGCCAATCTATCTATACAATACCTGAACTGGCTGTCCCTCCTGCCCCATTTAAAGGTCTAATCCTGTAAACATTTACTAACAAGTTCAATGGAACCACTCATGGTAGTAATGCTAGATGTTTCCAGGATCAGGGCCTGTGTTTGTAAAATGTCATGTATATTTGCTTTACATAGGACCAGATTTTCAAACATGCTCAGGCCCAGTTGTCAAGTTCTCAGCAACCACAACTGGGGCCAGATTTTCACAAGAGCTCTGCCAATGTGCACCCAATGTGTAGAGCTCATTTTAAATGAGAATGGATCCTCCAAGGTGCTAAACTCAATATATGCCCCTTGAAATTCAGATGATTTTGTGTTGCTCAGCAATTTACACTGTCAGGCCATGAATTAGTACTTAAGGGAATGAGTCTGGCTCCCAGGAAAGTCACTGTGAATTTTGCAATTAAATTCCCAGTCAATGGAACGGACACATTGATGAAATGTGTTCATATTATCCTTGCTCTGTGATTCCAGTGAAGTTAGGTCCACTTGTGTGACAGAAATTGGGGAATCAGGGACTTCTTTGGCAAAAAGATGTGACAATCTGTTTAACAAAGTTTATATATTAAAAAGATTTCCAGACCTATTTGTTGAGAACTCCAGCATGATTTAATGAGTTAAGATATATCCTGAAGTATGAGTGAGCAGATGTTGCATGCATTGTTTCTAAGACTAAGATAATTTGAAATTGTAGAGATCTAAAACAGTTTTCCCATACTGAAGTGAGCTGCATATTGTAGTTAGAGTTCTCAATCTTCATTGATGCACAGAAAGCAGCTGGGGAAAGTAATCAGAGTGTGTCTTAGCTAATGTTAAAACGTAAATAGGTGAGCCATTTTTAACAATACAGAGAACTTGCCTGAGCCAAAACCAAAATCATGTAAAATGTCATTTTAAAAGTCAGAGCCAGAAACAATTAAAGCCTGTCTTATTGTGACGAAGTGGGACAGTTCGCACTGGGGGCTGGGTACAGATCCTAAGTGTCTAGCAGCAAAAGTCCATGCAGCAAATGCCTGACACTCTGTCTCCTAGCAACTGATGGCCGGGCCCTTCCTGCAAAGGTGCAGGCTAGAGGTGTTGGAGACAAAGGGGTCAGGTGACCTCCTGGCCCGAAAAAGAGGCAGAGGAGAGAGGAGGGGCCGGAGGGGGGCTGAGCAGATGGGAGTTGGCTGGAGAAGAGAGGGGAGGCAGGGAGACCGGGCTCTGATCCCTGGGGGGGGCTGGGAAGCCCCCAAAATGGACCTAACCGGGGGAGATCCGGTTATCTGTGCCTGCAAGACCTGTGTTGGACTGTATTCCTGTCGTCTAAATAAACCTTCTGCTTTACTGGCTGGCTGAGAGTCCTGGTGAATCGGCAGGGAGCCCCGGGGGTGCAGGGCCTGGCGCCCCCACACTCCGTGACACTTATTCTTTCCCCATAATGACAGATTTCAGAGTAGCAGCTGTGTTAGTCTGTATCCGCAAAAAGAACAGGAGTATTTGTGGCACCTTAAAGACTAACAAATTTATTTTGCTAAAATAAATTTGTTAGTCTTTAAGGTGCCACAAGTACTCCTTTCTCTTCCCATAGAAACCTTGAAAAGCTGCTGTTTCAAGGCAGGTAGAAGCTTCTATGGTGCAGAATTGGGATAGATTAATCTGTGAAACTCTTCAAATGTTTTATAAAGCACCCAAAAATAGTGCTAACTGCACCAATACCCCATGCCAAATCCTGACTTCGCTACCCAGGCAAAATGCTCACTGGATCAAATTCTGATAGTTTATCCTAGTGCACACATGACCTATTTTGGATACTTTGTTTAGAGCTAAATGCAGCAAACTTTTCAACTGTTAATACAATTAGTTAGCTAGAGGAATCTTTAAATTAAATAAAACAAAACAAAACAACCCCCCCTAAGTATTAATTTTAATCTCATTTTAATTCCTAATAAGTACACAGAATTACATGTAACTTCCCAGAAAATTCAGACTGTCCCTTAAGCATTTGTCTACCACATAAAATATTGTTCCTGTTTTTAAGCAGTGATGCAGGGCTTCCAACATTTTAAGTGCCTTTGTAGATGGGGCTTAACCAGGTGAATCATTTTTTAGTGCAGATGAAGCCTAAAAGTAAGTCGTGAATGTTTGCTGAAGATGCATCTTCCTCCTTATACATACAAGAGGCATTAAATTACTACTATAACTACCAAGCACTAACAACATCTCCATAATAGATTGATATGCCCAGCCTTAGAAGCTGCCATGTACTCTCAATTCCCTGCAGCCTGCAGGATTGAGTCCTAAAAATGTGCATTCCGAGTATCCTCAAGGGGGCGTAAACCCACAGAGACCTTGCTCCTTGAACTCAGACAAGAGTCCCACTGAAGCTAAGGGCTTTTCCTTGTATTTAACTTTTGAATGGTGCTTTCCTAAGTGGAATAATTTAACTTTTTACACTGAGCTGCCCTTCCTCCTTAATAAAATGCCTTATGTAGCACTGTGGTCTTCCTATTCCATTCTATCCCTGAACCAGACTTTGCATGTTTTCTTTGCTGTATTGTTACATTTCTCCTCTGGTTATACAGTGCAAACACTCACCTGGAAAGCTGCACATTTCTTGGCTTGTTGTAAGATGAATACCTTTAAAATGAATAAAGTAGTTCTTAGTAGAAAAAAATGCAGGGCCAAATTCTGGTTTCCATTATATGGATTTAAATCAAAGTTACAGGTGCTTAGTACTAACTAGATAGGTAATGCTGTATATTTAAAGGCCTCTCTTTCCTTACAGAAAAAGGAATTGCTGATTGACTCAGCATCCTGTCTCTAACAGTAGTCAGTGCCAGACACTTCAGAGGAAGGTGTTTGATATTTTTAAATCAGGAGATCCAGATAAATTGCATCCAAGAGTTTTAAAAGAGTCATCAGAGGAGCTCACTGGACCATTAATGTTGATTTTCAATTAATCTTGGTGCACCAGGAATGTGCCAGACGCCTGGACGAAAGCTAATGTGGTGCTAATATTTTAAAAAGTGCTAATGGCATGACCTGGTGAATTATAGGTCTGTCAGTCTGACATTGATCCCAGGCAAGATAATGGAGAGGCTGATACAGGATTCAATTAATAAAGAATAAAAGGAAGATAAGATAATTAGTGGCAATAAACATGATCTTATGGAAAATGGATTCTGTCAAACTAATTTGATATCTTTTTATGGTGAGATTATAAATTTGAATAATAAAGATAATAGTGTTGATGGAACATATTTAGACTTCTGTAAAGCATATGACTTGGTACCACATGCCATTTTGATTACAAAACTATAAAAATAACATGGCACACATTAAATGGATTAAAAATCTGGCTAACAGATAGGTCTCAAAATTTAACTACACAGTGAAACATCATTGAATGGGTGTGTTTCTAGTGGGCTCCCTCAGTCCATTTAACATTGTTATCAATGTCCAGGAAAAAAACATAAAATCATCACTGGTAAAGTTTTTAGATGACACAAAAATTGGGAGAGTGGCAAATAATGAAGAGGACAGATCGCTGATACAGAGCAATCTGGATTGCTTGGTAAGCTGGATGCAAGCATTTTAATATGGCTAAATGTAAATGTATACATTTAGGAACAATGAATGTAGGCTATAATTACAAGGTGGTGAAGCCCAGTTCTGGGAAGCAGCAACTCTGAGAAAGATTTGGGGATTGTGGTGGATAATAAGCTGAACATGAGCTCCCCATGGGAGCCTGTAGCCAAAAGGGCTGATGCAATGCTGGGATGCATAAACCTGAGTATAGTGGAGAGGTTATTTCACTTCTGTATTTGGAGTGGTGTGACCACTGCTGGAATGCTGCATCCAGTTCTAGTATCCACAATTGAGGAAGGATGTAGATAAATTGGAGAGGGTTCAGAGAAGAGCCACTACAATGATTAAAGGAGTAGAAACCCTTCTTTATAGTGAGAGACTCAAGGAGCTCCATCTATTTAGAGAAGGTTAAGGGGGGACAATCAAAGTCTATCAGAACATACAGGGGGTAGAGGGGGTCCAAATATTTAGTAATGGACTCTTCAATCCAGCAGCAAAGGGTCTAACACAGTCCAATGGCTGATAGTTGAAGCTAGACAAATTCAGACTGGAAATCAGGTGTTAATTTTTAACAGCGTAATTAACAATTGGAACAATTTACCAAGAGTTGTGAGGCATTCGTCACTGACAATTGTAAAATCAAGATTGGATGTTTTTCTAAAAGATCTGCTCTAGGATTTATTTTGGGGAACTTCTATGCCCTGTGCTCTGCAAGAGGTCAGATGAGATGATCACAATGAATCTATTAACCCCTAGCAGATGTGGGATAACCTGACCCCCACCCCGCCCTTATAAAGGCCCTATCCTGGTTAGAGATTGACTTAAGACCTGTAGGATGAGATTTAATATCCTCTCCAAAATATTTGCTAGTGTTAATTATGGTAACTCTGGATAGTCTTATTATCCATATAAATGTCCAATCCTTTTTGAATCTAGACAAGTTTTTGGCCTCAATGATTTCCCATGGCAATGAGTTCCACAGTCTAACAATATGTTGTGTGAATAATTAGGTCTCTCTGAAGTTATTCACAAATAACTTTGTGTCATCTGCAAATTTTGTTACCTCACTACTTATCGGCCATTCCAGATCATAAATAAATATATTAAAAAACATTAGACCCAGTTCGGAACTTTGAAGTAACCTTTGCTGTGTTAGCCACCTTTTGTCATGATGAAAATTGACCATTTAATTCTACTTTTTGCTTTCTTTTGGTCAGTTTTTGATATAGTGCTATGCTTTGCTCTCACTTTATGACCATTTACCTGCTATAGTGGCCTCCTGTGAGGGACTTTGTCAGAGGCCTGTTAAAAGTCTAAATAAATTATGCCAACTGGTTCGCCTTTATCCATTAAATTATTGATACATTCAAGGAATTCAAAGAGACTGATGAATCACAATTTTCCTTTGCAGAAACCATACTAGTTAAACCATGATCTTCTAAGAATTTTAGTAGTCTGTTTTTAATTACCCTTTCAACCAAATAGCTAGGTGATGTAAATATGTAAAGCTAACTGGTCTGTAACTCCCCAAGTCATCACTAAAGCCTTTTGTTAAACATTTACTATCTTCCAATCCCCTGGAACACTGTTTTGAAGGAGATGTTGCATATATTTGTTCACAGTGCAGACACTTCATATCTAAGCTACTTCAGAGCTCTTGGAAGTAAAAATAGATCAGACTATCCTTAAAATACTCACAGCAAAGCCAGAGACCCAGCAATGGAATCATTGGAAGAATCAGAGATAAATTCAGTCTTGAAATTATGCGGATGTTTCTGCTGCTCAGGATGTAGGCTAGAGAAGTCCAGCTTCTCTTTGCTCTGAGCCTCCTTCAGTGGGGTGGATTTCAGAGAACGGCAGTAGAAGTAAGTCTAAATTGAGTGGCCATATGCTCTTTAGTCTGTGGGTATAGTAGTTGCTGACAGTCTGCTCTGAGTTTCCTTTGCTCCTTAGGGGTCAGACCGACAGGTTGGTGTTGCTCTGTCTTGCTGTTTGTCGTCTTCTGCTACAGCTCCCTGCTCTGTGCCACTGCTCTATGTATAATATGCTTATTCTACTCTCTGTGCCAAACCAGAGCTAAAGCATCCTAATTTACTCTGCAAAACAAAAACTATTTTACTGCAGTATTAAAGTTGAAAATGAGTTTTTGCCTTTATAAACAATAGGTGTCTATGATGAATGGAAAGCTGGTGAAATTGTGACATCATAAAGAGAAACAAATTGTAATTGAGCTAATAAGGGGTAAGATTTATATTCAAACTGTTTTAAAAAATTGTTTGTGGCATGCCCATTTGATTTCAAGGACTAAATAAATAAGAGGGTATAATTTTCAAAAGCACCTAAGTGACTTAGAAATTTTCCATTTTTGAAGTGACTTAGATACTTAGTTCTCGCTAGCAGTTTTGGGTGTCTCATTTTGGGGTCCCAACATGAGACACCTTCAAGGAAACTGATTTTCAGAAAGTGCTGATCACTCACCCCTGATGTTGAAATACTCCATCACAAATTATTTCTTCTGGTGAGAAACACCCTGCAATGCATGGCAAATTAGGTTTATTTTATTAAAATTAGTAGAGGTATGAAATTTGGCTTTTAAATGGAAAATTGGCTCCAAATTCCTGTATGCAGAGATGATGCTTCTTTCCGTAATAATAAGAAAACTTAAGGAGTGGAATGATTCGTGCTTTCGTGCAAGAGGTTGTGATAATTGGTACACCATTAGTGTAACATACTGAATAACCCAATATATAAGGAAACAGGCATTATGGTAAATTTAAGACTGAGTCCAGCGCCCAATAAAGTCACTAGAAAGACTTCCATTAACTTCAGTGAGCATTGGATCAAAGCTGGTGGTTGGATAGTTTAGACCTATTTTAAAATACCTTAATGGCCATATGAGATTTTCTGTTTTTCAAAATATATTGCTCTGTCAGATAAGGCTTGACTTGAAAAGCATGACTAAAATTTCTTTGAATTTAGTTTCTTATTTTTGTAAACTAAATGTGTGTATTAGCGTCTTATCCATGAAGAAGGCATTCATTTATTGGATTAGGAGCCAAAGAAGAGGGTTTAGAATCTGACAAAGAGCCTATTCCTGCTCTCAATGAAGTCAAAGAAAGTTTTGCCATTGACTTCAGTGGGTACAGGATTGGGCCTTGATTCAGGAAGCCAGCAGCTGCCATTCTCATAGGTCAGGAAGATCATGTTTACACGTGTAATACGTAGTGAAATTTATTGCATTATAAGTGATAATTGAATGTAGCCAGTGTGTGAAACTCAAGTTTCTCAGGGCAAAATAAATAGAGTTGATTTAACAGACAAAAGCTAAAATATTTTGATTCCAAATAGCGTCATGATGTCTCATGTGAGTTACCCTACAGGTACATTATACTTTCATTGTCCTCTATGAGCCGGACTCTCTGTCACATTACATCTCTAATAGCAGCAAAGAGTCCTGTGGCACCTTATAGACTAACAGATGTATTGGAGCATGGGCTTTCATGGGTGAATACCCACTTTGTTGGATTCACCACAGCTCATGCTTCAATATGTCTGTTAGTCTATAAGGTGCCACAGGACTCTTTGCTTCTTTTACAGATCCTGACTAACACGGCTACCCCTCTGATACATCTCTAATGAGGCACCAGGTACTCTTATGATCTACCCCCTTCCTCACCAAGAGCGGAGACCATGCTGCATCTCAGGTTTAGTCTCAAAGAAGCCTGGTCCGTGGAGGATAAAGGGTGGGGGAGGCACACAGACTACAATTCCCATGAGGCACCACAGCACCATTCGGAATAAAAATATTTCAATTTTCTGTATTTTGACAAAACATCAACATTTTCCAGAGAAAGCAGATACTCTTTGCAGAAAAAAGAAACAGTTTTTGAAAACCCAATTTTCTATCATAAACCATTTTGATTGAGAATTTTCTATCAGCCCTCATCCCTTCTCAATGTACAAGGAGTTAGTGTCAACAATTCCTTCAGAATAGTCTGAAAAGTGAGAGGAAAATGCCAAACAAAGTATTTTAGCCAGGGCAACAAAAAATCTTCACTTACAAATCTCCTGTAAGCAGTGAATCCGTTCTGTATGAGGAAGATGGTCAATATCCCTGTTACTCTGTGCATGTGCTTGGAGGCATGAGTGGAAGGGCACAGGGCAAAGTGCCCTCTGTATTATGCGGCTGCTAGCATGGTCTGAAGCATCCTCATGGCTACCAAGTCCAGGAGGCCCCTACACAGTGGAATATCTCATGGCAGCATTCTTAACCACTTTAAGGTCCTTTATGTAGCCAGAAATGCCTAATGGAAACCAGTTTCCATGTGGCCACCACCAAGACCTCAACCTCTCTCCTCACCCCATCTTCATCCTTCTGACAACAAAACTGCCACTCCCTTGACCCTGGCCCAGATTTTAGTCACACTCAGGTCTGTTTAACAGCCATTTGCTCTGTTGACACAGGATAATCGATTAGGAATTCCTCCTCCTTCCTCAAAGTCCCAGATTGGGCCTCTAAGGAGGCACAAGTGTCAACACCTTCCACACCCATCCACACTATTCTGTGTGGGCTGCAGCCTTCTAAAATACTCATCCTCTTTCCATCAGGATTCCCTCAACGACCCTTGTTCCAAGGCATAAGACCTCAGCTGTCTCTCAGCTCCCAGTTCTCTCTGAGCAAGGGAACTCCAGCCAGTGCCATTCCAGACCCAGGAATCTCCAGAGATACCTTCCCCAGGACTTTCTTATCCCAGCATCTCCCTTCAGCTTCAGTCTTTATGTGAGAAGGCTGTCTCTTATAGAAACCCAGTCCTATGATACCTGCCATGGGAAACCCCTCTCACTTCCCCACAGCCTGGCACAGCTCTCCCTCCTGCAGGAGCAAGAGGACTTTTGAGTAGGGGATGGTGGAGATGGTGCATCCAACACTGTTCCCACAGGAGGGATGGGGGAGGAAGGAGCAGAAGATGCCCAGAAACTCAGGGCAGCTCTGCTCCCTTCGCACTCTTCCCCTCACTCTTCTCTATTCCACAACACTAGGCCAGGAGGAGGTGCAGAGACCCTGGGTTGCCCCTCCCTCAAGTTTGGAAAGGAGCTGTAGAGACCTCACAGGTGCAGCAGGAGCAGAGGTGTGCCTGGGGGGCAAGGGCATGCGTGGATGCAGAACTGATGTGAGTCTGAGGAAGATGTAGAAGCAGGGAAGAAAATTAATTTATGTAGCTGGGGAACAGAATTAATTAATTGATATTTGGGGAGGAGGGCTGGGGAGAAGCAGAAAGCTGGGCACCAGCAGTCAGTACTTTGTGCAAATGTGTGCATTTTATCTGAGTTGGATCCTTTACTGAGTGCTCCTGTACAAGGTGAAATTGGTCTTACTCTATAAATTTGTGAAATTTGGCAACATTGCACTAGTCACACAAGCATTGGGGGTGAGAAGAGGAATTTAAAAAAATCTGAAGACACCCTCCAAATCACAATTTAGTCTCTTTAAAACATCTCATCATTTTTGGGTGACTTTCATGAACTCTTTGAGTCTAACTCTTGATCTTTCTGGGGTGGCCATATTGACTTCCACATTATGAGACATTGAACATTCTCCTCACTGGCCTGACCACAAAGACTGTGCTGTTGAGATGATTTGCTTGAGGGAGATTTTTGTCTCGTTGCAAAGCACACAACACAACACAACTGTAAATACGTATGAACTGAGCCTAAGCTGATGTAATGCTGTAATTATGATGACTATCTATGGACACAATTTATTTCACAATAGTTCACATTCAGCGAGGTGGTCACAAAAACCACAGGATGTGGTTAGAGTAAAATAAAAAGTGCATGAGAACCAGTGAAGAAACCTGTTTCCTGCCTGTCCATAATAGCCTCAGTTACTCCCCTCAACGCACTCACATTCAGGTTTCTGTGCTAGCAGCAGAGAAGATAATTTGATGGACTGTCCTGTCTATTTATTTTCTGATTCGCATCTGCTTGCTCATAGTCACTGTTTGAGAAGGAACCAACCTTTCTTCCTTGAAATCCATTTCTAAAACTCATCTTCCTGGAAGCCTGTAACACTTACTCTCACGACAGCTATAGTTACACACCAGTCAGAGAACAGATTTTTAAAAATCTAATCAAAGGTCATGGAAAAAAATAAAAAAAAATACTACTAAACTTCACTGTTTTAGCACTTTGATATTATTCTATCCTATCCAAAACCCTGAGCTGTAGCTTGTCTATTTAGATAGTAAGTTTTTAGCAGCAGGAACTATGACTTCACACTCATAGGTTTGCAGATATTCAGGTAAGAAGGAACCATTAGATCATCTAGACTGAGCTCTTGTATATCACAGGCCACAGATTTTCACACACTTACCCCTGTACTCAGCCACATAACTTATGTTTGGCTAAAGCATCTTCCAGAGAGGCAGCCTGGATGTCTGGATCTGAAGACATGAAGAGACTCCACCACTTCCCCGTGCAGTTTGTTCCAATGGTAAATCAGCCTCACCGTTAAATGTCTGTGCCTTTGCATTTGTCTGGTTTAACTTCCAACCACTGGTTCTTGTTTTGCCTTTCTCCACTAATTTAAAGAGTCCCTTTCTACCCGGTATTTTCTCCCCATAAAGATACTTCTACACTGCAATTAAATTACCTCGATCTGCTTTCTGATACATTTTTTTTTGCCCTCAAATAATTTTGGTGGCTCTTTCTGTACCCTCTCCAATTTTTCAACAGCCTTTTAAAAATATATATACCCTAGAACTGTATGCAATGTTCTGATATCAATCTCACCAATGCTGTATACAGAGTTAAAATTACCTCCCTTGATTATGCATCAAGGATTGTATTAGCCCTTTTTGCCACAGCATCACAGGAGCTCAGGTTAAGTTGTTTTTTTCCACTATGACTCCTGCACACATTTCTGAGCCCCTGCTTCCAGGATCCAGTCCCCATTCTGTAGCTAGCACATTCCTTGTTGTATTTGGCTATATTAAAAAGCATTTTGTTTGAATGGACCCAGTTTACCAAGTGATCAAGAGCACTCTGAATGAGTGCATTGTCCTCATCATTATTTAACACTACACTAATTTTTGTGTTATTCACAACTTTTACTTTATACTATCTTTAAATACCATAGAACAATCATAGTTCTAAATAAATACATGTTTTATTTCCCTTAATATCCTTATAAAAATTCCTGGTCTTTTTTTTTTTTTTTTCTTCTTTTTTAGGTTTAGTTTTTTGTTTTCTCTCCCCCACTGGAAAGGTACTGAGGGAAAATTAATTGTTTTGGGTTTAAACGTCCTGGGCAAAATTGAAATTCTTCTTGGAGTGCATGTCTCTATGTGTCATCTACTTTAAATTGCACATGTGTGCCAGGTTCCTGAGACCACAGATTTTTCCCACAGTACCCCTTTGGTCTGCACATGCATCTTAGCTTTACTTGTGCATCATTCCAAAGGTATGAAGTGCAGTGTGAGACTACCCACAAGGCCAGTTCGTCTCACCCTCCTTTGTTTGAAATGGGTTGCTAGTGGTGGATTCTCTGTAACTTGAAGACTTTAAATCATGATTTGAGCATTTCAGTAACTCAGCCAGAGGTTACGAGTCTACTACAGGAGTGAGTGGGTGAGGTTCTGTGGCCTGTAATGTGCAGGAGGTCAAACTAGATGATCATGATGACCCTTCTGGCCTTAAACTCTATGAGTCTATACATCCTCAGATTAGCGTGGAAAGCTTAGTTTATTCTTGATAGCATCCCTAGGTTAATATTAAGAGTTTTAGCTTTTGTATAAATGTATAATTAGTACAGAGTCAGCTTTGTATTGTTAGTAAAGGATTTCAGTAGGATACAGCCAGGGTAAAATTATGAAGGAAAGAATAAACACAATCACTAAGAGAAGGAGGACAAATGTCCTCCCAAGTCCTTGTTGTAGAAGAGGTGAAGATTTCCTTCACAATCCATGCATAGTGAGACTCCATGTGCTGGTATGGGTACAGCTGAGTCCCTGAGAAGCACAGTAATGGCACTTCAGCAAGTAAGAATAAGGACCATTTGGTGCTCCCTACTACTGAGTCTAGCAGTACAGGGCCATTTGTGGTACCTACACATCTGGAACAAAGTGATTGGATGCGGATGGTGTTAGGATATAGATATTCAAGCCTGTCTGCAAAGGCCTATACTTTAAGAATTTAGGTGTATTCTTATCACTTAGCTAGTTATAGAGGTATAAAGAGAGAATGAAAATCATTGTTTGTCTGTGTAATAGCCTTCTCTTACTGTGACAGTCTGAGGCCTGGTTCTTCTGCTAAGCAGCAGAGGCAGCCATAAGCCATAAGCTGCTCTGCCCGAGGGTCTTGGCTCCTAGACTCTTTATTGCTCTGCTCAGACTGAGTGCTGTTCAGCCCAGCATAGAGGGCCTTAGCTCCACAAGCAGCTACTTTACCCGTTTAATAGATTGCCACTCTGAGGGCGTGACAGGGAGGAGGCGTGGCTTCCCTCTGAGACTGACGGGGAGGGACAACCATGCACACCTACAGTAAGGTTGCAGCAAAGTTTTACAGAACAAGGCATTTCTTCTGCAGGGATAAATGGGTGCAAAATGTATCTATGCATTTACTACAGGGTATGCTGTAAGCCCACATACAGCTTTTCAGCTCAGCTGAGTTAAAGGTATTCCAATAAAATAATAAAACATGCCTGGCAATAAACGTATGGTTGACTAGTACTGTTACAAAGCATAGGGCTGACAAGATCAGCTGATACTCATTCGCTATTGTAGGTGGATTATGGCTGTTAGACTTTTGAACCTTCCTCTATCTATTATGGTTGATAAATCTGTACTAATAATAATTTACAGAAGAGAAACTATTTTCTCAGTGACGACAGACACAGAAAAGACAAAAAACGTGAGTCTGAACTGTAATACTTTTAAAATAATGCTGTTTTATGTGATACTTCCTATATGCTGTTGTTTAAGTTCTTGTGTTATCTGTTCCTGTCCTGATACTTGAGAATCAACAACATTCCTTTTAGTCGGAGGGTCTCCTTCTCTCTCACCTCCATTGAATTCACTGGATTCTGGAGCTTCTGTTAGTAATTCTTGAGCATTTCTGCCTATTTCTGAATCTTAATTTAAAACTTCTGGAGATAATTCTGTGGAACCCTCCACAACTGCCAAAGCTAAGCTGAGCCAGGAAAAAGCCTAAAGATTTTGGTAGTGACCTTGATTTATTTTTAGTTTACAAGGCAATATTTCCATTATATAGGAATAGGAGTTTCCAGGCCAGATCAGACTAGATCTGGGGTCAGCAACCTTTCAGAAGTGGTGTGCTGAGTCTTCATTTATTCACTCTAATTTAAGGTTTCACATGCCAATAATACATTTTAATGTTTTAAAAGGTCTCTTTCTATAAGCCTATAATATATAACTAAACTATTATTGTATGTAAAGTAAATAAGGTTTTAAAATGTTTAAAACTTCATTTAAAATTACATTAAAATGCAGAGCCCCCAGACCAGTGGCCAGGACCCAGGCAGTGTGAGTGCCACTGAAAATCAGTTGGGTACCTTCGGCACCCGTGCCAGGTTGCCTACCCTGGACTAGGTGTTCATCTATTCTAGTATCCTGTCTCTGACAACGGATTAGCTACCCCCATCAGTTAGTGCTTGACTTGTGAATTTATGATCTCATTATCCATATGTGTCTAATCATAATCCTACTAAGCATTTGGCCTTAGTGACATCATATGTTGGTGAATGCAACAGTCAATGATTTCCTCTTCTTCAGCCACTATTAAACGTTTAATTCAGGCTATTTTCCAACAGTTTTTATTGTTAAAGCTGCATTATGATTGAACAGTGCTGACATCATAAGTAAAGGTTGCAGTAGAGCTTTGCAGAAAAGGCATTTCTTCCCAAATGTATCTGTGCATTTACTGCAGGATAGGGGTAAGGCTCCATGCAACTTTTCAGCGTAGGTGACGTAAAGATCATCAATAAAATAATGAAACATTCCTGGGAATAAACTTCCAGTTTACTGAAACAGTTATAAAGTGCATGTCTGACAAAATAAATGGTTAATCACCAAAATGAATTGTAATGACCATATAGGAACAAAAATTACTTCCTGTTCTGCATCCAGTGGTCCCCTTTGTTCCACCTTTCACCAATACTTAACTCTCTTTTTCTTTCCTGATCATTAACTTTGAGATGTGCCTCCTTAACATTTTGACTCTATTCCAATACAATTACTAGTCTCTCTTAAGAACACAAGAGCTGCCATACTGGGTCAGACCATGGTCCATCTTACCTACTATCCTATAGTGGCCTGTACCAAAGCCTCAGAGGAAGTGTACATAATAGGGCAGTTTTGTAGTGATCCACCTGTCTTCTCTTCTTGGCAGAGAGTCAGAAGTTTAGTGTTGCCCCATTCATGGTGTTGATCCATGACCATCTTGGCTAATAACCATTCATGGACCTATATTCCATGAACTTATTTGAACCAGTTAAAATTTTGGCCATCACAGCATCCTTGCAATGAGTTCCACAGGTTAGTTGTACATTGTGTGAAAAAGTACTTCCTCTTGTTCATATTAAACCTGGCTGCCTATTAGTCAGAGGACCTCCTTTTTATTTATTATTATGTGAAAGGGTAAATAACAATTCTCTGTTCACTTGTTCCACACTATCGATGATTTTATAGACCTCTATCATATCCCCCCTTTAATCATCTTTTTTCTAAGATGAACAAAGCAAACGTCTTTTTAGTCTCTCATTGTATGGAAGCCATTCCAAACCCTTAAAAATCTTTGTTGCCTTTCTCTAAATATTTGCTGATTCCACTATATACTTTTGAGATCGGCAACCAGAACTGAGCACAGTATACATGGTATGGGCACACCATTTATTTATATAGTGTCACTGTGATATTGTGTACATATATTTACTACCCCTTTCCTAATAATTTCTAACATACTGTTAGCCCTTTTGACCACTGCCATGCATTGAATGCAATTTTCAGATAATTATCCCAAGTGACTTTGAGACCTTTCTAGGCTGGTAACTGCTAATTTAGAATCTAGCATTATATATTATTATTTTTTCCAATTTGAATTACTTTGAACTTATCAACAATGTATTTCATCTGCCATTTTTACCCAGTCACTAGTTTTGTGAGATCCTTTGTAACTTCTTGCAGTCTGCTTTGGACTTAACTATCTTGAATAATTTTGAATTATATGCAAACTTTGCCACTTCACTGTTCACCACCTTTTCCAGATCATTAATGAATATGTTGACCAGCACAGGTCCCAGTGCAAATCGTTGGGTTATCCATAATTTACCTCTCTCCACTGTGAATACTGACCATTTAGTACAACCCTTTGTTTCCTATCTTTTACCAGTTATTGATCATGAGAGGACTTTCCTCCTCATCCCATCACTACTTACGTTCTGTAAAGCCTTTGGAGAGGACCTTTTCAAAAGCTTTTGAAAATCCAAGTACAGTCCATCTTCCACATATCCAGTCTAGTTGTCCTCTGTTTCCTTGTAGGCTCCTCTGTCCTCAAAAACTTTCCAATCCTAACTACTTTTCCAGCAACTAACCCATCACTCTCCACCATTTCCTGTCCATTTTTGGTTCATCTTGCCTGTTTCCACTGCCTCAAGTTACTCTCTTCCATTGCTTTCTCCTTGATCTCCGCTCCACAAAATTGCTCTTAACAAGGTCACTTATGACCTCTTTCTAGCCAAGTCTAAATGCCTTTTCTTATTTTGCTAGTAGGTATTATATTATCTTCAGCAATTTAAAGTCTTGTGTGTATGGGGCATCCACTAAACTTAATTCAAATTAACTAAAGGTGTGAATTTGAAGTTGATTAGCTAAACTTTGTTAAATCCTGTGTGGACACCCTCATTCAGAATTAAAGTGACCAAAATGTTAAAATAATTAATTAATGTGACCAACAGAAGCTGATGATATTGAGCATATTCCTTGGTTTAATTCATATCTTAAGCTATGAAATTTAACTAACTAACCAACTAACTAACTAAATGGTGGCAATTCATTGCTGACATGAATGTTGTACTTCCTTTGTACTTCTGCTTTTCTGTTGTTATATTTCACAATAATTGTTACACTCCTCAAATTATATTCTCTTTTGCCCAATTTAGAATAAAAATAATTTTGCAGACGTCATCCAAGACGAAAATGGTAAGTGTGTTTTGGAACATACACATACCAAGGCCTCAATTCAGCAAACCATCCCTAGTTGGCAGCACTTAGCACATGCTTAACATAAAGTATGTGCTTAAGTTCTTTGTTCATTTGGGCCCAAAATAGGAATATTCTATGACATAATTTATTGACTCACTGCCCTTTGCTGCAAAAATGAAGACTTGGGTCTTTCACATGAGTTTATAGCATTATAACTGATCCCACAGTTTCAAAACAAACAAACAAAATGGGTGTTTCCTTTCCTTAATTTTTTTCCATTTTCAAATTTTTTTGAAAAATTAAATATTTAATTGAAAACAATATTTTCCAGATGAGAATTTCATTATCAATGAAATATTTTCTGATAAAAAAAAGTGTTCTACAAGCTCTAAAGGTGAGCATGTGCCTATAGCTAAATTGATTTCTAACGATTTCTGGGAGACTGCTAGGCCTTTGCATCAATCTATCTTACAGTTTTCTACACTGTGGTATCTGAATACCTTCCATGTAAAATCCATAGCAATAGCAAAATCCCTAGTAGATATCATTGAATTTCTGATACTTCTCCCTTTTGGGGGGTAAAAAAGCTGCTCGATGTAGTGTGTGTGTGTATATATATATATAATTTTGTTATTAAATTTTATTCAGGAGATTTTGAGGTTTATTTGTTTCAGATTTTTTGTTCGTGTTTGCTTTTGTTAGCTTCTTTGTCTTGTTTTTGCTTGGTTTTTTTTTACTTGATTTTTTGTGGGGGTAAAAGGTGGTGTTAGTACTGGGAATGGCATTCTTCTCGTGGAAAGGCCTTTTCAAAGAGGAAGATTTTCAGCCTTTCCTGAAAATGGTCGGACTCTGGATGCACCCGATCTCCTCTGGAAGTTCATTCCATAGCTGGATCCACTCAGCTGCAAGTAGTTGTATCCAGTTTTCACATGCTTAATTTTGCAATGTGATCTACATTGTCCCAAAGGAGCTCAGTTGTCATAGACTCATAGCAGTTCAGAGATCAAAATTTGGTCCTAATGGATCTGGGGCTTGATCATATGGTTAATCTCCCAATGCCTGATTGGGCAAAAACATTATCAGGTGGTTTTGGGTACATGTCGTCAGTCGCCCCTCCTTCCTTGAAAGCAATGGCTGTCAATCATTTCACACCTTTTTTTCCTGGGTTACCCATGCAGATGCCATACCACAGCAAGCACAGAACCCATTCAGCTCACCGTCATGCACTTTAAAAGCTCGCTGATGCTGTTTGCTGACTAGGTCAGACCTCAGCGCAACCAACATTCCCATTGTTATTGCTGCTTGCTGTGTGCTCCATAATATCTGTTAGAGTAAGGAGGAGACGTTTATGGCGGGGTGGGAAGTTGAGGCAAATCGCCTGGCATCCAATTTTGAGCAGCTAGAGACCAAGGCGATTAGAAGAGCACAGCAAGGCGCTCTGCGCATCAGAGAGGCTTTGAAAACCAGTTTCATGACTGGCCAGGCTATGGTGTGACAGTTGTGTGTTTCTCCTTGATGCAAACCCACCCCCTTTGTTGATTTTAATTCCCTGTAAGCCAACCACCCTCCCCCTTTCGAAATAAAGTAAGTATTGTTTTGAAACTATGCATTCTTTCTTTATTAATTACAAAAAAATGAGATAATGGACAAGGTAGCCCACGTGAGGTGGGGGAGGAGGGAACGACATGGCCACATTGCTTATTGTAGCCACACTAAAAATCAAACTGTTTGAAGACAGCCTACTGTTGCTTGGGCCATCCTCTGGAGTGGAGTGGCTGGGTGCCCGGAGCCTCCCCACCACATTCTTGGGCATCTGGGTGAGGAGGCTATGGAACATGGGGAGGAGAGTAGGCGATTATACAGTGGATGCAGCGGAGGTCTGTGCTCCTGCTGTCTTTCCTCAGCATCACGTCCTGCCTCCGCTCTTCGTGCTCACTCAATTCTTTCCTGGCTTCTGCCACTGAATGCTTCCATGCATTAAGCTGTGATCATAAGCATGAGCTCATAAAACATGTCATCATGAGTGCGTTTTTTTGCCTTCTAATCTCACGATAACCTCAGGGAAGGAGACAATAGGGGGAATGTAGAAACATTCTACACTCTATGATTCTGGGGGGTCTGCATGGTCACCTGTGCTGCTGAGTGCTGCTGAGTTCACCACGCTGACCAAACAGGAAATTAAATTCAAAAGTTCCCAGAGTTTTTCTTGTGTACCTGGCTAGTGCATCGGAGTAAAAAGTGCTGTCCAAAGCCAGTCACATTGAACACTCTGGGATAGCTCCCGGAGGCTAGTACTGTTGATTTGTATCCACACTACCCCAAATTCAACCCAGCAAGGTTGATTTTAGCACCTTACTAATCCCTCGTTGGGGAGGGTATAGAAGTCAATGTTAAGAGCCCTTTAAGTCGATGGAACGGGGTTGGTTGTGTGGATTCATTTTAAAATCGACCTAATGTGGCTAAATTCAACTAGCCCATAGTGTAGACCAGGCCTATGACTATTACAGGTATTTTCAAATTAATTGCAGCAATACAAATATCACATTTTGCATTCACATACAGGTTGCTGATACAGAATTTTCAGTGTGAACAGAATGTTATGTGGTCATGCTGCAAATTTCAAACTGGTTGGTTAGATCCAGATTACCACAGGACCTGCATTATAAGTCAGTGAAACAAAGGAAGGAAAGCAATGAGATAAAGTGTATTTTTATGAAATAAAAATGAATATGGAGTTGTTTTAACCTCTCACTTGCAGTTACTTTGTAATGGAATATCATGGGTTATTAGCTTGTTTTTCTTTCTCTCTCTATTAATATAAAGGACTGGATTGTGTCACTTTTCTCATTCTGTCCATGTAAAATATGCAAGAAAAAGAAAATCGGCAAGCATGGTCGTTCAGGTAAGGGAGACTGCATGGTACATGATTCTGACTGTGGGTAAATTACCAGAATGTAAATGATGCTGATAACTGCTGTTTGCTGATGCTCCATATTCCCACTAATGCAGAACGTCCCACTGAACTTGTATTCAAAAGCTAGTTTATTTGCCTTCTCCACTTGACCCGTTCATTGTAAATTTTCTCCAGTCAGACAGAGGACCAAACTGTGATGCACCAGAAATTCTCAGGTCTCTCAAGAAGTGACAAGTGCACTTGGGTCTGACTATTTGTAATACATTTAATCCTACTGTTTTCTTATGAATGTCCCTGTAGATTGGACTTTAACAAGTCCAGTCTGAATAAGACATCAAACTGCATCCATAAACAACATCACTGATGTCTGATTTGTAGTTCCATGGGCTGCACTCCTACAGGCCAATAATATTTTTGCCCAGTTTTGCGCTAGAAGCTGCCTTTATCCAGGTTCATAGCATGGACCACTTGCAGTTTGAGAATGTCTGGAGATTAATCTTTCTTACTAAACCCATGATGGCAGGATGGAAAGGAGCTGATGGCATGGCTGGTGTCTTATTGATACTATGTTTTTAACAAATAGTTGGAATGCTTTGGAATTGAATTGGGTCTAATTGTCATTTATGATGTGTTCAGGAATTTCTGTCCTTGAGAAGGAATCTTAATGCTCCCACCCTTTGGGCTGAACTAGTTGAATTCACACAGAATAATTCAGGCCATTTAGAATAGCTTCCACTACTGTCAAAAAGATGCTTCATAAATGGTCTCGTGTTGTCTATATGGATTTTTCTGCTGACAGGGTAGCTGGTCAATCCCAAAGGATATTATGCAGCATATTTAGGCCTGAGTTTCATTTGATGAAAATATTACGTCATTGTTTTGCTATTTCCTCTATTTGTTCGACAATCTTTGACTACCACACACAACTCCTGTCAAGTCTTTAATTTCAAATCCCAAATGGCCTTTGTGTAATTCTTTTTTTAGTATGTGTGACTCATCACAATAGCATGCACTTTAGCGCCTACTGGATCATTTTAGTTTTATGTTATACCATGGGGATTTGTCATTTGGGAAGGGTTCAGTTTACCCATATAGAACATATTGACTGTCTCTGATTCCACATCAGAATCCATACCTACCTCTTCCAATGTCCAGAGTAAAAGTGAGCCTGTATTTGCTGTTGCTAACCTTGAACTTAGTATCAGAAGAGTGAGTGCCAAGGAAGTATCACTCATGTTCTGTAACCAAGCCTCTTAGTCATTGCCAGGATTCCTTTTTCTTTGGGTTAATAATTGAAATTAGTGGTTGGTGCACTCTATAACCAGTCAATCATTTCCAAATACAGAGATTGAAACTCTTTCAACTACCCAGACTAAACTCAGAACATAGTTCCATTCTGCAAGGTGAGAGGATCTATAAGCAAAGACAGTCTTTGAGTACAATCTTTCCTCCTTCGGCTCCCATTGCACCAACTTTAAAGGTAAAGATGTATTGTATTGTGTAAGGACCATTTTAGATGGTATGACTCTTCTGTAGCCTCTGACCAATCGGCTTGATGCACTGTGTGGACCAACACCATTTCTGTCATTGTGCCACAGCTCATTTAGGAACTATAACACTGTTGTAATAAATAAGAATCTGCAGTAATAGCTGACTAGCCCAAGTAGTGTCATTGTGACACATTTTGTGTTTAGAGGCACCTTAAAGTTCAGTTTCGGCACATCGCATGATTTACCATAAACCACATTTATGGATGGTATGGCCACAATACATAACTGAGTTGGGGTGGCATTTCCCCATGTTTGCTCTGAGCCTATACTCAGGCAGTGCCTTTAGGAGGTTTCCAAGGTTTGCTTTTGCCATTAGTACAAATGACAGTATATTATCTAATGTACTGTTGCCAGGAATGCCATGTAGCACCTGATCTGTGGCTCACTGCCAAACAGCAGGTGTGGACATTAATCTAAACACCAACCTTTTATATTGGAATAGCCTGTGTATGTATTTCTTGTGTAGTAATCTTCCAATAGGTTTGGGCTTGTTCAGTCTGGAGAAATACCTCCTACCAACTAATGAAGCAAGTATATCTCTAGTCTAGAGTAAAATATACTGATCCTCAAACATGTGCATTGTGAGACTGTTCAACAATGGGTCACCTACGTGAATTCACAATGGGGATTTGGGGGTTGTGTACTGACATTTAGACACCCTGCTGCTCAGTAAAACTTATAGCTCAGTTAGGCACCCAGGATCCTGATGCAATGCCCGGTCAGAGCTGAATGCCTAAAAAGAAGGATTCACAGAAGCCAGCAGAGTGGTGAACTGACTCTATGCCCGAATGCTTTAGGGCTTGTGCCTTCAAAATAAGAGTTAATAACAATTTACTTGTTTCTTTTCTTCAGAAAAAGCTGATACAACTTATGCACTTAATTCAAGGTCTGAATTTTAAGGCCAGAAATGCCCACTGTATCTGTCTGACCTCCTGTAGTCACAGACCACCAACACCACTCAGCACCTGCACACTAAACCCACCAGCCAAAATTAGGCATTATGTGTACAGCCCCAGAAGACCACACTATTATGCTACAGGCAGAATAGGAGGACTTAAGTATAGTGTCAAAACCCTGCAGTTGCAGGAAATGATTAAGTGAAAAATGCCCAGGTAATTCTGGCAGAGTGCACCTGCATCCTACACCCCCACATGTTGCAGAGGAGGTGAACCCCCGCATCTCCAGTCACAGTCAAGAAGCTGACCCTATGGGAGAAAAGTCATTCTGACCCCCTCCTAGTGATCCTTAGAGTCTGAGCTTGTGAGCAGAACCAGCCAACAGAGTACCTGAGAAGATGGTCAGTGCCGCCTCAGAGCCCCACAATCACCCAATGTCCATCTCTAGCCTTGGCATACTCTGATGTTTCAGAGGAGAAAGACACCAACTGTCCCTCCCAGGGTATGTGGGAAATCCCTTCCTGACTGCTGCAGGTGGCCCAGCTGAAACCCTGAAGCATGAGCTTTTGAGAACATAACATGTACATCGGAAGTGAGCCCCAGGCAGCTTTCTTAAAACTAATTATGTTATTTGCCCCTCAATATCTTTTGAGGAGGCTTTTCCAGAACCTCACCCTTCTGATGGTTGAAACCTTCTTATAATTTCCATCCTGAATATTTTAAGAGACCAGTTTATATCCATTTGTTCTTGTCTTAACATTGTCCCTTTAGCTTAAATGGTGCTTCCTGACCCTGGTCTTTCACTTCGCTAATGTGTTATAGAACAACAATAAGATCCCCTCTCAGACTATTTTTAGGAAAACAAGACAAGCTTTTCAATTCTCCTTTCGCTGATAAGTCCTTCATTCATGATCATCAGTGACCTTCTCTTTGCTTGTTCCAATTTAAATTAATCTTTCTTGAACCTGGGTGGCCAAAACTCTACACAGTATTCCAGATGATATTATCAATGCCTTGTACAACAACATGAACACTTCTCCTATCTGTACTGGAAATGCCTCACCTGGTGCATCCTATAATTGCATTAGCCTTTTTTTACCACTACATCATGTTGGTGGCTCATAGTCATCATATATTTGGCCCACATACCCAAATCTCCTCTCATCCTCTGTCACTTTCAGCTAATGAGCCTGTAGCTTATAGCAGAAATTCTTATTATTAGACCCTAAGTACATGGTCTTTCAGTTTGCATTATTAGTTTTATCCTTTTCTGTCACTCCAGTCCTCAAAATCATTTAGTTCTTCCTGTATAATGTTCAAATCCTCACTCTTTATTGATGATGCTGGCGTGATGGGTGGACCGCCCTTCCAGGGTGCCACCTGATATGCTGGGGTTCCTAAGCCCACCCATTCCACCTCATGGCTCCCCACCTGTCCTGCTACACACACACACACGTAGGGCCACACCCAGCTGCAAAGGACGCATGCACTGACATCAGCTCTGTGTGGAAGACTCAGCTCAGGGATTTACTTGTACTCAACTGCAGCCCCTCTGGGTGTAAACCCAAAATTATGAGTTAACTCCTCCCTCAGTGTGGAAGAAGATATGCACAACTTATTACATAATTATTACAGTCAATATCTAACTTTGAATTTTAGAAGTATACATACATACAAATTAGATAATTGGTGAAGATAATATCAATGATACTCCATGGCCCATCTTTTATAAAACATATCTAAGTTATGCTATATTCATATTATAAGCATATCTTTATGAAGAATATAGAATATAACATCACAGATGAAACACAACCTTGTATCATCCTTGAATTTCAATATCAAGTGAGATTGGTCTGAACCAATCCTTCAGAATTACCACTGAAGTACAATAGTTACGCCTTTCAACTGTTGTTGCCTTTACTCCTTTTAGTCAGTTTCAGATCCACTTACAATTTTTGTACTAACTATATTTTCTAATTTTGCTGAATAATTTCCGTGTGTTACCATATGCGTACTTTACAAGTCAAATGAAACTACTTCCTTCTTTTATTTAAATTATCAGTTATTTTCTCAAAGAAGGAAATCAGGTTGATCTGGCCTGATCTACATTTGAAATAATCCCATATTGCATTACATCCACTTTTCATTTACCTCCATAATTTGTTATTATTTCCTTAATTTGTTTTAAAACACTTCTGCTAATGATGTAAGTCTGGTAGGTCACTGTAATTGCCTGGTCTCACCTACCTTTCTTAAATATAAGTATTATAATAGCTATTCTCAAGTCATATGATACTACCCCTAAATGAATTTTTAAAGCATCTCATTTTGAACTAACAATGTTCTGGGATGGAAAATGTCTGATCTCCTGATTTGAGAACTTATTAGCTTTTAAACTTTTCTTCAACATCAGATTATGTAGTATTTCATTGTAACAAACATTCAAATCATCCATCCTGCCTACACATACGTTCCATTACTTCCTTAATGAAAACTGAGGCAAAGTATTATTTTAGGTTTTGGGCCATCATCTGGGTTATCTTTAATCTCTATCCACCTGCATATCAACCCAAACTCACCTTCCTTATTCTCTTGTTGTAACTAAAAAAGCCTCTTATGATTATTTAAGTTCTATGCAGAGCTAATTCATCTTGACTTTTAGCAAGTCTCACTTTATTCCTACATTTTCTAACTCTAGATGTAGCTCTTTATGATCCATTCCTTTCTAGTCTCTATGGGCTCTCTGCTTACTCTGGATAAACTTTTGAAGTGGTTAGTAGGGCTGTCTATTAATCAGAGTTAACTCATGCAGTGCTCAAAAAAATTAATTATAATTAAACACGGTTTTAAATCACACTGTTAAATAAAAATACCAATTGAAATTTATTAAATATTTTCTACATTTCCACATATATTTTATTCTGTATTATGTTAAATCAAAATTATATATTATTTTATTACAATACTTTGTACTGTAAAATAGTAAACAAAGATATAGTATTTTCAGTTCATCTCATACAAATGCACAACAGTGCAATCTCTTTATTTGTGAAAGTACAACTTACAAATGTAGATTTACTGTTCTGCTTGCCATAAAAAAACAAAACAATGTAAAACTAGAGCCTACAAGTCACTCAGTCCTGCACTTCTTGTTCAGCCAGTCACTAAAACAAACAGTTTGTTTATTTACAGGAAATATGATGACCTCTTCTTATTTACAATGTCACAGAAAGTGAGAACAGGTATTTTTGCACTGCTTTTGTCGCGGCATTTACCAAAGTATTTATGTGCCAGATATGCTAAACATTCATTGTGCCTTCATGTTTTCAGAAGAGTTGTATACTTATTGCTTCGCACTTTGATGCTCATTTAAAAAAATGGGTTAATTAAAGTAGTGACTGAACCCGTTGTGGGGAGAATTGTACTGTTCCCTGCTCTGTTTTATCTGCATTCTGCCATATATTTTCTATTTATACCAGTCTTGGATGATGAGCCAACATATATTTGTTCATTTAGAGAACCTTTCACTGCAGATTTCACTAATGCAAATGAGGTACCAATGTAAGGATTTCTAAAGATAGCTGATCACTCATTAACTAAGTATCTTAATTTCCCAAGCTCTGTTCTTTTGAAATTGCCTGGTTTGATTATCGCTTCCATTCATTTAAAGCACTAAGATCAATTAGCGATTGCTCGAGCCAGGTTATTTTCTAGGGCCAGTTCTTTTTATGATGTATTCCACTCACCCACCATCACTAGGTCTAAAATTGCATCTGCTTTTGTTGATTCAGTAACCATTTGGTAAGAAGAAATCTGTCATCTATCACGAAGGTACTGGACCCTATCAATATTAGTAGCATTTATTCTGGTCATCAGGAAGTTAAAAACTCCCATTATGACATAATTCCCAAAAGCATTTCTCTTTCTATGTGTGTGAATCTCTATCCATATCCCGGACGACCTGAGGTCTATAACAGACCCTAACACTGTCCCAATGGAACATTTTTACCAGTCCTCTTCCAAAGTGAATTTAACCCAAATAGATCACATTTTGTCATGTGCCACTTATTTCTTTACATTTTTCCACTTCATTGATGTTCAGTGCTGTCCCACCACCTCTGTTTTTTATTCCTATCTTCCTAGAACAGCACATCGTATGCCTGTACTTTGACCATGACATATTCCACCATGTTTCTGTAACCCCTATAATAACCAGTTTGATGTCCTACACAAGTCATTTCATTCCTCCATTTGATTGCCCAGATTTCTTGAATTCATGTACAGCTTTCTGTTTCCACTCAGACCTCTCCCACTCTTCTTGCAGCTTAGAGTACAGTCCTGTCTCCCTAAAGTGTAACCCCTACTTTATTCTCCAATCACTTTATTGTACACATGCAGATCCCAAGTGGAGACAGGTGCCTGAGTTCCTTTGAGGAGCAGCACTTAGGCCATGCTCCTCTCCTCTGCATTTCCTGGTGAAGCTCATAGGGCTTAGTAAGGATTAGACTCAGGACTCACAGTTTGTCAGACCACTCCTGATGTTTTATTAGCACAGCTCTATATGCCACCAGATAATGTGAGTGGCCGCCACAAGGTAAACAGTCTTATTTATACAGATAAAAAGAGTGGGAATTAAACAAAGGGACAAAGAGCAAAACAGTAAAAATTCACCTGAGACTGCCCATGCATATCCTACTTCCTTACTAACTCTTATCGATCTAAGGCTAATGCTTACCAAATTGCCCTTAAGTAATTTGCAATTGTTCTGTGTTAATGTCTGTATTCCTGACACCTGGATTGCAGCATTCAACAATTTGTAAAAAGGGTACAGACAGCTTTCTTTAATCCTTTCTATTTTGCAGTATAATTCATTCTACTTTCTGACTCGCCAATTGGTTGCTGGCTTCCTTCTGCCTCAGGACGTCTCACTTGCTGACCTTTGCCATGAAGCCTGGGCCACTCTGCCTTTGAGCATTATTGTTTAGATTCAGCTTCTAAGTGGAATCTTGTTTTGAACTATAAACCTACCCAAAGCCTGTTTCATAGTGAGGCAGTCTAAGCTGTCCCCCTCATTCAGTGATGTTTGTTCTTAGTTCCTTTGCACTTTGATTGGCCTCCATCATTTCTTCCCTGTGATACAGTTCTGTGAAGCTCTCAGGCTGCAGAGTTATATGTGCTTTCTGCCTTTTTCCTCACAGAGACAATCAGATTATCAGGTAATTTTTTCCAAGTGAACCATTTTTGTTTTTGCCACATGTTTCACACCAGCTCCTATTTTTAAACCATTTTAAGTTGCAACTATCTCTGATTTATCTGTTGGGTCCCAAGAAAACACGCTATTATGCAATCTGAGAGACTATGAAATCAATTTTGCACTGTGTGTCAAGACGATATGAACTGTTTCCTCTGAACCATTGTAGTACCATCACACTGCAACTTAAATGCTTATGTTAAAACAGTATTTAAACTTTCCTTAAAACAAGAAAAATGATCAGGTGGTATTTAGTGCACAGAAACCATTTTGGGCTTTCAGTTTTGGATGCAGTGTATGTGACCATATAGTTATTAACATGGAAAAAATTTCAGTGTATACAAGGCCAAGTCCTGCTCATCCATGTTAATGATATTGTGTTAATTCCAGAGTCTGTTTTGATAAGCCAAATTGAATGATAGAAACAGAAAATCATTATCACTGGAATAATTTACCAGGGTGCATGGTGATTCTCATCTCTGGTTATTTTTCAATCCAAGAGTGGATATTTTTCAATCAAGGTGGTGCAATTTCTGGTTCAAAGAAGTTTATTTTGGGTCTGTTCTGTATTATATTATCATGAATCATAGAAGATTAGGGTTGGAAGAGACCTCAGGGAGATCATCTGGTCAGATCCTTTGCTCAAGCAGAACTATCAATTAAAACATCCCAGCCAAGGCTTTGTCAAGCCCGGCCTTAAAAACCTCAAAGGATGGAGATTCTACATCTCCTAGATAACCCATTCCAGTGCTTCACCACCATCCTGTGAAATAGTGTTTCCTAATATCCCCTTTCTAGACCGCTGAAATGACTACATAGCTTTATATGTTATGGAGGGTCAGACTAGTCAATCACAATGGTCCCTTACAGTGCCCTGGAATCTAGGAATCTAGAAATTTACATAAGATTCAGCCATGGAGATGGTGATGTCATGCTGGATTTCCCTCTTCTTACATCTGGTCTGCTCAAAACATAGCTTTCAGGTTCAAGAAAAAATAAGGCTCTAATGGTAATGCCAAGACTAAGTCAGAGACTGTCTGAGGTAAGGGCATGTGAAGTTTGAGTAAGACAACATGCATATAGGTCTTCATTGCTTCACCTACATTTCTCTAAATTTGTGCATTGTTTGAGAGAATACATGATAGTTGTTTTGAGCAGCTTGGCATCACACGAGAGTATATTATTACAGGCTCCGTAGGAGATCTCTAGTGGTATAGGCCCAGTTGGGTTCTAGGAACATATGGTACAATGTGGAGGGGTGGAGAGGTGTGATCCAGAGATCCAATTGGAGAATGGCTGGGTTTCAAGAATCCATGCTAGATGGAACTGGAGGTACGGGTATACAGATTTATATCTGCTTTCTGCCTTTTTTCTTCGTGATTAAAGGGAAAAAAATAAGTGACAGGAAAGCAGTTTTCCTTTGAAACAATTGCAGTTTGCCCTGTGTTCTACACCAGTACTGTTTTAAACTTTTTCAGTTGCAATTCCTTACAGTTTCCCTCTCACCTGATTCCCTAGAAGCACCCTCAACCAGCAATGGATTCTGAGAGATTAAGAAAGGGCTGCCTGCCTGGGGACCATGGCACATGCTAATAGATCTGATGTTGGCTCAGGGGCCTTCATTTTGTTAGTATATTCAAAAAATGTGCATCATATGCTGAAATATTTATTTGTCCTTTTTCAATTACCATTGACACCAGTCATAATAGTGGTTACTCATTGCTAGAATTTGTACAGGGCTCCTGGTGTAGATGTAACCTGGTGTGAATATTTACTTCAGGAGATTTGCTGTGCTCTGCATTAGCACTTTCGTTCCACCTTTGGCTACCAAGTATCAGGTCACAAGAGGAGATTATTTCAGTAGTGAGAATGAATTTTGACAATTTTGAGAAGTTCAATTGCCCCAAAAATATATTCCAATCCACATCGTTGCACACGTGTCAGTCTCAGGACATGAGAAGAATCTGGAGGGCATCTGAGTCAGGAGTGGAACATATTAGCCAATGCAGATTGCATATTGTTGAAGAGATGAACGGTAGGATTTCAAGGAGATGAGGAAGGTAGAACTTTTGGCCTAGAGTGCTAAATGACTTTCTCTCTCCTGCAACACCATTCATTAGACACTGTGCCCCTTGGTTCTTCCCATGGAGAAGTGTGGTTCTCTACCCCAGTTCATATTGCCCCATTCTAAGCACAAATCAAAGCCTCATTCTAATTACTTTGAAAAAGTGCATATATTGAAATGGTCTTTGATTTTGTTTTGTTCTGATGTTTCAGAGAAGACTCCAGAGGGGAAGAAATGGTGAGTTTTCACTTGTTTTTGATCTTATTATTTTAGTTGTATTATTTTGAGTATTAGGAAGCGCCTCCTTGGTTCATACTTAAGGGACTAAGGTTGAATTTTACACCTAAGCGAGGATTCGGCCACTTTATTATTGATCAGTTTGATTTAATCTACAAACACTACTGTAGACTGCAGAAATTATGGATATTCCACTAAAACATGCCGGGATGATTTAAGGTTTTGATGTCTTAACTATGCATTTTCATCCTTTAAGACTGGATTTCTCTTAAATTAAACCTAAACTATTTCTTAAATTTGCAGTGCTTGTTTGACATTCCTGTATGTGGTAAACTATGGTTATATCTACTTTTCTTCTTGCTCAATTCAGCACAGTTTTTGAGGAGAGGCAGGGGAAATACACCTTGCACTCCAAGCAAAATAATACTCTTGAAATGATATCTTACCGGTTTGCCCTATCTGCTCCATAATGTGTTTTATTTTCCATTGAATTGTAAGCAAAATGTAAAGTGAAATGCGTCGTTATTTCATAGGAAGAGGATGAAATAAGCAATGAATATTTCTGATAAACACTGAGTAATTTTATTTATTATATAAGGCCAATTTTCTCACTGATTTTTTTATGTATAAAATCAGTTATATTCAATAGTGATGTAGACAATTGATAAGGTAAACATGATTAAAGTAGATATCTCTGGTTGAGGATAATAAGTGTGAATATTTAAAACATATCAGTAACAAAAGCAATCCTAGCAACAGTATGGGACAGTTACAACATGGAAATGAGTAAAATCATCCCATGATACTGGCCCAGGTGGTGTTCAACATATATTGGTCTTCTCTGTTTGCAAAGAGGATTTGCATGACATATTCACATGACACAATGGCAATACATTTCCTTTCTATTCCAACTATTAACTAGAAGATATTAAACACCTTCCGATCTTGTTAAACATTTTTAAATCAGCAGGTCTGGATAACATCCACTCAGTATTTTTAAAAGAGAAATGAGAACTCTGGGCCATTGATGTTAATTTTTAAATAAACCTTCAAATTCTGGGGAAGTTCAGGGACTGGGGGAAAAAGCCAGTATCTTGCCAATATATTAAAAGGATGAACAGATAATCATGTTAATTCCAGGAAAATATTGGAAAAGATAGTATGAGTTCAATTAACAAAGAATTAAGAAATTTAAATAAATACAATAAACATGATTTCTTGAGTACTAGGTTTTACCAAATGCAAAAAGATATTGGGTTTTGATGATATTACAAATTAGATTGATAAAGGTAACTGTGTTGATGTAGTATGTTAGACACCTGCAGATGATGACTTATGTTAATCTGATTTTTTTAAAGGAAGTAGCACTTCTCAAAGTTAATGTATCACATATTGAATTGATTAAAACCTGGCTTTAATTGACAGATCCCAAAACATATTTGTCAATGAGGAATGATCATAAACTGGATTACTTCTAGAACAGTCTCAGTTGATTCCCAACCTAACACTGGTCAATTTTTTCCAATTATCTGGGAAGAAAATTCAAAAATATTTACTGATAAAAAGTTCACAAAAGTTTAACAAAGTTTGGTATAGTGGTAAATAAAACAAAGCACTTATAGAGAGCAGGCTAGTTGCTTGATAAACTGGGTATATTATTGAAATAACAAGGATACACATCTAGGAACAAAGTTTGCAGATCACACTGGACAGGATGAGGAAACGTAGCCTGGAAAGCAGTGATTCTTATTATTTTGTATATGTGGTGCAGTAGTGGCTAGAATCCTCAGTCATGGACCATGCCCTTGTTGTGCCTCTGAACCCAGAAAAAAAAAAGGCAGTCCCTGACCCAAACAGCTTACAGTCTATGTATAAGACAAAGGAGGTAACAGAGGAATACATAGAGACAGTATTAACGAGGACACAAGTGCTGAACCAATGGGATAGTAGTGGTCAGCATGATAAACATTGGTCTCACTCTCAGCACACAAGCTGCTTACGTGTTGTCAAGTGTTTTGTAGACATTGCAAAAGATTCTTAGGAGGTTTTGAGGAGAGGATGCAGATATTCACAGGGAGTCTCCTCCCGGGGTGAGGGCAGTGTGGGAGAAAGTATGGAGATGCTTAACTCAATATTTCACAGATGTGCAGGAAGGTTGGCACCATCAGCTGACTGGAGGAGAAGTCAGCTTCTTTTATGGTGAATGGGCTCTGTGGGAAAGGCTGGCAATTCAATTTAGATTCTGTATGATGCTATAGTGAGCTAAGGGTGGTATGCAAGGGAGGATGATATAGCCAAAGCAACAAATTAGGAAAATGATCTTTACAGCAGCATTCTAAATGGATATGAGCACAGCAAGATGGAATTTGTTGGGTTGGAAAAGGAGGATGTTGAGTAATCAAAATGATGATGGCCTGAGCTGGAATATTAGCTATATTGGACAGACAGAAAGGCTATTTCACTTAGAAATGATGTTCTGAAGAAAGAATCAGAAAGATTTAGGTGCAGCCCAAGATATGAAATATCTACATAGAAGGACAGGTGGAAGTTGATACCCCAGATTATGGGCCAAGAATGATTAGAAGGATGGTTCTTTTGTTCACAGTAATGGGAGAAAGGATGGAGTGAAAAGGGATTGGGAACAGATGAAACTTCTGTTTTGGCCATGTTGAGTTTAAGCTGACATATGAACATGCAAAATATGAAAAATCAGAGCGGTACTATTTCAGTTTGGCAGGAGACAGTTCTGAGTAGAGGTAGATGTTGGGTTATCAGCATAAGGGTAATAGTACAATTTTGTTTTGTGGATTAGATTGCTCCAGAAACTAGGCAGAGGAAGAGAGAAGTGGACCAAGAAGAAAACCCATAGTTTACATTCCCAAAAGTTGGGGTGGGATAGTGCCAGAGAAGGAGCCATTAGGATGTCGGAAAACTAGAAAAGGATGGAGTCAAAAAGCCAAGAAAGGGCAAGATTTTGAGAAGAACATGGTTGACTGTATTGAAGGAGGCTGACACGTCAAGGGGATGAGGCTGGATCACGGATTACAGAGCTTTCACCTGGGAGGAGGTCATTAAGGGCTTTAGTAGAAACATTTCCATGCAGGAGGTGGAAATCAGATAGAAGACAGCTTAGGATGGAACTGGAGAGAAATTCCAGACAGGACTGTAAAATAACATGTTCAATGACCTTAGTGATGAAAGGAGAAGAGACATGGGCAGTAGCTGGAGGCAAGTGAGGATAAAGGAGTTTCTTTGTTTTGTTTTTAATATGGAAGGAATTAAAACATGTTCATATTCACAGGGAAGCCAGGAAGAGTTAGTTAAAGTGAAAGTGGTGTAAAGTGAACATGTTTTAATGTAGATATCCAGGACATGGAATGGGATAGGCTCACTGGGACAAATGGAAGGTTAGAGGAGAGATCAGATGAAACTTCTGCATTTGTGTCCGAGGAGAAGGAAAAGAGGGAGTTTGTAGGGAAGGGGAGAAATGGAAGGAAGCGAAGTCAGAATAAAGGGGAGGTGGAAGGAAGGAGAACAGAGTGGAGGAGAGAGGTAGTCAGGTAGTCAGGTAGGGGAAGGGGAAAGTCATTCTATTTTGTCAGTTTTCTTTTCTAAATACCAACAAATTCCTGTGCAGAGAAAGATGTAGGCAGTGCAGGACAGAAGGTGTGGGAAGTAGCTGAAAGTCAGCTGGGGTTAATAGGTGTGTGGGGTCAATCAGGTAGAGATGTAAGTTGTTGGCTAGAGAAGATGTCAGAACTGAAAGAAAACAAGTTTGTAGTGGAGGAAGCTGGTTTTGTCTGGGATTCCTGAACTGGCCTCACGGCAGGAGTGGAGAGGGAAGCAGATGTGGTGATCTTGGAGCAGAGGTTGCTTGGGGGGCTTTGTAATGGGAGAGCGGAGCAAAAAGTCAAGTGGAGAGTGAAGCATGGAGAGAATCAACACCATATCGGTGGAGGAAGGTCAGGGAGAGAGGGCTGAGGAGCAAAGAAGAAGTCACCAGCACTGATGGATTGAGCACATAGAGTCAGGTGACAGAGTGAGGGAAGGCAGAAGGTCAAGAAAGAGAACTAACACAAAGATTAGAGATCAGTGCTTAGTGACAGCTTGGCCAATGAATGCCCTTTTGATGAGTGGATTAACTCAGGGATGTAGATTAAAGGAGGGAGGTGAGTGAGAACCATCTGCTTCAGATTTCAAATGGGCCATCAACATGGAAGTTGAAGTCACCAGGTGTGAAGGAAGAGAGAACCAGGAGTCAAAAAGATTAAGAAAGGAAGGCTGGTGGGGAGGAGCTAGGGTGGACCAGTAAAATGACCAGGAACACACGGAGGCAGAGAGGAGAGAAGCATCAGACACAGTGCTGTTCAAAATAGGAGAAGGAGTGGGTCAGAGGAGGAGGGAGGGTTTGGGAAGTGGCAGGGAATGAGAGAGGAGAAGCCCAAGACCCCAAGCCATACAGGGTGGGAGTGTGAGAGGAGAGGCCTCCCATGAAACAGGGAAAGCTGCAGGGAGCTGTGAGTGCCAGACGAAGAAGGTCCAAATCTCTGTGAGAGCCAGGAGATGGAGGGAGCGAGATAGAGAAGAGGTTGTAGCTGGCTATGATCTTTTAGAGATGGAATGGGCATTCCAGAGTCTCAGCAACAGAAGGGAAGGGGAAGGAGTGGGGAAGATGGGTAAAATGCCTGAGGTTAGAAATGGTGTGGTGAGAGGGGGGCAAGAGTGGTTGTGTAAAGAAGAGGTATGGGAAATGGAAAGAAAGAAACAGAGCTGGGGCAGATGGCACCAGATGGGAGGAGAATAGCCCAGGATCTGGGACATAGATTTCCCGCTGAGTGGGAGGAGAAGGGAGATTGGGGTGAAGAAGGGACAGAGGGACTAGTAAGAGTTACTGACAACCCTGTAGAGAGTGGTGAAATGGAGCCAGTGGTGGGAAAGAGGAAAAGAGGAGACTGGAGAGGGAAAGAGAGGGAGGGAGGGGTGAGAATGCTTCCATAAAGGGAAGGAGGCGTGATGAGCAACATGAATGAGTGGCAGATGGAAGGATTAAAAACAAATCTCAGCAATGGATAATCAATGGGGAACCAATAAGATCAATGGCAAAATACCATCTACACCATAGTAAAATGTTGCAGACCCAGAACACCTGCAGTCCAGTTACAGATTCTGTAGGTCCAGTGATCTCTAGTGGTTGCAGATAGTGAGGACATAAACCCGTAAAGAGCCATGGCAGAAGCAGTAACTAGAGAAGTCCCTTTTCTTCACTAGGATCCCCTGCAATACAATCCCTGGTCCTCTCTGGTTACTATGGAGGACCAGGAACTCTAGAATCACTCCAAATCTCCCCTTCTCTATAAGAAAATATTAAAATTAAGATTATAAATCATTGTGTATATATATGCAACAATTCAAAAATAAACTTCAAGTTCCTTAAAATTATTTACATTGATATGTCCTCTTACTAGTTGTTTTTAAATAGTCCTGGAGCAATGTTTCAAAGATAAAATTTTTGAGGGGGTCTGATGAATCTTTCAGACCATGTTCTCACTTCTGTTGAGTTTGTGCATAGGAAGCCTCCCATGGAGAGGATCACTTTCTGAAAGAGTACATGTAGGTTGCTAGATCTTCTCTTTGTTGTGTTGGGGAAATAATGAAAGATGAACTCCTATTCTTCCAGTGAAAATCCTTCTGGAGTCCTCCTTTGTAGGTAGGATCTGGGAGCTTCCAAATGTCTCAGAGGGTTTTGAGCTACATTTTATCTCCCTGGTCTTAGTTGAAGTAGTGCTTTAGTTCTGTGCCAAATATTTAAGTTTTGTTGCTGATGAATTTTTATTTCAGCATTCCATTTTTGAAAGTCCTTCACATAGGCCACACTTTGGTTTAAATTGTATTAGTGCAACAGATAGGGCATCTTTAGTCATATTCCTGTCAGAAGTTATGCTGGAGATAGCCCAGGTTCAAGCTTGATGTTGATGGGATATGTTAGTAGTGGCCTCTATTATTTTGCAGAAGTCTTTTAAAAGTCTGCACTACTCTCTTCACTCTTGTTGCTCTGGGGGCACTATGGAGAACTAATATGAGTGTTCAAAATTGATGTTTCATGCACGTGTTTCAGAGGAGTAAATTGAGGCCCATTAACCAAGGTGGAGAGGACACAGGAACTCCATGTCTATAAATATTTAATTTCTGGATGACCTGTGCCGGCAAAGTCTGTGTAAGTATAGCCAAGTCAATGTACCTGAGAAGTGTAATCAACAACAATAATGTTTGTATGTCCTTTCTTGTAAAACAAATCTGTTGCCCAGGTCTGTCAGGTAGCTTTAGAGAGTAATGGCCTTCCATTTATAATTACTTTTCAAAGTGCATATTATTGAAATGATCTTTGTTTTTGTTTTTAAGAGACAACTCCAGAGGAGAAATAGGTGAGTTTGCACTTCGATTATTGATACTTACTTTATTCAGCTTTCTGGGCTATAAGCCCATCTAAGTAAATCTGGTATACGAGTTACCTGTAATTACAGCATTGGAATGTTGGGAGTAACTATGAGAAATGATTCTTCCAGGAGCAAGCAACTTCAGCAGAGATGAGTCAGGAAGCATGGGACGCGGAGGAATGGATTAGGCCAAGACCTTTAATGCAGTGCCCGCAAGTTATGAGCGCCATGGTGCCCACTGGGGCATCTAAGTGCACCCACTTGTGCATTGGCCAAAGCAGATGAGCATCTGCCAAAATGCCACTGAATTTCCGAGGCATTTCGGCGGCAACGCCTCTCTGGATTATGCTGCTTGTTGGTGGCATTTCGATTGGATGATCGTCCGCCACCACTAGTCCTTCATCTGGCACCCGCCAGATGAGAAAAGGTTGGGGACCGCTGAATTAGGCAGATCTATGGCTCCATAGCCTCTACAACTGAGTCCTTCTGAACTCTTTTAAAGGGGGCTGAGGTAAATCAATGGTTTTCTTACCTTTCCAGACTACTATATCCCTTTCAGGAGTCTGATTTTGTCTTGTGTACCCCAAGTTTCACCTACTTGCCACAAAAATTAGACATAAAAATACAAAAGTGTCACAGCACACTATTACTGAACAATTGCTTACTTTCTCATCTTGTCTGTATGGAAATTTTAGTTTGTACTGACTTCACTAGTGCTTTTTATGTATACTGTTGCAAAACCAGGCAAATATCTAGATGAGTTGATGTAACCTCTGGAAGACCTCTTCTAATAAAATCCTTGTAGGAGCACGCATACCCCTGGTGAGAACTACGGATGTAAATTACTCCCTCCCACTCTCCTGCCCAGCACAGCCCTGGGAGACACTGTGCCCTTTGGTTCTTCTCCTCTCCCGAGAGGTGTGGTTCTCCACCCCCACTGTATATATTCTCCATGCTAAAAGCACAATCTAGACACTCCAGTTGTAATTAGTTTGAAAAAGTGCACATATTGAAATGTTCTTTGCTCATTGAGGTGTTTGTTTGTTTTGTTTGTTTGTTTGTTTGTTTGTTTGTTTGTTTTGTTTGTTTTGTAAAGAGGAATTTCCAGAGGACAGTTGGTGAGTTTGCATTTGATTTCCTGACCCTTTCTGTTCTCAGATTTGCAGGAGTAAGTAAATGCGTTATATGAGCTGCCTGTAATTATAGCATTGGAATTTTAGGAACAGCATCTGAAATTATTCCTCCAGGAGCAATTCAGCAGAGATGAGTAAAGAAGCATGGAGGGGAGTGAATGGATTAGGCAGATCCATGCCTCCTTAACCCTACAAGTGGTCATCTGAACCTTTTTAAAGGGATGATATAAATGAACTCCCTTCATCTCTCCTGCCCAGCACACCCCTGGGAGACACACTGTGTCCCTTTGTTTCTTCCCTAGAGAGGGTGTGGTTCTCCAACCCCACTCCATGTACGCTCACCCATGCTAAAAGCATAAATCTAGCCCTCCATTTATAATATTTTGAAAAAGTTCAAATATTGAAAATCTTCTCTGTGTATTTTTTTGAAGAGGCACTCCCAGGAGAAATGGTGAGTTTGCATTGATTTCTGAATATTTATTATTCTATTATATAATTTTTGTTGTTATGGAAGCACTTCTCATGGTTTCTGCTAGTAAAATAATGAGTTGACTTTGGCAGCTGAGGCAAGGATTCAAATCCACTTAGGGCTGGTCTACACTTGGGAAGTCGATCTAAGATATGCAGCAACTTCAGCTACGCTACAATAAGCGTAACTGAAGTCAAAGTTATCTTAGATCGATTTACCTCTCGTCCTCGACGTACACAGGATCGACATTCGCGGCTCCCTCTGCCAACCTCCGCTACCGCCGTTCGTGCTGGTGGAGTTCGGAGTCAACGGGAGGCGCATTCAGGGTTGATATATCACATCTAGATGAGACCACGTATATATCGATCCCCTGAGAAATCGATAAGCTACCTGCTGTGTTTGAACACGTATGGGTAGTCTAGGACATACCACTTGGATACTGATTTGTTTGGTTTAAGTTGGGACTACAACTACTACTGTGAACTAATCAGAAATGTGTGGTTATTTCACATTAATATATAATTGAGCTAAGGTTGTCTGGAGTGTCTTTAACTGAACATTTTCATCCTTAAAAGAATCTTTGCATGTCTCTTAAATTAAACTCTTTAACTCTGAATTTCTTGGATTTGCACTTATGTTTTGGGAGATTAAAACATTTCTAGTAACATATTTGAGGCCTCAAACTACTGGATAATCTACTCTTCATTCTTAACTTCAGAAGTTAAAATAGTGTCATGGCTGGATCATGGGCAGTCAGACCTAGTGGTCAGAGCAAGAATGCATGGTCAAAAAGATACAGGAGTTTAGGAGTCAGGCCAGGTCAGGATGCCAGAAATGGGAGGTAGGGTAGGAAGCAGAAGTCATGCAGTACAGGAAGAGGAGTGGAGCCTAGTTGTTTCAGAGAGTTTCCTGTTCCTGCTGTTGTCTTAAATAGGGCCACGCCAGCCGCCAGCTGCATTGGGACTTCTGCCAACACAACTGCAAGAGTTAAGAGACAAAATGAGGTTGTACTTCCTGGGTCCCAGCCAGGGCCAGCTCCAGGCACCAGCCTGTCACAAGCACATGATTGGGGGCGACACCTTGGGAGGGGGCAGCGATCGGGGTTTGTTTTTGTTGTTTTTGGTTTGGCCAGGTGGCGCTGGGGACTTTGGGCAGTGCGACGCGGGCGCTGGGGTGGCGGGGGGACTTGGGCGGCGTGATGCGACGCGGCACTGGGGGGCAGGGACTTGGGCAGTGCGACGCGGGCGCTGTGGGGTGGGGACTTGGGCGTGCGACGCGACGCGGGAGGGGTCAGAGGCGGTGCTTGCGGGGCAGGGCGGCACTCTTTTTTTGCTTGGGGCAAAAATATTACCGACCCTGGTCCCAGCTACACAAGACCTCACATGAAAAGCTGGAGTCTGGCTGAACCTAGAAATCCTGCAGATCACATTTTGAAACCCATGAGTCATAAAACACACAGGTACATCCCAGGGAAAAAAATACTTGCACTCAAGCATAATAATATTCTTGAGGGATATTTTACTTGACTGCTCTGCACTGGGAATGTGGGAATTTAATATTGCTTTATGAACTGTATGTGTAACTCAGGAGTACCTTCCCATTCTTTCTTGCTGTGAAGTGTGGGGAAAAGAGTTATTCTCTTCCCTGGTGCAAGAGAGAGACAAGAGCTAACAGGGGTGGGGCTGGGAGTGCTGGGAATCACATCAGAGTCTGTCTGGCTTGAAATGAGGCATCATAACACTGAAAAAGATTTTGTGGTAATGGTGGATAATCAGCTGAACATGAGCTCCTCAGTGTGATGCTGTGGCCAAAAGAGAATAATACGAAACTTGGATGCATAAACAGGGGGATCAGAATAGGAATCAAAGAGGTTATTTTACCTCTATACTTGGCACTGGTGTGACAGCTGCTGGAATACTGTGTCCAATTCCTGGCACTCCACTGTTGGTCAAGAAGGATGTTGATAAATTAGAGAGAGTTGTACTCTGGGCACCTAAACTGTCCTGCTGCTCATGAGCTGTAATTACGCTATTTTTTTAGAGTGTCATAACTCGACCAGGGCTAGCCTTACACAAGTACATCTACCAAGAAGGGAAATTTACGCCATTAATAACTTCATTGTAGACATACCAGTTGAGTTAATATTGTCTGCACAAGATTTGTGTGCTCCTCATTTTCATCCTGCACCTTTGGCTGGGTTTATAGGGCCACAAGAGGAAATTTTTAGGTAGCATGGGTGGTGCAAAAAGGCATTTTGAGGAAGTTCGCACCCCCAAAATATACTCATAATCCATTCACTATTGCAAGCACTTCCCAATTTTAGGGTATGAAGATACTCGGAGGGCATCTCAGTTGGGAAGATGAGCAGGGTCACCAGTGGAGATTGCATATGGTTGAGAGAGACTGACACTGGGGTTTGAGCAGATGAGAGTTAGGGAATTTTGGCCTAAGCTGCTAAGTATTAAATTGTCTCCAACCATTGCTGTACCAGATCCAGATAAACAAATCTGGTCTTTGAGCTGCCTGTAATCACAACATTTAGATTATGGGATCATGAGAGCAGCACTCTGAGATGATTCCTCCCAGGAGCCAATTTGGTGGAGATGGGTAAAGATGAGTGGGAATATGCACCGGAATAGGCAGACCTGGGGCACCTACATCCCCTATCACTTTGTATACATTGCTCCCTTTCGTCTTCTGCTCCAGCACAACCCCTGGAAGATACTAAACCTTTGTTTCTTCCCCTGGAGAGGGTGTGTGTGAAGTTGTCCACCACCACATCATGTATGCTTCATGCTACAAAGCACAGTCTAGCTCCTTCATTTTATAATTACCTTTTTAAAAGTGCATGTGATTGAAATGGTTTTGTTTTTCTTTTGTTTTTAAGAGAACTCATGATGGCAAATGGTGAGTTTGCATTAATTTTCTGAATATGTATTACTTTATCTGTATTATTTTTATTATTATGGAAACACTTCTCCTGCAAATCACTTGTCACTTCGACAGCAAAGAGTGAGGTGAATTTTGGCACTTAAAATGAGTTCAACCAATTTGTTACTGAAGTGAATTTGGTGTTAATCTGGGAACTAGAAAAACTAGTGTGAACAGTAGAAATGTATGGGTATTTCACATCAGCATCACTACAGGATTTGTAATTAAGATGTACGTGGTTATCCTTAACCATTTTCATCCCTTAAGATGTATGCATTTCTTGCTAAGTTAAACCTTAACTCTGAATTTCTTGTATTTTCAGTGCTTGGATTTGGGGTTCACAAGGCTATTCCTGTGATGCATTTGAGTCTTAATTTTCTGACATCTACTTTCTATTCTTAATCTAATTTAATGTATTTTTTCCCTAAGGAAAAATACTGCTCTACTAAACTTTGCTATCAATATTCTTAAAGACAATCACTATCTTACTGGATTGCTCTATGCCCCCAGTAATGTTTGTTGCCCATTGACTTGTAGGGCAAAATGTGAAGTGAAATGCCTGATATCTAAATTATTTCACAGAAAGTGGATGAATTATGAGGGAATATTTCTGATAAACTTGAGTAAAATTGGTATTCCATGAGGCTAGATTTCTATTCTGAATATTTTTATACATTTTTATGAATACAGGACATTAGTTCTAGTAGCATAGCTGGGAGTGGGGGTTAGGAGGAGAACTTGTGAAAAACATTCATAGTGAACATATTCATTTGATTTTTACCCTCTTCCATTTACTTCACAAATTGTCTCTGAACATCTCCAATCATTTCTTTGCTTTTCAGAATTGTTCTATGAATGTTTTGTATGAGCATATATAGGCAGAGAGATGAATCTTAACTTCGTTAATTGGGATGGTAGAATCAGACATAATGTTTAACGGGAAACATAATAATGCTATAAGGGATTAGTGTGATATTTTTATCTCTATATATTGGCTATCCTTCATCCACTCAAGAAAAAAAGAAAAAAAGAAAAAAGAAAGGCACTGATCTCTGCTGCCATTGGAGGAGTGTTTCCTACCCTCATCCCTGGCTTTTTAAATAGCCATTATAATTCCTAAATATCTATGGACCCCAGTTACCTACATTCACTCACACTCACCTTATGCTGGGTCGATTCTGATACCCTTATTCCAAATCAGAGTAGTTCTTGAAACAGTCTTTCCTGAATCCCCACTTCACAGCCTTCTACGCTGCACCAACCTCTCAAGCTCATAATCAAACAAGCTCCCCAAAGACCAGGAGACACACAACTCAAAGCAGAAACAGACCTGTCCAGAACATCAGATACAAAAAGTTGCAGACTTATCAGCCCACTTCTACAACAGATCAATCCTCCCCCAGCACACTTTTTCAAGATCCATGAGTCCTCACGAGATGCCAATCAAGCATGTGGTCTTACTCCATCCAGTGCACTAAATGCCCCACTAACACATGTGTAAGGGTGAAACCAGACGATCACTACATCTCTTGAATGAATTAACACAGGAAGAATGATAAAAGACATCATGTCACCTGTGGGCAAACACTTTCACAAAAATAATGGCTCTGTATCTGACCTGATTAGTCCTTATCCTCTAAGTAAACCTGCACAACACTTCAAAAAGATGAGCTTGAGAGCCTAAATGCATAACTCTGCACAGACATTAAAAAATCATGGCCTGAAGAGACACTGTATATATGGCTTATTACAGCAGTTAAGTCCAAAGCAGATTGTAAAAGAGTTGCTTCAAAAATCTCTGGGCAAAACTGAGTGACTGGGTAATAAAATGGCAGATGAAATCCAATATTGATACAATGCAAAAGTAATGTATATTGGAAAACATAATTCCAACTAGTACATACAAAATGATGGGGTCTAAACTGGATGTTACTACTAAGAAAGATTTTTGGAGTCATTGTGGATATTTCTTTTAAAACAACACGCCCTAATGAGCAGTGGCGAGTCAAAAAGCTAATTGAATGTTAAGAATCATTAGGAAAAGGGAAGTGATAGATACTAAGATAGAAAATATCATAATGCCACTATAGAAATCCATGGTATGCCCAACATCTTGAATACGCCACATGCAGTTCTGTTTTCCCCATCTCAAAACTAGGTATATTAGGAATTGAGAAAAGTTTACAGTGAGAGAAGGGCAGCAAAAATGATTAGGGATCTAGAACAGCTTCTGTATGAGGAGAGATTAAAAAACCTGTCAATAAGATGATGAAGGGGCGATATGATAGGAGGACTATAAAATTTTGAATGGTTGGAGAAAGTGAATAAGGAAGTGTTATTTACTCCTTCACATAACATAAGAACAAATAGGGCACTTACCCACAAGAAATTAATAGGCAGCTGGTTTAAAAATAAACAAAAGGGAAATATTTCTTCACTTGCAATGCACAGTGCAGCCTGAGAACGCTTGTTGCCAAGGGGGATGTTGGTGAAGGCCAAAACTATAAATGCTGGTTTTGTTAGAGGGCTTTCCCTTCACCTCCCACTTCCCTGGATCTTTATCTGCATAGGCAGAAGACCAGAAGTGCGTAAGCTCAAACAACGCAATGTTTATTGGGGTTAGTTTCGAAGAAAGCATATTCTGAAGCCCTTCTCACCAGTCAGGGTTATTCCTTTATATGCCGACAGAGTCTGTCTCCCAGTTTCTGCATTCACTCCAGCTCTGATGCCAAGTAAAGACATTTTATCCCGCATCCCCTTCCTAGCGCTGACACCTCAGAGCGTTTACCTCGTGTCCCCTTCCCAACTCTGGACAGCCTTGCAGACTCTGCCACTGTCCCTGTTCCTCATTCCCTGTTCCCGTTCCCCCCACTTACGCAAATATGAGTCTCCAATCCCCCACTTCCTGTTTGGACCCCAGTTTATATATTAATATTCTCAGCTATACTCATCCATTTTAATACTGAAATTTAACTAACCAATCCAAACATACTGTACCATAATTCTTCTTAATCAATTTTATCCCACTACCCTAATAAAATGCTACACCTAGCAAAATTACCCACTATACATCAGACTAGAAAACAATTAGAGAACCAGACACTTATTAACAATAAGAAAAGTGGGGGCGCTTAAAGATAAAACAATACCGAGAAATGCCAGGAGTTTCACAAATGGCATAACAATTGATAGAAGTGATTTCTGCCAGACGGGATGCTATCAGACTAAGTTTTCTTTAACCATCTTGAGATCTGTTTCTTTATTTGGTGGCGATGGGCGCTATCATGCCCAATAGCACCTTATTTCCAGTGTGACTCAGTTTGGGATGAGAGGATGTGACCTTCGGCTTCCCAGCTTATGGCTGCCCTGCTGCTTAGCCAAAGGCCTTAGCCTAAGAACAAGGCCTCAGAACTATCCTAGTGAGAGATGGCCCAGGCACATAGGCGGACTGTGATTCTTGGCCTTTGTTTTCATACCATGTAACTAGCTAAGTGATAAAAATACACGTATGTTCTTAAAAGTATATGAAGCCTTTACACGGGCAGGCCAGAATATCTATATTCTAACATGGTTCAGAAAAGAACTAGATAAGTTCATGGAGGATAGTCCATCAATGGTGTGTTGTACTTAGGTTGGTAGATATTGAATGGTATCTGGCTACTTCCTAGCAGGTCAAATGGATGAAGTTAGGGTGCCAGTTATTCGATGCAGTGTTTCTGGGGTTGGCATGCTGGATGGTGTTGGGTTTTGGGTGGGTGCTAGGGATGTCTGGGAGGTGCTAGGATTGGTAAGTGTGTGCTATCTGGGAGAGGTGCAGAGAGGTCTGTCGGAGGAGCTATCTCACTAAGGAACTGGTGGTTGGGGTGCTTGCAGGAGGACAGGTGTCTGAGGGTTGGCCAAGGGGTAGGAGTCTGACTAGGGTTACTCTCCAGGCATCTGGATTGTGGAGCAGAATGTTCCTTTAGAAGATCTGAGGTCTCTTTGAAGGACAGAGCCTCTAGGATTTCTCTCTGGGTCTGGAGTCTGACTGGGAGGCATGGAGACTTCTGAGTCATGGCAGGACAGCCTGGAGATAGTACCTGAGCTCCCTCACTGTCCATACATGACATTCACAGGACACATAGGGCATGTGTACACTGCAGTTAGACATCCACAGCTGGCCAGCCTACCAACTCGGAGCTAAGGGGCTCTTTAAATATGGTGTAAACATTCCAGGCTCAGGCTGGAGAACCACAGGCTCTAAGGCCCTGTGAGGTGAGAGTGGCCTAGAGTTCGGACCTGAAGCCTAAGCCTGAATGTCAACAACACAATTAAACAGCTCTCTAACCAATCCACAGAGTCAGAGAGCACAGGCCAGCTGGGGGGGGTCTGAATCATAATGTAGACATAACCCTTGGGTCCCAGGAGTTAGGGGCAGCCAAATGTGAATCACCTGCTTGGAAACTTTGTCTGAGCATAACAAAGGTTCTGCCTCTCTTTGCAGGCATGCGGAATCCAAAATGAACCATTTTTGTGCTATAGCATGTCTTCAATAATGTTTCCTTTGTGTTTTTATTTTACATGAATGTAAGAAGAAATATTTTCACAAAGGTGAGAATAAAAAGAAAAAAATATTAAAATAAATAGCTGGGAAAACTTCTAGCTTCCAAGCAAATGCTAATTAGAAAGCACTAACAGGAGCTAACTCTTAATCATTTGTTGTTTAGGACAGGGTTCTTACTCATCAAATTATCTTACTCTTGAAATATTGGTGGTAACTGCAAGAACTGGAGAAGTAACTCCAAACTTCGGCCAAGCTTTAAAAAATTGAATCAAAAATGTTGGTGGCAATTGTTCAGCTCAATGGAACAGAAATTAATCAATAATTAATATGGAAATAGGGAGCTGGTGAAACAATAAGATAGCTGAATATTGGAAATACATGAGAGGCTAGAAATAAACGGGGTAATCTGGCAAATAACCAGTTTCAACATGTGCATTAATCAACGGCGAGAACTACTTTAAACCGAAATTGCATCTATACCAAGCTA